>NC_044383.1:12727232-13372706 GCF_006542625.1 Nomascus leucogenys | reverse complement strand
AATACTACATAAATATATATTTATATTTGGTATATTATGCAATAATTATGATTATATAAATATATTATCAATAATATTTACATTTTAAAATTAAAAGATGATATTGTGTCATTATTTGCAAATACTTCCTCCTGGTATTGCTTGCTTTTCATTTTCTTAACAGCGTCTTTGAAGAACACACACTATTAATGTTGATGAAGTCCAGTTTATTAATTTTTTTTCTTTTTAGTTAGTGCATTTTGTGTTTTAAGGATTGGTCGATAAAAAGATTGTGAAGCTTTCTCCTATATTTTCTTCCAGAAGCATTTTGGTTTAGCTTTTACTGTTAGGCCTGGGATCCATTTCAAGTTACTTTATGTGTATGGTATAAGGTATGGGCTAAAATTCATTTTTTTCCATATGGGTGTCGAGTTTTCCAGTAACATTTGTTGAAAAAATTCTATTTTCTCATTGAACTACCTTGGTGCCTTTATCACAAGTCAGTTATGTGTATACACAGGTCTGTTTTTGGGTACTGCATTCTGTTACATTGCTCTGTCTGTATATCTTACACTAAAACTACAATATCTTTATTACTGTAGCTTCATAATAGGTTTTGAAATCAGGTAGTGTAAATCATCCAACTTTGTTCTTTCTAAAGTGTTTTGGCTATTTTTGGTGTCTTCATATACATTTGAAGTAGCTTGTTAATTGGTACAAAAGTATATGCTGGGATTTTGACTGGGATTTTGTTGACTCTGTAGATCAATTTGAGATAATTGACATATTAATAGAATTGAGATATTAAATCCATGAAAATGGTACATTTCTCCATTTATATATGCCTTATTTAATTTCTCTCAGCAATGTTTTTGGTGTTTTAGTGTACAGGTTATATACATCTTTCACTGAATTTCTTCCTAAGCACCTCATATATTTTGATGCTGGTGCAAGTGATACTTAAAATATTCCAATAGTTTTTTGCTTATATATATAAACATACAAGATTTTTTTGTATATAAGTCATATTCTGGAACATTTTTAGATTATTAACTTTATGATTTTTAAATATATTCTTTAGTATTTTTCTATATAGATAATTAGGTTGTCTACAAATAAGGATTTACTTCTCCCTTCCCAATCCTCTTGCCTTTTATTTTTTTCTTGTCTCATTGCATGGCTAGAACTTTCAGTGCAATAGTTGAATAGGAGTGGTGAGAGCAAACATCCTTACTTTGTTCCTGTTTTAGGAGAAAAACATTTATTATTTCACCACTAAGTATGATGTTAGCCATGGGTTTTAGTAGCTGCTCTTTATCAAATTGAGAAAGTCCTCTATTAATAGCATGCTGAGAATTTTTATCATGAATGGTTTCTTCATTTTGTCTAATTTCTTTGCTGTATGTATTGAAATGGTCATATAATTTTTGCCTTTATTATGTAAATATGGTAAACTACCTTGATTGATTTTCAAATATTGACTCAATGTTGCATTCCTGGGACAAGCTCCACCTTGTTGTGATATATTGTCACTTTTATTTTTTACTAAATTTGTTTTTTAAAAACATTTTGTTGAGGGCTTTTGCATTTTTATTCATGAGAGATTTGTTCTGTAGTTTTTTTCTTCTAAAGTGTCAGGTTTTGGTATGTTTTATGCTGGCTTCATAAAATGAATTGGAAAGCATGTTTGCTACCTCTATTTTCCGAATTTGTGTAATGATGACATTATTTCTTTAGTAAAGTTGGCTGATGTCAGAGGAGAACCTCTAGGTCAATGGCAAGAAGTAAACCTGCCAAAACTTCGTAGATGCTGAAAGTGGGCGATGAGACCTAATGGATTAGAGTAACGCAGTTTATTACTCACAGCAATGCAAACAGCAGGAGCAGTTCCTGCTGCAAGTCCCACAGGGTGTTGTGATGTGATCAGATGGTGAAGATGCATACAGTAGTTTGTGCTGTAGCTGAGAAACCCAGGGCCAAGAACTAAGCATCCTTTTTAGCAAGCAGCCAACTGGCCAGTCTCCCTACCCTAAGGAGTAAGTAGGCCCCTGGTAGTTACTAGTGGTTGCTTTGACCCACTTAACTGCCTAAATGACTGGCTGTATAAACTGCTCAGTATTAGGGGACGGTTGGGCCTTGTAGCTTGGCATACTCAGCCAGAACATGCAGGAATGCTCAGGGTACATGACAGACTTGCCTCTCCCAGGGAAATCATGTGGGCGTGAGGTTTTCTTTGTGAGAAGGTTTTTGATTTACAGATTCAATTTCTCTAAGTTATTCTGATTTTCTGTTTCTTCTTGATTCCACCTTGGTAATTAATGTCATTCAAGGAATTTATCTAAGTTGTCCAACTGATTGGCAATGAAGTCTTCATATTATTCCCTTATTATTCTTTAAATATCTGTTGGATATATTTATATTCCTATTATTAGTAATTTGTGCTTTCTCAATTTTTTTATATATTAGTCTTGCCAAGGGGTTTATCAATTTTGTTGATGTTTTTCCCAAGAACCAACTTTTGACTTTGTTAAATTTCTGTATTTATTTAGTCTATTTTCTATTTCATTGATTTCTGTTTTTACCTTAATATCTTAGTTGATATCCTTAGTTCTTTTTCATCTAGCTTCATGAGGGGAAACTTTGGTCAATGATTTTAAATCTTTTTTCTTTTTCTATTGTAGACATTTAAAATAATAGCTTTCTCCCTGAGCTAGCTTTAACTGTATCCCACATATTTTGGTATGTTGTGTTTTCATTATTATTCAGTGGAAATATTTTCTAATTTCCTTGTGACTTCTTTGATCCATGGATTATATACAAGTATGTTATTTTATTTCCAACTATGTGGTTTTTTTCCTATATTATTTTTAATTTCTAATTTAATTTTATTATGCATGGCAAACTTACTCTGTAAGGTTTTAATCTTTTGAAATTTATTGAACTCATTTCATGACTGAGCATACAATCTATCTTGGTGATTTTGTGTGCACTTGTAAAGCACGCGTGTTTTGAAGTTGTTGATTTTTGTGTTCCAAAAATATTAATTTAGTCAAGTTGGTTTATAGTGTTGTTCAGATTTTCTTTATTCTTAATCGATGTTTTGTTCATTTGTTCTATTGATTACTGGGAAGCAGATATCAAAACCTCCAACTATGAAAGTGGATTTGTCTTTTCTCTCCTTAGTTAGGTCAATTTTTGCTTTACATATTTGACACTCTGTTATTTGGTGCATACATATTTCAAATTATTAGGTCTTCATTATACAATAATTATTTTATCATCATGAAATATCCCTTTTTATCTATGGTACTATTTTACTTCTTGGTATTTGTACTGTTTGACAACAATACAGGCACCTCAGCTTTTTTATGATTATTGTTTGCATGGTATTTTTTTCCATCTTTATTTATTTATTTTTGAGACAGAGTTTCATTCTTGTTGCCCAGGCTGGAGTGCAGTGGTGTGATCTCGGCTCACTGCAACCTCTGCCTCCTGGGTTCAAGCAATTCTCCTGCCTCAGTCTCCGAGTAGCTGGGATTACAGATGTGCACCACCAAGCCCAGGTAATTTTTTTATTTTTGGTAGAGACAGGGTTTCACCATGTTGGCCAGGCTGGACTTGAACTCCTGACCTCAGGTGATCTGCCAGCCTCGGCCTCCCAAAGTGCTGGGATTACAGGCGTGAACCACCACACCTGGCCTTCCATCTTTATACTGTAAACTTATGCCTTTATCCTTAAATTAATAACAACCAACAATATTAAAGTTTGTCATGTTGCTATTTGTTTAGTATTTGTCCTTTCTGTTTTATGTTCCTCAGTTACTCCTTTCCTGCTTTTTTGTTTTGGATTAATCAAATATTATTTAGCATTCTATTTTATTTCCTTTATTGACTCCTTAGCTACATCTTTTATTATTATTTCTCTAGTGTTGCTTTGAAGCTATTAATATGCATCCTTAATCTATCAAAGTCTTAGAGTAAATAAAGTTCCACTTCACACTTCCATTTTCACATGGACACCCATGACACTTTCCACTTCCTACTTTACCCTTTCTACCTAGCAAACAGTTTAATTCCACTTACCCATACCCGTCTCTTTGTGTTACTGTTGTCATATATTTTATTCCTTCATAATTATAACTCGCAACTTACAATGTTATTTTTGCTTTAAACTATCCTTTTAAGACTTTTGTAGTTTGGCATACTTAGCCAGGGCAAGCAGGAATGCTCAGATACATGACAGACCTGCCTCTCCCAGGTAAATCACTTGGGCATGAGAAGAAAAGAAAATCAAGAGAAGAAAATACAGTCTCTTATGTTTGCTTACATCTTTATGTTTGCTGCTGTGCTTCATTTCTTCTGCACATTGACATTCATTCCTTTTCATTCTGAAGAACATCTGTTGGCCATTGGACTTTCAAATTAAAATCTTTAAAAAATTTTTAGGATTTAAAAATATTAGTGTTGGCCAGGTGCGGTGGCTTACGCCTGTAATCCCAGCACTTTTGGCGGCCGAGGCAGGTGGATCACGAAGTCAGGAGTTCGAGACAAGCCTGGCCAAGATGGTGAAACCCCATCTCTACTAAAAATACAAAAATTAGCTGGGCGTGGTGGCGTGTGCCTGTAGTCCCAGCTGCCCGGGAGGCTGAGGCAGGAGAATCGCTTGACCCGAGATTGTGCCACTGCACTCCAGCCTGGGTGACAGAACAAGACTCTGTCTCAAAAAAGAAAAAAAAAAAAGAAAAAAAATAGTGTTTTTTTAAATCTGTAGTATTTTTAGTAATTTTTTTCCATTCAAATCTTCTTGCTCTTTTTTTTTTGGCAGGAGTGGGTAGCTTTATTGGTTGATGCATGTTTTGAATCTTTGTCCTTTTTATCCTTTTCTGTCTAATAGCATTTATCTCTTTGTTCCTCTTTAAAAAATGGAATTCTGAAGGGGTCTCTATATCTCTATATTCTCAGTCACACTTAATCTTTTTGTGGCTTCTGATAGGTCTCTGTGAAGATCTTTTTCATTTCTTTTCTGACTTTCACTGCCAGCTTGCACCTTCTTTTCTCCTGTTGTCTGTATCTTCTTTTTCTTTTTTGTGTGTCTTATTGAGCTCTTTTCAGAATAATTAAGCTGTCTGAATTTATGTAGAATGATTTGTCCAAACACTTCTGTTTTCCAGGTGAATTCCCTTCATCAACTCTTGCGTTCGTCTTTCACTCTAACTCTTCACCCTTCTTACTTTTTGTTGTTCTCTGCCGATTTCTTACTGGTTACCACTCATTTTTAAATGTGAACATCTCTTTCTTTGCCATATGTGTGTTGAAGAATAGTAAGGTATGGGGGGACAGCGAGCTAGGGCTATTCATAACTTATTTTAAGACTGTTTTCTTATATGGACACCACATTCTGTTAGATTTTCTGTCCAAGGGTCATGTTTGTCTTCTATTTTTGGCACTGAGTGGGGAGTTTACTCATGGTGGAGCCCCTCAGGCCACAGGCCTTTTGAGTCGCGGTATGGAAAGAAGCCCCTGCAGTCCCTTTTTCCTTTCCCAGCCCTTCAAGAACCTGTGGCCAGAAGGCTGGAACATGATCAAGTGGCACGTCACATGGTTCCTCCTTCAGCTCCCCTCCCCTGCCATTCTGCACTGACCCACTGAGAAGCTATTGGAATGTTATTCTGTTCTCACAAGGCTTGCCAGACCCCTGCCTCCTGTCTTGATGTCTAATAGGTCAATCTTTCAAGAACACTTGTGGGGAGACCTGTGTCCTGGTCTGGATCAGAGATGTGATGTATTAACTTTCAGAGTCCTGCTTCACCCTGGCCTATGTTTTACGGTATTTGGTAGCTGTTCTTCTAATTTTGCATTTTGGGATTATGACCATTACTTTGCTTCACTGACAACAGAGACTTTGTAAAATCTCTTTTTTGTTCTTTTTTAAAAATAATTTTTCTGTAGGTTTCAAGGTAAGGAGTAAATTACAAAATGCTTTTCTTTTGCCATATCTAACTGGAAGTTCATACATTAGGTTTCAATTGACTTTGGTCAAATTAGTTTCTGCAGATGACCCTAAAAAATAAAATGATGGGAGAAAGGGTAAATACTGTAGTTGCTTCTGAACAAAGTGTTTAACTGTATGTAATTTTGTTATTTAATCAGAACTATATGTTTCTTACTCTAAAATTTGCATTGTGGCAATTCTAACACAATCAGCTGCCAAGAAGATGCATGCCAGCCATGTACCACCTTATTTATTTAAAATATATTTATTGAGTATGAACTGTATGCTATGCGTTGTGTTCATTATGGCTTCAAAAGGGCAGCATCAATATGGAGAATGTTTTGATAATCTTTTCAGGTGAAACATAACAACTCGTGGTAAACATCTGTCATACCTTGTATAGAGTTGAAATCCAGCACACATTGATAGGTTACTGGGTATATTTTAGTGATTAGTTTTGGAACTTAAAGAATGACACCTTTTCTCAGTTGTCCTTGGGGTCCTCACTCACTATTCATAGTTCATTGTTAGGACTTTATGTTTATTTAGTCATATATAAGATAACCCCTACATTTTGGGCCCCTTGAGGATAATAATCACATTACCCTAAAATCTCTGAAATAATTGAGAGACTTCTATAAACTCAGGAGAATTCAACACATCTTTGAGATCAAAGACAATAGTGTTATGGACCTGGGACAGAAAGACTTCTAATGGACACTAAATAACTTATGTAAATAAATGTTTATAAGAACTTGACATTTGTGCATTTGTGAGAGAGGCAGCATAGGAAACTGTTTTCTCAGCCTTTTGGTCTCAGTTCATTTATCCTTTTGCAAGTCTTGTTTTTGCATCCTTTTATTTATTTTCATTACTTTCTTCTGGATGTTCTTCATATCTTTTAAGCATCCTGTCCCAACCTTTCCTGGCATTACATTGATAATAGTATGAATTCAATCAGAACCCAAGAGAGATATTTACCTCATTCAAAGAGAAAAAAATCAGTTTCTTGGGATGTAATTGGCTCCTAAGTAAAAAATACTGAATTAATTCCCCAAAAGGGCGAAGGTAAATAAGTTACTTAAGGCCTTTAAATGGATAGCTCAGCTTGCTATTAAGCAAGCTGTGCATGTGAAATGGGAAATAAGAATACCTGGAGTGGTAAACCTTGAGATGTGTCACTGATTTGAGTTAAATGGAGTGGAGAGAGGCTGTTTATCCTCACAATGAAGTAGGCGGCACAGTGAATGCAGGACTGTTTAGAGCTCTTGAGCGGTTTATGAGTTTTTCTATGCTAGGAGGTAAGGCAGGTGCTTAAAATTACTGAGGTATATCCTAACTAATTACAGAATCCTAAAGTGAGAAGTGCTGATCAGTTGCATTTGGAAGAGGAGCTGACAATTAAACCTTCAGGCAAATGACAGACTAAAACTTGGAGCTGCATCAGTCAAAAATATATTTATGCCAATCAAAATTGAAATAAGATTGCCATTCCTAAAATATCCAAACGTATAATATCTCTCAGCACAGAGAAGAGACCCAATAGGATATCTTCATTAGAGTGCTAATGAGTATTTTAAAAACTATAGCAGGACCATGGAGTACACTCAGCAGTGATTTGAGCACAGGTTGCAATATGAAAAGAAGAGAAAACAGGACTTTGGATGCTCACATAAGCCAAATGTCAAAGAGAAGCAGCAGTTATTAACAGGGCCAGAGATGCTTTCTTGGAATGTAACAAGTCGTGGGGCTCTTTCCCAAGCCGCTTATGCAAGACTTCATCCAGAATTTTGGGAAGTCCTTTCTAACTGGAATTTACAATTTTGTGAGGAACAGATTGACGAACCTTCTCTAAATGCATACTTTTTTTTTTCTTTTGGCCTTCTAGAGGTGCCAGACTTGATTTTCATGTTTCTGGTTTGGACATTTTGTGTGACTACATTGAAAATCCCCTTGAATTACAATGGCAAAGACATTCAACTCATGAACTAACGTCACTTGAGCATGCGGGGCAGACCTTCCATGGATTATTTATAATAACAAATTTCAGAGCGACTGCCGCAAGCTAAAGGAGATTTATACTGCACTTGACCTCTGGAGAGCTCTCATTTTATGAGGTCTTCCAGGTCCCTGAGATGCCTGAAGATAGTACAATTTTCACAGTTATAGGAAAATAGGTTTACAACTAAGCCTGGGGTAGGTTGAAGCTTTGGATTTCAGAGCTAAAAAGGACTCTCACCATCCTTATTTTCTTCACTCCCAGCAAAGACCCTTGGAGACCTATACATTCTTTGGGTAGGACTTGCTGTGCTGGAAAATTGAAGATGGCTGTGAATTTTGCTGGCCCTAGTCTTAGGTTTTCCCAGTGATTATCATGAATGTTGGGGGCCTATGGCCGAAGTGTTAGATGTTGGAGCTGAAAGGAAAGTCGGAGACAAACAAACACATCCGAAAAAGTGCACAGGAAACAAGCAGTCATTTTGCTTCATAGTGTTTAGGATTTCATACTGTGTTAAACTTGGAATTACATCTATGGCTTTGCATTAGCTCAGAGAATTATTGTCACCTTGCAATTGACTAATTTTTTTTTTTATAAATTCCTCTAATGCATCTCTTAGCAGGTACTCCAGCAATCGAAATCTTATCTGAAGGATAATCTCAATACAATCTAGAGCTTAATGTGTACTGGAATTTTCTACTGATTTCACTATACATGGATCATATTTTCCCTACCTTTTATAACAAAGCTAAATGCAATTGTTCAGTTAAAAGTTCTCTCCCTCCACATTAGGTATACATGTTTTTTTAAAGATTTCTAATATTTGAATCTATAAAATCGTAATTTTCATCATTTCTTCAGTTTACTTTGCTGCTGCAAACCCATCTCTGTGTCAGCACATTTATGTGGCACTTGACCTCAGGAGAGCTCTCATTTTATGAGGTCTCGAGGTCCCTGAGATGCCTGAAGATGGTACAGTTTTAATAGTTACAGAATAATAGGTTTATAACTAAGCCTGGAGTAGGTAGAAGTTTTGGATCTGAGAGCTCAAAAGGACTCTCCCCATCCATGAAGGCTTTTAGGCCTGGTGTCCAATTAGAGGTTGACAAGGAATGGTGACTTTGGCAGCTACAATAGAATAGACACATGGAAAATTCTGGATACTGTAATAGGCTAGACTCATTTCATTTTTATTCCAGTGGCTACATTTATATGTCAATGACTAAACTTGTTTATCTTAAAATGAAGTTATTCCCATAGAAATCCTTAGAATATTGAATATACACACTGCATTGGCAATAAATTGACTAAAAAATATGAAGACAGGCATAATTTGCATAATTTTGATTGTCTAAAGTAATGTTTTGATTTCACTAATTTACTTTTTAAAGGATTTTTTTTTCTTTTATAACCCACAGTCAACTTCTGTTAGTGTTAAATTTCCGTGATGTGGTAATTGGCAAACTCTTGCTAGTTATTTCGGATGGCTCACAATGAGAACTTTCTTCAACTCAGGTTCAAAGTTGGTTCTAGACTGTGTGCACTCAGCATATAGAGAAATGAAGTGCTGAATAGTTATCCAGTTGATTAGGTCATTGTAGGCAGCCAATGTGGGTGATCTGATCTGGTGCTGAGGAAGAGTGGGGAAAGAATAACCTGAGAAAGAGTCAGGAACTGCAAAGTAATCCAGCGAAAGGCCGAGCTTTGAATCTCCTGTATTCCTCCCTCTGGCAGGCTTATTTGCCTGCACATCGAGGTCAGTCAACTGTAAGCAATAAAAGAAGCTTTTAGACCAGGCTGGGTTCCCTTAGAAGAGTCAGCCTCCTTGGTGCTGGTGGCTCATATTTGTTCTCTGAATACCTGGCACTGGCCCCCTAGCCTGTGGGAGTTTTAAACTGACCCCTTGTACCCATTCGGATTTCCTGTGGCTTTTCTATTTCAGACCCACTGCCCTGGGTGGAGCCAACTCCCACTTGGATTCTGGCTTACTCCTCCAGGGATATCTTTGATTATCGTGTGTGTGTTTGTGTGTGTGTGTGTGTATACATGTGTTCATGCATGCCCATTATGGCTACTTATCAACTGTTGACCTACCAACTTAGCCCACTCGATTTTTCATATTTTCTGGTTCCATGGTTTTGTGCCTTCAAGGCACCCCAAATTCCCACCCAGCCAATGGAAATGGCAAGCAGTTGTACTTTCACCACTTGCAAGGCAAATATCTGAAACATCTTTCTCTCCTCTAACTGGATCTGTTTCCTTCTCTGTCTCCAGGACTTATGTCTTAACTCATAACCCCTGAACATCTGAATGGAGTGAGACACTCCAAGCAAAGTGTAAGTTGTAACATAGCAAACACCATCCCTCGATTTCCAGAGAGGAGCCCCTGAGTGCCCGCCCTGTCTGATGAGAGGCAGGTGCAGAATAGGCTGCTTTAATCAGTGCTAAACACACACGTCTTACTGAAACCTGAATGTGCTGTGCTTCACAATACCGTGGTTTGATGGCAAATGCAGATGATGAAGAGAACACTACACACTCCATTAACAAGTGTGTTGTAGCTCAGTCATAACTAATGATAATGGAGCACTGACTGAACGCTCAGTGCTAATACCCGATTGAACTGGAGAACCTCCATCTGTCAATGTGATATTCTGGATACAATAAAAAATAGATTAGATTCTCACCAGGCCTTGCTAGGGCTCCACACTAAGAACCCTCTGTTGAGACGTATGCAATAATATCCCTAAAATGGCATGAATAACATCTTGGCTTGATATGTTAATATTGAAAATGTGCCTGACTGTTAATTTTGATAATGTTTTCTGAGGTCTGAATGTTATGGGGATTTTCCATTTTTCCTATAAAACCATTCCTTGGCGATTTTTTGTGATTATTCCGAAAATGATTAGAGAAGCAGTAGAGAGCAGAGGTTAAGATCAAAGGTATAGAAATCAGGATTACCTGGTTTTCAATCGAAGTCCTATCATTTTTTTTGGTTGTGTGATCTTGGGCCTTAGTTTCCACTTTTGTAAAATTGGAAAAGCAACAGAACTTTCCTCCTGCAGCTGTTGTGAGGATTTGACAATGCTCTGTTCCTGTAATGACAGAAATTGCCAGATGATTGCACCTCCAGAGTTGGAGTATTCTGGTCTATTTAAATATGGCTTTAGAAAAATAATCCAGAAACTTCTGCATAGGACATTTAAATCTGAGATGAGTTTGCAAATGGTGTCAGTGTCCCAAATGAGGTTAAGTCCAGGTCAAGGTAATCATAATACTTCAAATTCAACAAGTTCTCTAGGCTGTAGACACCACTGTTTTTTGTGCAAGTTTCCATTATTAGGACTTAACACAGTACTTGGCATATAGTAGGCATAAAACAACAATAAAAACAACCCAGCAACTGGTCTCCCTGCCTCCAGTTTTGCCTTCTTCCTAATCTTGTTTTACTGCCAATGTTTTCTTTCCAAATGCAAATCTAAACCTGTTTCCAGCTTGCTTACCACAATCAAGAAAGAAGTGCTCTTTGTTTACCAGGAGCACCAGCTGTCTGAATGATCTAAGTCTAGAACCTCCAGGCTCTACCCACTGGTGGAGCTGGTGTCAAGGGAGGGCCATTAGCCGGCTCCCAGTGGGAAGTGGATGGCATACTCAATGTGGGTCACTTAAGCATCATAAATAGATTATTTGCCAAGATATAGGAAAGAATTTAGAGACACCAATAAGGGGTAATCCAGTACCCTGGCCGCTCTTACGTCCCTAGACCTGCCGGAGCAAGGAGGGCACAGTTACTGGAACCCAGGAGGCTTCCTGACAGGAGCTGTGGCCTTTGGCAGTGGAACAGAAAGAGGTGGGAAATGAACCCTAACCTTACCTTCCTCCTGTCTTTGGTTCTTCTACTGGTGACTCCCATTGGACAATCCTAGCTGGAAACCAGAATGCCAAGGAGCTGTGAACACGGGCCAGACTGTGGGTTCCAGGCATCTGAGCAGGGTGAGGAAGGGTGGAGATTGGGTTTGGAGGGCCAAACATAGATAGCCTCAAAGGTTTGCCTCACTTGAACCCCATGGAAGGAGCTCCTTTCAAGGAGAAAGGGTGAGAAAGGCATGCTGGGCAAACACACATTGTGGAGATCTCTCATCTACATGGAGAAGCTACTGGAATCAGCATCTCTTGATGTTGAGTCCAGTGTTCTTCAACTACACAATTGCCTGATGTTCAGAACTTGTCCTGTGATTACTGATGTCATATCTTATGAGACTCCTTGGAAATTGCACCTGAAACTTTATTTATGCCTGGCTTTTAAATGCCTATAATTTAACTTCTTTAATTTGGACCTTCCTTATAAACCTCAGAGTATATTTTTAGTTGTTTTTCACATGTCTTCCGTCTCCCATAGGTAATTTATACTACTTAATATTTAGAAGTTACCTATTGGATATCATGGTTCTTAGATCAATCTTAGACAATTTTCTGGGTGGAATCTGACATATCTGGTGGTAGATTTATTCTTTTCCCATTGGATCCTTGTGTGCCCTCTTCTATAAAGTTTTCAGGTCACAATTGATGGGCTTTTTTTTAAATAGATATCTAATTCACTCAATCAATTTCACCTTATGTAGAGAGAATCAATCTGCTGAGTTTTCTAGACATTAGCAATACATAAAAATCTTATAATAAAGGATGCTATCATCTCTTTTTGAAAATGAGAAATGAGGCATGACAATTTCTTTCTAAAGCAATAATCAAGAAAGAGAGCCCTGCATTTAATTCACTATGTGAGCCCACAGAAAGAGCAAGGGAAAAATAAATAATTTCACCCATCCGAGTCAATTTCAAGCCTAAAATTATACGTTTTGCAACTTTGACTTAATTGCTATCACAAAGAAGCACAAGTTGCTGTGATCAGATATCTCACAGAATACAAAAGCACTAATCCTTGACATTTCAGAAAGTCATATCATTATCTTTGCCCCAACCTGTACTGATTTTCTTTCACAGTGAATTTATATATATATACACACATATATACATATATATACACATACATATATATACACACATATATACATATATATACACATACATATATACATATATATACACATACATATATACATATATACACACATATATACATATATACATATATACACATACATATATACATATATACACATACATATATACATATATACACATACATATATACATATATACACACATACATATATACATATATGTATATATCAGAATTGAAGAAAAAGCCAAAACTTGGGACATTTAAATGAAAGTCCTGTTACCAAAACACAGCCTGTAACAGATGATAAGAACTCAGCTCATGGCATTTCCCAGTATCTACATTTACAATGAATAATGAATATTCTTAGTAACATCAGAGTTTGGCTAATTTGAAAGGTACACACTTTCTTAATACCAAAAATCTAAGCCTCAGTCTTTATGGCCTGTCATCAAAGTCAGTATGGTGGTTGGAATGTGGGCTGGGAACTCAGGGCAGGAGAAAGGCTCCTCCCACAGTCATGAACACCCGAGGGAATAACTGTGGTGAGTGGGCACTGGGCACTGGGATGGGGAGGTGACACCTGTACTGCCGTCCTCCAGGCCTGTGACCCATGGAATTGCTTCCTCATCTTGGAGTCCTGTTCCAACTCTGTCCTTAATTTTAATGTCACAGTTTCACTCGTTTTCACCATTTATTCACTTTATAAAAATTGTGAAATATTTCAAGCAACCATGCAGTTCAAACAATAACATTCATATATCCGTCTCACAACTTTCTCAAATATTATATTTTTGTCATGGTTGCTTCAGATTTTGTTCTTTTTTGTAAGAAAGAAACCTCAAAAAAAAAAAAAAAAAAGAGAGAGAGAGAAAGAAGAGTATTTCCGGAGAGAAGCAGGACAGGACCTCACGTCCCTACTCCAGCCTTTGGTTCATTTTCTGAGGTTATTTATAACCATGTGAGGGGCTTTCTCTTTCCCAGTCTACTACTATTATTATTATTATTGTTGTTGTTGTTGTTGTTGTTACTATCTCTGGGGCCCAGCCAGCCCATATTCCCAACCATCCCATACCCCTTGGATGCCATTTGCAGATCCCTCATTATTAGTGGGATTGGGCATCATTTCACACATTTTTTGGCAGTTCAGTCTTTCTCTTCTGGGCTGTCCTCTTTTCTTATTGATTTGTAAGGATAAAGAATCCTTTATCCTTATATGTGGTGTGTAATAGATATTGATCCTTTGTCAGTGAAGTAAGTTGCAAATATCTTCAGCTGTGGCTTGCTTTCTATATTTATAGTATCCTTTTTAAAATAAAGACCTTTAAAGTGAAAAGTCTGTAGCTATATCAATCAAACCTTTTGTGGTTTATCATCTCTGTGTTGCTTTATTTATTTATTTATTTATTTTATTATTATACTTTAGGTTTTAGGGTACATGTGCACAATGTGCAGGTTTGTTACATATGTATCCATGTGCCGTGTTGGTTTGCTGCACCCATTAACTCGTCATTTAGCATTAGGTATATCTCCTAATGCTGTCCCTCCCCTCTCCCCCCACTCCACAACAGTCCCCGGAGTGTGATGTTCCCCTTCCTGTGTCCATGAGTTCTCATTGTTCAATTCCCACCTATGAGTGAGAACATGTGGTGTTTGGTTTTTTGTCCTTGTGATAGTTTACTGAGAATGATGTTTTCCAGTTTCATCCATGTCCCTACAAAGGACATGAACTCATCATTTTTTATGGCTGCATAGTATTCCATGGTGTATATGTGCCACATTTTCTTAATCCAGTCTATTGTTGTTGGACATTTGGGTTGGTTCCAACTCTTTGCTATTGTGAATAGTGCCGCAATAAACATACGTGTGCATGTGTCTTTATAGCAGCATGATTTGTAGTCCTTTGGGTATATACCCAGTAATGGGATGGCTGGGTCAAATGGTATTTCTAGTTCTAGATCCCTGAGGAATCGCCACACTGACTTCCACAATGGTTGAACTAGTTTACAGTCCCACCAACAGTGTAAAAGTGTTCCTGTTTCTCCACATCCTCTCCAGCACCTGTTGTTTCCTGACTTTTTAATGATGGCCATTCTAACTGGTGTGAGATGGTGTATCATTGTGGTTTTGATTTGCATTTCTCTGATGGCCAGTGATGATGAGCATTTTTTCATGTGTTTTTTGGCTGCATAAATGTCTTCTTTTGAGAAGTGTCTGTTCATGTCCTTTGCCCACTTTTTGATGGGGTTGTTTGTTTTTTTCTTGTAAATTTGTTTGAGTTCATTGTAGATTCTGGATATTAGCCCTTTGTCAGATGTGTGTTGCTTTAATTACAGGCTAGTGAGGGAAGTCTTTCCTGCTGGGAGATGTTCATTGAAGTGCAGACTGCTCGGAGCCACACTGCAGGCTGGCAGAGGAAGTGTCTCGGTGTTGCCTTGGCCTGTTCACCCCCTGCCAGGCCAGTAGAGGAGCTGAAGAGTCTTCGCCATGGTTTAAGAAAGAGGTCTGGAGCCCCATGCTGTTCTCAGATCACCAGGACACCTGGAGATGGCAGGGTCTCAGCATTCTAATCACAGCACAGCCCCCACTGAAAGAGGGGCTTGGTCTACGGAGCTCCCCAAACTGTCCACTTTCTCCATCTCCCTGTTGCCTTCCCTCTCCCATGCCCCCAATGTCACATGGTTGGCAAGTGCCAGACCCATTCCCAAGCCTAGCCTGGAAACCCCAATCTGTTTCAGCACAAGAAAGCGGGCAAGGTGTGGGGAACAAACGTGCCATTTGGAGGTGCCTATGGTTTTCAACCCATGAAAGAAAAGGCAGACATCACTTTGTAAAAGCAATAAGGAAGACAGATCCAAATGTCCTTGGGAAAAAGCCTTTCTAAAAAGCAACCAAAGACTCTGTACTGACATTTCCAAGGCGATCCTAAGAAATCCATTTGTGTAATCAGCTGATAATTTCTTTCTTTCTCCAAAGTGGCTCTGAGCTCAATTCAGACTGAAAAACACAATAGAGAGTCCTAGAGCCTGTAATCAATGCTTTTTGCTGGGGGACCCTGGGCACTCTTTCTGTCGTTCAGAAGCATTCATTTAACCTTGATATCATGGAAGGCGGGGTGACAGGAAGGGCTTCTCTCTACTTTCTCCCTGCTTGGTGGCGAATCTGTATGAAGACACATTTCATTTCATATCAGCTGGCCTGTCCTAACAGGCCCCGCACAGGCAGGGACGGAAGTGTCACAGCTTGGCAGCCCTTCTCAGAGCATGGACTCACCTCCAATCAAGCTCTCCATTGCATTTAAAAGAATGAGAAGCTCATCCTTCCTGTCAATAATGTGTGTCTGTGGTCTGGAATCTCACTGGCCTTAGGTCTTCGTGGGCTCTCTGATCTGTGTCTGAGAGCTGCCCTGGAATGCCACCGAATAAGATTGTCAGCTGGTTTGGGCACTGGGGTGTGGAATGATGTATATAGTGACATCTTGTAATTTGATTTTGCTTTCAAAAGGTAAAAGAAGCCTGTCATTTATGGGAGCCTCTGTATGTCACTTACTTTCCATATAGCATCGTATTGAGCCCTCTAACAATCCTGGGAAGGAGGAGAGTGTGTCTCCATTTTTTTACACAGACTTATAAATTTAGAGCAATTTTAGATTTGTAGAAAAATTGCAAAGATAGTACAGAGAGTTGCCATCTACCCCATAGCCAGATGCCCCTCTAATTAACATCTTACATGAGTATGGTATATTTTTACAAAGAATAAATCAATATTGACATATTATTGTTGACCAAAGTCCACCCTGTATTCAAAATTTCTTTAGTTTTTAGCCTAATGTCTTATTTTCTGTTCCAGGATCCTATTCAGGATCCCACATTCCATTTGGCCGACACGTCTCCTTAGGTGCCTCTCGGCTCTGATGTTGTCTTGTACTTTCCTTGTATTTGATGACCTTGACAGCTTTGAGGAGTACTGGTCAAGTATCTGTAGATTGTCCCTTAATTGGAGACATTGTTTGACATCTTCCTCATGATTAGACTTGGGTGATAGGTTTTTGGGAGAAAGACACAGAGATAAAGTACCATTCTCATCACATCATATCAAGTATATGCCATTTTTGCTGATGAGGAAATTGAGTCTCAGAGGACAGTGACCTGCCCAGGCCTCCAGGAAGCTCTGGTACCAATTTGAATCCAGCTCTGCCCCATGCTCCCTTCATTCCATGACATCACCCTCTCTCAGGTGATGAGGGAAAACCAGACTTGAGAGAGACAACCAGGTTGCAGAAAGGTGGACCCCTCCTTCAAACAGACACCTCTTCCTGTGCAATGCCCCTTCTCCATCTATCTTACTGGTATAGTTCTTTGGAGTTTTAGGGGTGAAGTAAGAGGGTGGAGAGGTGTGTCGAAAGTGGCAGTGAGGTGTCCAGGTCAACTGGAAAAGGCCAGATGTTCCTTCTGCTCTCAATTAAATGCCCACTCCCATTTGAGGTTAAAATGCCTATTTCCTTCAAGTTCCATTTAACTTGCCATACTCGAAAGTGATAGTTCTGTCAGGCTTATTAGCCCAGGCAATGTTCTCTTAGGCTCTAGTCACCTGAACACCACCTCTACAATTTTTGTTGTATTTCCAAACTACCTGAGCTATTATTTACTTAATTAAAAATTTAATGTCATCCCAAACAATACTACACAATGAAAGATTTTATGTGCCAGTTATGTTTTTTCCTGACTCACATTAAAATAAGTACTCAACTATTATTAATAAATCCTCATCCTTTACTCCTACCATGTACGTGGCAACCACTAATAGTGTGTGTATCCCACTCCAGAACTGCTGAGTCACCCAACAGGGGAGGTTGGGAGGAGTAGCGGGCTCTTTTTATTTCTTTGTAAATTAACTTAAAAAAATCAAGGCACATAATTTTTAAAACTCCAATAGCAAGGTCAGGAAAATGAGCAGTCCTCCCTGGAGCCGCTCAGTTCTACCCCCAGGGATAGTGACTTTTACCTCTCTGAGCTGCTGCTTCTGCTTTTTCCTTCCTCTTGCTCAACCCTGTGAGGTGGCAGGTGCTGCTGGTGCCCTGCCCGTGTCCCTGGGGCTTGCCACTCCAGTGCCCAAGGGCTGACTTCTAACTGCTAGGGCCTGGGTTCTTGGCCTTGGCACCTTCTCTTGCCCCTGGAGCATGCTCTGCCTCCCCTACAGTAGGCAGAGAATGTGTGGAAACGAATGCGCCTTGGGAGCCACCCTCACCCAGCCACAGAGGAGCATTTGTGCAGCCAAGCCCTGCCTCCATTGCCTCTTGGTGAGGGACCTCTGATGTGTGAGTGTTATACTGGCTCCCCAAGCCTGCCCTGCAGGATTAAGCTCCAGTCGCCCACAGGGGAGGCAGGAATATTGTACTTTTGTTAGCTGTCTTCCTAGTGGCTAACTCTGATTCTCACCTTGCACCTCATTTCACTGTGTGCAAGTCTGGATTTCTTCCCAGGCTGGAAACTTGTTCAGGGCAGGGATTATGTTTTCCCCTTTAGGTCTGGTGCAATGCCTGTCATCTAAGAGCTACTCAATCAATGCTTGTTGGATGAAGAGCAGGCTACATGAACTAGGATGAAGTGATTTCCTGGGCTGGTTTGTTCCTGGTGGTGCATGATGCTGTAGCAATGTAGCCCTGTCTGCAGCTTTTCTACATAATTGTATTTTACTTAAGTTCCTTTGATTGAAAACCATAGGAACTGACTCTGGGTAACTTAAGAGAAGGGAATATACTGGAAGGCTACTGTGAAAGCTCATGGAATTGAGGGAGGAGCTGGAGCCAGGTCAGCTCCAGGATGGAACAAGGACAACAATTACAGTAATAGCAGCTAACATTTACTGAACACTTCGACATGCCAGGCTCAGGGCCAAAAATGTCATCTGATCTACTTTTCACAGCAGCCCCATGAAGTCATTATCGTTTTTATCATCACCATTTTGCCACTGAGCTACTGGGGGCAGAGAGGTTAGAACCCAGGCAGGCTGACTTTAGAGCTTCTATTCTTAACACACATGGATGCCTCTGCATCCTTCTGGATCAACTTTCTAGGTTGCCACTTTTGAGAGTCAGCTACGATGGCATCCAGTCTCTGTCTCTCTCCTTTCTAAGTTTCAAATTCTTGGGAAAAACCATTAAGTTGGCTCGACTTCCATCAGTGCTGAACAAGAGGCAGAGTCAAGTGGCACAAATACGACCCCTGGGGGCCCACTCTATGTATTGAACCATTCCCAGGGGAGGAAGAATAGGGTCTGGGGAGTGTCCCCCTCTTTCCTGCTCTTGAAGCTTTTGTCTTCTACATCTATGTTTCCAATGTACAAATTACAGTTCTCAAAGTGTGGCCCCTGGACCAGCTGCATCAGCATCACCTAAAACCTGACAGAAATACTAATTCATTTGCCCCATCCTGGACCTATGGAGCCTTAACCTCTTGGGGTGAGGTTAGGATCCAGAGGTCTTAGTGATTAGGGCATGTTTGACTTTTTGTGTTTTCTGTGCCTGGGTATTGGGAATGGAGGTTCCGTTAAGGCATCTTCAGAGCACTTTCGCCAACAGTTGTACTGTTAGGGTGTACTCAGTTGGCAGGAGGCTGGCCTTGCTCTCTGCTGTTTCTTCCTATTCCTTCCTGGCAGCTGGCTGAACATTTTTTACTCTTTGAAAAGTACACAACCTAAATTAGAGCCCAAGGGTCTACTTGAATCCTACCAAGAAAGGTAGATAGGTCAGAACTTTCTCAGTTACAAGAGACGGAAACATGACTTATACTTTCTTAAGCCCCCAAAGTTTTTTTTCTCTTAAATATCTGAAAATTCCAGGAATTGGTTCCAGTTTCAGGTATAGGTGGATCTAGGTGCTCAAATGACATCACAAATGTTCTCTTTCTTTTCTCTAGTTTCTTCTTTGTTGGTTTCTGACATGCTTCCTCTACATGAAGATCTCCAGCAACTCCAGGGTAATACATGAACCTTTCAGCTTATGATCTCAAAGGGAGAAGGAGCTTTCCTCTAGCAGCATCCATATTTATCCCCTTTCCAAAGATCTCTGATTAGCCCTGTTTGGATCACGTGATCTTTCCTGGACCAATCACTGTTTCCAGGAGCTATATCCCCTATGGTAGAAGAGACAGGGGAAGCTGCTTGACTACTCTATGGAATCCTGACCATTGAGGATGGGTTAGACCCACAGGTGTGCTCAGAAATGTTAACAACCTATTCTGCTGAAGGGGGATGGGGGCCTGTGATTTGTGTTATCTTCTGATTTTTACGGTGCAGCCACTCCCAGTATGGCTGATGTCAAGCTGCCAACATGATAGTACTGAAGATGAGGTTGGGAAGAGATGCTTGGTAGTGCACCATCATATATTAATGGTATTTTCTCCAATGAGATAATAGCAGATGCAAGTAACCTCGAGTATAGACAATTACAAAGGGAAATAAAATAATTAGAAAGTGATGAGTTTCCAATAATTATTATCTTTTTTCTATAATTTATTTCAATTTATTTCATTGTAAGTTTATGTAACTTAGTTTTTAATAATGGCTTTATTTAACAACTGGCTCACAAACTTCCTGAAAATTTAAGTCACCTCTCTCAAGCTGGTACAAGCTAGGTCAGGCACACCGGAGGTTAGAACCTGACAGGGCTGGAAGAGAGTAGTATGTTCACTGTAGCTGCCATTTCCCCTCCCACTCCTGGTGGAGACAATATCAAATTCACTCCTGAGTGGTGCTTCAGGTGGCTTTTTAAGGTTGAAGGATATTAATAGCTTAACAGTAGGTCCTTATAGACATCCTGGCCTGCAGCTACTTGCTTTTGAAGCATTGTCCAGTAGGGCTCAGATGTGGGAATAGAGGACTTTTAGCCTGTAGGCATAAAAGTACAGTTCACTGTCAGTTTCTCAGTAAAGAAAGATAGGATTACTTTATGTTAGTCCTAAATGCATTTCACAAAATTTAAACTAAAAAGAAACATAACCTCTTGCTGGTGCCCACTTTGTCAGAATGAAAGGTTGCCTGTTGACAATTGTTCACTATAAAGGTTCATGAGGAGGAAGGAATATTGAACATGTCCCTAGTCATCCTTTCTCTATTGTTTGCAGAATCTCACTTGTTTTGAACTTACTGGGAAGGAGTAATACTTTGCACTCACCTTTTGCCCTACCCTGGAAGCTTCTTTCAGCTTATAGGGGCCTGCGGCTGGAGGCAGGGGGATCAGTGAGGAGCCTGCAGCATCAGTCCAGGTGAGAGATGATGAGTGAGTGAGCTGGAGGTGTGAGCGGTGGAGGTGGGTGGGGGTGAGAGATGATGGAGGCCTGAGTGTGAGCGTGGAGGTGGGGTTGAGATGATGGAGGCCTGAGTGTGAGCGTGGAGGTGGGGTTGAGATGATGGAGGCCTGAGTGTGAGCGTGGAGGTGGGGTTGAGATGATGGAGGCCTGAGCGTGAGCGTGGAGGTGGGGTTGAGATGATGGAGGCCTGAGTGCGTGGAGGCGTGGAGGTGGGGTTGACATGATGGAGGCCTGAGTGTGAGCGTGGAGGTGGCGTTGACATGATGGAGGCCTGAGTGTGAGCGTGGAGGTGGGGTTGGGGAGGTGCCTGATGGCAGACTTCAGCCAGAGCAATGGCCCAGAGACCTCACTTTTAGCTAAAAGAGCATAGGCTGGTGATATGCATGCTTAAAAAATGTAAACTGAGGGAATAAATGTACTCCATAGTCTAGTAAACTTAATATATTTCTTGGGAAAAGCTACTTAACAACAAGAACTGAAGAAACTGTTTCATAACAAAAGTCGGATCCACTCCACCCGCCAACATGCAGCAAACAAAGTCATTTATACTTGGGGATGTAAAAAAGAATGAAGCATTATTTTACTGGGGATATTTTCAGTAGGTAAAGTTAAGAGAATTCAGTAGGTAAAGAATTAATGCGTACACAGAATGTGGTATATCTCACTAAATTTGGGTGTTCGGGGATGATTTATTATCTACAAAATATCTAGTAAAGGCCATCACTCAGACATTAATTCCATTTTAGAGTCTACAGTCAAAGAAAACTCCTAGGGCAGCTTGCTTAAAAAAGAGTAAGCTGCATTGCTTTCCTCTTGCATGGGCTGAAACCATCAAACCATTTCTTCTATGGAAATTGAGTCACCTTTTCATCTGGAGAACAAAGTGGTTAGGCAGGGACCAACCTAAGGTATAAACGCAAAAAGATCACCCAGTGTTTCTGCCAGAAGCAACACGGCTCCAGCTAAATAATGTTCACCTGATCTGTATTAAAGACAAGTCGAAGGACAAAAGAATAATTGTTTGAATCATTTAGTGCCTTTGAGAAACTGTTGGAAATCTTTCTATGTCAATCAAAAGCACTACAATGTACATCACTGTGCACCATCAGCAAATACCCTTCAGATGCACCCTAGAACTACCTTTACAAAATGAAACTTTTTGGGAACATTGGAAATATGCAAATGTACTAGTAACATTTAACAGACCAATGACTGAATTTTTAAAAAGTGGCAGGTGTCTATTTCCATAGGTCTTATTTACTTCCAACGAATTAATGAATTAGCATCAATTTTCTATTTTCAGGTTTGGGTTTGGGACGTAGTTGGATATTAGCACTACTGTATGTTTTGCTACAACTGTCACTGTTCGTACCAGGCAATGTCTTAGGACTTTACAAATACTTTCCCTGGAAGATACATGATCTATTTCACAGATAAGATTACTGCATCTTAGAGAAGTTAGGTAACCTTCAATGTTAGGAAGGGTGTTGAACCACATGCCCCACACTAGAATTTATGTTCTTAATTTCTACCTTCTATTGGTTGCCCTGTTAAGTAATAATGCTGCTCAATATACATGGCATACTTTACAGTTTGTAAAGTGCTTTGCTAAACGTTATCTGATTTGAGCATAATTCCCCAAATGCGGTAATTTAGAGTTGTCCTTAGTCCCTGCAGTACTCACTTTAAATATTGACCTCCTTTATTCATAGAGGAAAACCAAAATGATTGAGGCCCAGAGTAAAGGCCACATCTACAATCTCCCTGAGATAAGGTTGTTTTTACAGGGCTCTCGCTTTTTTTTTTATTATTATTATTATACTTTAGGTTTTAGGGTACATGTGCACAATGTGCAGGTTTGTTACATATGTATCCATGTGCCATGTTGGTTTGCTGCACCCCTTAACTCGTCATTTAGCATTAGGTATATCTCCTAATGCTGTCCCTCCCCCATTCCCCCACCCCACAACAGTCCCCGGTGTGTGATGTTCCCCTTCCTGTGTCCATGAGTTCTCATTGTTCAATTCTCACCTATGAGTGAGAAGATGCGGTGTTTGGTTTTTTGTCCTTGCGATAGTTTACTGAGAATGATGGCTTTATCTCCTCTGATCTCGGTAAAACTGTCTGCCTTGTGAGCCGAGATCGTGCCACTGCACTCCAGCCTGGGCGACAGAGACTCTGTCTCTGAAAAAAAAAAAAAGAGAAACTGTCTGCCTCATTTGGTAACACACCCAGCTATTAGGCTCCACTAATTGCCAGCTGATTGCTATATTATTTCAACAATGCCCTGGGGCATAGATTACTCTGTGGTTTAATCCAAGAGGTAGTTTTTGAGGTCAGTGTTTGAGGTTTCTTCTGACTCCAGTAGGGCTCTTCTTAGCTGTCTCTTTCCCTGGTTCTCCCTGGTGAACTAGCTGGCTTATGGTTTAGCTGATTGCTATTAATTGAGAAGAGCCACCAGCCTTGTCTTATTTTTTTGGCACCAAAATCTCCATTGTTTCTGAAAGTGCCCTTAGGCCTGAACTTTTTCTCTGTTTCAAATTAAGTCATTTCCTTTGGGGGTCTGCTTCTCACCCTGGGCAAAATCCCTGAGCCACCACTCAAGGCAGTGGGTGAGGCACTAGTCTTTGGTCTTCTCGGTTTGCCCCTGTTGGTGTGAAACCTCTGCCTTCTGACTGAGCTGGGGCAAGGGCAATTGAGGCCTCAGGATTCTTGGCCTGATGAGCATGGGGATAGAGCTCTGTGCTATGAATGGAGGTTGGATGGAAGAAGGGAGCCCCTGATTTCTTGACTGCACTCACCAGGAATTTAACTTCTTTAACTGGAGATGGCAGCCTGCTTCTCCTGGTGAGTTACACCCTTGGTTTAGGACTTGAGAGGAGAGGGACCCCCATCTTCTTGGCCACAGCTGCCCAGGGTGGATGAGAGGGATGGGAGCTGAGCTGGGTGGGAGACAGAGGGGGGTTGGGGTTCAAGTCACAGACTCTTGCAGTTCTTACTGAGTTTTAGTAGATTTCCTTGAATAAATGCTACTTCATTTGCTATATGCCCTTAGGACAGTTTTCAGAGACTTTAAATGGTTGTTTTGTTTTTTTTTTAATAGTTTTACTAGGTATGCTTGTTTCACCGGGGAATAGGTCTGTTGAATTCACATTGCTATCCAGGAAGTGAAACTCCCCGGTACAGGCCTACCGTGGAGATATTTCAGGTTCAGCTCCAGACCACCACAGTGAAGTGAATATTGCAACTAAGCAAGTCACGCATGGTTTTTCTTTGTTTGTTTCTCAGTGAATATAAAAGTTATGTTTATATTATACTGTAGTCTGTTAAGCATATAATAGCATTATGTATACATATACATATGTTTATTAAAAATACTTTATTGCTAAAAATGCTAACAATCACCTAAGCCTTCAGTGAGTAGTAATCTTTCTGCTGGTGGAGTGTCTTGCTTTGATGTTGATGGCTGCTGAGAGATAAGGGTGGTGGTTGCTGAAGACTGGAGTCGCTGAGGCAATTTCTTTAAATCAAACAACAATTAAGTCTGCCACATTGATTGACTCTTTCATGAACAATTTCTCTATAGCATGCAATGCTGTTTGATACCATTTTACCCACAGCATAACTTTTTGTTAAAAAAAATTGGAGTCAATTTTTTGAAATCCTGCTACTGCTTTATCAACTAAATTGATGTAAAATTCTAAATTTTTTTGTTGTCATTTCAACAATATTCACAGCAACTTCATCAGGAGTAGATGGCATCTGAAACAACCACTCTCCTTGCTTATCCCTAAGAAGCAACTGCTCAGCTGTTAAAGTTTTATCGTGAAATTACAGCAATTCAGTCACATCATCTTCAAGCTCCACTTCTAATTCTAGTTCTCTTTGCTAATTCCACCACATCTGCAGTTACTTTCCCCCAGCGAAGTCTTCAACCCCTTCAAGTCATCCATGAAAGTTGGAATCAACTTCTTCCAAACTCATGTTAATGTTGATATTTTGACCTCCTCCCATGAATCATGCATGTTCTTAATGACATCTAGAATGGTGAACCCTTTCCAGAAGGTTTTAAATGTATTTTCCACAGAACCATCAGAAGAGTAACTGTCTATGGTATCTATAGCCTTATGAAATGTATTTCTTTAATAATAAGATTTGAAAATTGAAATTTCTTCTTGATCCATGGGATGTAGAATGAATGTTGTGTTAGGAGACATGAAAATGGCTTTCATATCTTTCTATGTCCATCAGAGCTCTTGGGTGACTAGGTGCACTGTCAATGAGCAGTAGTATTTTGAAAATTTTTTTTACTGAGCAGTAGGTCTTAGCAGTGAGCTTCACATAGTCAGTAAACCATGCTGTAACAGACATGCTTTCATCTAGGCTTTGTTATTCCATTTATAGAGCACAGGCAGAGTAGATTTAGCATGATTCTTAAGAGCCCTAGGATTTTCAGAATAGCAAATGAGCATTGGCTTCAACTTAAAGTCATGAGCTCCATTAGCCCCCAACAAGAGAATCAGCATGTTCTTTGAAGCTTTGAAGACAGGGATTGACTTCTCTCCAGTTATGAAAGTCCGAGATGGCATCCCCTTCCAACAGAAGGTTAGCATTAGTCCATTCTCATGCTGCTAATAAAGGCATACCCAAGACTGGGTAATTTATAAAGGAAAGAGGTTTAATTGACTCACAGTTCAGCATGGCTGGGGAGACCTTAGGAAACTTACAATCATGGCAAAAGGGGAAGCAAACACATCCTTCTTCACATGGCAGCAGCAAGGAGAAGTGCTGAGCAAAAGGGGGAAAAGCCCCTTATAAAACCATCAGATCTCGTGAGAACTCACTCACTATCACGAGAACATCATGGGGGTAACCACCCCCATGATTCAATTACCTCCTACTGGGTTTCTCCCATGACATGTGGGGATTATGGGAACTACCAGTTAAAGGTAAGATTTGTTTAGGGATACAGCCAAACCATACCAAGGTTGTTTCATCTACAATTAAAATCTGTTGTTTAGTGTAGCCACCTTTATCAATGATCTTAGCTAGATCTTCTAAGTAACTTATTGAAGCTTCTGTGTCAGCACCTGCTGCTTCAGCTTGCACTTTTATGTTATAGAGAGGGCTTTTTTTTCCTTAAACCTCTTGAACCAACCTCTCCTTGCTTCCAGATTTTCTTCTGCTATTTCCTTACCTCTTTCAGCCTTCATAGAATTAAAGTCAGGGCCTTCCTCTAGATTTGGCTTTGGCTTAAGAGAATGTTGTGGCTGGTTTGATCTATCCAGACCACTAAAACTTTCTTCACATCGACAATAAGGCTGCTTTGCTTTCTTATCTTTTGTGAGTTCACTGAAGTAGCACTTTTCATTTCCTGCAAGAACTTTTCATTTGGATTCACAACTTGAATTAGCTGTTTGGGGGCAATCCGGGCCTAGCTATCAGCTTATCTGGTGTTTTGACATGCCTTCCTCACTAAGCTTAATTATTTCTAGCTTTTGTATTTATTTCCTGAAACATAATGTTTGTACATATTTATGGGGTACATGTGATATTTTGATACATGCACAGAATGTGTAATGATCAAGTCAGTTTACTCAGGACATCCATCACCTCAAGCATTTATCATTTCTTTGTGTTAGGAACATTTCAAATACTTTCTTCTAGCTATTTTGAGATACCCAACGCATTGTTGTTAACTATAGTCACCCTAATGTGCTACCAAACATTGGGACTTATTTCTTCTATATTTCTTGTTTTAATGTTTGTACCTATTAATCTACCTCTCTTTAACCACCTGTACATTCTTCCCAGCCTCTGGGAACTATCATTCTACTCTTTGCTTCCATGAGATCAACTTTTTTAGTTTCCACATATGAATGAGAACATACAGTGTTTGTCTTTCTTTCCCTGGCTTATTTCACGTAACATAATGGCCTCCAGTTTCATCATGTTTTTGTAAATGACAGGATTTCATTTCCTCTAATAGCTGAATAATATTCCATTGCTTATATATACCATATTCTCTTTATTCATTAATCTGTGGATGGACACTTAGGTTGATTCCATATCTTTGCTATTGTGAACAGTGCTGCAAAACACGTGGGAGTCTTTGATATACCGATTTCCTTTGGATAAATAGTCATGGTGTCATTGGATTATATGGTAGTTCTATCTGTAGTTTATTTTTTTATAAATCTCCATACTGTTTTCAATAATGGATGTGCTAATTTACATTTCCATCAACAGTTGTATAAGAGTTCCCTATTTTCTGCACCCACATCAGCATCTGTTTTTTTCGTTGTTGTTTTTTTTTTTTTTTTTTTTTTTTTTGCCTTTTTGGTAATAGCTATTTCCAGCTGGGGTAAGATGATATTTTATTGTGGTTTTAATTTACATTTCCATGATTAGTGATTTTTTTCATATATCTGTTGGCTGTGTATCTTTTTTGATAAATGTCTATTCAGATCCTTTGCCCACTTTTTAAATGGGCTTGTTTTTATGCTGTAGAATTGTTTGAGTTTTTAAAAATATATTCTGAATATTGGTCTCTTGTTGGATGAATAGTTAGCAAATATTTTCTGTCATTCAACAGATTGTCTCTTCTCTCTGTTGATTGTTTACTTTGCTGTGGAGAAGTGTTTTAGTTTAATGTAGTCCCATTTGTCTATTGTTGTTTTTATTGCCTGTGCTTTTGAGGTCTCAGCCATAAAATCTTTGCCTAGACCAGGGTGTTTCCCCTGTTTTCTTCAAGTAGCTTTATAGCTTAGGTTTTTACTTTTAAGTCTTTTATCCATTTTGGGTTAATTTTTACATATGGTGAGACACAGAAGTCTAGTTTCATTCTCCGCATATGGATACCCAGTTTTCCCAGTACCACTCATTGAAGGGGGTGTCCTTTCCTCAGTGTATGTTCTTGGCATCTTTGTTGAAAATCAGTTGGCTGTGTTTTGTAGTTTTCCATGTAGAGGTCTTTCACCTCCCTGGTTAAATTTAGTCTTAGGTGTTTTATTTGTTTTTATGCTATTATAAATGAGATTACCTTTTGTTTGTTTCTTTTTTTTTTAAGCTTGTATTCTATATATATTTTTTATAGTTTAAGTTCTGGGGTACATGTGCAGAATGTGCAGGTTTGTATCATAGGTATACATACGCCATGGTGGTTTGCTGCACCCATCAACCCATCATCTACTTTAGGTATTTCTCCTAATGCTATCCCTCCCCCTTCCCCCATCCCCCAACAGGCCCCAGTGGGTGGTGTTCCTCTCTCTGTGTCCATGTGTTCTCATTGTTCAACTCCCACTTATGAGTGAGAACATGCAGTGTTTTGTTTTCTGTTCTTGTGTTAGTTCGTTGTTTGTATATAGAAATGCAACTGGCCGGGCATGGTGGCTCATGCCTGTAATCCCAGCACTTTGGGAGGCCGAGGCCAGTGGATCACTAGGTCAGGAGTTTGAGACCGGCCTGGCCAACATGGTGAAACCCTGTCACTACTAAAAATACAAAAATTAGCTGGGTGTGATGGCGGGTGCCTGTAATCCCAGCTACTTGGGAGGCCGAGGCATGAGAACCATTTGAACCTGAGAGGCGGAGTTTGCAGTGAGCCAAGATCATGCCATTGCACTCCAGCCTGGGTGACAGGGTGAGACTCTGTCTCAAAAAAAAAAAGAAGAAAAAAAGGAAAAAAGAGAAAGGCAACTTACTTTTGTATGTTTATTTTGTTTTTTTTTAATGGAGTCTTCAGGTTTTTTAAAATATAAGATCATGTCATCTGCAAAGAGGGAAAATTTGACTTCTTTTCTAACTTGTTTGCTATTTCTTTCTTTCTGTTGCCTAATTACTCTGGCTAGGACGTCCAGTACTATGTTGAGTAGGAGTGGTAAAAATGGGCATCCTTATCTTATTCTAATTCTTAGAGGAAAGGCTTTCAGCTTTTCCCCATTCAATGTTATGTCAGCTGTGGGTTTTTCATTTATTACCTTTATTATGTTGAGGTATATTCCTTCTGTTCCTAATTTGTTGCAAGTTTTCACCATGAATGAATGTTGAATTTTATGAAATGCTTTTTGTGCATCTATTGAGATGATCACATGGTTTTCATCCTTTGTTCTCTTGATGTAATGTATCCTGTTTATTGATTTGCATATGTTGAACCATTCTTTCATGCCTGGAATAAGTCTCATTTGATCATAATGTGTTATCTTTTTAAAGTCTTGCTGAATTTGGCTTGCTAGCATTTTGTTGAGGATATTTGCATCTGTGTTCATCAGAGATGTTGGTCTGTAGTTTTCTTTTTTTGTTTTTTCCTTGTCTGATTTTGGTATCAGGGTAATGTTGGGCTTATAGAATGAGTACAGAATAATTCCCTCCTCTTCCATTTTCTGGAATAATTTGAGAAGAATTATGTTAATTCTTTTTAAGTTTGGTGGAACTTGGCAGTAAAGTCATCTGTTCCTGGACTTTACTTTATTGGGAGAATTTTTATGACATTCAGGTTTTCCATTTCTTTCTGATTCAATCTTGGTAGGCCTGCAGGAGGAGTACACAGGTGTCATCAGTGGTGGATGAGGCAGGGTAATCTCCAGGGCCCCAGATGATGCACTTGGACACTGGAGGAGGGTGGCGTTAGGTGGTGTGGGCCTATCCTCAGGCCCCCTGATGGTACATATAGGCACAAGCCATGATGTGCAGGGGGGGTCAATCCCTAGGCCTCTAATTAATATGCTTGGGCAATGACAACAGGCATTTTGGACCTGTCAGGCCTCCTGATGGTGTATGCACATGCCCAGCATGACAAATGGGGTTAGGTGATCTCTAGATGCTTGGGTGGTGTGCTTGAGCACTGGGAGGGATGATGCTAGGCAGGATGGATCTGTCCTCAGGTCCCTCAATGGTGTGTTCAGGTTGGGCTGTAGTGGGCAGGGCAGGATGATCCCCAGGCCTCTGGATGGCATGTTTATGTGCAGGCAGCAGGAGTTCTGGGTTCATTGTTAGGCCCCCTGATTGTGTGTGCACACAACCAAGGTGAATGATGGGTGAGGCTCTCTCCAGTCCCCAGATGATATATGCTCAAGCAATGGGGGAGGTGGCTGGGTAGGACAGGCCTGTCCTCAGGTCCCCCAATGGTGCCCATGGGCCTAGGCTATGGTGATCCCTAGGCTCCCAGACAGCATGCTCAGGAACCAATTGCAGATGGGCTGAGTCTTTTGTCAGACCTGCTAATGTGTGTGTGTGCCCAGGGTGATGATGGAATGAGATGAGGTGATCCCCAGGTGGCATGCTTGAGCTGTGGGAGAGGTGGTGGTAGGCAGAGCAGGCCTGTCCTTAGGTCCATCTGATTGCACACATTGGCACAGGCTGTGGTGGGTAGGGATAGGCAATCCCCAGGCCTCTGGGCGGAATGCTTGGGTAGTGGTGGCAGCAGCAGCAGCAGGTGAGAAAAACCTGTGCTCAGGGCACATGCAAGTGCATGGCAGCACTGCTGCTGAGGGAGCGGGGTTGCTGTTAGTGGTAGTGGCCTGCAGGCTGGTAGTTCTCAGGCTCTGGAGACCACTTGCTTTGACTGCCTTTGTCCTCATGGCAGCCTCCCTGGTACACTGCACCACTCTTTCCCCAAGGTGTAGGACATTGTATGGGCTAGCATGCCAGAGACCCAGCTGCACTGCTGGGTCCTGTAGCTTTCTAGGTGAACACAGGGGTATATCAGTGGAGATGCAGGGGCTATTGGGCCCGAGGGCAGAATACAGTCTGGTGGGAGGTGGGCTCTCAAAATGACATCATGCTGCAGCTGCTTCATTCTTGGGAGTTATGTGAGACCTAGGGTGAGCTCCCTCTCTGGAGCAATGCTGTCATGTAGACTCCAGGTAGTTTCCTATGCTAGTTTCAGGGCTAGCCTGTGAGGATCAAGGGGCTCTCCTGTCACAAAGGTTGCAAGATTTGGCTGTGGGAATATGGACCAGTGGGGATCTCTCAGTCATCATTTCCCCACATTGGGGAAAATCTCTGGGCTCCCAGCCAATCCCAGCTGAGCCAGCTGCCTCACTTTTCTCTCCTTGTGTGCCTCAGGTATTTCCTATCACTTCTCTGCTGAATTCCAGTGTTCTTTTAGATGCTCTATTCAAAGTGTGATGATCTACTCACTGTTTTTGTTTTTCTTTGTGGAGGAAGCCAGTGCCTGGTGCCTCCAGTCAACCATCTTTAAGTGCTAGCCTCACAATGATTGTTTTGAGTGGGGACATTTCTACCTTTTGATTTAAAGTGAGAGATGTGTGACTCTTCCTTTCATTTGAATACTTAGAGGCCATTGGAGGGTAATTTATTGACCTAATTTCAATATTGTTGTGTCTCAGGGAATAGGCAGGCCCAGGGAAGGGGAGCGAGATGGGGTAACGAATGGTTTGTGGATCAGTCAGAACATATACAACATTTTTGGGCTATTTATTTTCTCTTTTTTTGTTTTGGAGATGGGGGTCTCATACTTATCACTCAGCCTGGAGTGCAGTGACATGATCATGGCTCACTGCAGCCTCAACTTTCTGGGCTCCTGTAATCTTCCTATCTCAGCCCCCCAAGTACCTGGGACTATAGGTGCATGCTACCATGTCTTGCCAACTTTTTGTATTTTAAGTAGAGACAGGGTTTCACCAGTTGCCCATGCTGGTCTTGAATTCCTGGGCTTGAGGGATCCACCTGCCTTGGCCTTCCAAAGTGCTGAGATTATAGGCATGAGCCACTGTGCCCAGCGTAGGTCTTTATCTCTAAATTGATTTAATTGTTTTCAAGAAAACCCTCTCAGATAGCTGTCAGTACTATCATAAAAATGGAATTTGTAAACATAGATTGCATGCTCAACAGATTTCTGGATTTTATATCTCCTTTTTTTTTGTAAAGATAATTTCAACTTTTATTTTACATCCAGAGGGAACATGTGCAGATTTGTTATCTGCATATATTGCATGATGCTGAGGTTTGGGGCACGACTGATCCTGTCATCCAGGTACTGAGCATAGGACCCAGTAGTTTTTCAACCCTTGCCCCGCTCCTTCCTTATCCCCTCTAGTAGCCCCCAGTTTCTATTATTGCCATTTTTATGTCCATAAGTACTCATTGTTTAGCACCCACTTATAAGTCAGAGCATGTGGTATTTGGTTTTCTGTTCCCATGTTAATTTTCTTAGGATAGGTGGAGCCAAGATGGCCGAATAGGAACAGCTCCGGTCTCCAGCTCCCAGCCCCAGCGACACAGAAGACGGGTGATTTCTGCATTTCTGCTTGAGGTACTGGTTTCATCTCACTAGGGAGTGCCTAACAGTGGGTGCAGGACAGTCGGTGAAGCGCACTGTGCGCGAGCCGAAGCAGGGCGAGGCATTGACTCACTCGGGAAGCGCAAGGGGTCAGGGAGTTCCCTTTCCTAGTCAAAGAAACGGGAAGCAGACGGCACCTGGAATATCGGGTCAGTCCCACCCTAACTGCGCTTTTCCAACGGGCCTGGAAAACGGCACACTAGGAGATTGTGTCCCGCACCTCGCTTGGAGGGTCCTATGCCCACGGAGTCTCGCTAATTGCTAGCACAGCAGTCTGAGATCAAGCTGCGAGGCAGCAGCGAGGCTGGGGGAGGGGCGCCCGCCATTGCCCAGGCTTGCTTAGGTAAACAAAGCAGCCAGGAAGCTCGAACTGGGTGGAGCCCACCACAGCTCAAGGAGGCCTGCCTGCCTCTGTAGGCTCCACCTCTGGGGGCAGGGCACAGACAAACAAAAACTCTGCAAGAACTTCCACAGACTTAAATGTCCCTGTCTGACTGACAGCTTTGAAGAGAGTAGTGGTTCTCCCAGCACGCAGCTGGAGATCTGAGAACGGTCAGACTGCCTCCTAAAGTGGCTCCCTCACCCCTGAGCAGCCTAACTGGGAGGCACCCCCCCAGTAGGGACAGACTGACACCTCATTCAACCCAGTACTTCTCTGAGACAAAACTTTCAGAGGAACTATCAGACAGCTGAATTTGTGGTCTCACGAAAATCCGCTGTTCTGCAGCCACCGCTGCTGACACCCAGCCAAACAGGGTCTGGAGTGCACCTCTAGTAAACTCCAACAGACCTGCAGCTGAGGGTCCTGTCTGGTAGAAGGAAAACTAACAAACAGAAAGGACATCCACACCAAAAACCCATCTGTACATCACCATCATCAAAGACAAAAAGTAGATAAAACCACAAAGATGGGGAAAAAACAGACCAAAAAAACTGGAAACTCTAAAAAACAGAGCACCTCTCCTCCTCCAAAGGAACACAGTTCCTCACCAGCAACGGAACAAAGCTGGATGGAGGAAGACTTTGATGAGTTGAGAGAAGAAGGCTTCAGACGATCAAACTACTCTGAGCTACGAGAGGAAATTCAAAACAACAGCAAAGAAGTTAAAAACTTTGAAAAAAAATTAGAAGAATGGATAACTAGAATAACCAATGGAGAGAAGGGCTTCAAGGAGCCGATGGAGCTGAAAGCCAAGTTTCGAGAACTACGCGAAGATTGCAGAAGCCTCAGTAGCAGATGCGATCAACTGGAAGAAAGGGTATCGCTGATGGAAGATGAAATGAATGAAATGAAAAGAGAAGGGAAGTTTAGAGAAAAAAGGATAAAAAGAAATGAACAAAGCCTCCAAGAAATTTGGGACTATGTGAAAAGACCAAACCTACGTCTGATTGGTGTACCTGAAAATGATGGGGAGAATGGAACCAAGTTGGAAAACACTCTGCAAGATATTATCCAGGAGAACTTCCCCAATCTAGCAAGGCAGGCCAGCATTCAGATTCAGGAAATACAGAGAACGCCACAAAGATACTCCTCGAGAAGGGCAACTCCAAGACACATTATTGTCAGATTCACCAAAGTTGAAATGAAAGAAAAAATGTTAAGGGCAGCCAGAGAGAAAGGTCGGGTTACCCACAAAGGGAAGCCCATCAGACTAACAGCTGATCTCTCAGCAGAAACTCTACAAGCCAGAAGAGAGTGGGGGCCGATATTCAACATTCTTAAAGAAAAGAATTTTCAACCCAGAATCTCCTATCCCGCCAAACTAAGCTTCATAAGTGAAGGAGAAATAAAACACTTTACAGACAAGCAAACGCTGAGTGATTTTGTCACCACCAGGCCTGCCCTAAAAGAGCTCCTGAAGGAAGCACTAAACATGGAAAGGAACAACCGGTACCAGCCACTGCAAAAACATGCCAAATTGTAAAGACCATCGAGACTAGTAAGAAACTATAGCAACTAACGAACAAAATAACCAACTAACATCATAATGACAGGATCAGATTCACACATAACAATATTAACGTTAAATGTAAATGGGCTAAATGCTCCAATCAAAAGACACAGACTGGCAAACTGGATAAGGAGTCAGGACCCATCAGTGTGCTGTATTCAGGAAACCCATCTTACGTGCAGAGACACACATAGACTCAAAATAAAGGGATGGAGGAAGATCTATCAAGCAACTGGAAAACAAAAAAAGGCAGGGGTTGCAATCCTAGTCTCTGATAAAATAGACTTTAAACCAACAAAGATCAAAAGAGACAAAGAAGGCCATTACATAATGGTAAAGGGATCAATTCATCAAGAAGAGCTAACTATCCTAAATATATATGCACCCAACACAGGAGCACCCAGATTCATAAAGCAAGTCCTGAGTGACCTACTAAGGGACTTAAACTCCCACACAATAATAATGGGAGATTTTAACACCCCACTGTCAGCATTAGACAGATCAACGAGACAGAAAGTTAACAAGGATATCCAGGAATTGAACTCAGCTCTACATAAAGTGGACCTAATAGACATCTACAGAACTCTCCACCCCAAGTCAACAGAATATACATTTTTTTCAGCACCACACCACACCTATTCCAAAATTGACCACATAGTAGGAAGTAAAGCTCTCCTCAGCAAATGTAAAAGAACAGAAATTATAACAAACTGTCTCTCAGACCACAGTGCAATCAAACTAGAACTCAGGATTAAGAAACTCACTCAAAACCGCTCTACTACATGGAAACTGAACAACCTGCTCCTGAATGACTATTGGGTACATTATGAAATGAAGGCAGAAATAAAGATGTTCTTTGAAACCAACGAGAACAAAGACACAACATACCAGAATCTCTGGGACACATTCAAAGCAGTGTGTAGAGGGAAATTTATAGCACTAAATGCCCACAAGAGAAAGCAGGAAAGATCCAAAATTGACTCCCTAACATCACAATTAAAAGAACTAGAAAAGCAAGAGCAAACACATTCAAAAGCTAGCAGAAGGCTAGAAATAACTAAAATCAGAGCAGAACTGAAGGAAATAGAGACACAAAAAACCCTTCAAAAAATTAATGAATCCAGGAGCTGGTTTTTTGAAAAGATCAACAAAATTGATGGACCGCTAGCAAGACTAATAAAGAAGAAAAGAGAGAAGAATCAAATAGATGCAATAAAAAACGAAAAAGGGGATATCACCACCGATCCCACAGAAATACAATCTACCATCAGAGAATACTACAAACACCTCTATGCAAATAAACTAGAAAATCTAGAAGAAATGGATAAATTCCTCGACAAATACACCCTCCCAAGACTAAACCAGGAAGAAGTTGAATCTCTGAATAGACCAATAACAGGTTCTGAAATTGTGGCAATAATCAATAGCTTACCAACCAAAAAGAGTCCAGGACCTGATGGATTCACAGCCGAATTCTACCAGAGGTACAAGGAGGAACTGGTACCATTCCTTCTGAAACTATTCCAATCGATAGAAAAAGAGGGAATCCTCCCTAACACATTTTATGAAGCCAGCATCGTCCTGATACCAAAACCTGGCAGAGACATAACCAAAAAAGAGAATTTCAGACCAATATCCTTGATGAACATTGATGCAAAAATCCTCAATAAAATACTGGCAAACCGAATCCAGCAGCACATCAAAAAGCTTATCCACCATGATCAAGTGGGCTTCATCCCTGGGATGCAAGGCTGGTTCAACATACGCAAATCAATAAATGTAATCCAACATATAAACAGAACCAAAGACAAAAACCACATGATTATCTCAATAGATGCAGAAAAGGCCTTTGACAAAATTCAACAACCCTTCATGCTAAAAACTCTCAATAAATTAGGTATTGATGGGACGTATCTCAAAATAGTAAGAGCTATCTACGACAAACCCACAGCCAATATCATACTGAATGGGCAAAAACTGGAAGCATTCCCTCTGAAAACTGGCACAAGACAGGGATGCCCTCTCTCACCGCTCCTGTTCAACATAGTGCTGGAAGTTCTGGCCAGAGCAATCAGGCAGGAGAAGGAAATAAAAGGTATTCAATTAGGAAAAGAGGAAGTCAAATTGTCCCTGTTTGCAGATGACATGATTGTATATCTAGAAAACCCCATTGTCTCAGCCCAAAATCTCCTTAAGCTGATTAGCAACTTCAGCGAAGTCTCAGGATACAAAATTAATGTACAAAAATCACAAGCATTCTTGTACACCAATAACAGACAAACAGAGAGCCAAATCATGAGTGAACTCCCATTCACAATTGCTTCAAAGAGAATAAAATACCTAGGAATCCAACTTACAAGGGATGTGAAGGACCTCTTCAAGGAGAACTACAAACCACTGCTCAATGAAATAAAAGAGGATACAAACAAATGGAAGAACATTCCATGCTCATGGGTTGGAAGAATCAATATCGTGAAAATGGCCATACTGCCCAAGGTAATTTATAGATTCAATGCCATCCCCATCAAGCTACCAATGACTTTCTTCACAGAATTGGAAAAAACTACTTTAAAGTTCATATGGAACCGAAAAAGAGCCCGCATCGCCAAGTCAATCCTAAGCCAAAAGAACAAAGCTGGAGGCATCACGCTACCTGACTTTAAACTATACTACAAGGCTACAGTAACCAAAACAGCATGGTACTGGTACCACAACAGAGACATAGATCAATGGAACAGAACAGAGCCCTCAGAAATGATGCCGCATATCTACAACTATCTGATCTTTGACAAACCTGACAAAAACAAGAAATGGGGAAAGGATTCCCTATTTAATAAATGGTGCTGGGAAAACTGGCTAGCCATATGTAGAGAGCTGCAACTGGATCCCTTCCTTACACCTTATACAAAAATTAATTCAAGATGGATTAAAGACTTATATGTTAGACCTAAAACCATTAAAATCCTACAAGAAAACCTAGGCAATACCATTCAGGACATAGGCGTGGGCAAGGACTTCATGTCTAAAACACCAAAAGCAATGGCAACAAAAGCCAAAATCGACAAATGGGATCTCATTAAAATAAAGAGCTTCTGCACAGCAAAAGAAACTATCATCAGAATGAACAGGCAACCTACAGAATGGGAGAAAATTTTTGCAACCTACTCATCTGACAAAGGGCTAATATCGAGAATCTATAATGAACTCAAACAAATTTACAAGAAAAAAACAAACAACCCCATCAAAAAGTGGGCAGAGGACATGAACAGACACTTCTCAAAAGAAGACATTTATGCAGCCAGAAAACACATGAAGAAATGCTCATCATCACTGGCCATCAGAGAAATGCAAATCAAAACCACAGTGAGATACCATCTCACACCAGTTAGAATGGCCATCATTAAAAAATCAGGAAACAACAGGTGCTGGAGAGGATGTGGAGAAATAGGAACACTTTTACACTGTTGGTGGGACTGTAAACTAGTTCAACCATTGTGGAAGTCAGTGTGGCGATTCCTGAGGGATCTCGAACTAGAAATACCATTTGACCCAGCCATCCCATTACTGGGTATATACCCAAAGGACTATAAATCATGCTGCTATAAAGACACATGCACACGTATGTTTATTGCGGCACTATTCACAATAGCAAAGAGTTGGAACCAACCCAAATGTCCAACAATGATAGACTGGATTAAGAAAATGTGGCACATATACACCATGGAATACTATGCAGCCATAAAAAATGATGAGTTCGTGTCCTTTGTAGGGACATGGATGAAACTGGAAAACATCATTCTCAGTAAACTATCGCAAGGACATAAAACCAAACACCGCATGTTCTCACTCATAGGTGGGAATTGAACAATGAGAACTCATGGACACAGGAAGGGGAACATCACACTCCAGGGACTGTTGTGGGGTGGGGGGAGGGGGGAGGGACAGCATTAGGAGATACACCTAATGCTAAATGACGAGTTAATGGGTGCAGGAAATCAACATGGCACATGGATACATATGTAACAAACCTGCACATTGTGCACATGTACCCTAAAACCCTAAAGTATAATAAAAAAAAAATAAATAAATAAATCAGGGATATTAATTATCTCATATCGGTAAAAAAAAAAAAAAAAAAAAAAAAAAAAAAAAAAAAAAAAAAAATTTCTTAGGATAATGGCCTCCAGATGCATCCATATTGCTGCAAAGAACATGATACCATTCTTTTGTATGGCTGTGTAGTATTCCATGGTGTATATATATCATATTTTCTTTATTCAGTTCATTGTTGAAAGGCATTTAGGTTAATTCCATGTCTTTGCTATTGTGAATAGTGCTGGAATGAACATATAAGTTCATGTGCCTTTTTGGTATAATGATTTATTTTCTTTTGGATATATACTCAGTAATGGAACTGCTGGGTTGAATGGTAGTTCTGTTTTAAGTTATTTGAGAAGTCTCCAAGTTGCTTTCCACAGTGGCTGAACTAATTTACATTCCCATCAACAGTGTATAAGCATTCCCATTTCTCTGCAGCCTTACCAGCCTCTGTTGTTTTTTGACTTTCTAATAATAGCCATTCTGACTGGTATGAAATGGCATCTCATTGTGGTTTTGATTTGCTTTTCTCTGATGATTAGTGATGTGGGGCATTTTGTTATATGTTCATTGGCCACTTCTACGTCTTGAGAAGTGCCTGTTCATGTCTTCTGCCCATTTTTTAATGGGGTTATTTGATTTTTGCTTGTTAAATTAAGTTCCATATAGACTCTGGATGTTAGACCTTTGTCAGATGCATAGTTTGCAAATATTTTCTCCCATTCTATAGACTGTTACTCTTGATAGTTTCTTTTTCTCTACAGAAGTTCTTTAGTTTGATTAGGTCCCACTTGTCAATTTTTGCTATTGTTGCAATTGCTTTTGAGGACTTAGTCGTAAGTTCTTTCCCAAGGCCAACGTCCAGAATAGTGTTTTCTAGGTTTTCTTCTAGGATTCTTACAGTTTGAAGTCTTACATTAAATCTTTAATCATGAGTTAATTTTTATATATGGTGAAAGGTAGGTTTCCAGTTTCATTTTTCTGCATGTGGATAGCCAACTATCCCAGCACCATTTACTGAATAGTCTTTTCCCCACTTGCTTATTTTTGTCCACTTTGTTAAATATCAGATGGCTATAGTTTGTGGTTTGTTTTGGGGTTCTCTATTCTGTTTCATTGGTTTATGTGCCTCTTTTGTGCCAGTACCTTGCCATTTTGGTTACTGTAGCCTTATAGTATAGTTTGAAATTGGGTAATGTGATGCCTCCAGCTTTCTTCTTTTTACTTAGGATTGCTTTGGCTACTCTGATTTGTTTTGAGTTCCATGCAAATTTTAGAATAACTTTTTTGTTCAGTTCTGTGAAAAGTAATACTGGTAGTTTGATAGGAATAACATTGAATCTATAGATTGCTTTGGGCAATATGGCCATTTTAATGATATTGATTCTTCCTATCATAAGCATGGAATTTTTTTCAATTTGTTTGTATTGTCTGCTCTGCCCTGCCCTTCCCTTCCCTTCCCTTCCCTGTCCTGTCCTGTCCTGTCCTGTCCTGTCCTGTCCTGTCCTGTCCTGTCCTTTTTTTTTCTTTTTTTGACAGAATCTCACTCTATTGCCCAGGCTGGAGTGCAGTGGCACAATATTGGCTCACTGCAACCTCTGCCTTCAGGGTTCAAATGTTTCTTCTGCCTCAGTGTCCCTTGTAGCTGGGACTACAGTTGTACACCACTGCACTCAGCTAATTTTTGTATTTTTTGCTAGAGACAGGTTTTTGTCATGTTGGCTAGGCTGGTCTAGAATTCCTGGCCTTAAGTGATCCATCCGCCTTGGCCTTCCAAAGTGCTAGGATTATAGTCATGAGCCACCATGCCTGGTCGTCTATGCTTTCTTTTTATCAGTGTCTTATGGTTCTCCTTGCAGAAATCTTTTATCTCCCTGGTTAGATGTATTCCCAGGTATTTTTTTGGTAACTTATAAATGGGATTACATTCTTTATTTGGCTCTCAGTTTGAATGTTATTGGTGTATAGAGTTGTTACTGATTTTTGTACATTGATTTTTGTGTCTTGAAACTTTACTGAAGTTGTTTATCAGTTCTGGGAGCCATTTGGTGGAGCCTTTAGGGTTTTCTAGGTATGAAATCATATCATCAGTGAAGAGAGATAGCATGACTTCTTCTTTTCCTATTTGGATGCTTTTATTTCATTCTTATGCCTGATATCCCTGGCTAGGAATTCCAGTACTGTGTTGAATAGGAGTGGCAAGAGTGGGCAGCCTTGTCTTGTTTTCATTCTCAAGGGGAATGCTTCCACTTTTTGCCCATTCAGTATGATGTTGGCTATGGGTTTGTCATAGATGGTTCTTACTATTTTGTGGTATGTTTCTTCAATGCCTAGTTTCTTGAAGGTTTTTTCATGAAGGAATGTTGGATTTTGTCAAAAGCTTTTTCTGTCTATTGAGATGAGCATATCTTTTAATAAACAATAATTAATAATAGTTTTAATTATGTTCATGTGGTGAATCACATTTATTGATTTGAATATGTTGAACCAACCTTGCATCCCAGGAATGAAGCCTCTTTGACCATGGTGAATTAACTTTTTGATGTACTGTTGGATGCTGTCTACTTGTATTTTGTTGAGGATTTTTGCATCTATGTTTATCAGGGATATTGGCATGTAATTTTCTTTTTTCATTATGTCTTTGCGAGGTTTTGGTATCAGGATTATGCTGGATTCATAGAATGAGTTAGGGAGGACTCCCTCCTCTTCGAGGTTATGGAATAGTTTCAGTAGGATTTGGTACCAGCTCTTCTTTGCACATCTGGTAGAATTTGGCTATGAATACATCTTGTCTAGGGCTTTATTTTTGGTTGGTAGGTTTTCTTAAATTGTAGATTCAATTTCAAAACTCAATATCAGTCTGTTCAGGGTTGCAATTTCTTCCTGATTCAATCTTGGGAGATTTTGCATTTCTAAGAATTTATCTATTTCCTCTAGATTTTCTAGTTTGTGTGCATAGAGGTGTTCATAATAGTCTCTGAGGACCTTTTGTATTTCTGTGGAATTGGTTGTAATACCACTGTTGTCATTTCTGGTTGTGCTTATTGGCATCTTGTCTTTTTTCTTTGTTACTCTAGCTAGGGCTGATGTGGTTTGGCTGTGTCCCCACCCAAATCTTACCTTGACTTGTAGCTAACATAATCCCCATGTGTTGTGGGAGGTTCCTGGTGGGAGGTAATTTAATCATGGGCGCAGTTACCCTCATGCTGTTCTCATGATAGCAAACAAGTCTTATGAGATCTGATGGTTTTATAAGAAGGTTTCCTCCTTTTGCTGGGCACTTCTCTGTCCTGCTGCCCCATGAAGAAGGACATGCTTGCTTCCCCTTCCACCATGATTGTCAGTTTCCTGAGGCCTCCTCAGCCATGCTAAACTGTGAGTCAATTAAACCTTTTTCCTTTATAAATTACCCAGTCTTGGGTATGTCTTTATTAGCAGCATGAGAATGAACTAGTACAAGGGCCTATTAATCTTGTTCATCCTTTCAAAAAACCAACTTTTGGTTTAGTTGATTATTTGTATGGATTTTTGGATCTCAATTTCATTCAGTTCAGCTCTGATTTTAGTTATTTTTTTTTCTGCCTGCTTTGCAGTTAGTTTGTTCTTGTTTTTCTAGTTCCTATAGTGTGATGTTAGATAATTAATTTTCAATCTTTCTAACTTTTTGAGGTAGGTGTTCAGCACTATAAACTTTCCTCTGAACACTGCTTTTGTTGCATCCCAAAGATTTTTAGTATGTTTTTTCTGTTTTAATTTATATTAAATAATTTTTGATTTCCCCTCTAATTTCATTGCTTACCGAAAAGTCATTCAGGAGATAGTTTGTAATTTCCATATAATTGTGTGGTTTTGAGAGATCTTCTAGATATTGATTTCTATTTTTGTTCCATTGTTGTCCAAGAGTATGGTTGGTATGACTTGATATTTTTTTTAAATTTATTGAAACTTGCTTTATGGCCAAACAATGGGGTCAATCTTGGAGTGTGTTGTATGTGAAGGTGAGAAGAATGTGTGTTCCATGGTTGATGGGTGAAGTAGTCTACAGATGTCTATCATGTCCAATTGGTCAAATGTTGAATTTAAGTCCAGAATTTCTTTGTTAGTTTCCTGCCTTGATGTTCTAATACTATCAGTGCAGTGTTGAAGTTCCCCACTATTATTGTGTGGCTGTGTAAGTCATTTTGTAGGTGTAGACACACTTATTTTATTAATCTGGGTGCTCCAATGTTGGGTGTGTATACATTTAATACAGTTAAGTCTTGTCGAATTGAACCCTTTATTGTTACATAATACCCTTCTTTGTCCTTTTTTTTTTTTTTACTGTTTTTTACTTTTTTTTTTACTGTTGTTGGTTTAAAGTTTGTTTTATCTGATATAAGAATATATAAGACCCTTGCTTTTTTTTTTGTTTTTTTCCATTTGCGTGGTAGATTTTTCTGCAACCCTTTACTTTGAGGCTATGGGTGTTTTTACATAATGAGTCTTTTGAAGACAGTAGATGGATGGATCTTTTTAAAAAAAATCCAACTTAACCACTCTGTTCCTTTTATGTGGAAATATAGACTATTTACATTCATTACATCCAATACTAATTTACATTAATATTTATATGTGAGGCTTTGATCCTATTGTGACATTGTTTGCTGGTTGCTTTGTAGTTTCTATCATGTGGTCCCTCCATAGAGTCTGTGGGCTATGTACTTAAGTATGTTTCTGTGGTAGCAATATTGTTCTGTTTTTTTCATTTTTAGAGCCCCCTTAAGGATCTCTTGTAGGGCTGATCTTGTGGTAACTAATTTCCTTAGTGTTTGCTTATCTAGAAAACATTTTATTTCTCCTTCACTTATGAAGTTTAATTTGGCAGTATATGAAACTCTTGGCTGGAATTTCTTTTCTTTTAGAATGCTGAAAATAGGCTCCCAATCTCTCCTGGCTTGTAAGGTTTCTGCTGAGAAGTCTTCTGTTAACCAGATGCATTCCCTTTGTACATGATCTGACCTTTTTCTCTAGGTGCCTTTAAAAATTTTTTCCTTATTGTTGACCTTGGACAGTCTGGTGACTGACTATATGCTTTGGTGGTACTCATTTTGTACAGTATCTCACAGGTGTTCTCTGGATTTTTTTGTATTGGATGTCTACCTCTCTAGCAAGAGTAGGGAAATTTTCATGAAGTAGTCCCTCAAATATGTTTTCCAGGTTGTTTTCTTTTCCTTTGTCTCTCTCAGGAATGCCAATAATTTGTAGGTTTGGTTGATTCACATAATCCCATATTTCTCAAAGACTTTGTTCATTTTTTAAAGTTCCCTTTTCTTTATTTTTGTTTGACTAGGTTAGTTTGAAAGACTGGTCTTCAGGTTCTGAAATTCTTTCTTCTGCTTGGTCCAGTGTATTGATACTGCTTTTAATTGTATTTTGAAATTCCTTAAGTGAGTTTTTCAATTCCAGAAGCTCCGGTTGATTTCTATTTAAGGTGTTTATTTCTTCCTTCATTTCCTGGATTGCTTTAGAAGTTTCTTTGTGTCAACTTTGTCTTGCATCTTGTTGAGCTTCCTTGCAATCCATGCTTTGAATTCTTCATCTGTCATTTTTGCATTTCCATTTTAGTTAGGGATCACTGTTGGAGAGCTAGCATGATACTTTCGTGTTGTCACTATATTCAGATTATTCATGGTGCCAGAATTATTGTGCTGGTTCCCTTTCATCCAGAGACACTTGCACTTTATATTTTTATAATTATTTTCTTTTGGGTAGAATTTTTTTTTGTTTTTCTTTCTTTCCTTATATTATCGTTGAGGTTTTTCCCTTTCTCTTTGCCCTCCTCCCTAGGGGTTGTTACAGTAGAAAATACTGAATAGGATCTTTCTGGTTTGTTTCTATATTCCTATGCATTTCTGTTGACAGTTTTTTTTATTAGGCTGTGTAGTTCTACCTACAAGCTGGTAGATTGTGCTTATAGGTAAGAGGCAGCTGTGGCCAACATAGCTGAGTGTATATTTGATATTTGCTTACTGGGAAAAGCTCTCTGTTGCTTCAGGCAATGGCCTGATGTGTGGAGTACACAAGAGGTCTGAGCTCCCTGCTTATCCCCCAGGGTTGGGGGAGGGGAGTGCAAGGCAGGTGGAGCTGGACATAGCAGGTCTGCTTACATGTCCACTAATGACAGGCACAAGCACCAGCACTGAGGGAGAATCCAGTTGGGTGGCCACCAAGTGACCAGAGGTGTGTCTAGGCCTGGAGCTAGGAAACATCCTTGGCCCAAAGTTCTCTGGATGGGAATATGTGGTGGCCTAAACTCCTAATCCAGGAAAGTGGGTGCTCCAGATGTCTGGAGATCTTTCCAGATGTGGAGCAGAGAGGGCCACCCTGCACCAGGATCTCTGCAGAGAAAGGGTGGGGCAGCTCAGGCTGCTATTCTAGGTGAACAGGTGCTCTGAATGCCTCTGGAGATCTGCCTGGGTGTGGAGCGGAAAGGGCCCCATTGTACCATGATCTGTGTCCATGACGGGTGGGGCATGTCAGGATTCTGGTCCTGGTAAGCGGGTGCTCTGAATACCTGGATTTATGCCGGGGGGCAGGGGGTGGAGCAGAGAGGGTCCCACTGTACCACAATCTCAGGAGAGCAGCAGGCTGTGACACCCTGGCATATGCAGATTGTTTCTAGGTCACCAAGGCTGCAAGTCTTGTCACCCAGGAAAACCTGCAGCTGTAGCAGCTCTCCTATTGCCCCAGGCCTGTGATGGGGGAGATCACAATTCCGGTACCTACTTCTGAGGAGCTTTCTATATTTCTGGCTGTAGAGGCCCTTACCTCCCTCCAGAGCAAGTACTCCAATCCCTAGCCCTAGACAAAAATGCCTGCCTAGCCACACTGCTGGGTCACCAAAGAATGGTTGACTTTGTACGTGTGTGGATTTAACAGGGTATCCTCCTCTCAGTCCCAGGTCTGGGAAAACGATTGCAGCTTTTCCTGGTGTCTTCCTTTCACAGCATCTCCAAGCCTCTCTCCAAGTTAGCTCCAGGGCTTGTGAGAAACAAAGTGCTCTCCCTCAGCCCCAGTTGCTCGAACACTCGTGGAAAGGTGAGTCACAGAGGGAGGTTCTTTGCTTCTCTCATGTACTGGGGCTTCACTTACTTTTATCAGCTGGATGCCATCACAGGGGCTGTTTATGAGTTCTCCTCCCTAGGATTTGGGGTGTCCGTCATGGTTCTGGTGGATTCCCATTTTCCTTCTTTGTTTTTTTTTTTTGAGACGGAGTCTCGCTCTGTCACCCAGGCTGGAGTGCAGTGGCGCAGTCTTGGATCACTGCAAGCTCCGCCTCCCAGGTTCACGCCATTCTCCTGCCACAGCCTCTCCGAGTAGCTGGGACTACAGGCGCCCGCCACCACGCCCGGCTAATTTTTTGTATTTTTAGTAGAGACGGGGTTTCACCGTGGTCTCGATCTCCTGACCTCGTGATCCACCCGCCTCGGCCTCGCAAAGTGCTGGGATTACAAGCGTCAGCCACCGCGCCCGGCCTCCATTTTCCTTCTTGAATTAAAGCTCACAGAGTTGACCTTTATGCACTATCTTGCTTTGGTTGTGGTTTGTGGTACTCCAAAACAATTACAGTAGTAACATCAAAGACCACTGATCACACTAGCAGATATAATAATAAAAAAAGTTTGAAATATTGTGAGAAGCACCAAAATGTGACACAGAGACATGAAGTGAGCACGTGCTTTTGAAAAAAATGGCACTGATAGAATTGCTTGGCACAGGGTGGCCACACATCTTCAACGTGTAAAAAAATGCAACATCTGTGAAGTATAATAAAGTGAAGCACAATAAAATGAGGCATGCCTGTACTAGTGTTAGCATCTCCGTTTTACAGATGAGACATCTGAGGAACAGATAAATCTGACTTTCCTGAGGTTTCCTAGTAAAAGGTACAGCTGGAATACAAAGCCAGGCAGTTTTGGCCCTTGAGTTTGTACCAGTCCAAAAGGAAGGAAACTTTTGCAAGAAATGGCACATAGAAATCTTCAGGTGGAGGAGAGGATCCAGAGCAAATAATTCCTAGGAACTGTAATAAAAGCTTTGCTGCCCACCTGGACACTTCTGCACACTGAGGCCTGTGCCAAGTCATGCTGACTTCTTTGATCAGGCCTGAGGCATCCTGCAGGGAACCTGGGCATGTACCTTTTGGGCATGCCAAAAGGTGGATATGGATTCTGCTAAGCCAGTATTCTGTCCCTCTGTTGGTTGACAATCACCCCACAGAAATCTTTGTGCTTCTCTTTAATTGAGGACTTTGTTTCTGCAGTCAGGGATTTGGGTTTAGCAAAGGTGATTTGGTTCAGATCCTTCATGCAGGCCCTAATTGACAGTGTTCTCCTGAGATGCCTCCCTGCTCAGGCCCCACCTCCCAGAACGTGCCGTAGCCTTGTCTTTCATCATCAACAATGCCCCTGCCCCTTCCTGTGTCTCCCTCTTCCCTCCAGGCTCACAACCTCCTAATGAGAGCACTTGCAGATCCACTCAACTGAGCAGTCATGTTGTCTGAGTGTGTAACACTTTGCTGGCCACTCAGTAGCATCCTTCTGGAGCCTGAAAACCTTAATCCAAACAAATGAAGTCAGTGACAAGAATTGGCTGAAATTTTTTTTGGCATGAACATAACCTGTGGCACCTACTTGCCTCCCAAATAATATACAATCGACCCTCCATGTCCATAGGTTCAGCATCAGTGGTTGCAACCAACCAAGGATTGAAAATATTTTTTTTAAAAGATATTTATATCTGTACTGAACATGTACAGTCTTTTTCTTGTCATTATTTCCTAAACAATACAGTACAACAACACTTTACATAGCATTGACATTGTATTAGGTATTATAAGTAATCTAGAGATGATTTAAAGTAAATGGGAGGACGTATGTAGTTTATATGTAAATACTATGCCATTTGGTGTAAAGGACTTGAGCATCTGTGGATTTTGGTGTCCGCAGGGTGTCCTGGAACTAATTCCCAGCAGATACTAAGGGATGACTGCATCTGCCTACTTTATAGCACTGCCTGGATATTGAATAGCCATCTTGGCAGTGCATGTCCAAGGCTGAACTCTTAATCTTCAGCCCCACATCTGCTCTCCCAAAAGTCTTTCCTTCTTATTCTTATCATCTTTCCTTTCTTCACCACCTGCATCTCATCTGCAAACGAGTCTCCTCCACAACTGTGTTCCAAATCTCCTTCCTTCCAGCTCCACTGCTACCATCATCTCAGGTCACCACCACCTTGCATGTGGACCACTGCAGTGACCCACTTAATTGGCCCCCACCAGGCCCCATCTATTATCTCCTCAGCAGCTAAACATTAAAAAATGTGAATCATATAATATCTCTCCTGTGTACCAGCTTTTCACAGCTTCCCATAGCACTTAGGACAAAAACTCACTTTGTGTCACAGTCTGCAAGGCCTCCTTGGAGCAGCCGGCCCTTGCCACCTCTCCAGCTTGGCCCTGCCTGGCTCTTTCCTTGCTCTCCCATCTAGCCACACTGGCCTTATTTCCATTCTATGCCAAGGCCTTTCCTCAGGGCCCCCAGGAATGTCCATGCCCTAATCCCCATAACCTGTGACATCTAACGTGGCATAGCAGAAGGGACTTCGCAGATGTCATGAATGCTACAGACTTTAACCTAGAGAAGCCTCTCTTACCCAGATGGGTCCAGTTAATCACATGAACCCTTAATAGCAGAGAAGTTTCTCCAGCTGGAGGCAGAGTAGAAAGAAGTCAATGAGATTAGGAGCATGAGAAGGACTCAGGCATGATAGCTGGTTCGAGATAGAGGGGACACCTGGTGAGGGGTACAGGCAGCCTCAGGAGTGGAGAGTCCCTCACAACCAGTGAGGAAACCAGACTCAGATCTGCGGCCACAAGCAATCCTTCCCCCCTTCCCCTTCCCCTCCCCTTTCCCCTTCCTGTCTGGGCTGAAGTGCAGAGCTGCAATCTCAGCTCACTGCAGCCTTGACCTCCCGGGCTCAGGTGATCCGCCCACCTCAGCCTCCAGAGTAGCTGGTACCACAGGCGTGCACCACTACGCTCAGCTAATTTTTATACTTTTTTGTAGAGATGGGGTTTTGCCATGTTGCCCAGGCTGGTCTTGAACTCCTGCACTCATGTGATCTGCCTGCTTTAGCCTCCCAAAATGCTGGGATTACAGGCATGAGCCACCACACCTGGCACAATTCTGAATAAGCTTGGTAGCTGATTCTTCCCAGAGGCTTCAGATAAGAGGCTGGCCAGTTGGCACTTTGATTTTGGCCTTGTAAGACCTAGAACAGAAAAACCAGGAGAGCTTCCCCGGAGTCTGACCTGTAGAACTACAAGATAACATATTTATGTTGTTTTGACCTGCTTGGGTTATGGTAATTTGCACCGCAGCAATAGAAAATGGATCCAGCCTGGAATGTTATTCTCTTTCCACTACTAGTTTCCTGATGGCACATTCTCCTGCTCACTCTCAGCTATCTCTGATTAGCCCATCTAATCAGATAGCCCATCTAATCAGTAGGTCCACCTGCTATTCTCTCGCTCTTCTTTTTCCTCCTAGCATCAGCCACAATTTGCCATATCTACTTTCTGAGAGGCAGTACAGCATGGGAGAGCTGGTGCAATACTCACATTCGCAGACTCTGGAGCTGCTGGGTTCCAAATCTAGCGCATCCTATTTGCTGCTTGTGTGACCTTGGCTAAGTTATTAACCTTTCTGTGCCTTAGTTTCTTCATCTGTAAAGTGGACATACTACTACTAGCTCAGAGGGTTTTAGGGAGGATGAAGTGAGTAAACCTCTATAAAGCATTTAGAACAGTACTTGACACAGAGCAGGCTCCTGTAATTGTAGTTATTAACTGTGTTTGTGTTTAGTGGCTTTCTAGACTTGGGGTCAGCAAACTACTGTCTGTGGGTCAAATTCAGCCACCACCTGCTTTGGTAAACAAAGTTTTATTAGAACATAGTCACGCCTAGTCATTTATGTGCTGTTGATTGTACTTCCATGCTACCATAGCAGAGTTGAGTAGTTATGACCATATGGCTTTCAAAGCCTCAATTATTTATTCTCTGGTCTTCTACAGAAAACATTTGCTGTAAGTGGAAAGCCCCGAGAAGGTTGAGAGCACTTTTGTTTTGTTCATGTCTGCGTCCTTATTTCTTGGAACACTACCTGGCAAACCATGGGTGCACCATGCAGCAAGTTAAGGTCACCAAAGTGGAATTGCATATTAAGCCAGTGTCTCCATCCAGGTAAGAAAGAAGGTGGGACCCATCCTTGCTTCCCCTGAGTAGCATGAGACTGGTCTCTAGCATGGTGTCGAGTCCCACAGCACCAGGACCAGCGATTCCACTCCACCAGCATTCAATTCATCTCCCCACCAGCCTCATTAATGCTCCCCTGCTAGGGCGTCTTGGGTTTTAACATTAAGTGCCATTTTTACTTTCTAAATTAAAGCTGCTTTGTAGCTGTAGTTAATAAGCTCAGTCTTCTTTGGCCGTTTGTCTCCCAGGTTGGTACCTGAGTTGGACTGTCTAGCGTGTCTCAGATGTCACAGTGTCCAACTGCCAAGTCATAAATTGCTAGGAGCCACAGAACACATGGTGTTTTAATGACACTCTATTATGAGCTTTAAATTGCCTCCTTACAGGAAAGCCCAAAGATGGTGTTAGACTTTGACCTGTGTTGCTGGGAAGTTTTAAAATGTCTGAAGTTTTCATTAATTACTTCCACGCCTTTCCTGCAGCTGTGTTTTACAGGGCTGGTTCGCTGCCATCTATCACGATATTTTCACATTTCTAGTCTCATACTCTTTAATTATTCCACGGGGGCTTTCAGAGCATTTTTAATTATCCAATATATTACACTTGCGGGGAAATCAGGTTGCCTTTTCATAAGGTGAAAAGATAGAGCTGATTGCTAATTGAGCTGTTTGCCACCAGGATCAGCTGTATCAGCATCTACCAAATTGGCTTAAGGGGGTGGAGTCTGGCAAGTCCTTCTTAAATATTCCCCTACTGAGGCTTCAAAGATTACCCTTGGCAAATTATTTTCTTGCTTTGTGCACTGTCTGCTCCAGAGCCATTCTTTTTTTGATCTCCTGCTGATAATTCATTGAGTGATAATAAAGTTTCAAAATCCCATGCCTCCTTCTTGAGTGATTTGGGCAGGTGAAAGCAAAACTGAGTGTTGGGGGTCCTTGAGACTCCGGTTGGGAAATCGGAGAGGGGGACAGAAAAGTGGTAGGGGCTTTGCCTCACCAGGTCAGCCTGGTTGTGAAATCATGGCAGGTTGGTGTTATTTTTAGGAGGTGAGAACTCAGACAGTAGGTTACGCCAACCTACTCCGGAAGGTGAGGCATCTTCAGCCTGGACGTGGCTTTGGTGTCTCTCGCTCTCCTTTCACCCAGCAGTCCAGGGTGAGCGGTGGAATTTCCACCTGTAGCTCCCCAGGTCACCAGACAAGAGGCCTCATCACCTGAAAACCTTCACTGAATGAGATCAGAGCACATCGAATCTCTGCAGTTACAATGCAGCTACTGCCTAGTTACTTCATATAGGTGAACATTGCCCTCCAGCATAGATAAATCCACTCAAACCTTAATTGCATCGGTTTATCTTTAAAATGGGCACTAAAGTATCTTCATAATGGGGTTGTGTAAATTAAATAACTTAATACACGGAAAGGACTTAGAATAGTTTTTGGGCCATAGTAGTATTCAACAAATGTTAATAGTTACTACTACTGTTCTCTTCCTATGGTGACTCTTATACAATTTGATATCATGCTTTTTCATTTTGTTATGAACATTTCCTCGTGTTTTAAAATTTTTGATGGTTGTTATTATTTGTGTTAACTATTTTACTAAGTAATATTTTGATGAAAATTATTTTAATATAAATCATTTGAGTGATTTAAAAGGTAATAAAATGGAGTTTTAGAGGTCAAATTACTGGGTGAAAGAATACAACATTTTTGCCAACTTGTCCTTCTAAAATTAGTAATGTGTGAGTATGACCATCTGACCATCCTTGCTAATGCCATCACTGATAAAAAGTTGCCAATTTGGGTGATAAAAATAGTTCTCTTGTAGTTTTAATATGCATTTATTTTATTACAACTGAAGTATGACATTATTTTTAAAGTTTATTTGAATTTTATTTCTTTCTCTGTGACTTTTCTTTATATATTCTCTACTCATTTTTCTATAGTTTGTGTTTTTCTTGATTTAGAGGAATGCTTTATGTATTATAAATTTTATATATTACATTCATGTGTTTTAACTTTTAATTATTTGCAGTTATTTTTCTTCATCTTTTCCTAATATTTTAATATTGCTTATAGGATCTTTTGTTATCAAATTTTAAACTACGTGGTCTATCGATTTAAATCTGTAGGTCTTAAATCTATCTTGGTTAGTCTTGCCTTTTCTGGATTTTGTGTGTTTCTTTACCGTGTCAAGACCTTAAAAGCTTCGGTCTATAATTTCTGCCACTGTTTTAATAATCCACCTGTTGTTTTTTTTCTTAGGTGGTATATTCATCTGTTTTCTTTTGCTTATAACAGAATATCAGAAACTGGGTAATTTAAAAAGAAAAAGAATTTATTTCTTACAGTTCTGGAGGCTGGAAAGTCCAAGGTTAAGGGGGCACATCTGGTGAGGGCCTTCTTGTTGGTGGAGACTTCTCCGAGTCCTGAGATAGCGCGGGGCATCATGCGGCGAGGGGCTGAGTGTGCTGAGCATGCTCGCTCTCGTCTCTTTTCCTCATCTTACAAAGATAACTCATTAATTCATCAATTGCCCTTCACTGTTTTACAAACTATTTTCTTGGAAATTTGTGGGCATATTCTACATGAGTTTTAGCATTAGCTTGCCAGAATTAATAAGATATTCTTGAGATTTGGATTGAAATTGCATTGACTTTATAGGTAAATTTGTGAAGAACTAAATCTTAACAGTGTTACAGCTTTTTATTTGGGAATCATTGTAATTCTCTCCTATAGAAAAAAATTATAGTTTTCTCCATATTTGTTTTATGAATTTTTTGATAAATTTATTCTTAGGTATTTGACAATTTGGGTTGCGGCTGCGAATGCAATCTTTTCCCATGACATGTTCTAACTGCTTTTATAGTGAATTTGTTCCTCTTGGGTACGGCTACCCAACTGAAGTCTCCTTTCGTTCCAATGTTGATTCCATTGGATTTTCTAAGTTGATAAATATATTGTTTTAAAATTGTGTCCGGAATTGGTGGGTTCTTGGTCTCACTGACTTCAAGAATGAAGCTGCAGACCTTTGCAGTGAGTGTTACAGCTCTTAAGGTGGTGCGTCTGGAGTTGTTCGTTCCTCCCAGTGGGCTCGTGGTCTCGCTGGCTTCAGGAGTGAAGCTGCAGACCTTCACGGTGAGTGTTACAGCTCATAAAAGCAGTGTGGACTCAAAGAGTGAGCAGTAGCAAGATTTATTGCAAAGAGCGAAAGAACAAAGCTTCCACGGTGTGGAAGGGTTGCCACTGCTGGCTTGGGCAGCCTGCTTTTTTCTCTTATCTGGCCCCACCCACATCCTGCTGATTGGTAGAGCCGGGTGGTCTGTTTTGACAGGGTGCTGATTGGTGCGTTTACAATCCCTGAGGTAGACACAAAGGTTCTCCACGTCCCCACTAGATTAGCTAGATACAGAGTGTGGACACAAAGATTCTCCAAGTCCCCACCAGAGTAGCTAGATACAGAGTGTCCACTGGTGCATTCACAAACCCTGAGCTAGACACAGGGTGCTGATTGGTGTGTTTACAAACCTTGAGCTAGATACAGAGTGCTGATTGGTGTATTTACAATCCCTGAGCTAGACATAAAGGTTCTCCACGTCCGCACCAGACTCAGGAGCCCAGCTGGCTTCACCCAGTGGATCCCGCACTGCACCGGGGCTGCAGATGGAGCTGCCTGACAGTCCCGCACGGTGTGCCCACACTCCTCAGCCCTTGGGTGGTCGATGGGACTGGGCGCCGTGGAGCAGGGGGCGGCACTCGTCCAGGAGGCTCGGGCCTGCACAGGAGCCCACGGAGGGGGTGGGAGGTTCAGGCATGGCAGGCTGCTGGTCCCGAGCCCTGCCCCGCGGTAAGGCAGCTAAGGCCTGGCGAGAAATCGAGCGCAGCACTGGTGAGCTGGCACTGCTGGGGGACCCAGTACACCCTCCGCAGCCACTGGCCCAGGTGCTGAGCCCCTCATTGCTTAGCTGCTAAGCTGCTCCGAGTGCGGGGTGCGCCAAGCCCACGCCCACCCGGAACTCCAGCTGGCCCGCAAGTGCTGTGCGCAGCCCCGGTTCCTGCTCGCGCCTCTCCCTCCACACCTCCCTGCAAGCTGAGGGAGCCAGCTCCGGCCTTGGCCAGCCCAGAAAGGGGCTCCCACAGGCCGGGCGTGGTGGCTCACACTTGTAATCCCAGCACTTTGGGAGGCCGAGGCGGGTGGATCATGAGGTCAGGAGATTGAGACCATGGTGAAACCCCGTCTCTACTAAAAATACAAAAAATTAGCCGGGCGTGGTGGCGGGTGCCTGTAGTCCCAGCTACTTGGAGAGGCTGAGGCAGGAGAATGGCGTGAACCCAGGAGGTGGAGCTTGCAGTGAGCCGAGATTGCGCCACTGCACTCCAGCCTGGGCGACAGAGCGAGACTCCGTCTCAAAAAAAAAAAAAAAAAAAAAAGAAAGGGGCTCCCACAGTGCGGCGGTGGGCTGAAGGGCTCCTCAAGTGCCGCCAAAGTGGGAGCCCAGGCAGAGGAGGCGCCGAGAGCTAGCGAGGGCTGTGAGGACTGTCAGCACGCTGTCACCTCTCAAAATTATGTCTTGTTTCTCTTTCCCCAATATTTATATCGTCTTTTCTTTTCCGATTCTTGTTGCATTGGCAAAGATCTCCAGTGCAATTTTGAATAGCAGGGCTGATAGTGGGCATCTTTGCCTTATTCCTGATTTAGTTAGATCTTCTTTAATGTTTTTCATTAAGTATGATGTTAGTTTCTTTTAGATAATTTTTATAAAGTTAAAAATCCTTCCTCTTATTCCACGTTTGTTAAAAGTTTCATTGGGAATATGCCAAATAATATTTTTAAAAATATTTCTTATTATTTATTAAGATCTTGTTTTTGTTTTACTTGTTAATGTGATGAATTACATCAGTTCAACATCAACTTAATGTTGAATCATTTCTTTATTTCTGTAATAAGCCCCTTTTAGCCATTTTGAAGTGTTATTGCAATACATTTTTGGATTTGATTTGCCAGAACTTAATTTAAAATCGTTTCATCTGTATCAGTTTTTGAGGTAGTCCTCCAGGGAGATGTATTAGTTTCCAAGTGCTGCTGTAACAAACGATCCTTTTTCCAAATAAGGTCACACTAACAGATTTAGGGGATTAGGGCATGGACATGTCATTTTGGAGCCACCATTTAACCCACTGCAGGTTTGTCATTAGTGTGGCACTCTGCCTTTAGAACATGTGGTGGGATTATATTTCTTGGATCCCTTGTGCTGGATGGAGCCATGTTAGTAGTTTTGGCCAATGAGTTAGATGTGGAAATAATGTCACTTTTCTGGGCCAAGCATTTTATTGCCACTACAAGATATCCAGGGCTGTCTTTTCCTCCCTTTGACTCAGTGACCAGCAACCTTCAAGGCCAGCCCGGGCCCTTGAGTGACTATGATGAACAGACTCTTGCCAACCAGCAATGGACATGTAACATGAGCAAGAAATAATCTATCATTGTTTAAATGAAGGGTTGGTAAAGTTTATCTGTAAGGGACCAGTTAATAAATATTTTAGATTTTTCAGGCCAAGCAGTGAAATCAAAGATATTACGTAGGTACTTAGATCATAAGAGAGAAATGAAATTTCCAATTATTTTTGGTGAAATCCAAAATACCATAATAGAGGATAATTTTTTTATAATACAGGTCTACTAATAAGAATGAATATTATATTTTTGGCAAGGGGACAACAGTTCACTTAACTGGAGTTTAAAGTTAGTGTTCCCTATGATCAAATCAATTGTAGTGTTTATTTGTTAATGGTAGCTTGTAATGAGATTTTATGTATTTCAATTTAAAAATGTCTTTTCACACAGATAAGCACTTTCAAATGCTGGTACCAATTATAGCATATGCTTTTAATTTTTATGAGGCAGGGTCTCACTTTGTCACCCAGGCTGGAATGCAGTGGCACAATAATGGCTCACTGTAGCCTCAGCCTCCTGAGTAGCTAGGACTACAGATATGCACTACCATGCCTGGTTAATTTTTAAATGTTTTGTAAAGAGGGGGGTCTCACTATGTTGCCCAGGCTGGCCTTGAACTCCTGGCCTCAAGTAATCCTCCCACCTGAGCCTCCCAAAGTGCTGGGATTACAGGCATGAGCCATTGTACCCAGCCAGCATGTGCTTTCAGTTGAGCACATTCATTGCTTGGAAGGTGGATAAATTAGACAGTGCCCCTCTCCTAGGGGCACACAGTCTAGAAGGGAGATATCTATGTAGTATCTGTAAAGTAGTGATATAAAATGCATTCCTCATCTTCCAAGACAGTGCATCTTGTCCTCTAAGAAGATTTTCTCATTCCCTTAGGCCCCCACTCCTATGTGCATCCACAGCTCTTTGTTCAAATTTTTATTATTGTCTAGGGAGACTGGTTTTTTAATGGTTATGTGGCATAACCCAGAACATAATATGTAGGAGTGCACACTCTTTGGATTCCAGTCCTGGCCCTCCCAAAAACTTTCTGTGTGACTTTAGGCATGTTACTTTATCTCTCTGTGCTTTAGTTTCCAAATATGAACAGTTTCATAGGGGTGTAATAATAAATAAATTAGTTTTTGTATATGTTTCACCTATAACTGTTGTTTTGCCTTGTAATTTTAGGTTGAATTCATTAAGAAACATTATCACGTCTGGAGCAAAAGCTAATTTCCAACTGTTAAAAAGGTAAAAATTATTTTTAGCTTGTAGGCCCTATAAAAGCAGGTAAAAGGCCCAATTTGGTCCATAGGCCAAACAGGTTTGCTGACTCCTGGTCACTGAGATGTTGGGATTGTGTGTTACTGCAGCATACCTGTGTGTGTGTGTGTGTGCACTTTTTTGTTGGAACTTGGTATCAGAGTTAGCTTTGAAGAAATAAATGGGAAGTTTTGACATTTTCCTGTACTTTGAGAATTTATTATATAAACATTGTTTATGAAGATTCAGTAGAACTGATAAAAACATCTAAGGCTATATACATACTCACACACACACGCATATAATAGAGTATATTTTTGCTCTTTCAAATTCTTACAAAGGTTTTGGAGTAAATTTTCTACCTTTTCTTAACTCAATCTTTGTATTGTTTCTTGAGTACTGTCTAGTCTATTACAGTTTTCATCAGCAATATGTGGTTATTGAAATTTAGTTAAAATCAAATAAAATTAAAAATTCAATTCCTCAGTATTATTAGCTGTATGTCAATTGCTCAATTGTTGTATGTGGCTAGTGCCTAACATATTGAACAATGCAGACACAGAATATTTCCATTCTTACTGAAAGTTCTACTGGGCAGAATTGGAAAAGTATCATTTCAATTAGATTTTCCAGTTTTAAATTCAAGTTTTTAAAATACTGTATAATTGTGGAAAATAATTATAAAATAAAATTAAGAACTTGAATTTCTTTATCTAGAGTTATAATCTTTTTTGCATTCCTAATGTTTATGTACACCTTCTCTTTCTCTCTCTTCTTACCAGTTAGAAGTTAGAAATCCCAAAAGTTTTTTTTTTTTTTTTTTTTTTTTGAGATGGAGTTTCGCTCTTGTTGCCCAGGCTGGAGTACAATGGCGTGATCTCAGCTCACCGCAACCTCCGCCTCCCAGGTTCAAGCGATTCTCCTGCCTCAGCCTTCCCGAGTAGCTGGGATTACAGGCATGCACCACCATGCTCAGCTAATTTTGTATTTTTAGTAGAGACGGGGTTTCTCCATGTTGGTCAGGCTGGTCTCGAACTCCCGACCTCAGGTGATCTGCCCTCCTCGGCCTCCTAAAGTGTTGGGATTACAGGCGTGAGCCACCACACCCGGCCCCAAAATTTCTTTCACTGGACTTCTCAAAGAACATGTTTTGGTATTAGGTCTATTACTTAAAACATGTAATTAATATTTTATATATTTATTTATTTATTGAGACAGAGTCTCGCTCTGTCACCCAGGCTGGAGTGCAGTGGTGCTATCTCAGCTCACTGCAACCTCTGCCTCCTGAGTTCAAGCGATTCTCCTGCCTCAGCCTCCCAAGTAGCTGGGACTACAGGCATGTGCCACCATGCCTGGCAATTTTTGTATTTTTAGTAGAGATGGGGGTTTCGCTATGTTTCCCAGGCTGGTCTCGAACTCCTGACCTCAGATGATCCACCCGCCTCGGCCTCCCAAAGTGTTGGGATCACAGGTGTGAGCCATCGTGCCCGGCCGTAATTAATATTTTAATCTTTATTGCCAACTTCTTTTTACTTTTATTGAAGTTTATTTTGTGGATGTTTCTATCTAGTGTCTTAGGTGCTTAGTTCATTTACATTCAATCTTTATTTCTAATAAAGGCAAGACTTTTAGGCTAAAAACTTTCCTTAATGTATGTGGCTGCATCCCATAGGTTTTGATATGGAGTGTTTCAATTTTATTCAGTTATAAATACAGTAGTTTGTAATTTCAGTTTTGATTGCCTCTTTAAAGGGGTTTAAAAATACTAAGAAATATTTTCTTTCTGTTACTATTTGATCATTAATATCTAATTGTGTTGCTTTGTGGTCAGGCAAAGTAGATTGTATAAATTTCAGTTGGGGAAATATACTGAGTTTTAAAAAATGGCTTAGTTATCTATTGTTATAAAATATTACCCCAAAACTTAGTAGTTTAAGACAACAAACACTTATTATCTCACACAGTTTCTAAGGGTGAAGAATCTAGAAACAGTTTAGTTGGTGGTTCTGGTTCAAGATCTCTCATGATATCTCAACAAGCTGTCAGCAGGACTCAAGCATGGGAAGATTAGCCTGGGCTGGAGGGCAGCTTCCATGATAATTCACTCACATGGCTGTTAGTGGGGGCCTCAGTTCCTCACCACCTGGCCTCCACCATATGGTAGCTGGCTTCTCCTAGAAGGAGACATCAGTGAGAGTGACGCCACACATCCTTTTGTGACCTAGTCTTTTTATTTTATTTTATTATTATACTTTAGGTTTTAGGGTACATGTGCACAATGTGCAGGTTTGTTACATATGTATCCATGTGCCATGTTGTTTTGCTGCACCCATTAACTCGTCATTTAGCATTAGGTATATCTCCTAATGCTGTCCCTCCCCACTCCCCCCACCCCACAACAGTCCCCGGTGTGTGATGTTCCCCTTCCTGTGTCCATGAGTTCTCATTGTTCATTTCTGAATCTCACACCGTCAGATCATTAGAAGGGAATCGTTAGGTCCAGCCCATACTCAGTGGGAGGGGACTACACAGGGTGAGATTCCCAGGAGGCAGGGGTCACTAGGGGTCATCTTGGAGGCTGCCTACCACAGCCAGGTACATGGTTGGTTTTTGGTATTGGTTTGTCTGGTTTAAGAAGAATGTTTTGAGCTTGTTGTTGGGATATGTTCCATAGAGATCTGTTTGCTCTAACTTTGTAATTATGTTAAGTCCTCAGAATTCATCTCTCATTTTTGTTTGCTTTGTCAATTGATTTTGGCCTAGGATAAAGTTTATCTTGATGACTGTTCCATGTCCACTTGAAATGAGTGTGCATTTGGCAGCTGTTGGGTGGATGGTCTATAAATGTCAGTGAGGTAGTATTGCTAGCCAGTGCTATTCCAGTCTTCTATATCCTTACTGATTTTCCGTCTACTTTTTCTATTAGTTTCTGAGAAAGGAATGGCAAAATCTCCATGGTTGTGGATTTGTCTGCTTCTCCCTTTAGTTCTGTCAATTTTTGCTGCATGCATTTTGAAGCTCTATTAGATGTGTCACATTTAGAATTATGTGTTGATGAGCTGACCACTTTATCATTATGGAATGATTCTCATTTCTCGGCAGTATTTCTCTTGCCTACTTTGGTTGATTCTTATGCTTAGTGTTTGCAGGGCATATCCATCTTATTTTCTACCTGTCTGCATTTTAAAAATTTAAATTCTATCTTTAACAGCATAAAATTGGTGCTCTTTTAAATTCATTCTGATAATCTCTGCTTTTTTTTTTTTTTTCTGAGACAGAGTCTTGCTGTGTCACCAGGCTGGAGTGCAGTGGTGTAGCCTCGGCTTACTGCTTCCTCTGACTCCCTGGTTCAAGCGATTCTCCTGCCTTAGCCTCCTGAGTGGCTAGGATTACAGGCATGTGCCACCATGCCCAGCTAATTTTTGTATTTTTAGTAGAGACGGGGTTTCACCATGTTGGCCAGGATGGTCTCGATCTCCTGACCTCGTGATCTGCCCGCCTCAGCTTCCCAAAGTGCTGGGATTACAGGTGTGAGCCACTATGCCCAGCCCATCTCTGTCTTTTAATTGTAATGTTTAATATCAGTTGATTTTAGAGACAGCTGTACTAAAATCTCCCACATTGATTGTTGAGGGGTCAATTTTACTTTATTTTTATTTTTTTCCTCTTAGCAGATTTTGCTTCACATATTTCAAAGCTAAGTAGGTACGTGCTTTATGAATTAAAAACAGCATTTGGCTTTAGGTTACAGAGACCTAAAAAGCAGATACTAAGTAGGGTAAGGGTTTATTTTTTCTTTACGTAGAAGAAATCTAAAGCTAGCTGCCAGGCCTGGTATGGTAGCTCCACGAAGCCACCAGGGACCTAGGTTCCTTTTGGCTTTCTACCCCACCAGCCTTAGGATGTGACTGTCATCCTCATGAACATGAGATGGTTGTCAGAGCCCCACCCACTGTATTACCTCTTCCTACAGGAAGAAGGGAAAGGGTGAGGGATAAAATCACACATGCTAACCTCATCTAGTAACTTCCATTTAAATGACACTGCCCCAAACATGACCACTTCAGCCACATGGAGCTCAGGAAATGGATTTTAATAGCTGGGCATAAGACTACCCTAAACAAAATTGGGGTTTGATTTCTAAGGTAGATAAGGGGAATAGATATGCAGTAGGAAATTGGCAATGTTTTCCCCAGAGGCATAAAGATTCTTAATAGTTACATTTGTAGGTGGGTTATACCTTTAGCCACATGACATATAATGTTTCGACTTAATGCTTTTGCTCTGAATTATATTTTGCATGATGTTAATATTGCCATTCCTATTTTTTGTTAGTTTTCCAGATGAGTGTGTTTATAATTACTATGTTTCAATCTCTCTGTCATTTAAAAACTTGTGTACTGTCTTATAAACAGTAGAAAGTTAGATTTTGTGGTGTCATAGCCGGAGTGCCTTTTCATATGGGACTTTAACCCACTGATATTGTGACTTCTGATATGTTTGGGCTTCTCGTTCCCTGCTGGCTTTTTTCTCATAGCATCCTTGTCTTATTTTATGAATGCAGTAGGCGCTCAAATCTCTCTGAGGATGTAAATTCGAATTTCTTTTCAGGTACTCTTCTGTCCATGGCTGATCTTTGCTGTTCCCGTTTATCTTGATTCCTTCTCTTTAGCCTGTTGGTTTGCCTTGAATGTCTGGAGGTGGTGGTTGGAGGTCTGGGCAGGGCTGATGTTGTGTTTATAGTTTTCTTGTTCGGTTTTCCCAGCAGGCCTCTCCTTGAACGTTGGGGGCTGATTGCAGGTTCTGTGTAACTTGATGGGGTTCACTAATTATTGTCTGGAGTGCTGCATTTTGGGGTGCCTGGCTGTGAAGTAGAACGGCAGTCCAAAGACCCACAGTGACCAAAGTAAGAAGGTATTTGTTTGGGGGTGGTGGTTTTGTGCTGGAGGTGGGGTTATTTTCTAGGGGTGGGGGGCGAGGTTTTGGTGCTTTCCTCCCTTGGACAGAGCTGCCTCTCATTGCCCCATTAGTGTCTTCCATGTGGGTCCTGAGTACCTCCAAGTTGGCTCTGAGGCTTCAGCTCCTATACCTGGAAGCCCTCTAAAGGCAAATAATTCCATTTCTTCAGGGCTGTTTTCACTTTCCACCCTGAGGCCTAACATTACTGCTATTGTAGGTCAGTCTCTTAAAGGTGACCCAGATTTATTTCTTAGATTCCCTGTCAGGGGCTCATGGGCCTCTCTGGCCCCTTGAGCCTGCGCCTGTAAGGCCAGCCATGCCCTGTGTCTGCTCCCGCCCCAGAAGCCAGCACACCTCGGGTCTCTCTGGGAAGTTTTTCCTTTCCCTACTCATGTTTCTTGGTCAGTTTGCTTTCATTTGCTTTCTATCTTCCAATAATTCTTCAGGTTTTCTGATGAATCCCTTCCTATGCTTTTCCCCCTGTATGCTTTTATAGACATATTCTTTTACAAATATGATTTTTAAAATTTTAAGCAATTTTGGAAGTAAACTTCTAAATATTTTACTTCTGCCAGCTCGATTCCACCTAATCAGCCACTTTACAGATTTTTGTGTGGTCTTTCAGTTTTTCTTGCTATAGAGAAAGGGGAGTTTATGCAATGTATATTTAATATATTATATAGGAGAGCTATAAATTTTATATAATTTGTGTCCAGTCATTTAAAAAATTCTAATATTATTACCATAGTTTTTCAGGTGGCTTCTTGGGTTTTCTAAAGATGTAACCACAATTCCTACAAATAAGTTTTATTTTTCCTGTTCAATTGTCATACCTCTTATATGTGTTTTAATAGTTTAGATTGTTTTATAAAGTGGCAGGGCATCAGTTATAAGTGTAAGGAATTAAGGGATTATCTCATTTGGTGGCGTGTGGCTTCTATTCTTTTACGTTAAATTTGAGCAAATTCACACAGAATGTGAACTTTTTCCAGCTTTCCAGCTTTAGTTTTACTCAGGACATATTAGCTAAAACCTACGCTTTCCTTCTGCTAATAAGAGTGACTGCTTGATTGGTTTATCTTCTTTGTTAACAAATAGAACGAGGCTCTATAAAAATGCTTTATTATGGGTCTTGTTGGGACATCAGCTGTCTTAATGCTTGAACTCTTATTCTTAAGGAACAGAATGAATGCTGGTAACACACAAAGCTCCTTTCATGAAAGACTATCAAGTTTCAAGGGTTGTGCCCCCTCTAGCTGAGTTCTTAGTTTTGTACTTAGAGCTTTATAGCAGTCTGATTATGCTTGGCTGTTAGGTTTGGAAGGAAATGGGAAAGCTCTAGGTTTTTAATATGACTCTTTGTTAATACCAACACCAACATCAACACCACCACCAACACCACCTTCTGCCAAACAAATGGAATGGCTTTCTAAGTATTACCAGAGAAGTGAACCGGCTTGAGCAGGTTATAGACGAATGGTCTCTCAGCTCCAAATTCACCCTTTTTGCCTGCTCTGTGGAAATGGATCTGGGTCCTTTCCATAATTTTCCACTGATGTTTTGCCAGTAGAGGGTGCTGGTGAGACACTGTAGGAGGAAAGAGTTTGCCTCCTGGATCTGGGTGTGCTTGCTCAGCAGGCTCTTGTAGCAGGAATGGCTTTCTCCAGTGTCACCCAGCCCCTGCCATGCCCACAGCCTCTGCACACTCAGCTCTGGAGTACACAGCGGCCATAAGCTTCCGCAGCACCCTCTTGGGTGGCTTTGCAGAAGAGTATCTCTGCTTCTGGCAGGGCTTGCAGCCAGTAGCATTCAGCAGCCAGAAACTTCCCCAGCACCCCTGCCTCAGGCAAGAGTGCCTCTGGTGAGACACCTCCCATGAACAGGTTTCCCCAGCAACTTAGAAGACACCCACCAGGCCGGGCGCGGTGGCTCACGCTTGTAATCCCAGCACTTTGGGAGGCCGAGGCGGGCGGATCACGAGGTCAGGGGATCGAGACCACGGTGAAACCCCGTCTCTACTAAAAATACAAAAAATTAGCCGGGCATGGTGGCGGGTGCCTGTAGTCCCAGCTACTTGGAGAGGCTGAGACAGGAGAATGGCGTGAACTCGGGAGGTGGAGCTTGTAGTGAGCCGAGATTGCGCCACTGCACTCCAGCCTGGGTGACAGAGCAAGACTCTGTCTCAAAAAAAAAAAAAAAAAAAAAAAAGAGAAGACACCCACCAATGTCTTCTCTGCCATCCAATGAGCCACAGCTGTGCCTTTTCTAACACAATCGAGTCTTAGCTTTAGGAGTAGTGGCTTCTAGAGAAGCTATTCCTTTATTTAAAATTCATTTTACTACATACTAGCTAGTTCCTTGTAAATCAAATCCCCTTTTATAGTTAATACTCTTTATATTAACCTTTTACTGTTCAGATTTCTGTGTGGTTTCTCTCTCTTGGTTATGCTCAGATTGATTTGGAAATTCTCCCAGTTAGATAATTAATCTCTGATCATTGCAACATGGATCCCTGGGAATTTGAAAAGGAAAGAGAAAAATAACAAGAGCATGGAATGGGAGGAAAACCTAATCAGTGTCTTTATTTCTCAAGGAAGTCACTATTTCTGCTTTCAGTTCATTTATCACAGAATACCAACAGTCACTTTTATTAAATTGAAATCTGCAACTGAAACCCAAACTAAGGGCCAAAAATGCGTTCCTGATTTCTGCCCTTAGCTCTCAGTTTATTCCCTCTCAGGCTGCCATTATTACTCCAAAATTTCTGTCTCAAACTCTGATTATTTTCTTAGGCCTCAGCCCCACATCACCAGCCTCCTCTTAGACACTTGAAAGTGGAATGCAGAACCGTGGTCTGGGTTCACGTCTTGATTCTGCCACTCACTCCCTATACGATGCAGGCCTCAGTTCTTCCATCTGTAAAAGGGGAATAATGTATCTGTCTCATGGAGCTTCCATGGCAATTTCATGAGTTAATATGCATATATACATGACTTAGAATGTTGTTGTCTCAGTGGTGAGTTCTGAATAAATGTGACTATTTAATTGTTGAACATTTTTCTTGGATATTTTACCTTCCATTGAACAAAATGTGCAATCATCATAATTTCTCCACTTGAATTTGTATTATTTTGATTAATGATCCTAGTCATACGGGCCTTAAAATATAGGGTCTGCTTACTCTCTCTGTCCCCCCATCCAATTAGCCTCTAAGCCAGGACATTCTTTGTTTTCATATAACTCCTTTATTCCCTCCATCGCCAACCTGGCTTGTGCCTGATCTATTTCAGTAGACTTACGCTGATTGCCCATCTTGTAATTCACCTACCTGCACTTTGCACAATGCAGTGACATTAATCTTTCTAAGTCATGTCATTCCCCTTCTCAGCAAACTCCACTGTTTTCCAGTTGCCTGAAGGAAACCATTCAGACGCTTTAGCTTGGCATAGAAGGTCCTTCATTTTCTGCTTCCAATCTCTAGTTCTCTAAATAAGTCCTCTACTCCAGTTAAAAGTTCTGCTTTCCATTTTTGCACACAGGCATTTTATTCCCTTTTTCTTAAGTGATTTATCCTTTCTCTCCAACCTGGCTGGAAAGTCCTCTCCTCACCTCTTCTTCCCAGGTCCCATCTTTTCCTGGTTCTGTCCACACTGCTATATTCAACTGCAGTCTACCACTCTCTCCTGACTCCCAGAGGAGAAAGACTGTTCATCCAATATGCTGCATTCCACCAATACATTTTCCCACAGCTGTTGTATTTTCCCAACAAGTTTCACCAAGGATTCAGCAATGATTTGCAGAAACAATTTTTAAACTTAAAAAAAAAGTCTTCTATAGGCCTCACTCATTTTAGTTGTGCCATACAAATTAGATTGAATTAGAACTTTCTTTACACCATACTGAACTAACCATTTGATTGAAATAAAGTCCATATTCCCCGGTAGTTGCTTATTAGTAATTCAATAATTTTATCTGCTATCCTTCAAGCAATAGCACTCGCTGAAATTTTTGGAAGAAAACAGAAGAAAATGTGTAATTGGGAAAACTGCCTCTGTTTCTATTTTCCCTTATGTGACTTAAGAAAAGTTAGCCAACATTGGAAACATTTTAGTCTGAGTCACAGAATACTTGGGCTCTAAAAGGCAAAATGTGAGAGTCACTGGTATAGATACAGTTTTTTTTTTTTTTTAAATGAGGGATTGATAATTCTGGAAAACATTTAAAGCTATGAGGTGAAACAAAATGGGAATTTTGGCTTATGTCATCAGGGACCTTAAATTCCTAAAACGACGTTAGAAAAATTACATCTAGAGGGCTTTACATTTGTACTTAATAACTCACTTACTTAAGGAAATTTTATGTCTAGAAGGTTTCCATTTGTAAATATGAAAATCCTAGTTTATAAATAAATATGAGAAGCAAATTCCAAGGCCTAGTGTCTCCAGCAATATTACTGCAGACAAGAGGAGAGGCACCTGGGTTCCCACTGCCTGTGAGTGCATCCCATTTAAAAGCCTGCTTGGTCATTGTTTCAGAAGAGAGAAGTTCTGGGGTGAATCCCATCTCTATCAGGTTCTTGAATCTACTGTTAGTCTGACTAACCATGTTGACTTTCACCTTCCTAAAGGGACAGGCAGGCACTTGTGTTCCCTTATTCCCTTTGGTCACGTCACCTTGCTGCTCAGACTCCTGGGGGAGCATGCACACGGGCAAGAGCAGAGGCCATGGGCAGCGCTTTTGGGCTCCAGCCCCACAGCAGTGTCTAGGGGTGGGTGTCTGTGACTCCTGAGCCCAAGTGGGCGTGGGTTAAAGCCCTTCCAGCTTTGCCATCTGCAGACAGCTTGTGTTAATCAGCTCAATAGACCCTCTGCCTTACTGCAAGGGCAAAGGGCCAGTGTGACAGCTTTCTGTATCCTTAGCTCTTGCCCACTGTACTGGAAAAATTGGATCAAACTGGGCTTGAAGGGTGAGTGCAAAGTGTTACTGAGTGGTGGAGGTGGCTCTCAGCGAGATGTATGGGGAGCTGAAAGGTGGGGATGGAGTGGGAAGGTGGTCTTCCCTTGGAGTCAGGCCGCCCAGCGGCTGGACTCTTCTCTGACAACCCCCAGCCAAACCCCCCGCGGTGTCTAGACATCCCTCTTCTTCTTTCTCTGACACGTGTTTCCACCGTTACTGGTCTGCCGGTCTGCTGGTCTGTTCCTGTGCTCCTCTCGACATTCAGCTGCTTGTGTCTGTGCCTGCTAAGGTCTTGGGTTTATATGGGCACAGGATGGGGGGTGCATGGCAGGCCAGAGTGGTCTTGGAAAATGCAACATTTGGGTGTGAAAACAGGAGTGCCTGTTTCGCTTATGTCCCTGGGCACAGGCCTGAGGGTGGAGCCCTCACCAGGGACCCCGCCCTTCTCTACCCAGCATTTCCCTGCCCCCTTCCTATATCAGTAATTTTGAGTAATAAAATAACACCAGACAAATTCTAGATTAAATTGTATTAGATGCATGTAGGGTTTCATAGAGAAGTCTAGATTTGGGTGTTTATTTTGTAAATCCAAATCAGGTTCGCTAATTTCTGTTATAAATGGCTTTTGTGTTCAGTTCCAACTATGATGCTGACAGCTGACTTTAGAGAGATTCATAGATCATGTTGAAATTCAGTCAAAACCAGGGGGCTCCAGTCAAAATCTTGGCAGGTTGCATTTGTTTATTGGACTGAGCCAAGTCTCCTTGGTTCTCTGTGGCAGCTGGAGCATCTGCCTCAGTGATGAGCCCTTCAATGTCTCCAGAGGAAGAAACCAAAACCAGCAGAGGGAATAGAAAAATGCCAAGCTCTAGTTCAGATTCCTGCATGTGCAGCTTTTCATCTATTGCCATTTAATTTTATGTCTGTAGTTTGGAATTATGAACATATATGAAAGATGTTTAGGAAAGTCTTTCCAGGACAGGCCTGGTGGCTCACGCCTGTAATCCCAGCACTTTGGGAGGCCGAGGCGGGCGGATCACAAGGTCAGGAGTTCGAGACCAGCCTGGCCAATATGGTGAAACCCCATCTCTACAAAAAATACAAAAATTAGCCAGTGTGGTGGCGGGCACCTGTAGTCCCAGCTACTTGGGAGGCTGAGGCAGGAGAATCACTTGAACCTGGGAGGCGGAGGTTGTAGTGAGCTGAGATTGCGCCACTGCACTCTAGTCTGGGTGACAGAGCAAGACTGCATCTCAGAAAAAAGAGGAAAGTCTTTCTAAAACTTCAGTGGCCAAGGACAAGACATTTCTAGCAGATATTTGATTTTTCAAGTATGGATATTTTAGTCATAATTATAAAATTCAAGCATACAAGTAGTCAAGTTAGCTTTTGAATTATGACTTAACCTTATGAAATAGATAAAACAAGTCAGATCACATTGATGAAAACACATACATCACTCATAAAATGTAGTATGGATGCCAGGACTATTTGATCAAAGGCTCCCCTGCAGCAGAGGTTTGGGCTCCAGAACTCTGGTGTTCAGACATTTGCATCAGTCAATTGTGTACAGTGAGAAAGTCCATACCTCATAGCCACTCATTAATTTCTTCATTTGTCCATTTATTGATGAGCTAAGCACGGGAAATAGATGAATAATATGAGGCTCTTGCCCTCAAGAAACTCTTGTCTAGTGAGGAAGATGGTCTTGGACACAAATCATTAGATCACAGTGCAATACATGTTGCAATATAGATACACACAAGATCTATTGGAGCATAGAGAATGGAGGTGAATCAGAGAAGACTTCCCAGGGGAGGTGATCCTTAAGGAGGTGACATGAAGTCAGTGCTCAGCTGGAGACTCTGTGAAATTATTGATAACTGAGTAAAAAGCTTTGCAGACTTACAGAATGATCTGGGAAGACTATAGAGGTTATTTCTTCATTTACAAATGGGGAAAGTGACCCAAAGATAGGCTGACTTATCCAAGGTCACACAGCCAATCAGTCTCCAACTTCTACTAAGGCCCTTCTTTCCATATTCTGTGCATTGGAATAAAAAAAAAAAGCATGTTTTCCTCTCAGCTGTGCCACTTCATTATTGGCTTTTTTGTAGAAGGAAAGAATTGATTAGATTTAGTAAGTCAGCATCACGGAGAGAAAAAAAAACAAGAAAACAAATGAAGTCTTGGGTTAAATATTACTTTGCTTATTGCTGCTGTAAAAAAAAGTATCACAAATGGGGTTTAAAACAACAAAACCATTCTCTCATGGTTCAGGAGGCCAGAAGTCTAAAATCAGTGTCACTGGGCTTAAGTCAAGGTATTGGTTACCTCTTAAGACTCTAGAGGAGAATCTTTCCAGCTTCTGGTGGCTCCAGGTGTTCCTTGGCTTGTGGCCGCATCACTGCAATCTCTGCCTCTGTCTTCACATCATTTCCCCTCTTCTTTGTGTCTAACTCCCTCTGCCTCTCCCTTATAAGGATACTTGTGATGGCATTTAGGGCCCACCCAAATAATCCAGCATCATCTCTCCACCCCCCAAATAATCAGTTCATTAACTTAATCATGCCTGCAAAGCTGCAAAGACTCTTTTTCCAAATATGTTAACACAGGTTCTGGGGATCAGGACATGGACGCACCTTTGGGAGCCATTATCGGGCCACTGCAGCTTGCATAAATAGAGGGTAGTACTGCAATGGAGGTGACGGTTCTACTCTATTCTCCTCTGGCTGGCACTTCAACTTGAATTATTTCTTCTTTCTGGGGCCCCACATCCTGAGAGGGATAGAGAGAATTTGGAGCTCATGCAGAGGGGCATAAACAGGATGGTGAAGGGCTGTTTTAGGAAAGGACAATGGACATGTGGGATGCTAGTGTGGAGAAGAAAGGCCTGAAGGCAGCAGGACGGGGTCCGTGGTTGGAAGTCCTGAAGGCTAATGGGCGATACCTGCAAATGAGACCAGAGGGTGGTCAGGGCTTGACTCCACGGCTGTCTTGTCATCCACAAAGTGACCTCATGAGGTAGATGCTAAAGGAGGGGAGATTGAAGGAGATGGCCCTAAGGTTCTCCCAGGCCCCTGTGCCTGAGATTTGAGGAGATTTTCACCCATCAGGGAGCTTGGCCCCTCACGTTAAACTCAGTGAATGGAGACTGAACACTGGCAACTTGGGGATAGCAAAGGATTTGCACCCACTCCTGGGAGAATTATGGAGCCATCACAGTGTTTGGAGGAGAAAAATGACAGGATTCAACATATTTTTCACGAAAGTGTGTGTGACCATTTAAATAAATGTAATCACTGAAAAAATGACTGCTGTACAAAAGTATTAAGTATATTAGGAAGCTGTATTTAAAATCTGTACTTAAATTCTGTACTTGAAATTGCCTGTGGCTAAAAATGACTTTTCTAACTCATTGGAGAACTTTTAAAAGACTGCTTTCCTGAGGCCAGAAACAATTTCATATCAAGGGCATATATAGAAAATCAACATTTATTTAAAACTATATATAATCATCTATGAAAAATACATAACTACATGTAAGCACATATATAAAAATTATAACTATATGTCCATGTGTGTATATACACAGCTGACTCTTGAACAACATGGGGGTTGGGACATTGACTCCTCTTGCAGTAGAAAAGCTACATAAAACTTTTGACCCCCCAATAGCCTACTGTTGACTGCTGCCTGGAAACCTTACGGATAATATAAACAGTTGAATAACATATATTTAGTATGTTATATGTATTATATACTGTACTCCTACAATAACTTAATCTGGAGAAAATAAAATACTTTTTTTTTTTTTTTTTGAGACGGAGTCTCGCTCTGTCGCCCAGGCTGGAGTGCAGTGGCGCAATCTCGGCTCACTGCAAGCTCCGCCTGCCGGGTTCACGCCATTCTCCTGCCTCAGCCTCTCTGAGTAGCTGGGACTACAGGCACCCGCCACCACGCCTGGCTAATTTTTTGTATTTTCAGTAGAGACGGGGTTTCACTGTGGTCTCGATCTCCTGACCTCGTGATCCGCCCGCCTCGGCCTCCCAAAGTGCTGGGATTACAAGCGTGAGCCACCGCGCCTGGCCGAAAATAAAATACTTTTAAGAAAATCAGTGGGAAGAGAAAATATATTTGCTATTCATTAAGTGGAAGTGGATCCTCATAAAGGTCTTCATCCTCACTGTCTTCATGTCAGTAGGCTGAGGAGGAAGAAGAGGAGGGATTGGTCTTCTTATCTCAAAGGTGGCAGAGGCAGAAGAAAATCCATGTATAAGTGGACCCATGCAATTCAAGGGCCAACTGTACTGTTGTTCCAGAAGATGCTGAATTTAGGGTTTCTGTACTGAAAGCCACATTGCTGCTTGTTTCCATTCATCTATTTTTTTTTTTTTTCTGAATAGAATGATACATTCGCCATACGCCTGGTGCTTGGTAGGTCACTGCGTCCCCTGATACAATGATTTGGAACAACCCCTGTGTTATATTTCAGGCCACACATCTGGGGGACAATGGAGAAATGAGAGGCTGTAGAGCTTGGCTAAGAGAGAGGTCTTGGCTGAGAGGCCAATGTCTTAGCCACAGCTGGCTGCATATTTGTGCCGTTGCATGGATTTCAGCTGTGGAGAGGTGAATAATGAGGACCAGCCGTGGGCAGAGAGTCTACTAGGTTCCCCCAGGTCTCTAGCATCATGCCATCCACCAGCACTACTAGATCTGTACAAGAGTAAGCCTAGTTTTGAGAAGGTGTAATTCCTGGGTCTCAGGGCCCAACTCATTCACTTGGGGAATTTTTTAGTGAAGAGTCCCATACCTATGGGTAAGTGCACAAATTCTAAATGTACTGCTTGGGTTTTCCAGAAGAGACTCACCCTTTCTTGAGCAGCCAGCTCAAATAAGAGAACATTATCCTCATCCCAGAGACCCTGGTTCCCTCTAGTCACTAGTCTCCCATTGTAACCTGTCTCCTGACTTAACAGTGTAGCTTAGAACAGTTTCACCCATCTTTGTATATTATGTAAATAGAATCATGCACTATGCCCTCTTTCTTGTCTGGCTTCTCTTGTCAATGTTATGTTTATGAGATTCATTTGTATTGTCACTGTGGTTTGCTCATTTTCACAGCCGGATAGTAATCCGTTGGTGAGCATACCACAATGTATGCATTCTACTATTGAGGGAGTGCCCATAGCCATCCTTTTCTTTATTCTATTGGTGACAGCTAGGTACTATCCATTCTAGTCTTTAGGTAGCTTCCAGTTTGGGGATATTACAAAAAGTGCTACTGTGAACATTCTTGCGGTTGTCTTTTGGTGAACATCCATACACATTTCTGGTGGGTAAATACCTAGGAATAAATTTTCTGCCATACTGTATGACTATGGTCAACTTTAGTAGATTCTTGGGCCTAAAGTTCCTGGGGGGCATTAATGAGATCCTCAGAAATACTAAATATAGAGGCAGTAAAGATTAAAAAAATAAACCAGAAGAGCTAGCTGAATACTTTCCTTTTCCTCTCTTATTGAACAGAGCTTTCTGTTCCTTCTGTTAATAATTTCTGCGCCTTACTATGTGCCAGAGGCTTGACATGCCATTATCTTGTTCCTAGTCTTCACATAACTCTGTGTTCCCAGTCTTCACAATAACTTGTTCCCGGTCCTCACAATAATGCTATGACTTGAGTACTGTTTAAAATCTTCATTTTGCAGATGAGAAGCTGAGGTTGCTAAAGGTGGAGCTGCATTGAAACTTGGTTCTTAAGTCTTATGTATGCGGCATTGCCTCTCATTCCTTTTACATACTTAAAAAATCCCATGAGTCCAATTCCTCCAAAGAGTCCATGACATATGTGCCAGTAGGTTTCCCTTTTCATATTGCCATTCCAATGGTCTTATATGTGTCCATGTGGAGATTAAGTAAACCTACTCGGGGTAGGTTTATTTTAATTTAGTGATTTATTCAACATATACCAATGTATTAAAATAATTAAAACTGTGATGTGAGCCCATCTGGACTTTTCTTTCCAGCCATCAGCCTATTTTTATTTACAACATCCCATTACAGCATCCAGTTTTTTCCACATATACTTTAGAATACTGGGCATTTAATTATCATGCCAATTTCATTGCTTAGTAGCAGATGGATGACAGGAGGCCTTCACCTGGTCTCTGAACCTTTGGGAAATTTTGCAATAGGGTATTTTGAGCTGGGAAGTGAAAAGATAATTATCAATCTTATCGAGTTTATGAGAATAAGTGCAAATATTGCAATGGTGCCTGTTTCATAACCAGGCCATTGAGGAAGTTACAGGAGTCATGCAAAAGTCATAGTTTTCTTGATGCAATTACAGTGGAATTATGCTTTTAGGCTTGTTTTCTATTAAAAGTTTACAAGATTTAACAGATTGCAGTATTCTGCAATACCTCATACTGCACAATCATGCCTAGATGTTACTTGCAAATGAAGCATGTAATCAGTGTTTGAAAAGGTAGCTGATTCATAGGAGAATCTTATGATAGTGTAGCCTGGTTCAGGGACTGTCTAGGTATATAGTATAGTTCACTATGGAAATGTCTCCTGGGGAATGCCTTGCTTGGCAGATTCAATCCAATTTCTCGGTCAACAAACAGTTGAGGGCCTGCTGTATGCAAGGCTCTGTCCTGGGAACCCTGTTTAGAAGATGAAGAAGAGACAACAATTTCCCTTCAGGAGCTTACATTCTATCTGGGGAGACAGGTGTGCAAACGACTAAAGGGAATGTGGGGTAAAAATAGAGTGCTGTCATAGTGGAGTCTTCGAGATGTCATTCTGCCCTGCAAGCACTCCAGCACTCCTTTCTTTTTTTCTTTTCTTTTCTTTTCGCTTGCTCACTCGTGCTCGCTCTCTCTCTTTCTTTTCTTTTCTATTTTTTGAGATGGACTCTCGTTCTGTTGCCCAGGCTGGAGTGCAATGGTGTGATCTCGGCTCACTGCAACCTCTGCCTCCTGGATTCAAGCAATTCTCCCACCTTAGCCTCCCGAGTAGGTGGGATTACAGGTGCATTCCAATAGACCCTGCTAATTTTTGTATTTTTAGTAGAGACAGGGTTTTGTCATGTTGGCCAGGTTTGTCTCAAACTCCTGGCCTCAAATGATTTGCCTGCCTTGGCCTCCCAAATTTGCAAGCACTCCTTTCTGAGGGAATATGCCCTACTGCCTCATTTAGGGTTTCCCCAGAAGCATATCTTGAGACAAGAATGGGAGTGCAGGTAGCGTATTTTGTAACGTGATCCTGGGAACCCTATAAGGAGAGAGAGAACAAAAAGCGGTCAATAGAGTGTGTGTTATTGTTGTGGTTTGAATGTCCTCTCCAGAATTCAGGTGTTGCCAGTGTGGAAGTATTAAGACATAGAACCTTTAGGAGGTGCCATGAGGGTTAGGTGCCCTTATAAAGAGGCTTGGCTGAGAGATTTGGTTTTCTTTCTTGCCCTTCTGCCTTCTACTATGTGAGGATGCAGCTAGAAGGCCCTCACCAGATGCTGGTTGTTTGATCTTGGACTTTGGTGCTTTGATTTTGGACTTCCCAGCCTTTAGAACTGTGAAAAATAAATTTCTGGTCCTTATAAATTACCCAGCATCACATGTTCGGTTACAGCAGCACAAATGGACTAAGACAGGGATCAAACAGGTTAATGTTCTGGGCAGCTGAGACTTAATTCTGCTGGGCAATTCTGGGGTAGAGTGAAGAACACTCTACATTGCCATCTCAACAGAGATCTAGACAGCGTTATATATCAACTGCCGTCAGTCATTGGTCAAGGGCATTGGTTGGGAAAATGTTTAATACCCTAGCACATCTGACATGCTCTGTGAAGCAGCCAGAGACAGCCTCAGGAGAGAGTTTCAGCACTCCCGAGCTGTGCAGAAGGACACCATTGCATTTGTGCATACAGGAAGCATAATTGGGAGGGCATATGGACAGGGCACCCTCAGCCCCTATTGAAAGCTAGACATAGGCAACCGGGCTTGTCTTAGGACCCTATGCAGTGACTGTTAACTGGACCAAGGGCGCACCTGACCAAGGAAGAAGCAATGTGGGTGGCTTGAGAAAATGAGATTCTCTGGAAATGTGAATGAATAACTGGAGTCATAGTGGGGGTGGTCCTGGACATTGGCCTGCTAAAGTGGGAGCTAGAATGGGTACTGCAGGAAAAGTAAAGCCTGTGGATGGGTGGAATATGGCAGACAGGAAGAGCCTTGCTGGCAAGACAATCTGTGGGGAGAAGCAGATGAATGGAAGAGAGGGGGCAAAAGGGAGAGGGAGAGACAGAGAGATGAGAATTCAGGCAACCGTGTGGGAGCCAGAAGCCTTGTATCTCTACTGCTGGTTTGAGTTCCTGTGTAAAGGCTCAGCTGTCCTTTACTTCCCATCCTTGGATGCTGGTGAGTCTGCCTAATGTCCCCTCCATGCATATCCCCTTTATCTATGCTCCCTTGAGATAGTTTTTGCTCCTTACAACCAGTCAGTCCCTGAATAGAACCAAAGTACCAAGGGTCATGGCAGAAGAAGTAGACTCAAAGTGAAGTTTGACCTGGGTCTCAGTGCATCAAGGGGTGGGGAGGGTGAGGTCACAACCAACACATCTCTATTACAGGAATCAAAAGACATTTCTTAGGAGGCATCAGTGTGGCATGGGGACAGATTGGATGAGAGGGAGGTGAGGGAGAGGTGGAAGGCAAAATTGAAGTTTCAAGTATGGGCATCTGGTGGATGGATGTGCCATTGACAACAGAACTGAGGAAAGATTTTGCAGAGAGCAGGTAGAGAGGAAGCTACTCTGTTTAATTTTAAATGTATTGATTTCTCATCATCAACTGATTACTTTTACTGGTTGCAGATAATATCAAAGAGGTTGATTTTAATCAAGGGAATAGGCAAAGGAACCAACGAAGAAGCATCTTATATCCATCTTGAAGGAGAAATCATAAACACGTGAAGAAATCAGGTGTTCAAATCTTTCTATATTTACAATTTTAGAATAAGTGTTCATTGGCATGTGAGTACAATCTTCTGGTTTTGATCTCTCTTGGGGACTTTCTTGCTTGCTATCTTCAGGATTTCATACAAGATTTTTGAAAGAGATCAGTAGTGGTAAGATAGAGCCTCTGGTTGTGGTGGGGTGGGACTGGGTGAGGATGGGAAGGGTATGTCTATCTCCACAGTGAGGTGTTCCCTATGTGTAAATGGAACTTTGGGATAGGCTTTTGAAAACTGTGTTCTTAATGTAGTCTCATAAATAATTATCTGACACCTGAATAGTCTGGGAAAAAAAGAGTCTCTGCTCAAATCACTTGAACCCGGGAGGTGGAGGTTGCAGTGAGCCGAGATTGCACCATTGCACTCCAGCCTGGCGACAGAGTGAGACTGTCTCACATAATAATAATAATAATAATAAGAGTCTCTGCTCTCCGATTACCAGGGAATAATTTGTTTTCAATAGGTTGAAGTCCAAGGCATAAGACTTGCATTGTTTGGGGCAAAGAGCCTTGAACTAGGATTCCTTGGGTTTGACATTTTTGCCCTGGTTTTACCACCGACCAGTTGTATTGATTTGGGCAAAGCACAGAAGCTCTCTGTGCCCCATTTTTTCACATGCAAACAGAAGTGGACTACATTTCTAGTGTGCTTTCTAGCTCTCAGGTATGATGATTTTATAATTCTTATGATTTACTTAGCCATGAACACCTCACCTAGGAGAAGCTGAGTGCTGAGTAAATGCAAAATATGGGCTGTTTTATACACATACCATAGAAAGAGAACAAAAAGTCAATATGGAAATACACAACCCTTATGCTCCTTGGTGAGTTAATGGTGCAGCAAAATTTCAATGTTTGTATCTATCTATCTGGAAATAAATATACTTACTGGCCAAGGAGATAATGGATCTAAAGCAATTTTTCACAATTGTGCACATGAGAAGCACATTATTTATTCCTGAAGACATGGAAAGGTGCTCATTACTGAACAGTGATAGAGGAATTATTACTAGTATGAAATTCATCAGGAGACCACATTCTCAGACAATATGCTTACAAGGCTGTCACTACATTGCTCAGATTTCAGATGTTGCATAGAAAACAGTCTCTTGGGATGTTGTCTGGTTTTTTTTGGGTTTTTTTTTTGGTCATAATATGGTCCCTGAATGTTAACCTTCCTGAGGAAAGTCTAAGATATGGTCATCACATTTATTTGGATCTTATGAAGGTGGCATGAAATAGTTAAGGGTAAAAGCATAGGTCATGGGTATGATTGATCAAATAACACTAAAGGCATTTTTAAGTCTATGAATTTTGTCTTGCTGGGAAATGTATAATTTGGAAGTTCACTTCTTGCCAAAGACCAAGGGTCTAGAAAGTAGAACTCTTCTCAGTTAGACAAAAGCCAATTATGATGAGAAGCATGCATTTTGCAAAGCTCCCATGATCAGTATCAGTAGTTGTAGAGATCCTTGTGGTTGCTAATTGAAATGAGGATGCAAAACTAGAGAAAATTCAGTTCATGATGACTTCATATAAAATCTAAACTATGAGCAACTGAAGTCAGGGAGTTAGAGTATTCCAAACAGCTGTCATGAAAAACCAGCTATGAAAAAGGGAACATTGGAGGATAGACTAGAATGATGAAGTGGATCACTTTCATTCACTCATTAATTCATTCAACCAACTTGATGGATTCAATTTCAGATATATTGGGTCTGAAGTTCCTTCTGCATTTCCAAAGAAAGATGACCAGTAGCTATAAAATAGCTACTACCCTTTGATAAGGGCATGACCAATGGAGCAGTGGAGGTCAGAGCTTCTTGAGAGTTTACTCTGGGCCAGACCATATAATCACTATTTCTCAGAAGAGGAGACTGAGCCTTATAGAGGTTAAATAGCTTACCCTAAATCATACAACTAGGGATATGGCAAACCCAGGAAAAAAGCTTTCTATAACACTTTTTATAGAAAAGTTCAAACATACACAAAAGTAGAGAAAATAATGTAATGAACCCAACATGTGGTTTCAATAATTATTAGGTTATCTTGTTTTATCTATACCTGCCACTGGAATAGTTTGGAAGCAAATACCATTTTATCTGTATATCTGTAACTATTTCAGTGCCACCTCTGAAAGATAAGGGCTTTAAAGAGCAAAACCCAATGCCAATATCATATCTTCCCAAATTAACAATAATTCCTTATCAGCAAACGTCCAGTGTGAGGATGCCCCATTATCTCATACTTCTTAAAAAACTTTGCTTAAATCAGGGTCTAATAAGGCCCACATGTTGCAGTAAGTTGATATTTTGCTTATCAATTTTGATCCCTAATTTCTCCCTTTTGCAAATTATTTGTTGAAGAAATACATTAAATTTCCTCTTCCACATCTCACTTCTCTTTCTCTCCCCATAGGGAACCATTTTCAAGTATTTACTATTTAGGCTCTGAGACCTTCTCATATCTCAGAGACGTATGCACGCATATAAAATATATCTATTTATGTTGATATATATGATATATCTTACATGTGCATATGTATGCATGCCTTGGCTATTGCTATATGCTGGTTGATCCACCTAATCCTTCTAGTGGCTATACAGTAATTCCATGAGAGGTATTCCTGTACCCCAGTGTATTGCACTGACATAAATCTAGATTCTATTTTTTCTCCCGACTCTGACTATGAAACACAGTTTAGAAATCAAGGCTCAAATTCTTTCTGTTTTGTTGTCATGGACATAATAGAAATAGCCACTAGCACTTGTAGAGTGCTTTATTCTTTACAAAACATTTTCATGTCTCTTTTCATACTTAATCATTGTGTAGAACGTTGTGGCTTAGGAGTTAAAAATATTTCTCTTGCTGGTTGACAAGAGGCTTGGTATAGGGATAAAAATTCTATTTCAGAATTATTATTATTCCTATCTATTTTTAAACATCTAGCTACCCAACTTGTAGCGGCAATGTTACCAACATCGATGGGAACCTCCTGTGAGAAAGATGTACAGCCACCCAAGGGCTTGGGAGGCCATGGATCAGGCAGTGAGAGGTATGGGTCAACATCAAGGAGACAAATACTGGACCTGTTTGCCAAGAGCCAAGGAAAGAGGCATTTGCCCTTGGGAGTACAAAGACACATGAGATCTACTCAGCCCAGAGGCCAAAACTGGGTAACTGAGGCTGACCCTGCCTCTCTTATATTCTTACTCTAGAATGGCACTCCCGACCCCTGTGCTCAGGGTCTCAAATGCTGTTGCCAGGATCCAGCTAGTTCCACCTGGATCGCTGGAAGAGTGAAAGAGAAGTCAGTCTGGATTACTGAACATTCTGAATGGTGCCATACTAATATAATAATGTGTTAGATAAAATAATATGAAATTGCCAATATTTGTTATTTTTGACCTACAAAAATGCCACATTTAATATTTAGTACATTTCTAAGAACATTCATACCTAGAAATAATAGTATTTCTAAATACAAGATGCCCTAGGATAGCCATTTTTCTTCCTAGGAATAGATTAGCATTTTACCTAGTGTAATGGAAAATACCAAACTACTTTCTCCTCTGTATTTACACTCATCACTTAATACTCTGGACACCAAAATGTGTGGGAGTGTCCTCACACTGACAATTTATTCAACACCAGCAAACTTTTCTATAATTTAATTGAATTCTACCACTATCTACCTACAGATAGCATCAGATAACCCCTTAAGGGCTCAATCCCAAAGGGCTGCCCTCCACTTCAGATGCCAGTTGCAAGTACCAGGTTCCAGGTTGTTACCCGTGCTTCTGACTGACAGAGGGAATCAGACCTGCCTTCTCATGATCTCCTCATTGGGTTTAATTATTTGTTAGAATGGAATTCAGGGAGACCCTTTATTTATATTTATTAATTGTTCACTTATTACAAAACGATGTAATTCAGAACAGCCATATGGAAGAGATGCACAAGGCGAGGTATGGTGAGGCTGTAAAGCTTCCATGCCCTCTCTGGGGGTGCCAGCCTCTCAGCACCTCCATGTGTTCAGCTACCCAGAAACTCTCTGAACCTTTCAGTTCAGGGATTTTATGGAGGCTTTGTTGTGTAGGCATGATCGATTATTAACTCAGTCTCCAGCCCCTATCCCCTTCCTGGAGATGGGCAATAGGGACGAAAGTTCTAAGTTTCTCATCACGGCCTGGTTTTTCTGGGGATCAGCTCCTATCCGGAGTCACCTCATTAGAACAAAAGATGTTCCTATTACTCAGGAAATTCCAAAGGATTTATGAGCTCTGTGTGAGGGAGAAGTATCAAAGATCAAATATTATTAGAACAAAAGATTCTCCTAGCACCCTGTTGCTCAGAAAATTACAAGAGTTTTAGGGATCTCTGTGCCAGGAACTGCAGATAAAGAAAAAAATATATTTCTTATTACAAATCACAATATTTCATCTAGTACATAGGAGACTAAATTTAACAACTAGAAAGCACTGAGTTGCCACATTTATTTTCTGGAGTTAAATAATAATTTTGAAATACTAGCAATGCATACAAATAATTGGTATTTGAGTAGTTTATTCTTTCTGTAATGATAACTTCTCTAGAGGGGAACCAGCTCAGTCATGATATGTAAAATGGAAAAGATGGCACCTACTTTATAGTATAGAATATATATTTGGATTCTGACAACAGAGGGGAGTTGATACAGTTTGAATGTTTGTTCCCCACAAATTTATGTTGAAATGTAATTAATCCCTTATATTGAAGGTGGGGCCTCCTGGGAGGTGTTTGGGTCATAGGGGTGGATCCCTCATGAATTAGCTTGGTGCCCTCCTCATGGTAATGAGTGAGTTCTTACCTGAGTTCACATGAGATCTGGTTGTTTAAAAGAGACTGATACCTCCCTCCTCTCTCTTGCTTGTTCTTTCCATGTGACATGCTGGCTCCCCTTCATCTTCCACCATGATTGGAAGCTTCCTGAGTCCTCACCAGAAGCTGAGCAGATGCCTGTGCCACGTTTTTGGTATAGCCTGCAGAACCATGAGCCAATTAAACCTCTTTTCTTTACAAATTACCCAGCCTCAGATATTCTTTTATAGCAATGCAAAAAACAAACAAACAAACAAACAAAACAGAATAACACAGAAAATTGGTACCAAGGAGTGGGGCATTGCTACAAAGATACCTGAGGATGTGGAAATGGCTTTGGAACTGGGTAATGGGCAGAGGTTGGAAGAGTTTGGAGTGCTCAGAAGAAGACAGGAAGGGAAAGTTTGGAACTTCTTAGAGACTGGTTGAATGGTTGTAACCATTTAATGCTGATAGAAATATGGACAATGAAGGCCAGGCTGAGGAGTGTTCATATGGAAGTGAGGAATTTATTGGGAAGTAGAGTAAGGGTCACCCTTATTATGCCCTAGCAAACAGCTTCGATGTGTCCATGTCCTAGGACTCTGTAGAATGTTGAACTTGGGAGTGATGACCTAGGGCATCTGGTGGAAGAAATTTCTAAGCAGCAAAGCAGTCAAGATGTGGCATGGCTGCTTCTAACAACCTATGATCAGATATGGGAGCAAAGGAATGACTTAAAGTTGGAACTTATATTTAAAAGGGAACCATAGAGTAAAAGTTTGGAAAATTTGAAGGCTGGCCATGTGGTAAAGGAAAGAGCATTTTCAGCTGAGGAGCACAAGTGGGCTGTGTTCTACTTGCTAGAGAGATTTGCATGACTAAAAGGGAGCTAAGTGCTAACATACATGACATGCAAAAAAGTCTTTGAAGGTGTTTCCGAAGTCTCTGAGGCAGCCCCTCCCACCACAGGCCAAGGTCTAGGCAGAAAGAATGGTTTTGGGGGGCCAGGCCCAGGGCTCCACTGACCTGTGCATCTTTGGGACCCTGCTTCCCACATTCCAGCAGCTCTGGCTCTAGCCTCAGGTCAAAGGGACCCAGATACAGCTTGGGCTGCTCTGGATGGTGCAAGCCATAAACCCTGGTGGCTTCCATGTGGTGTTAAGCCTGCAAGTGCACAGAGTGCAAAAGTGAAGGAGATTTGGCAGCATCTACCTAGATTTCAAAGGATAGAAGAAGTCTGGGAGCCTGGGTGCCCAGAAAAAAGCTTGCTGCAGGGGCAAAACTCCCACAGAGGAACTCTATGATGGCAATGTCAAGGGGAACCCCCTCACAGATTCCTCACCTCTTTTTTTGTTTAAAAGAAATTACCCAGCCTCAGGTATTCCTTTATAACTATGCAAAAACAGACTAACGCAGGAGTTAATGCTGAATAGTTATTCCTGTTTTAAGAAAATTTATACTAGTGATAAATACCCAGATAGAATACTTGAGGCCCCCAATAATACTAAAATATTTGATATGGGTTTTTGAAAAATAAACTTGACGAACTAAGCAAGCAACTTTGTGGAAAAGACCTTGTGCCTCCAAAAGGTGTCATGGAACAGAATGGAGACACCAGGAGATGGTGAAGAGTACAGTTTCTGGGTTACCATGGTTTTCCAGCTGGGTGCTCTTGGACAGAAAACAGACTTGTTCTTATCTCAGAGGGTCATTGTCAGCAGTAAAGTAAATGAAAGCAGCAGAAGCAAAGTGATTGAGACAGAGTAGCTTCTCAGCCTTTGCTAGCCTTGTTTTCCCACCTCCAAAAGCCAAGCAGAAGTTTAATCATTTTCCCCTGGCTCTGAGGCTTAACATATTCTCCATTCCAGCACATTATTAATATATTACTAATGGAAAAATACAGTTTAACTGTGAATTGCCAATTAATGAAACTTTGCTGTAGAGGAACTAATTTAAATCAAACCCCTCAACAGAAGATGGTAATACAAGAGCATTAAAAAAACCCTTTGAATAGAAGAGATTTTTGAAAGATGATGGAAGCATGCTGAGCATATTATTCATAGACTTTTCTTGAGACATGATTAAAAATGTTTCAAATGGTATTAATGTTGAGGCTTGAAGTTGCACAAGAAGAAGTGGTTGGTGTAGAAACAGAACATGTTTGTATGTCAGAATACATTTGTGTGTTTATTAAGACTTTAGTAAGTCCTGCAGATAGGATGAGAAAATCTGTCAGCCTATTTTTCTTTTTTCTTTTCGGGCTCTGGATTTTCAAGATCTGATTTTCTTCTTCTGTAGACCAATTCAGTTTCTGGCTTATACCTGTGGAGTAGAATAATTTCTCTACCTCCATGTCTTCCCTGTCAAACTTATTGTCAATACTAAAGTTAAGATGACTTTATATAATACAATTCTGATCACATCACTCCCTGAAAACGTGAGTCACCAACTCCCACAAATTAAGCCACATAACTTTAATATCTGAGTCAAGGACTGTCATCCTCTCATGGTATAGAGATGTGGCTAAAGAGCCCGGTCAATGGAGCCAGACTGCCTGAGTTCACACAAGTGAAGAGTTTAGAACAGTGCCTGGCATGCAGGAAAGGAACAAGAAAATTCAGCTGTGATGGTGGGCTCTGGGCTATCTTTGTCTCATTTCCATCCTGATCCCTCCCACAGAATCCATCATCATCTTTATTAATACTCCTTAGAAACTCTGTATTTATTATTTCATGTAATCCTTATGACAACCCATGGAACTGGGTTCTTTAATTAACCCCCTTTACAATAATCCCTTGGGATTATGCCACATTGGAATCACTTGGGATGCTTTTAAAACACTGATGCCTGGAGCCAGACCTAGAGATTCTGAAATAATTGGAGTGGGACTCAAACATTGACTTTTATTTCTTAATTTCCTGCGCTGAGGCTAACATGCAGGTAGAATTGTGGACCACTGAGTCTGGTGATTTGCCCAATGTCCTCCCAGGTCATAAGCCAGAATTGGTGGTAGAATGGACTTCAGAGCCCGCATTCTTCTTCCTGCAGGGCTACTGGTCATCCTATCCAGGCACTACCTATTTCGGGCCCTGGTGTCCTTGTAGGCACTGCTCCTTTCACCCCATGGACACTCCATTCCTTTACTTCTTCACCTAATGAACTTTTTTCCTTTTCCAAATTCCAGTTCATAAACCACCTTCTTCTCAGGTGGCAATAGTCATTCCTAATTCTGAGCTGCTGCTGTCAGCTCTTGGGCACAGATGACATTATATTGTAATCTGTTTACTAGTCTGGCTCCCCATCCCAGACTATGGTTCTTTGAAGGCAGGTCTGTCTCATGCCTTTGGGGCCCAGTATATTGACATCCCTAGTGTAGATGTCAAGAAGCATTTAGTGAATGAATGGATGAATGACTGCATGCGTGGTTTTAAATCAGATTCTTCCCATGGGGGAAGAGTATACTTGTTCAGAGTCCCTAATTTTTTCCTCCAGTGATTAAATTTCTCCCCTACGTAAACCCTCCCTTTCCCTGTAAGTAACTGATCCGGTTTCCTCTTGCCTTCCTTACCCCCACCATTGGACTATTAGGAAGAGGTGTTCTAAATGCCTGATTTGGATAACATCAGATGCATTCCCTTCCACTTGAGTGTTTCCAAGGTCAAATCCTTAAATGTGCTTTTAGGAAGTGAGTCTAAAGCTCCATTTTTTCCTTTGAGTCTTTGGAGAGAGGGTAGGCAATAGAAATGCAGCTTCTTATAATGCCATTCAAGAAAAAGTCTAAATGTCCTATTTTCCTGAGAATTCCAGAACCCAAGAGAGAAGGATAATTGAACCTACAGAGAAGAGCAGGGATTTGGAGGAGGGAAGACTGGATTTCTAAGCATGAGACTGAAGACAGTTGGCGCTGTAGCATGTGCTTTCTGGAGTTACTTAGGTTTCTGACATCTGTCTGTAGGGGAGCCAGCAGTGCCCTGTGGCGCTCCAGCTCTGAAGAGTTGCTGACCTCAGAGCCTTTGATTAGAGAGGTCCTTGCAAAGGGAAGATGCCCACTCTGCTTGGAGTACCTAGCTAAAATACTTCATATATCAAAAATCAAATCCCCCAAATCAGTGAAATATTTATTTATTGAGACAGGGTCTCGTTCTGTCATCTAGGCTGGAGTGACAGCTCACTGCATCCTCGACCTGATGGACTTAAGCGAGCCTCCCACTTCAGCCTCCAGAGTTGCTGGGAATATAGGAGCGCACCACCATGTCTGGCTAATCACATTTTTTGTTGTTGTTGTTGTAGAGACAGGGTTTTGCTCTGTTGTTCAGGCTGGTCTTGAACTCCTGAGCACAAGCAATCCTCCCACTTCAGCTGCCCAAAGTGGTAGGATATTACAGGTGTGAGCCACCATGCCTAGCCAAATTTTTTTAACTGAAAGATGTATTATTATTATTTTGGTTTTTCTAAAGGGGGAGAAGTTAAACAGTGACATGGAATAATAACTGTTATTTACTGTATCTGAAAGAGAAACTATATTGTGTTTAAATTTTCATCAGGAGAAGTTGACTCTCTGTGACACCACTGGGGATTATAGTTTTGACATGGTAAAGAATATTTTCTTATTGTATTGAATATTTACTTTAAGAAATTACCATAAAATATGAATAAACATGAACAGGGACTTTAGAATGGTTATCCTCTCAAATCGTCAGGGTATATTTGTGGAAAGCTGATTTTCCTGTCTTAATAAATTCTAACTCTTCTAATAAAATAAGAGTGTTGAGAAAGGGTGGCTTGAAACAAGTTTTACATGAGTGAATTCTTTTTTTGTGAAGGTTTCAAAGAATAATTTTGTGGCATTTAAATTTTAAAAATCTGTTATGGCTCTTCAGTTCTACTCTGGGCATTGATTTATTTTTCTGTAAAAAGACACTTTGGTGGTTTTCATAAGACATATTGGAGACATTTGTAAAGCAGGGAGACACACAACTCGTATCAATAGGTCTCTACAGGTAAAGTCATCAAAAATCTCTACTAGATGTAGAAAAGGCTGAATTTTGGGTGCCTGGCCATCCCCAAACTTTTCATGGACCCATTTCCAGTCACGTGATTTAGGCCTAGGTGGACACATTTGGTCTAAAAGATTCTCCATGGCCTATTTTGCATTGATTTTCCTTTTATCTCTTTTGGGAGGGTTGACAATCATCTCTAGGTGGGTAGCAATAGCTACCAAACATTATACCTCCTGAGCTCCAGTGAATTAGTGTCTTACCACCTGCAGCCTGAGGTAATTTGATTTCACTTATGGCTGAGCAGAATGGTTTCTTAAATTCCTGAAAGATGTAAGAAAGAGAAACTTAAGGAAGAACAATTTCTGCTGGAAAATGTGCTCTCCACACACCATAAATAGTGACCCCAAAAGTATATTTCAACGCAGAACAACTTTTCCATTTATCCAGTGATAAATGTGCTTGCCAGGAAGATAGTCTCAGAATGAATATCTGAAATATGTATCAATCACACAGTTTATTTATAGTTCTCTTGGTAAGCTTTCTCACCCTAATCTTTTTTCTCTTTTTTTCTTCTAGGCCAAACTCCTAGTCTAGGCCCTTATTTGCATGTAAGTTATCTTTTCTGTTTGTTTGTTTTTTTGAGACAGAGTCTTGCTCTGTAACCCAGGCTGGAGTGCAGTGACGTGATCTTGGCTCACTGCAGCCTCTGCCTCCCTGGTTCAAGCGATTTTCCTGCCTCAGCCTCCTGAGTAGCTGGGACTACAGGTGCACCCCACCATGCCTGGCTAATTTTTTTGTGTTTTTGGTAGAAATGGGGTTTCACCACGTTGGCCAGGCTGGTCTTGAACTCCTGACCTTAAGTGATTCACCTGCCTTGGCCTCCCAAAGTGCTGGGATCACAGGCATAAGCCACTGCGCCTGGCCAAGTTATCTTTAAGATGATAGTTGGAATAGCATCTAAAATTTCCTTCTAGAATTTTCGAATATGTAATCAATATTGTAATAATATTTAATGACTTTTTAATAGTAAAAATTCTGATTCCTGACTGTAGCTTTTTGAGAGCAGATATAATGCCCTCTTTTTCTTTGCACTTTCTGAAATGGTTCTGGCACACAACATGTATTTGTTGAATAAATAAAAATAATTTTATTACAGTACATTGTTGATGTTACAGGAAAAGAGTAACTGTTTCTGAAAGATTACAGTAGAAATAGAGTGGAAATATTATGAATATAGGGATTTTATTTTATCTGCAGCACGATAGAATCCATGGAAGAAAATGTGAGAGGCTCCTCGTCTCTTTTTTCTAACCCTTCTTCAAAGACACATCCCTTAATTCTTTGGTAAAGAAGAGAGCCGTAATAGGACGTTAGTCAGAGGTTGACTGTTCATCCCCACACTTGGGTAGTAACATTCTGGAGTCATGCAAGTTTGTCCCGGAATTGGTGGGTTCTTGGTCTCACTGACTTCAAGAATGAAGCCGCAGACCCTCGCGGTGAGTGTTACTGTTCTTAAATATGGTGTGTCCGGAGTTTGTTCCTTCTGATGTTCAGATGTGTTCGGAGTTTCTTCCTTCTGGTGGGTTCGTGGTCTCACTGGCTTCAGGAGCGAAGCTGCAGACTTTTGCCGTGTTACAGCTCTTAAAGGCAGTGCAGACCCAAAGAACAAGCAGAAGCAAGATTCATTGCAAAGAGTGAAAGAACAAAGATTCCACAGCATGAAAGGGGACCCAAGCAAGTTGCTACTGCTAGCTCATACAGCCTGCTTTTACTGCCTTATCTGATCCCACCCACATCCTGTTGATTGGTCCATTTTACAGAGAGCTGATTGGTCCATTTTACAGAGAGCTGATTGGTCCGTTTTGACAGGGTGCTGATTGGTGTATTTACAATCCTCTAGCTAGACGTAAAAGTTCTCCAAGTCCCCACTAGATTAACTAGACACAGAGTACAAGGTGCGTTTACAAACCTTGAGCTAGACACAGGGTACTGGTTGGTGCGTTTACGAACTTTGAGCCAGACACAGAATGCTGATTGGTGTGTTTACAAACCTTGAGCTAGACACAGAGTGCTGATTGGTGTATATACAATCCTCCAGCTAGACATAAAAGTTCTCCAAGTTCTCACCCAATTCAGGAGCCCAGCTGGCTTCGCCTAGTAAATCCTGCGCTGGGACTGCGGGCAGAGCTGCCCGCCAGTCCTGGGGTGCACTTGCACTCCTCAGCCCTTGGGTGGTCAATGGGACCGGGCACCGTGGAACAGGGGACGGCACCCGTCAGGGAGGCTTGGGCTGTGTGGGAGCGGGGGGAGTGGGGGGGTTGGCTGGGGCATGGCGGGCTGCACAAGGATATAACTAACTGTCACTGGTTCAGATTCTCTACGCAGAAAGAGCTTACGAATGTGGCAACTGCCACAAGGCTGTTGAGTCTGTGCCAGCTACTTGCCATGGTAATTGGGAATTGTGGGAATGACAGGGAGGAGGTAGGTTCAGCTTTCCAATAGCAGATTTTTAGATATCTCTCTCTCTCTTTTTTTTTTAAGGAATGTGAAAAATTTCTTATCAAGACTGTCTTAGCTGTGTTATCTAACTCTGGGACTTTGTCATTTAACCTGTCTGGACTGAAATTTCTTCTTCAATTTCTATGAGAGACATAAATTTAAAAATTTAATTTATCTTTTATACGTGATATTCACACATATTTATGGAGTACATGTGAAATTTTGTTATATGTATAGAAGGTGTAATGAACAAGTTAGTGTATTTAGGGTATCCATTACCTGAAGGTTTATCCTTTCTAAGTATTAGGTACATTTCAAGTCCTCTCTTCTAGCTGTTTTGAAATATATAATACATTGTTGTTAACTGTAGTCACCCTACTTTGCTGTCAAACATTGGAATTTATTCCTTCTATCCAACTGTATGGTTGTACCCATTAGCCCACCTTTCTTCATTTCCTCCACACTCTTCCCTGGAGGGACATAAGTTTGTATGGCTACATTAGATATGATGAAATTGAATCCCTTTTATTTTAGTAGTTTAAACATTTTTGTTTTTATAAAAAATATATGAACTCATTGTATTTTGAAAATCAGACAAAACAGAAAAACACAAAGATGAGCAGTAAGAAATAACTAAAAAATCTTACCACTCAAACAACTTTTATTAATATTTGATGATTGTTATTCAAGTTATTTCCTTATGTACAGAAAGAATAATAGACAAAAATAGTTTGGAAAAAATGGGATTACAGTATATTTTTATTAGCAAAACCAGGAAGTTTCATTTTTCTTGAATTTAACTGAAAAAAAAGTGAAATGAAATGAAAAGAATTGTTGGATTTCAGAAAAGGTTTCTGTGCTGTTGACTGGTCTCTGAAAACTCTAATGCCCTGCAATACCTTGTCGAAAGCACAGAACTGACAAATATTTGTCGAATGAGTATATGAATATGTTTCAGTGTTTGTTTTTAAGAGCTGATTTTTCTTAAGATTATAATTCAGTCTTGTATGGCCTCAAACTCAAGGTTGATTTTGTGTTTGTTCATGGGTTATACATTCTTTTGCAAATATTTACTGAGACCTATTTCCCAGGCACCATGATAAGGGCTGGATACATGTCAACACACCACGGGGGGAGGAGTGTATTACAACCTCCTCCTAGACCTACCTTTGCCTAAAATCTCCTGCTAGACCTACCTTTGCTGTTCTTTAGCCTTATCTGTGGTCACTCTACTCCTTGTCCTAGGACCCTAGCAACACTGACCCCTGTTCTTCCCCTTAAATGCTCCTTCCTATCTTGAGAACTTTGGGCTGGTTACTCCTTCCATTGAATGCTCTTGTTTATCCTTTTGCCTAAATTTCTCTTAACTCTTCCTTCAGCTCATATATTTCTTCCTGAGGGAAGCCCTCTAGAACCTTCCAGAATAAACCAGATCCCTTTGTTGTACATCCTGCTCTATTTGTTTGTAGGCTTTTCAGAGTATGTATTTATATATTTACTTATTTGGTCATTCACTAGTCTTTTTCTGCCACTAGACTCTCAGTGCCATTGGGCAAGAGGCCTGGGTCCTCACCATCATACCCTCAGTGCCCAGCACATCTTGGCCATGTTGTCTCAGACTACATTTAACTTTTCCTATAACACATGGAAGTTAAATAAAACATGGTCCTTATCCTCAAGGAGTTTATGCTCTACTGTAAGTGAATCAATTATTGTAGTAGAGTATGAACATTGCTTTGAGAGATGTATATTTGTACATCTTTGTAGGGAGTTTTGAAGGATGGGTAGGGAGGTGCTGGATTATGACGTGTCCGTGTGTATGTGGAGGTAGTCGTGGTGATAGGGATGGGATGCGACAGTGTGGGAAAGAAAGCACTCTAGCCAGAGTCACTGAGTAGAAAGGCTCAAAAGCCTTAAATAGACATGTTCAGGGAAATACAGGTTGTTTTGATACAGCTGAGGCCAAAGTCGGGTAGTGGAGAGGGAGAAAATTGAGGAAGATTATGTGCAGAATATGATTGGCTTTAAATGCTGCTCAAAACATTATGTTGTATAATATAATAACACTTTTCTTTCAAAATGAAATTGAACCATTAGGTTAGAAGTGCTCATAGCATGAGAAAATGTATTTACTAGTTAGAAAAGGTTGCTTGGTTTGTCTTACTACACATCAAATAAATCTATTTTTTTTAGTCTCAAGTTTTATTCTGATATTTACATGAAGCCACAGAGGTAAAACTTATTGTATAAAATAAAACAATAGTTAAAGCTGTGGATAAAGTCTGAATATCTAAATAAAAGTAGAGGTTAAAGCTATTTAATTTTGCCATGAAGGATTTAAAAAAAACCTCTTCTGTATGTCACATGGCCTTTTTTGGTGATAATTTTGAGGATTTTAGAATTATTCTGTGAAAAGTGGGCAAAATGGGTCAGTTAAATTACAGATTTGTAAGTTAAGTGGAAATGCCTTTGTATGAAAGAACATTATTTAGGAAAGGAACAGCATGTAGTCTGTGCTTATTACTTCTGACGGGAGGACATTGAACCATATTTTGCTCTTCTTCTGTGGAGTGAGAGAATACGTTTCATGAATGTGCTAAGTTGCTCCCCAGTATCTTCTACCACTAACATTCTTTCAGGAAATACAGATTCTCATCCTGGCTCTGCCAATACTAGGGTGGCTGGATCTCGAGAGCTTGATAAGTGTGCACTCCTGGACCCCATGCTCAGATTTCTGCTTCAGAAGGTCTAGAGTGGGGCCCAGGAACCAATTTTTAAAAAGTTCCTGACCAGATTCTAATGCATACTGAAGGACAGGAGGCAAAGTCTTCGGTCCATGAAAAATAGCAGTTTTTATAATGCAGGGAGCCATGAAAAGGATGTGAGAAATTCTATTCACCTGTCTAGGGAGCAGTAAGAAAGCTGAGCCTCTATTCAGGATGGTAGATGGGAAAAAAGAAGAGTCTGAGAAATTTGACACTTCCCAGACATTAATTAGTACTCCCATGGAAAATAGAATCACTAAACTACCCATTTAAAAAATAAAAAGCTCACATGAGAATAGAAAAACACCATGAGGAGGATTATCACACTGGTGGATTTACATCACAAGAATTAGAGATAATAGGCCAGGCATGGTGGCTCATGCCTGTAATCTTAGTACTTTGGGAGGTTGAGGTGGGCAGATAACCTGAGGTCAGGAGTTCGAGATCAGCCTGGCCAACATGGTGAAACCCTGTCTCTACTAAGAATACAAAAATTAGCTGAGCATGCTGGTGCATGCCTGTAGTCTCAGCTACTCAGGAGGCTGAGACAGGAGAATCCCTTGAACCTGGGAGGCAGAGGTTGCAGTGAGCCAAGATCGTGCCACTGCACTCCAGCCTGGGTGACTGAGCAAGATTCTGTCTCAAAAAATAAAAAAAAATTAGAAATAATAGCAATAAAATTTCCTGAAAGAGAAAAGTTGGGCTAGAAACCACAAGACAAAAACAGGATAATATGATACATAAATAGGAAGATTCGAAAAGAAACTACATAGAAATCATAGAAAATAAAATATGGCCATTATGAGAGAATATCCCTCAAATAATGAGTCTAAATGTAAATTAGACACAGCTGAAAAGAGAATTATTTAAGTAGGGGAAAGATCTCAGGAAATTATTCAGGATGTAGCATAGAGAGATAAGGAGAAAGAAAATATGAAAAAAAGCCAAGAGACGTGAAGCAGAGATTGAAAGGCATACTGAGGCTCCAGTAGAAAAAATGAAAAATGTGTATACCCAGACAGCAACATAGTGAAATGGCAGCACATGAATGTCAAAGCAGAAATTAAAAAAGCTGCCAAGGATAAAATATTGATTATTTATGGGGAATGACAATCAACTAATAAGGCTCTTATCAGAAATAATAGATGCCAGAAGATAATGGAATAATGAATGTATAATGCTGAGGGAAAATAAGAGTTCACCTAGAATTTTACACCCAAATTACCAACCAGGAGAGAGGATGATGAAATAAAGACATCTAACAATATATGAAGACTGGGAGGGTTTGCTACTCACAGACCCTGCTAAAAGGAATGTCTGAAAGATATTTACCTGATGGAGGCTGGGCGCAGTGGCTCACGCCTGTAATCCCAGCACTTTGGGAGGCAGAGGTGGATAGATCACGAGGTCAAGAGTTCAAGACCAGCCTGGCCAAGATGGTGAAACCCCTTCTCTACTAAAAATACAAAAATTAGCTGGGCGTGGTGGTGGGTGACTGTAAGCCCAGCTACTTGGGAGGCTGAGGCAGAGAATTGCTTGAACCCTGGAGGCAGAGGTTGCAGTGAGCTGAGATCATGCCACTGTATTCCAGCCTGGGCTACAGAACGACACTCGGTCTAAAAAAAAAAAAAAAAAAAAAAAGATATTTACCTCATGGTAAAGCACAATACAGAAGGAAATAGTAGTATGCAAGAAGCATTTGGTGGGGAAAATTGATGTTTGTGTATTAGGTTTCTGTAGAGAAACTGATTGGCTCTGTATATGAGAGGAGATTTTAAAATTTTTTTAAATTTTACTGTAAGTTCTGGGGTACACATGCTAAACGTGCAGGTTTGTCACATAGGTATACATGTGCCACGGTGGTTTGCTGCCCCTATGCACTCATCATCTAGGTTTTAAGCCCTGCATGCATTAGGTATTTGTCCTAATGCTCTCCCTCCCCTGTTCCCCCACCCCCAACAGGCCCTGGTGGGTGATGTTCCCTTCCCTGTGTCCATGTGTTCTCATTGTTCCATAAAAAAAGAACTCATTATTTTTTATGGCTGCATAGTATTCCATGGTGTATATGTGTCACATTTTCTTTATCCAGTCTATCATTTATGGGCATTTGGGTTGGTTCCAAGTCTTTGCTATTGTAAATAGTGCTGCAATAAACATACGTGTGCATGCGTCTTTATAGTAGAATGATTTTTAATCCTTTGGGTATATACCCAGTAATGGGATTGCTGGGTCAAATGCTATTTCTGGTTCTAGATCCTTGAGGAATTGCCACAGTCTTCCACAATGGTTGAATTAATTTATACTCCCATCAACAATGTAATTTACTTTCCTACCAACAGTCTGGAGCCTTGCCAGCATCTGTTTTTTTCTTTTTAATAATAGCCATTCTGACTGGTGGGAGATGGTATCTCATTGTGGTTTTGATTTACATTTCTCTGATCATTAGAGATGCTGGCATTTATTTATATGTTTGTTGGCTGTTTATATGTCTTCTTTTGAGAAGTGTCTGTTCATGTATTTTGCCAATTTTTAATGGGTTATTTGTTTTTTGCTTGTTGAATTAAGTTCCTTATAGATTCTGGATATTAGGCCTTTGTTGGATATATAGTTTATAAATATTTTCTCCCAATCTGTAGGTTGCCTATTTATTCTGTTGATAGTTTATTTTGCTATGCAGAAGTTCCTTAGTTTAATTAGGTCTCACTTGTCACTTTTTTTTCAATTGCTTTTGAGGACTTATTCATAAATTCTTTTCCAAAGCCAGTGTCCAGAATGGTGTTTCCTAGGTTTTCTTCTAGGATTCTTATGGTTTGAGGTCTTACATTTAAATCTCTAACCCATCTTGAGTTGATTTTTATATATAGTGAAAGATAGGGTTCCAGTTTCAATCTTCTGCATATGGCTAGCCAGTTGTCGCAGCAACATTTATTGAATAGGGAGTTCTTTCCCCATTGCTTATTTTTGTCAACTTTGTCAAAGATCACATGGCTGTAGATGTGCAGCTTTATTTCTGGGCTCTCCATTCTATTTCATTGGTTTGTGTTCTGTTTTTGTGCCAGTACCATGCTCTTTAGGTTACTGTTACCTTATAGTACAGTTTGAACTCAGATAATGTGATGCCGCTGGCTTTGTTGTTTTTGCTTGGAATTGCCTAGGTTATTTGGGCTCTTTTGTGAGCCCATATGAATTTTAGAATAGTGTTTTCTAGTTCTGTGGAAAATGATATTCAGAGCTTGACAGGCATTGTGTCGAGTCTGCAGATAGCTTTAGGCAGTATGGCCATTTTAACAATATTGATAGTTCTAACCCATGAGCTATTTTTACCACATTTGCAATTACTTCATTAAAGTCTTGAACTCCTCCAAATTATCCAGGAGGGTTGAAATCACCTTCTTCCAAATTCATGTTAATGTTGACATTTTGGCTTCCTCTCATCAATCATGAATGTTCTTAATGACATCTAGAATGGTGAATCATTTCCAGAAAGTTATGAATGTATTTTGCTCAGAACCATAAGAGGAATCATCATCTATGTCAGTTATAGCCTTATGAAATGTATTTTTTTAAATAATAAGACTTGAAAATTGAAATTTCTCCTTGATCCATGGGATGCAGGATAGATACTGTGTTAGCAGGCATCAAAACAACATTCATCTCCTTGTCCATGTCCATCAGAGTTCTTGGGTCTGCCGGTACATTGTCAATGAGCAGCGATATTTTGAAAGGAATCTTGTTTTCTAACCAGTAGGTCTCAACAGTTGGTCTAACATCTTCAATTAACCTGTTGTAACCAGATGTGCTATCACCCAGGCTTTACGATCCTATTTATAGAGCACAGGCAGAATAGATTTAGCATCATTAGGAACCCTACGATTTTTAAAATGGCAAATGAACAGTGGCCTCAAATTAATGTCACTAGCTGTATTATCCCCTAACAGGAGAGTCAGCCTATTATTCAAAGCTTTGAATTCAGACACTAACATCTTCTCTGTACCTATGAAAGTCCTAGGTGGCAGCTTCTTCCAATAGAAGGCTATTACTCCGTTGAAAATCTGTTGTTTGGTGTAGCCACTTTCATCAAGTTTGTTAGCTAGATCTTCTGGATAATTTTTGCTGCTTTGACATCAGCATTTGCTGGTTTACTTTACACTTTTATATTATGGAGACAATTTCTTTCCTTAAACCTCTTAAATCAACCTCTGCTAGCATCCAACTTTTTTCTGCAGATTTTTTTTTTTTCACCTCTCTCAGGCTTCATAGAAGTTAACAAGAATTAGGGCCTCCCGCTGGGTTAGGCTTTGGCTTAAGAGAATGTTGTGGCTGGTTTGATTTTCTATCCAAACAAATCACTAAAACTTTCTTCACATAAGCAATAAGGTTGTTTTGCTTTCTTATCATTCATGTGTTTACTGGAGCAGCACTTTTAATTTCCTCAAGGACTTTTTCTTCACCTCTACAACTTGGCTGTTTGGTGCAAGAGGACTGGTTTTTGGCCTGTCTTAGCTTTCAGTATGTCTTCCTCACTAAACTTAATCATTTCTAGTCTTTGATTTAAAGTGAGAGAGTTGTGACTATTCTTTTCACTTGAACACTTAAAAGGCCATTGTAGGGTTATTAATTGGCCTCATTTCAATATTCTTGTGTCTCAGGGAACAGGGAGGCTCAAGGAGAGGCAGAGAGACAGGGGAACGGCTTGTCAGTGGAACAGTAGGAACACAGACATTTGTTGATTATGTTTGTTATCCTTTATAGGTGTGGTTCGTGGGGCCCCAAAACCTTTACAATAGTAACATCAGAGGTCACTGATTACAGATCATCATCACAGATATAAAAGTAATGAAAAAGTTTGAGATAGTGCAAGAATGATCAAAATGTGACACAGAGACACACAGTGAGTAAATGCTGTTGGAAAAATGATGTAAATAGATTTTCTTAATGAAGGATTGCCGCAAGCCTTCAATTTATTAAAAATACAATACCTACAAAGCATAATAAAGTGAAGATCAATAAGATGAGGTATGTTTGCATTTTAAAGTAAACAAAACAATACACAATCTTGCATATATATACTAAAAAGTATACAAATATAAAAATGGAATGTATCTTTAAGATAATGGTTGTCCTTGCAGAAAAATAAGGAATGAGACAGAAGAGAGATACCAAGCATACTTGAAATGTATCTGTAATTGGTTTTTATGTAGAAAAATCCAGAGAAAACAGAGAAAAATGACAAAATTCATAAATGATCTGTGCTGGGCACTTGGCTGTTTTAATGCATTACATTTCTGTGTGTTTGAAATATTTTATAGTGATATTTCAAAGCTCTAGAGTTATTCTTTTGTGCTATTAGGTTTGGGAATGGACAGAATAGATGACTCTCTGTCACCTTCCAGTTCGACTTTTGGCCAAGTCGATACATTACTTGAAAAGCGCCTTGATGAAGCTTATGTAGACCCAAGCCTCTTTGTGTTTCTGGAGAAGTTAATAAGAATTGGGCCACAAAACTGCTGAAGACTTAAAGGGAGCAGTTTAATCTTGGGCTGTCACATTGAGTAAGTGGCTTCTGTTCCAGCCATCTGTTCTAGTCATAGTGCACCACATCCCATCCCGTATGCTTGGCAGGGTCTCATTCCCTTCACTGTCCCTCAAAGAGCTCTAGACTGGAATTTTAAAAATTTCACATTGACATGTGGGGGAAATTGTTGACAGGAGAAAGGCTCTAGATGACATGTTTTCACCCCTGGTGTTTTTCATGGGAGAGGGAAGGGGTGTGTAAAAGTATAATTAGACGATTCTTCAGAGTTTTGTCCAATGGAGCTCTGTGAGTAGCTCCCCCTGCAACCCCAGCAGAACCATCACCCATTTCTTGCCAATGTGTTCTTTTCAATTACTCTTAATATGCCATCCGGAATTAGAGATGGAGGAAATAACTGGGTCAGCTCATCTTTGCTTTGCCAATGCAGGTGTTTTCTAACATGTTTTCTGTGGTGGTGCCCAGTTGTTAATAACATGGCTGTGCACAGTGCAATTATTTTGATTGTAGAGAGAAGATGATAAACGGAGCCTGTTCTGTGCTACAAGGACTGTTTCACCACAGCCCTTCTATGCAGCATCACTGGGGAAACTCGCTGATTTCCACATCTGCATTGAAAACCCTTGACTGCAACTCCCTTGCAAATCAGGAGTGAGAAGGAATGGAATGTTTTGGGTAACAAGTAAAGCTTCATGTCACCTTGTTTTTAATGTCTTAGTTCTAGCCAGATATGGTCTAGCCACAGGAAGCGTATAATCATATAGTCTTAGATATTTCAGGACAGCTTTTGTTAGACAGGATCTGTCCTATGGTCCTTATAGCACTTGGCAGATGATGGTCACTGTAACTATAATTCCTTCAGCAACTGAACCAGCCTCTTTCGGCTATGAGTTATGTGGCTCTTAGCACCTGTACTTACTTTTATTGTAGCATATATTATTTTGTGTTGTAATGACTGTTTGTCTCTCCCACTACACAGAGTCCTGTGAGTATAAAGATTGTATACTTGCCCTTCTTTCCTCAGGATCCCAGCATAGTATGTGGTACATAATTTGTATTTTGTGAATATTTTTGAATGTATCAATTAATCTTGATCTTAGGTCCTCATGAAAGAGAGGTGGTTATGATGTCTGAATTGTAGGGGTTCCATGGTTAGGTGGCATAGTTAGTACCAGCAAATTACTTAAGACAATATACAAATTTCATTAATCACCTTTTCATTCAGTAAGAACTTGAGTGTTTTTGAGCCAGGAAGGCAAGATGTTAGAGGTCATGCAGAGTCCAAGAGAGAAGATATATTCCCTGCCCCACAGGAGCAGAGGAAATAAGAGAGAACTCAAATAATTAGACTAATGAGATAGGATGCTAATTAGGAATGTTGACAAAAACATTTAAATGGGCTAGAAGTTGACAGTAGTTTTGGCTAGTTTAAAATAAATTGGTACTATCTGGTTAGGAAAAACCTTTTCTGTTGGAGTTTTAGGGAGACAATAAGTAGTATCCCTTTTCCCCTGTTCCCAGTTTGAAAAATATTTTTAATATGTGTCTCCTGAGAACAAGAACACTTTCCTATGTGGCTACAACACAATTATTGAACCCAAGAAATTTAAAATGGATTCTAGGCTCTTTCAGTAGACAGAGCTGGGAAAAAAAAGGTGTATTTCCCTCTAATTAAAAATCTCATCCAGTTCTTCCTAACTCTCTCATGTTCTATATTCGCATCTCCCTTCTCTTTTTTGATAACTCTTTAAATCAATACATTTATGAATTTTTTCTATCTTTAAATACATGCAAGTGGTTTCAGGATTATAACACTAATATCACTACCCATAACAAATCTACTGAACAAAGTTCAAGATTTTTTGGCATTTCTTTTGGCTCTTAAAATATATCCCATGAAGTGTATGTAATCAGATGGTTGTGCTAAAACATTACGTGAATTACTTTTTGTTCTCTGTGTGGCACTGATATCAAGTTGATATAAAATTATATTAATTTGTTTCTTTTTACATTACATTTTAGGATTTTCTATCTCATTTAATTTTGAAAATGAAAAACAGCTACACGTTTCAAGTCAAAACTACACAAAAGATGTATTCAGAGAAGTCTGTCTGCCATCTTTTTTCTTTCTCCCTCCATTTCTACCCTTCCCGTAGATAACTTTTTATTAGATTCTAGGTAATCTTTAAGTTTATGATAAATGAAGTAAATATAGGTCTATTCTTCTCTTTTATTCTCATGCAAGAAGTAGCATGCTAAATAATTCTTTGGAACTCTGATTTTGAAAATTAACAATACATCCTGGAAGTTATTCCATATCACTCTATAGAAAGCGTTCTCATTCTTTCTGTAAATGGCTACACATTACTCTGGTGTGTGGACATACCACAAGTACATTACTTATCTACAGTTGGCCATTTGGGCTGTTTCTAACAAACAACACAGCAATAAATAACTTCCGCATATGCTGTTTCTTATTTGTAGAGGTGGTTTCTCAAGGTAAATTCTAGAAGGGGGATTTCTGGGTAATAAATTACCCACTTGCATTCTGAGTCAGTTAGAAACAGAGAAGTTCAGGCAGATGGAGAGGAAAATGTCGGCTTTCTTACTCCTAGATCATTTGGAAAAGGTGGCTCAGATGCTTCCTGTACTAAATCCCTGGAGCAGTCTTAACCACCCAGTGCAGGCCATTCTAGAAAACCGTGGGCAGACTCTCAATGGGCAGAGCCGCTACTGCTAAGCTTATGGCCTTGCCCATGAGAGACCAAAGCGCTTCCATTCTGCAGGAAGGCAGATGCCAAGGGATAGCAAAGAGATGGAGCCATGAGGTATAAGTATCCCAACTCCACCAGTCAGAAAAATCTCTCCTCCTCCCATGGGGAGTAGAAAGTAAGGGGCAGAGAGAGGCCAGGAGTGTTACTCTAACTTAGTCCCTCTATGTGGAAACATGAAGATGAAGGAAAATGTTCCCCCTTTCCTCAATGCCCTGTGGCCTCTAGCATCAGGCTCTTTAGTGGACTCTGGTGGGGTGGGTGAGGGCTAGGAACATCTGAAGAATGAATAAAAATGAAAGAGTAAAACCTAGAAACCTTGGAGACTGTGAATCACATATTCAGTTGAATGGCCTAAAAAACTGTACCAGCTTTCCTCTGCTTGGTATAATTTAAAATTAAAATTAAGTTTAAAAATTAATTCAAAATGTAAATTAAAAATTCTGGGACCTCTTTGCCATGATAGAACGTGTAGGGAAGGGATGGGGTGCACTGTGCGGACTCGGTTGTGCTGGAGGTTGTGTTCGCTGTTTTCACACCATGTGGTTAGCGGGACGTCAGGGAGGATCACTGTGTTACACATTTGGTTCTGCTGAAAATGTCCTATTTTTATTTTTACTATAGTCACACCACTATAGGTGGGGTGACCATAAGAGATGGGGAGGCGCATACCATTCTTCTCATCTATAAAGTGTTGTGGAGGCATTCAGATTAGGAGGGGTACATTTTTTATTTAAATTTTCCAGAGGCTGTTTGACCAATAGCTATGCTTTTAAATATTTTGTGTAAAAGGAGAGCAGTGTGTTGAGTTGTCAATCTGGTAAATTTAAGAACATCAGACTAAAAAAAAAAAAGAAAATATTTCCATGTTTCTCTTAGAATATTAAAAATTAAACATGTTCAATCACGTTTCATTGCAAGCATAAAAAATTTATACTCAGAACCTGATGGGAAGATTTTGGATTTCTGTGAAGTTTCATTTATTTTGAAATATTATTTTTTTTCTACTTACATTGTGAAAGTTGAAACCCTAGAGAAATGTTTAATAGAGAAGGTGTGAATTCTTCACAGTCTTAGACCTCAGAGATAATCTTTTATATATTTTAGTATAGAGCTTTCCAGTATTTTCCCCTTTCTATCTCTGCAATAGCATGTATTGCACTTTGTGCAGGGAAAATTCAATTATATTGTTTTGCAACTCATTTTTTTTTTCAGTCACCATATCCTGGATACTTTTGTAGCAGATATACACAGTCTATGAGCCTAGACCACCTCCCTTCTCCCTGAAGCTCCCTTGCATGCTCCCTGTTCTAACTTACATCGGTGCTAGGCGACTCCTTATGTTTTTATATAACCTCCCCCGCAGAAAGAGTTGACTGGTTCAAGCTGTGTGAGTCAACATCTTTCCCTGGCGTATTAGAAACTGAAATGAGGAATATGTTTCCCTTTGAAGATGATATGAGGATATTTGACTTAGGTACTCTCAATAGGGAGGAAGCCAACATAAAGCCAATGGCAGAAACACAAAGTGGGTGCTGGAAAGGTGAGTCCCAGTAGTGTCTTAGCCCCTGGATTGAGCTGTTCTTTTCTCACAGTTTGGTTGATCAGTCACATTCTACTTCCTTGATTTGGAGGAGCCAGTAGCTTTTCTTTTTTTCCTCCTAACCTAGTTTGAATTGTATTTCTTGCCAGTTATATTCAAAAATGTCTTTATTAATACATCTTGCTATGCTAATGTATCAATATCGTCCATTTTTTATTGGGTGGCTTATAGTTTATTAATATGTGAACTCATATTTTAAAACTCTTCTATTTATAATCATTTGCATTATTTTGAAGCTTTGACTTTAGACAATGCGGCAATGAGCACTCTTTTATACTTGCACAGCTGTTGAATATCTCTAGGGAAAAATCATAGTAGAAAAACAGAAAAGGCTTAGATGTTTTAAACTTTAGTAGGTTATATCCAACTACTATCTCCCAAATTGTACCAATACTCCCCAAGATAGTGGCAGATAATGTGGATATCCTTACAGCTAGATGTTGCCAATAGTTTAAATCTTTGCAAATGCAATAGGAGAACAATAATTTCTAGTTTTAACTTGCATTTTAAAATTATTCCTGTGCAGGAGCACCTTTAATATATTTATTACATACAATAGGACAAAGATGAGTATTACAGTGGAGTTCTTGTTGGAAATAATACAAATCAGATGAGAGTGGAACACTTTGTGAAAAATGCTAAAAGAAAAACTATCAACTGAGAATTCTACACCTACTGAAACCATTCTTCAAAAATGGAGGTGAAATAAAGGCTTTTGTTGACATAAGGAAGTTGAAAGAATTCATCATCCTCAGAGCTCTACTCTCAGAAATGCTGCAGAAAGTTCTATGGGAAGAAGGAAAATGACAGCAGAGGGAAATCTGGATCTACACAAAGGAATGAAAAGCCCCCCTCCCCAAAAGTAACTGCATAGATAGGTATAAAATACTTTGAAAAAATAATTATTCAAATCTCTTTAGAAGATACTTGTGGGCTTTCCTGATATCTATTATTGTTTCTAAGCAATAAATTGTTTAAAACAAAAAATAATAATTACATTGTGGAATTCTAACATGTAGAATTAAAATATATGACAATAATCATACAAATGTCATAAATATGATAATAGTACAAATGTCATAAAAGAGGAAATAGAAATATACTATTATAAGATTCTTATGTTATATGCAAAGCAGTATAATATCATTTGAACACAGACTGTGATGAGTAAAACATGCATACCATATGCCCTGGAGCAATCTCTAAAATGATGTCAAAAGGATTAGAGCTAAAAAGCCAACAAAGCAGAAAAATTGGAGCCGTAAAAATACTCCATTAGTCCAAAAGAAGGCAGGAAAAAAGGAGCAAAGAACAGATGTGACAGAAAATAAATGACAAGATAATAGATTTAAACTAAGCGATATCAATAGTCGCATTACATGTTATTAGTCTAAACACTAATCAAAAGGCAGAGAATGTCATATTGGATAAAAATGGAAGATCAAGCTATATAGAAACTCACTTTAAATACAAATATATGTTAGTAAAAGAATGAGAATATATATAATGTCAATATTAATCAAAAGAAAGTTAAAGTGGTAATATTATATCACATAAATTAGATTTTATAGCAAAGAATATTACCAGGGATAAAAAGGACCATTTCATAATGATAAAATTGAGAGAACATAACAATCCTAAATAATTATGCAATTAATAACAGTTTTGAAATATCTGAAGCAACAACTGAAATAATTACAAGGAGAAACAGATATTTACACAATTGCAATCACAGATTTAAAAATCAGTCTATTAATAACCAGTAGAATAAGTAGACAGAAAATCAACTGGAATATGAATTACTTGAACAACACTATCAGCCAACTGGACTTAATTGACATCTATAGAGTACTTCATCAGACAAAAGTAGAATACACATTCTTGTCAAGGGTATACAGAACATTTACTAAAATAGACTAAATTCTAGGCCATAAGTCTGAATAAATTTTAAATGACTCATAAAATATGGTTTCTGACTGTAATGGAATTATGTTAGAAACAATAATAGAAAGATATCAGGAAAGTCCACAAGTATCTGGAAACTAAATAAACCCCATCTAAAAAACTCATGTATCAAAAAAGAAATTTATACTTTAAATTGAATAAAAATATAAATGCAACATATCAGTATCAATGGGATGCAGCTAAAACAGTATTTGGAGGAACATCTATAGCACTAAATAGCCTATAATAAAAAGAAGAAAGATTTCAACTAAATGCTATAAATTTCCAACTTAAGAAACTAGAAAAATAGCAGCAAATTAAACCCAGAGTAAGTTTATGATGTGAAATAATAAGGATCAGAACAGAACTCAATTAAATAGGAAAAATTAAGAAAAACAATATAACAAAAATTTCATTCTTTAAGAAGATTAATAAAATTGATAAACCTCTAGTCAGACTGGTTAGGAATAAAACATAGGAGGTAAAAATGATCAATATTCAGAAAATTAGAGAGGTGACATTACTTCTAATTCTACAGATACTAAAAGGATAACATGGAAATATTTGAACAACTTTAAGCCAATAAATTTGATGATTTAAGTGAAATGGGAAAATTTCTTGAATGACCAAAACTCTCAAATCTCACTCAGAAAGAAACTGAATTTGAATAGCTCTATATCTATCTAATGATTTGAATTTATAGTTAAAAGCCTTCCCACAAAGCAAACCCAGGCCAAATGGCTTCGCTGGTGAATTCTCCTAAACATTTAAGGAAGAAATAATGTCACAGCTATGCAAACACTTCCAGAAAATTAAACAGGACAAAATACTTTCCAACTCTGTAATTTCCAAAATACTTACAGACTAATGTGTCTTATGAAAATAGATGCAAAAATTCTCAACAAAATATTAGCAATTTGAATTCAACAATATATAATTAGGATAGTACAGCATGACCAAGTAAGGTTTGGTTTGGAGATGCAAGGTTGATTTTACATTTGGGAACAAATTGATGTAATTTACCATATTAACAGACTAAAAAAGAAGAAGCCCTAAGAGCTCAATAGATGCAGACAAAGCATTTGAAAAAAATTCAACATTCATTACTGTTAGAAACTTTCAGCAAATTAGGAACAGAAGAGACCTTCTTCAAGTTGATAAAAGTCATTTACCAAAAACCCATAGCCAACATCATATTTAATCATGAAATATCAAATGCAGTATTCCTCAGATAAGAAACAAAACAAGAATGCCTGTTTTTTACCACTTCTATTCAACTGGCCAGTTGATAAGGCACACTTTCTCTCTCTTACCCCTGCCAAAAAAAAGGGCATCCAGACTGGAATGAAAGAGGTAAAATTATCTTTATTCGCTCATGACATATTTATGTAGAAAAATTGATGGAATCTGCAAACATATTTTTAGAACTAATAAGTGAGGCTGGCAAGGTTGCAGGATACAAGATCAACACACAGAAATAAATTGTAGTACTATAAACTAGCAACAAACAAATTTAAAGGAAAACAATGCCATTTTCAATAGTATACAAACATAAAATACCTCGAGATAAATCTGACAAAAATGTGTAAGATCTGTACAATAAAAACCATGCTGACAGAAATTATAACAGATATAAATAAATGGAAATTTTACTGTGTTCACATAATAATTTTGAGAAGAATCAATATTATTCAGATGTCAGTTATTCCCCAAGTGACCTAGAGTTAATGCAATCGCAATTAAAACTCCATTAGGCATTTTTTTTTGGTAGACCTTGATAACTTGATTCAACACAATCCCAATTAAAATGTCAGTAGGCTTTTTTTTTCCTAGAACTAATGTGTGGGCCTCAATTTCTTTCAAAAAAGCAAGATATCTACTATAATTAAAACAGCTTTATGATATTAAAGAAAATAGTTGGAGGACTTATACTACCTGAGTTCAAGACTTACATTAAAGCTATAGTAGTTAAGACAGTATGATATTGGCATCAAAATGGACAAGTAGTCAATGCAACAGAGTCCAGTAATGACCCAGGTACATGTAGTTAACTTATTTTTGACAAAGGTATAAAGACAATTAAGTGTAGGTAAGACATTCTTTTTCAACAAATGCTATTGAAATAATTGTAACTCCTATTTTAAAAATTAATTTTTATTCCTATCTTATACCTGTATAAAATTAACTCAATATGTATCATAGGTCTAAATGTAAAAGTTTAAATTTTAAATTATAAAATTTCTAGAAGAATATATAGGAGAAAATATTTGTGACCTTGGATAGGGGATGAATTTCTTAGAAATGATACCAAAAGCACAGTTCATTAAAAAAGATAAATTAGACTTTGTCAGAATTAAGACCATCTGCTTTTTGGTAGATACTCAAGAGAGTGAAAATACAAGCTACTGGCTGAGATAATATAAATACACGTTTTTGTATTGCTAATACAAATTTATTTGAATTTGCAAATAAATACATCTGATAAAAGATATATGTCCAGGATATGTTATTAAAACTAATAAAACTCAATAACAACAAAAATGTCTGATAAAAAATGGGCAAAAGAGTTGAATAGCTATTTCACCAAAGAAAATATATGAATGGCAAATAGGCATATGAATAGACTCTTAACATTATTATCACTCAGTTAAATGCAAATTAAAACTACAATAAGATGCTAATATCCAAAGTTTTTTTTTAAAAACCGATCTTATCAAATGTTGGCAAGGATGTAGAGCAACTGGAACTCTGATACACTGTTGTCAAGAATGTGAAATGGTACAACTACTTTGGAAAATAGTTTAGTAATTCCTTTAAAGTGAATCATATACTTGTGACCCAGGAATTTCCCAAGGGAAATGAAAACATCTGTTCATACAAAGGCTTGTACACAAATATTTATAGCAATTTTATTTGTAACAGCCAAAAGTCAGAAACGATCAATGACAATCAACAGGTAAGTGAATAATTATGATATATTCATGTAATGGAATAAGAGTCACCAACACAAGTAATGAACTATTGATATGTGAAACAACATGAATGAATCTCAAAATAATTAGGCTGAGTGATAGAAGCTCGACAAAAAAATCAGCATGATACTGTGTCTTTGTTTCTGCTGCCTTAACAAAATACCATAAACTGAGTACTTTATAAATAGCAGAAATTTCTTACACTTCTGAAGGCTGGAAGTCCCAGATCAGGGTGCCAGCGTTGTAGGGCTCTTGTGAGGGCCCCATTCCAGATTGCAGACTGCTGGCTTCTCACTGTAACCTCACAGAATGGAAGGGATGAGTTAGCTCTCTGGGGTCTCTTGTATAATGGGTGCTAATCCCATTAATTAGGTCTCTGCTTCATGACCTTGTCAGCTCTCAAAGGCTCTACCTCCTAATACCATCAACTTGGAGGTTAGGATTTCAACATATGAATTTGGGAGTGGGGGCGCACAAACATTCAGTCTGTAGCAGTATGAGTCTCTTCATATAAATTTCTAGAAAATGAAAACTAATCTATAGTAACAGAAAGCAGATCAGTGGTTTGAGGGAGTGTGGGCGAGTAGGGGATGGCAGATGGAGCAGAATAGAGGGAGGGATTATAAAGGGGTACAAGGAACCTTTTGCCATGTGGGATAGATAAATTATCTTGATTGGGTTGGTTTCATGGGGTATACAAAGCTTATGAAAATGAACTTTTTAAGTATGTGTGGCTTATTGTATGTCTTATACTTCAATAAAAAGGTTCACGGAAATGATGCCAAAGAAACCATCATTCACCACTGGTGCAGTGCTCTAGAACATGGGCATTGGAGGTGGACATGCCTGGGTTCAAGCCCAATCCTGCACCTCGGACACTACTTTTTTCTGTAAGTCTATTTCTTCATTATAGAGGCTCAGATTGATGAATTAATATTATATTCTGCATACAAAATGGGGATAATAATGCCTCTCCAACAGGGTTGTGGTGAGGATCAGATGCACTAACATGTATAAATTGTGTGCATCATAGTAACTACTCAGTCATCCGTCCTTTTTATTATTATTAGCACATATTTGGAAAATGAAGGGATAGTTCTTATGAAATGTGCTTTGGGCTCAATGGGAGACTAGTTCAGTGTGTCAGATGCAAATGAAAAGACCCATGAGGTTGGTTTCTCACTTTAAGTGATCTTGCCACATTCTGAAATTGAGCCTCCTCACTTCTACTCAGCAACAAGAATGCAAATGTGCCCTGAAGCCTTGTTTGCAGAAAATATGACATTATTCTTCCACCAGGCAGGAACCATTCCCTCTGGAATGTCTGCATTGCTGCATCTGTCTCTAAGATTTCAGGAACATAAGTTACAAACAAGCATCTCTCTGCGGTTAATTCCAGTCAGTTGAAAATAAGGCCAGCTTCTAGAGACTAGGCTGGGGACCACGATTCCCCCATTGCACTAACCCTGCCTTGTTCCAAAAGCAACATCCTCTAAGAATGGGTTTGTGGATTTGTGAAAGCATTTAATACAGAGAGATGCCTATTAGTTTAAGCCTGACTTGCTGAGTCCTCGTGAAGGCTGCCTGTACTTTTACAAAAGTTTTAGAAATTGCAGTGCTCGGGATGGTGCTTTGACATTGTGCTGGATTTATAGGAATGATGGTAACATCATTGAATAATATTTATCTTGGGTATGTTGTAATCAGATTTTGATCCTAATACCAAACTGCTATGGGGAGGGGGTAAACCTTTATTGTTTTTATGACTGATAGGGCTGTCTTTGCATTGTTGTTTACAAATTATTCTATAATATAATGCCTTCAATCAGAGTATTTTTAAGATCAATCAGCAGAATTTTGTAATACCCCCATCAATTGGCACTCTTGTGTTATTTTTCACAGATAATTGAGCCAGTGGCACATATGAGAGACTTCTTAGTCCACATCAAGATGGCAATTATTTGACTGTGTCAGTTACAAGGAGACTTTGTGCTCTTTGGGATGACTAGGCTGAGGGCCCTGTGAGAATAAGAACCAAGCTTGACTGTTTATGATCATATCCATAGCAACAAGCCCAGAGCTTGCCTCTTTCTCAGTACTAAATCAATATCTGTTCAGTGGCTGATCGATTGCTGAAGAGTGCTACTCTCTCAACTATTAGAAAAAACCCCTATCTCTGTATCATCTGTCTATCCACCCATCTATTATACTCCTTCCTCTGTTAAAAATACTTTTCCTGTATTCATAAATTTAATTCTAACAACTCTATGAGAGAGACTATTATTATCCACTTTTTACAGACAAGGAAACTGAGACACAGAGAGGTTAAGCAATTGCCTGAGGTCCCACAGCTGGCGAGTTATGGAGCTTGTGTAACCTTATTTTCTATGCCTTAATCTCATTGATTTTTACAAGGACAGCCTGTTCTGTAAGTCCAGGTCTTTGCAATGTGGGAAAAATTGGAATAGGATAGATTTTATCTTTTGTACTTTTCCTAACCTCATGATTCTAATCCAAGTTGAAGACAGAAAAAGTGAAGGCCCAAATAAATTCAACTGTGTGTGTATGCATGTGTGTATATATGCGTGTATGCATGTGTGTATATATGCATGTATGCTTGTGTGTGTATGCATGTGAATATATATGCATGTGTGCTTGTGTGTGTATGCATGTGTATATATATGCATGTGTGCTTGTGTGTGTATACATGTGTTATCATGTGTGCTTGTGTGTATACATGTGTGTATACATGCATGTGTGCTTGTGTGTGTATGCATGTGTGTATACATGCATGTGTGCTTGTGTGTATGCATGTGTGTATACATGCATGTGTGCTTGTGTGTGTATGCATGTGTGTATATATGCATGTGTGCTTGTGTGTGTATGCATGTGTGATTGTGTGTATGCATGTGTGTATATATGCATGTGTGATTGTGTGTATGCATGTGTGTATATATGCATGTGTGCTTGTGTGTATACATGTGTATATATATGCATGTGTGCTTGTGTGTGTATACATGTGTGTATATATGCATGCATGCTTGTCTGTATGCATGTGTGTATATATGCATGTGTGCTTGTGTGTATGCATGTGTATATATGCATGTGTGCTTGTGTGTACACATGTGTATATATGCATGTGTGCTTGTGTGTATGCATGTGTGTATATATGTGTGTGTATATATGCATGTGTACTTGTGTGTGCATACATGTGTGTATATATGCATGTGTGCTTGTGTGTGTATGCATGTGAATATATATGCATGTGTGTATGCACAGGGACACATGTGTTTGCCCTGCCTGGGCATAATGGAGAGAGGGCAGAGAGAACCAGCAAGAGCAACCTCAGAATCCCAGTGAGAATTCGTAATGACTCTGAAAACACAAGAATAAGACCTTTCTGACATTTAAAAAATTCTGTGCACGTATTTTAGGTGATGGCATTCCCCTGAAGAAGATTAAAATGTGACATAGCTGAAAATTCTCTTGAAGCTGAGAAAAAGTAGTTAATATTTAATAACAAATTTTGACCCTTGAGCATTACAAGTATCTATCAGTGACTATACATACTCAATCCGATTTTGCTTTTCTGTAGCATTAATCATGGTAATATTTGGATTTTAAGGAAAAATAATTAGGAGAAAAGCAGAATTGGGGGCCCTCATCCATATTCTACTTTCTAAAACTTCTGTGGGTAAATTTTCCTTAACAAAGATGGTTTGGTCTTGCTGATGGCATAATTTCAATAATGAATAATTCAGAGAAGCAGGCAGTGAGTGTTAGCTGAAGACAGGAAATGTATCTTTGAATTCCTGTTCGTTTTATGGGCCTTTGGAAGCAGCCACCTATCTATATAAAGCTCTCTAAGGGAAAAATGGGCACCATTCTTAGGCTAATGGGAAATAATGGTGTGATCAGTGAAGCTCTTTTCTTGGAAGCCTGCAATAGAGTTTAGCCACCTGAACCTCTCCACTTCACTGCTCTGGTATCTGGACTATTATCAAAGAAGGGGTATCAAAATGGCAGACTTTTACAGGGGAAATCAGCAATCCACCTGAAGCAGTGCTAGTCTCTGGTGTGTGGATCTAGAAGGAACACAAAACTGAAAACTGATAAGGTGTCATTTCATCCAGCAGACCATGTGAGTGAAAATTCTGGCTTGCTCTGCTGTTTTCCAGTTTCTCCATGTCCAGGATGAAAATACTTTTGCCTTCTGGATTCTGAAACTGTTATGCATCTGTGCTCAGAGAGCTGATGGGGGATTGTGTGTCGTCAATCAAGAGGCTTAACCATCCTCTCTATTAATTAGGGGACAGAACACTGCTTCTATTTAACTGCCCCCTACCCCAGTTGGTGCAACACCCTTTTCAAGTGTTTTCCTTGCACTGTGTTGAACAGACACATAGGAGCGGATCTACCTATGCACAGGTGGATGTGTAGAAGTGAGTCAGATGAATAAGCATCTTTCTTTCCACATGCCCACTGCCTCCACCTTTGCTAGCAAGTCCCTGATGACTTGGCAGGGGCTTTCGACTATGTCGTGGGTAATAGTGGGGGGACATCCTAGCTCAAACACAAACTCTCCAGCTTCCCAGGACTAGAGTTGGGAAGTACCAATCATCCTGAAATACCCCTATTGCTCCATCCTTCTGACAAACCAGTGTGAGGTCTTCGGTATTTTTCAAGTCTCAACGATATATCTTTGCCTTGAGACACCATGGTAATGGAGAGCAATTTCTATTCTTCCCAGGAACAACCCCCATGCCATCTCTTCATCCACTAGTCTGGCCCAGCAGGCCAGTTTCCTTATTGACTTTATTTCTATCCCTGCTAAGCCACGTCTTCCTCATATACTGAATTTCATATATCTACCTAAATTGTTGGTGATTTTAATTTTCTTCTTTATGCTTTGTGTAATGTAAAAGTGTTTTCCAATAAGACATTTATAATCAGAACTTCCTCCAAATACCAACCACCAAGTACATCCTACCTGTCTTCTATGATTTAACCCAACTTCTGTTTCCACTATGAATCATTCCCTTTCTTGGTGTCCAACTGGGTTTTGTATTCCATACCTACTGTAACACCCATTTATTCATTCATTCCTTCATTTGCAGCAATTATTTACCGAGCGCCTGCTATGAGCTGGTCCCAGTTCCAGAACACTGCGTGGCATACATTGTTTACATTTCTGCCTCTCCCCCTGTAGGCCTTGAGTTCCATGGATTGCAGACTGTGATGGTTAATTTTGTGTTAACTTGACTGGTTTAAGAATGTCTAGATAGCTGGCAAACTATTTTTTCTGGGTTTGTCTGTGAGGGCGTTTCTGGAAGAGATCAGCATTGGAATCAGTAGACTGGGTGAAGGAGATCTGCCTTCCCCAACATGGGTAGGCATCATCCAGTTGGTTGGGGGCCCAGATAGAACAAAAAGGCAGAGAAAGGGTGAACTCTCTCTCTTCTTGAGCTGCAATACCTATCTTCTGTCCTCAGATGTTGGCACTCCTAGTTCTCGGCCTTCAGACTTTACCCCAGATTCCTCCACAACCCCCGTGTGTTTTTCAGGCCTTTGTTCTCAGTCTGGGAGTTACACCATCAGATCCCTTGGTTCTCAGGCCTTCAGGCTTAGATGGAATTATGCCACCAGCTTTCTTAGTTCCAGCTTACAGATGGTAGGACTTCTCAGCATTTATAACCCTGAGAGCCAATTCCCGTAATTAATAAATGTCCTCTTCTATATTGATGTATATCCTATTGGTTCTGTTTACCTAGAGAATCTTGACATACAGAGACTGAATCTCTCTCTCTCTCTCTTTTTTTTTTTTTGAGTTGGAGTTTTGCACTTGTTGCCCAGGCTGGAGTGCAATGGCACGACCTTGGCTCACTGCAATCTCCACCTCCTGGGTTCAAGTGATTCTCCCACCTCAGCCTCCCAAAGAGCTGGGATCACAGGTGCCCGCCACCACACACAGCTAATTTTTGTATTTTAGTAGAGATGGGGTTTCACCATGCTGGCCAGCCTGGTCTTGAACTCCTGACCTCAGGTGATCTGCCCGCCTTGGCCTCCCAAACTGCTGGGATTACAGGCGTGAGCCATCACGCCTGGCACACAGACTGAATCTGTTACAGCTATGCTGATGCATAGATACGAGTTGACTACTCAGCAGGAGAAAACATTTTCTAGGAGAAGAAAATATTTATAGCTGCTCATGAAGGTGGCATGCTGATCTGCTGTACAACAACATGACAATCTAATTGCTTTGTGGTTGGTATAAAGTATTAGGCTTGAGACGTCCATCTGAATTTTGGTTTCTCTGCCTAGATGTTTTCATATCACTTCGAGGTCAGAATAGCCAGAATAACCATTGAGTCCCTGGTCAAAGGGCCAACTGATGAGACCTTGATGTAGCTCTGGGTGAAAGTCAAGCTTTTAAGTACAGTTAAGGATCTCACCCAGACCCAGATCCAGCTCTGACCTCTGGTAGATGAGGACAGGGACTGGATGTTGTTTTGGGGAAGAATGAGAAATTCAGTTGGCCATACCACGGTGCCTCAAGTCAAAAGAGAGCCAGTGCTCTGCTGGATGGATGGTGCAAAGGACGTAGGAGCCCTCCTGACCAGCCTGCACCATTTGGGACTTAGGAAGGCTGAGCACTGTCATTAAAGCCCAACTGAAGGGGACTGGCCAAGGTCTCAAGACCCTCCTTTGGACTGTGATAGCTCTTGCTTTACCTCTTTCTCATCCTACATGCTTCATCCTCCCCAGACCTACTGATTTGGTTCTTGAGCTCTGTGGTCTCATCAGCTAACATGCTACTTGTCCTCTATTCTCTTCCCTCTGCCCCCCTCCATCCTCATCTTACCTTCCTTCATCTCTGTTCAGATATTTACTGGGAAGCTGCTCAGGCTATGAGAAGCCCACTATGGATTGCTTTATCTATTTACTACTATACAGGCATTGAGGACTAACATCTATTCACCATGGGTGAGACATTGGGACTAACACATCCAGAGGATGTGAGATGGGACAGAACAGCAAATTCGAGGGCCTGAAAGGGGTCCAGCCTGGCTAAGCACAGAGTAGGAAGAGAGCAGTGGCAAGAAATGATGCAGGAGGTATGGGCTGCAGCCAGGCCATTAAGAGTCTTGTGAGACATTTTGCACTTTGGTTTAAGAGCCAGGAAAGCCATTGCAGCATTTAAGCTGAGGAGTGACACGGTCAGATTTGCATTTTATAAAGCTTGCTCTGCCTACAGCATGGACCATGGATTAGAGAGTGTCAAGAGTAGAGGCAGGGATCATTGAAGTGGCTGTTGCAGTGAGCAGCTGAGCCCAAAGGGAAGAAATGCAACAACTGAGACTATTTAGAGGAAGATAGTGTGGTGAGTACCCAGAGACCTAGAACCAGAGATACCATTTGACTCAAAAATCCCATTATTGGGTATATACCCAAAGGAATATAAATCATTCTGTTATAAAGATACATGCACACATATGTTCACTGCAGCACTATTCACAATAGCAAAAATATGGAACCAACCCAAATGCCCACCAATGACAGACTGGATAAGGAAAATGTGCTACATATACACCATGCAGCCATAAAAAGAAACGAGATCATGTCCTTTGAAAGACATGGATGGAGCTGGAAGCCACTATCCTCAGCAAATTAACAGGAACAGAAAACCAAACACCACATGTTCTCACTTATAACTGGGAATTGAACAATGGGAACACGTGGACACAGGGAGGGGAACAGCACACACTGGGGCCTGTCAGGGGGGTGGGGGAGGAAGAGCATAAGGATAAATAGCTAATGCATGCAGGGCTTAATACCTAGGTGATAGATTTATAGGTGCAGCAAACCACCATGGCACACGTTCACCTATGTAGCAAACCTGCACGTCCTGCACACGTACCCCAGAACTTAAAATAAAATAAAATAAAGAATATTTAGAAGAGAAGCCCACTGCTTTTAGAGAATAATTATATGGCTGGCCCACATATGTGGGTAAAGCTTTTAAATCCCATCAGGCATCTCACCCAGACCCAGTTCCAAGGAGCAGGGGACAGTGGGAAAGGCCCCTACCTCCAAGGAGCTCATAGTCTAATATAAGTGATTCTTAGTTTCTGGGGTAGAATAAGAAACAGATGCCAAGACAGCCAATATGAATCTCTGGGGCAGAGGTACGTGGTTAAAAACACGTTTTAAAAAATGCCAATTTTTAACACAATCTGCAGAATGTGAAGTTCTGCAAAGTCTCAGTTAGTGATATTCATAGAAAAGCATGCAGGAACAATGGGTTATAAGATGTGTCAGCCGGGCGCGGTGGCTCACGCCTGTAATCCCAGCACTTTGGGAGGCCAAGGTGGGTGGATCACCTGAGGTCAGGAGTTTGAGACCAGCCTGGCCAACATGGTGAAACACCGCTTCTACTAAAATACAAAAATTAGCCTGGCGTAGTGGCAGGCGCCTGTAATCCCAGCTACTTGGGAGGCTGAGGCACGAGAATCGCTTGAACCTGGGAGGTGGAGGTTGCAGTGAGCCGAGATTGCACCACTGCAGTCTAGCCTGGGCAACAAAGAGAGACTTTGTCTCAAAAAAAAAAAAAAAAAAAGTATCAATCCTGGCATGGAAGGGAAACAGAACATGATAACTGATTAGATGATGGGATCCATTTGCAGTTGGGACAAGGGGAAAATGCTATTTTGGAAACCTTAGCAGTTTATGACAAAAACAAAGCAATCTTTGAGAGAGATGTTCCCCTTGCTTTGGGGGTCCCTTTAGTGAGCCCCTTTGGTCATGCAAATGGAAGTTAAGGACCTACCTCTTGCTACTGGGAGCATCTTTCTTATATATATATGAATTTGGGATTTTTGTCATCTCTAAAGAAAAGATGGTCAAGGCTTTCACATTCCTTGTGTGGCCGGAGATGGAAGCTTGAGTTGTCTTTGGGGCTCAAAGCTCCTCACCTTGGGGGAAATTATTATTTGATGCATTTGGCTGTGCAAAAGATAAAACTACAGTCTGAGTTTGGAATGGGTAATGAGGCATCCCCTGCCTAAGGATGGTGACTCCATTGAGAGTACAGTGACTCTGCAGAGATTTTATCTCAAACAGATTTGGCTTCAGGGAGTAAGGAAATGATCATGGAGGGTTTTTTTTTTATGGGGACTATGAACTGACTCCAGAGACCTGACTGCTGCATTGGGGATAAAGGAAAGAGGGTCATTGAGGATCCCTGGTGAAATTATTTGGTCCACGGGGTTGTGATACCTGATTTTTTTTCCAACTTGTGTCTTGACTTCTATTATGTGCTTCTTAAACTTTGGCAACAGGTCTGCATTTGCAGTTTGAGTAAAGATTTTGCAACTAGAGACTGGGTAGATTGTAGAGAGCTGGAGTAAAGTGGCAGAGCAGGTAAGAGGTGACCAGGTATGACAGGTAGGAAGCTGGGGGAGCAGGGCAAGGTGGAGCCATGGGATATGGATGCATTTCCCAAGTATCTTTGGGAACACTTGTTGTAGCTTTTTGGGAGGGGGCTCAGGTCAGGATTACTTTGTTATTATAGAAAATTGAATGGTAAAAAGGAAGAGAGAGATAGGGAGAGATTTGTTAAGGATACAAAATTACAGCTAGATAAGAGGGATAAGTTTTAGTGTTCTATACCTCTCTAGGATGAATATATGTAGGTAACATATTATATAGTTTCAAACAGCTAGAACAAGAATATCAAATGTTTGCAACACAAAGAAAGAAATGATGATTGAGATGATGCATATGTTTTACTTATACTGATTGGTGATCAGATTAGTATATGTATCAAAACACCACTGTGTACCCTGTAAATATGCCATTATTACATCAGTTAAAAAATTAAGAAGTTAGATGCAAAAAAAAAGAGGAAATACTGGTCTCTAGAGGGCTGTAAAACTTAGTTTGCAGCTGTCGCCACAGGGCAGCAAGGTGCCAAGAGGAAGAAGTACTGGCACTATATTAGTCTCCTCAGACTGCCACAACAAAATAACATAGGCTGGGCAGCTAAACAGGAATTTCAGGCAAGAGAAAGAAATAAAAGGCATCCAAATTGGAAGAGAGGAAGTCAAACTATCTCTGTGTGCAGATGATATGATTCCATACCTAGAAAACCCCATAATCTCTGCTCAAAAGTCCGAGATCTGATACACAACTTCAGTTTCAGGATACAAAAATTGGTAGCATTTCTATACACCACCAATGTCCAAGCTGAGAGCTAAGTCAAGAACACACTCCTATTCATAATAGCCACAAAAAAATAAAATACCCAGGAATACAGCTAACCAGGGAGGTGAAAGATCTTTACATGGAGAGCGACAAAACACTGCTGAAAGAGTTTAGAGGCAACACAAACAAATGGAAAAACATTCCACATTCAGGGATAGGAAGAATCAATGTTATTAAAATGGCCGTATCGCCCAAAGCAATGTAAAGATTCAATGCTAGTCTTATCAAACTACCAATGACATTCTTCATAGAATTAGAAAAAGCTAATTCTAAAATTCATATGAAACCAAAGAAGAGCCAGAATAGCCAAAGCCATCCTAAGCAAAAAGAACCAAATCTGGCAGTATCACACTACCTGACTTCAAACTATACTTCAAGGCCACAGTAACCAAAATAGCATGGTACTGGTACAAACACAGATGAATGGAACAGAACAGAGAGTCCAGAAAAAAATGCCTCACATCTACAACCATCCGATCTTCAACACAGTTGACAAAAAAACAAGCAATGAGGAAAAGACTCCACCACTTTTATTTATGGTGCTGGGAAAACTGGCTATCCATATGCAGAAAATTAAAACTGGACCCATTCCTTACATCATCTGCAAAAATCAACTTAAGATGGATTAAAGACTTGCATGTAAAACCTAAACTATAAACACCCTGGAAGATAATCTGGGAAATACCATTCTGGACATAGGTCTTGGCAAAAATTTCACGACGAAGATGCCAAAGGGAATTGCAGCTAAACCGAAGATTGACAAGTGGGATCTAATTAAACTAAGGAGCTTCTGCACAGCAAAAGAAACTATCAGATTAAACAGGCAACCTTACCTACAGAATGGGAGAAAATATTTGCAAACTATGCAACCAATGAAGGACTAATATCCAGAATCTATACGGAGTTTAAATTACATGCAAAAAACAACCTCATTAAAAAATGGGCAAAGGACATAAACACTTTTCAAAAGAAGACATACATACGGTCAATAAGCCTGTGAAAATATGCTCAACAACACTAATCATTAGAGGAAGAGAAATCAAAACCACAATGAGATACCATCTCACAACAGTCAAAATGGCTGTTATTAAAAAGTCGGGCTGGGAGAGTTCACCCATGCCTGTAATCCCAAGCACTTTGAGAGGTCAAGGTGGGCGGATCACCTGAGGTCAGGGGTTTGAGGCCAGCCTGGCCAACATAGTAAAACCCTGTCTCTACTAAAAATACAAAACTTAGCCAGGCATGGTGGCATGCACCTGTAATCCCAGCTACTAGGGAGACTGAGGCAGGAGAATTCCTTGAACCCAGGAGGTGAAGGTTGCAGTGAGCTGAGATCATGCCACTGCACTCCAGCCTGGGTGACAGAGCAAGACTCCATCTCAAAAAAAAAAAAAAAAAAAGATGCTGACAAGGTTGTGGAGAAAAGGGAACACTTACACACTGTTGATGGGAGTGTAAATTAATTCAACCATTGTGGAAAGTAGTGTGGTGATTTTTTCAAAGAATTGAAAACAACAGAATTACCATTCAACCCAGCAATCTTATTACTGCATATATACCCAAAGGAATAGAAATCATTCTATCATAAAGTCACATGTATGGCTGTGTTCATCACAGCACTATTCACGAAAACAAAGATAAGGAATCAAGCTAAATGTGCATCAGTGGTAGACTGGATAAAGGAAATGCACATATACACCATGGAATACTATGCAGCCATAAAAAAGAATGATATCACATCCTTTGCAGCAACATGGATAGAATTGGAGGCCATTACTCTAAGCAAACTAATGCGGGAACAGAAAACCAAATATTGCATGTTCTTATTTATAAGTGGAGAACACATGGAGAACACATGGACACGAAAGAAACAACAGACAACAGGACCTACTTGAGAGTGGAGGATGTGGGGAGGGAGAGAATTGAAAAACGGCCTGTTGGGTACTATGCTTATTATCTGGGTGACAAGATAATCTGTAAACCAAACCCACGAAACACAATTTACCTATATAACAAACCTGCATATGTACCCCTGAACCTAGAAGTTAAAAAGTAAAAGTATTTAATTACAAAAAAAAGAAAAAGAAAACAAAACAGAAATTTGTATTATCACCGTCCTGGAAGCTGGAAGTGCAAGATGAAAGTGCCAGCATGGCCGCGTTCTGGTGTGGGCCTTCTTCCTGGCTTATGTCATCCCACTGTGTCCTCATATGGCCTTTGTTGGGTGCCCCTGCATGAGAGGTGGGCTCACAAGCTCTGTTATCTCTACATATAAGGGCAGTAATCCCATTATGAGGGTTCTCACGTCCTCTGAGCCTACTACCTCTTAAAGGCCCACCTCCAAATGCCATCCCATCAGGGGTTAGGGTTTTAACATCTAAGCTTGGGGGCACACAAACATTTAGTCCATATCACAGTCCAAAGGAGGCACTGTGGAATAGCTGACATCTCAGCTCCCAGAATTAGAGAGTTTTTTGGCTGGGCCCAGCCATTTGTCTTTCAGAGGAATATGAACACTCGGAACTGACCAGGTCGATTTCAGTGGGCCTTTGAAGACTTGCAGAGCAGGAGTCAGATCTGGCCCAGCAGCAATAAAAATGATAAATATCAGGACCTTGTATGTATTGAGTGCTTCATGTGCTGTGCACTGTACATGAGTTATCATTAAATCTTCACGACTGTCCCATGAGAGGGCATTGGCATCTTCATACAACAGATGGAAGACGCGTGCTCAGGGAGACACTGCAGGCTGCCTGGCTGCTGAGCAGTGGCTATCTCGCTTGGAGGCTGAGATCAGTTTCAGGTGAGTTTACCTAGATGCTCAGCATCTGGAAAAGTGAACCAAGAGTAGGAGGGCCCCACCCCCATACCTGGAGCCAATTCATCCGTCCCTGAGGGACTGAATTCTAGGTTCAGGACCCCCTACTGGGACCGATGCCATCCCCACCTCCTGTCCCCACTACCAACCAGCTGTCATGGTGTCTGTCCAGGTGAACTCCGGGCTGAGGTAAAGGTGTTCACTTGGGTGGGCTTAGCCCATGCTGCCCACAAAGTGAAGCTCATCTAGGCACGTTCTGTTTCCCAGACTCCACAGCTGTAGGGGTCCCATGCTCAGCATAGCCCAGGTCAGTGTTGCTCCTGCATAGAGAGTGATCCACAAAGCACCTTAAAGCTCCTGAATGAAAACAACAACAAATCACAGTCCTTGCTTAAGGATGTTGTTATAAATGGGGTCCCTGTGGTGCCTCTGTGGAAAAGGCCAGTTGGCAACTCATGTGTTACAAGAGCACATCTGCACAATACATATAAGGTCCTGATATGCAGGATGCTTCCTGCAAAATTAATGGACCTGGTTAACAGAGATCTCCATAAAATATAGATGGCCACAGTCCCCAGGGTAGAAATGGAAAGAGATCGCCCCTGCTACGGTATGTGATTTATTGAGGGCTATAAGTTCACAAGATGCTTTGCAGAATGTATAAAAAGATGAGGTTCCTGGCTCCAAGGATTGCAAGCCGAAGACGGAAATCATTGAGTACTGAAGTTCAAACTCACTGCAACCTGCAATCGTTATCAAGAATAGACTTTAGGCAGACAGGCTAAAGACAGCTGTTCATTCTGAGGAAGTGTTTAAAGGAGATTAAGAATGATCATCTCTGAAGAAAGGCAGAATGTTAACTTAGAGTGAAAACAAAAACGTGTGTACATCTCGAAGGCCTCAGAGACAACGAGCTATATTAAATGTCAAATTAAAAGACAAGTCTTCAATGACAATAAATGCCTGCATCTGTTAACATGCAGCAGGAGCCTGCCATGGGCTTGGTGAGACGTAGATTATTTCTGTTCTGATTAAATTACCTTGGTTATATCTTCTCTGGGGGCAAAAGCCTCCACATTTGAAAGAATTGTGGTTAAGCCTTAAGGTGAACTCTGTAGCCTGATATAAGAATTTTAGGCGTAGGAAGGAGCAGCGTTTAAACACACATACCTGAGCTGTTGTACTTAGTCTGATGAATTATAAAATGTCCCTACTGTCCCCTCCTCACTTCCACACCATCTCCCTTCTAGAAGCTTTGAAAAATTAAACTTGCTCTTAAACATGCATCATCTGATGGATGTGACACACGTGTAAGTTATATTGTACAACCTCAAAGTAGGTTAGTTATACTATTATCTGTTTAAATTCAGGTTTCCTTTTTGAAAGCTGTAGTTTTTCCAACTGATTCATATTCAAAATCACAGGCTGGGCTGACAAGCTATTACCTCACCCCAGACAAAATATCTAGTTGTATGTACAAAAAAGGAAAAAGAAAAGCTTCTTGTTTCTCAGTGCTCAGAAGAACACATTTTCTTTAAAGAAAATGCATGGGTTCTGTGCGTTGCCCATCCTGCTGTGCTGAACTTTGTGTCTGCGAGAGTCAGTGGAATCGGGGTCATTAATGTGTTTCAAATGCTCCACGGAAATGGCTCTAAAGGAGAAGGTGCTAGCAAGCAGTACCCACGCATGCCTCCCTACACATGCACATCTTGGCAGGGCCTCTTTTGAACAGTTCTGCAGGTGGTTTGGACACTGCTCAAGAGTCCCCTTGGCTGGCAGGCAACGGACCACTAGTCAGAAATAATTGCTTCTCCTCCTTTTCTTCTCTTTTCTCCCCACCTCTTTCCCTCTTCTTTAGATATTACATTTGAGGGGTGAGTTGGCTGTGGCCTCAGGACCCAGTGGAGTGCAGCCATAGCCCCCTAAAGACCCTCTTCACTTGCCCTTCAGAGGGTGCTGGAGCACAGTTGCTGAGCACTTCCTGCTACTGGGCCTTTGGATCTGAGACCCGGGGCAGTCTTCCCTGGTAAAATGGGTTTGAGGACATAGAGGACCTTTGTTTCCTAAATCTAAGTGGCTCAACACTCCCGGCAGTCCATGGGGACTTGTCACCAGAGAGCATGAAATAGCAAGAGAAAGCCCTGTTTGGTCCCCACGCCCAGGGCCGACATGGCCCGGCCGCTGTGTGGACAGAGTAAACCAAAGCCATTCATCTTAGAGAGGGGAGAGAAGAGACCTCTCACCCGCAGCTCTCACCAGTGAGCGTGGCACTGGCCTTGCCCTGGAGGCCAAATACTCCACCTAACAAAGGGTCCTCTCCACCGGGCAGGCTGCGTGGAGGGGGACAGAGAAGCCTTGAGATTCTTCCAGTAGAGTCCACTAAAAATCATCCTTGTATGTTATATCTTCTAGTACAACATCTGCTCTTTCTTGAGTGTCTCTTACTTCCACCACGCAGGAAGGCACCCAAGTGTGAATTCACACACTTCTAAAAATCAAAACAAACAAAAAACCCCAAGACCACGCAAAATTAGGATACCGTATGTTTTAGATACTGTTATGGCATATAATTATTGAAGTCAAGATGTTCCTAGTGTGCTAGCGGAGTTTATAGAATACTAGACGCTAGGTTCTATTTTCCCTTTATGGATGTGCTAAAAACAATCTCACTAGCTCTGTAGTGTGTTTTTGTGACATTCTTTGAGGTTGTTTTGTCAAGATTGTTTTCAGTGGTAAACAGCTTCATTTTCTAAAAGCTTCAACTCAAATTGGTTTTAAGATCAAAGTGAAGACCTTTTTTTTTGAGTTTCCATCAGTTAAGTGTGAAATTTCAGGGATGAATTAATGGTTCACAATAAAGCATCTTTTTTTCTTCTTCCTTTCTTTCCACTTTTCCTATCCAGCTAGGTGGTGGCTGTGCCTGTCCCACGCTGGGACACCGGCCAGAGCAGGTCTTGCCAAGCCCACCAAAGGCTCCCCTGACTGCATGAGTTTCCTATCACTGCTGTAACAAGTGGCAACAGACGGAGTGGCTAAAAACGAAACACATTTAGTATCTTATGGCTCTTTAGACCGGAAGTCCCATACAGGTTGTGCTAGGCTAAAATAATTTGTTAGCAGGGCTGGTGTCTTTCCGGAAGCTCTAGGGGAGAACCTATTTCCTTGCCTTTTCCAGCTTCTAGAAGCCACCTCTCTCTCTCTCGAGGCCTACCTTCTTCCTGCTTCAAAGCCAGCAAGAGTGGGTAGGGTGCCTTTCACATTGATCTGTTTTCTGCCTCTTCTTCCATTTTTAAGGACTTGTGATTAGATTGAGCCCATCTGGGTAATTCTGGATGCTCATGCCTTCTCAAGGTCAGCTGATCCACAACCTTAGTTGCACCTGCAACCTTCATTCTCTTTTGCCAGGTAAAATGACATATTGCAGGTTCTGAGATTAGGATGTGAACATCTTTTTTTTTTTTTTTTTTTTTTTTTTGTGGCGGGGAGGTTGTTATTTGCCTACCACAGTGACCTAGGCCTCTCTTTTGGCTCTGTGTCCTGTGTCCTCTCTGCTCAGTCTAACTGTACTGGGTGCCCACATTTTTCACTTTTTGAATGTATGTCAGCTTCTTTACCTGGCAGAATTCTCTTGGAGTTGTAGCAGGAGTGGCTGAAGCCTGGGGAAGCAGGGAAGCATGGTTAACCTGAAGAGGGCCCTGAGGTTGGAGGGGTGAGGTAGGACTGCAGAGAAACTGGGAATGGGAGTTCTGGGCCTTTATGGGAAAGATGGGAGAGCAGGACCTGCTAAAGGTGTGGGCCTCATTAAGTATCTCTTATAGGTGTGGCCCTCTCTCACTAGCTACCTGCTGCAGGTGTGGCCCTCTCTCATGAAATACCTGCTGCAGGTGTGACCTCTCACTGGGTACCTGCTGCAGGTGTGACCCTCTCTTGTGGGATACCTGCTGTAGGGGTGACCCTCTCTCACTGGGTACCTGCTGCACGTGTGGCCCTCTCTCACTGGGTACCTGCTGAAGGTGTGAGCCTCTCTTGTCTAGGAGGTAGCTCCAGGTGGTGGTAATAGGGCGTGGCAGTGTGGGATGCAGACCTGGGTCTGTGCGAACCACTTGGGTAATCTGCAATGCCAAGAGCTCGCTGCTGAACAGCGAGGACTTCCCTGTGCTGGCCCCGAGTCAGCAGTGCAGCCTAGCTGTCTGTTCCCAGAGATCCACACCATCATTCATGCAGATTGTGGAAAAGGCACAGCAAATATTCAGTTTATGAAGTGGAGGCTGACAGCAATTTAGCCCAAGAGAATAATTGACTCAGCTCTGCATGACCGGGACCTGGGTGTCCCCTTTCCCACATACAGGAAAATCTATTCTTGGCCGAAATTGCTGTTTGATTTTTCCTTCCATATTTTTATATTCCTGAAGGTGACAAATAGTTTTCTGACAAATACAAAATTTCTCTGAAATCCTGCTGCCTGCAGCCTAATTTTCTTCTTCTTGTACATTGACGTGACTGCCCACAGCCTGGATTGATTGAGCTTGTTTACAGTGGGGTGAAGCCATTGATTTTAACTAAGTCCCCTTTCTAGAAATCAGCAGAATGCATCCATTTTGGCCTCCCATCCCATTCTCAGAACACTAATCAACTCGCTAAGTAATTTCTTCCAATTTTTGAGCCCCAATTAGCCTCTCTCCAGAGACCCAGAGAATTGAGATGTACTGTTCATTTCCAAAAACTTCGAGTCATTAATTTTGAATCCTCATGTCCGAAGTTCAGGGAACTTATTCAGTAAGACTTTAGATCATTTTCTAGTTGTTTCCTTTTGCATCATGTACTTCAGTACTTACAGTTAGTGGGCAAAGTGCTTTGGGCTAGAATCTCTCTGTTGAAAGGGGTCCTGGAGATCACCTGGCACCTTTTGTCTCCACCATTGCTGGAATTCCCTTTCTGATGTTTTTTCTAAGTCAGCGGTCCTCAAACTTCAATGTGTACAAGAACCACATGGAGAGCTTGTTTAAACAGTGTTGTGGGCCCCTGATTCTGACTCAGTGGGTCAAGGTGGGGCTTGAGAATTTGCATTTCCCACGAGCTCCCAGCTGATGTTGCTGCTGGTCCAGGGAGCCCATGTCAGGTGATGCTGCTCTAGGCAGAATTTTTGGGGGCAGCTGTGCGAGGAGAAGTTTCAGTGGGCTATCGGGAAGGAGGGCCAGGTGAGGTGGTCTCACCAGGCATTTTAGTACCACAAATGTTTTGCCAAGACGACTATTTATGGGAGATTCTAGGTAGAGATACAAGGCATTGGTACCCCAAGAGGGTGGGAAAGGAGAAACGGAGGCAAGCTAAAAACAAAAAACAACAAAAGAAATAGATACGCTGCATGTGATTCTTAACTGTGCTAGTCCAGTTTTCTCTGTGATATGCAGAAAGAATTTCTGGGCAATATATCTGGTTACTTCTTAGTGTTTCTTATTTGAGGCCGGGTGCAGTGGCTCATGGCTGTAATCCCAGCACTTTGGGAGGCCGAGGTGGGTGGATCACCTGAGGTCAGAAGTTCAAGACCAGCCTGGACAACATGGTGAAACCTCATCTCTACTGAAAATACAAAAGTTAGCCAAGCGTGGTGGTTGGTGCCTGTAGTCCGAGCTACTCGGAGGCTGAGGCAGGAGAATTGCTTGAACCCGGGGGGCAGGGGTTGCAGTGATCCAAGATCACGCCACTGCATTCCAGCCTGGGCAACAGAACGAGTCTCTGTCTCAAAAAAAAAAAAAGAAAAAGCTTCTTATTTGAGTAATAATGACCGCATAGACTATTTTTTTCCACCACTGCCACAGCTTTCCTGTTAATCCAACTCATTTAAGTTCGTGTGTGTTCCTTTTTTCTCTAGACTTTTTTGGCGAGCATACTTTAGGAAACTGAACTGAACTTGAAACTGAAACTACCCCCCCAAAATCATCTCCAAGGTAGGTAAAATTTTAATTGGCTTAATTTTCAGAAGTGCCTTAAAAATTATTGTTATGAATTGACGTCAGTGAGCAAGGAAAGCCCTCCAAGTTCGTGATCTCCCGCCTGCACTTTCCATTTCTTATCACATTTTGAAAGCTGACATTGTTTTGCCATGTCTCTAAGGGAACAGTGACTTTGATTCAATGAAACTCTTTCTAAGGCTTAATATTAATGATAATCATCAACAAATATGTATGATATGCCCGTGCAAAATGTCAAATGCTTTAAGTATTTAGAGGGGGTGCTTTCCTGATTTTTTAATACACTTAAAGTATGATTTATAAGTGGATTTGTGAGGATGCAAATTTTTTTTTTTTGAGGCAGAGTCTCGCTCTGTCGCCCAGGCTGGAGTGCAGTGGCACTATCTCGGCTCACTGCAAGCTCCACCTCCCGGGTTCAGGTCATTCTCCTGCCTCAGCCTCCCGAGTAGCTGGGACTACAGGCACCCGCCACCATGCCTGGCTAATTTTTTTTTGTATTTTTAGTAGAGACGGGGTTTCACCGTATTAGCCAGGATGGTCTCCATCTGCTGACCTCCATCCACCCGCCTCAGCCTCCCAAAGTGCTGGGATTACAGACGTGAGCCACCGCGCCCGGCCAGATGCAAATATTTATAGAACATTTTATTTGCTTTATAAGGTAGTTCACTAAAGGTTTTCCCTAAGTAGAAAATCCCCTCCTATGACTTAAGATCTGATTTATTTTTAAAAAATTGGACACTATTTTTGGGAACAAAATGATTATGAAAAATGAGGAATGGGCACAACGATGATCTGAGAGGTGAAGTAAACAGAAAATCATAATTATGAGTTTGCTGAGTGTCAGGTTTTCAAGCTTTTTAGTTGTGTTGGCCATGACTAAACACTATTCTTTCTTGCATAAGAGTTTGAAGGAAGAGGTAAAACCCGAAAGAGTCCCAAAGATTCAATGGATAGACTAGGAAGGTGCTTGGAAAATTTGCAAATGATTTGGGGATGTGGTTAGGAATGAGTATAGAAAACAAGGAGAAAGGAGAAGAGGGTGGAGAATTACATAGAGGACTACAACTTGATAAACTGCCACAAAAAGGTAATGGTCTACACTATAAATGATGCATTTGAAGCCAATTTTAGTTTTATTTCCATAGCTTCTTTTAAAAGTTGTAGTTTGTTACCTTTAAGCGTAATTCCAGATTTTTAAAACTATCTCTATAAGGCTTTATTTAAATTCCACGAGAGCCAGGCCAGGAAGAAGAATCAAGCAGGATTCTTTAGTTCTAGTAATGACTTCCTCAATTCCCCACTGATTCACTTAGAGCTTTCTTTATTATTCCATTTTATTTTATTTTATTCTTTTGAGCAGCCATATCTGGAACAGAAAGCTTTTTCTAGGCCCCAAATATTTAGTGGCTGTGATATAATTCCTATTAAATGTTAAATGCTCACTGAACCCTGTCTTCTCAGCTTTCAGAGTAAATTATGACCGCCCACATGTTCTGGGACCAAGTGTTTTTTGACTCGCAGCAGGATGATAGAGAAGTTGTTATCCATGTTTGATTTATTTCACAGCCCAGCAAGGCCACAGGTGCCTCACCTTAGTATTGCTAATTCCAATCACGCTGCAAAGCCGCGGACTGGGTGTCAGTCTTGCTTATTAAAGAGAGCCAGAGTATTCCTAATGCAAGCCGAGGGGAGCAGCTTTAGAGAATCTTAGGACACAGGGAAAGTCGGCTCTGATGCTCTCATATCTACCTTTATTTCCTGAGGTTTTGTCTTAAATACATTTCCCCTCTCACCTTACTTTTCCCTCCACTAGGGAGTGCCTACTGTGCTTTGAGGTTCATTTCAAAGAGTGCTTTCTCTGAGATGTCAGCAATCCACCCCAGCAAAATTACACTGTCCCCTGGGTCATCCTACAATTTTCACACATCTTTCTGGTGTGTGGTAGCAGTGGCCTCATTGTTTTTTGTTGTTTGCATTTCTGTATTTCCAATTCCTAGCACAGTGCCTATCAGGTGGTGTCTATTCAATGAAATGTGGAGTGTGCTTCTTCATCCATGTTTCACATACACAACAGAGATCTCCACATGCCCTTTGACCTGACCTAGGTCAATGTGTACATGGCATAAGCACACAAGTTTCAACTTTTCATCCAGATGCATTGGTGCTCTATAGGCAGAGCCCAAATCACTTATACAAGGACAGAATGGTCTGGAGTTAGACCTGGATTCAAGTCCCACCTCTTTCTTTTGCCATTTAACCTTGGACAGGCACTCTTCTATCTAAGGCTCTTTCCTCTTCTGGGACAGAAACAGCACCTGTCATGAGCTTGATGTGAGGATTAGCACCTGTCATGAGCTTGATGAAATAATGCATGTAATATGCATGATCTCATGACCAGGATTTTATAGCCTTGATCTTAACATGGGAGTCATGGAACCTGGACCTGAATGCTTTCCCCTCTTAAAATGTGCCTCCAGAACACACACAAATGACTATTTTTATTTATTTATTTATTTTATTTTTTATTATTTTATTTTATTTTATTTTTTTATTTTTTTATTTTTATTATACTATGGGTTTTAGGGTACATGTGCACAATGTGCAGGTTTCTTACATATGTATCCATGTGCCATGTTGTTTTGCTGCACCCATTAACTCGTCATTTAGCATTAGGTATATCTCCTAATGCTGTCCCTCCCCCCTCTCCCCACCCCACAACAGTCCCTGGAGTGTGATGTTCCCCTTCCTGTGTCCATGAGTTCTCATTGTTCAATTCCCACCTATGAGTGAGAACATGCGGTGTTTGGCTTTTTGTCCTTGCCATAGTTTACTGAGAGTGATGTTTTCCAGTTTCATCCATGTCCCTACAAAGGACATGAACTCATGATTTTTTATGGCTGCATAGTATTCCATGGTGTATATGTGCCACATTTTCTTAATCCAGTCTATCATTGTTGGACATTTGGGTTGGTTCCAACTCTTTGCTATTGTGAATAGTGCCGCAATAAACATACGTGTGCATGTGTCTTTATAGCAGCATGATTTATAGTCCTTTGGGTATATACCCAGTAATGGGATGGCTGGGTCAAATGGTATTTCTAGTTCTAGATCCCTGAGGAATCGCCACACTGACTTCCACAATGGTTGAACTAGTTTACAGTTCCATCAACAGTGTAAAAGTGTTCCTATTTCTCCACATCCTCTCCAGCACCTGTTGTTTCCTGACTTTTTAATGATGGCCATTCTAACTGGTGTGAGATGGTATCTCACTGTGGTTTTGATTTGCATTTATCTGATGGCCAGTGATGATGAGCATTTTTTCATGTGCTTTTTGGCTGCATAAATGTCTTCTTTTGAGAAGTGTCTGTTCATGTCCTTTGCCCACTTTTTGATGGGGTTGTTTGTTTTTTTCCTGTAAATTTGTTTGAGTTCATTGTAAATTCTGGCTATTAGCCCTTTGTCAGATGAGTAGGTTGCAAAAATTTTCTCCCATTCTGTAGGTTGCCTGTTCACTCTGATGGTAGTTCTTTTGCTGTGCAGAAGCTCTTTAGTTTAATTAGATCCCATTTGTCAATTTTGGCTTTTGTTGCCATTGCTTTTGGTGTTTTAGACATGAAGTCCTTGCCCACGCCTACGTCCTGAAAACCACTCAACTACATGGAAACTGAACAACCTGCTCCTGAATGACTATTGGGTACATAATGAAATGAAGGCAGAAATAAAGATGTTCTTTGAAACCAACGAGAACAAAGACACAACATATCAGAATCTCTGGGACACATTCAAAGCAGTGTGTAGAGGGAAATTTATAGCACTAAATGCCCACAAGAGAAAGCAGGAAGGATCCAAAATTGACACCGTAACATCACAATTAAAAGAACTAGAAAAGCAAGAGCAAACACATTCAAAAGCTAGCAGAAGGCTAGAAATAACTAAAATCAGAGCAGAACTGAAGGAAATAGAGACACAAAAAACCCTTCAAAAAATTAATGAATCCAGGAGCTGGTTTTTTGAAAAGATCAACAAAATTGATAGACCGCTAGCAAGACTAATAAAGAGGAAAAGAGAGAAGAATCAAATAGGTGCAATAAAAAATGAAAAAGGGAATATCACCACCGATCCCACAGAAATACAATCTACCATCAGAGAACACTACAAACACCTCTACGCAAATAAACTAGAAAATCTAGAAGAAATGGATAAATTCCTCAACAAATACACCCTCCCAAGACTAAACCAGGAAGAAGTTGAATCTCTGAATAGACCAATAACAGGGTCTGAAATTGTGGCAATAATCAATAGCTTACCAACCAAAAAGAGTCCAGGACCTGATGGATTCACAGCTGAATTCTACCAGAGGTACAAGGAGGAACTGGTACCACTCCTTCTGAAACTATTCCAATCGATAGAAAAAGAGGGAATCCTCCCTAACACATTTTATGAGGCCAGCAGCATCCTGATACCAAAGCCTGGCAGAGACATAACCAAAAAAGAGAATTTCAGACCAATATCCTTGATGAACATTGATGCAAAAATCCTCAATAAAATACTGGCAAACCGAATCCAGCAGCACATCAAAAAGCTTATCCACCATGATCAAGTGGGCTTCATCCCTGGGATGCAAGGCTGGTTCAACATAGGCAAATCAATAAATGTAATCCAGCATATAAACAGAACCAAAGACAAAAACCACATGATTATCTCAATAGATGCAGAAAAGGCCTTTGACAAAATTCTACCAATGACTTTCCTCACAGAATTGGAAAAAACTACTTTAAAGTTCATATGGAACCAAAAAAGAGCCCGCATTGCCAAGTCAATCCTAAGCCAAAAGAACAAAGCTGGAGGCATCACGCTACCTGACTTCAAACTATACTACAAGGCTACAGTAACCGAAACAGCATGGTACTGGTACCAAAACAGAGACATAGATCAGTGGAACAGAACAGAGCCCTCAGAAATAATGCCGCATATCTACAACTATCTGATCTTTGACAAACCTGACAAAAACAAGAAATGGGGAAAGGATTCTCTGTTTAATAAATGGTGCTGGGAAAACTGGCTAGCCATATGTAGAAAGCTGAAACTGGATCCCTTCCTTACACCTTATACAAAAATTAATTCAAGTTGGATTAAAGACTTAAATGTTAGATCTAAAACCGTTAAAATCCTACAAGAAAACCTAGGCAATACCATTCAGGACAAATGACTATTTTTGTAACATGTATTTCAAGCTATTTGCTCTTCTACCCAGATTATCTTCAACTAATCTGCTTTTAGCTCAGTCCTAAAAATGGTTGTCAAATATCATGTTTCCTCCCATTTTTATTCAGTCCATGAAGTTTGCACTAGTCTTAAGAACACTTGACCAGCAATGACTCTCTCTGCACAATGAATCTGTCTCCCTAATGTATGAAGGGTCCTATCATTCATGGCTTGGGGGCTCCTGGCTTCCATTGAATATAATGCTCATTTCCCAGGGCAGGGTCAGGGGCTTACTCTAAGTGTGGCCCATCTTCTCTTGGTCTGTTGTGATTTGAGCCATCTGGTGACCTTAAAGAAAAATGGCAGAGTAACAATGGATCTAGGTGACCCATCACTGACACTGAACAAAAACACCACAGAATAAAAGCCAGAACACAGCAGTGGCAGCATTGTCAGCATCAAGAGTGTGTCTTCCTGAGCGAGGGATTAGGAAGGTTCCTCTTTACAGGGAAAAGTCTAGAGTCATAACATGCCAGATTGTCGAAACCAGAAAAGAAATCTGTTGATCTCAGAAGTCCTTCCCCCAACTTTTCAGATAATAAAATTGAGAACGAGAGAGGAATGGAAGTAGCTTTCCGAAGACCACCCAGTGAATTATCGGGAGAAACAGGAAAATGGAATCTAGAGCTCATGACTCCCCTGGTCATTGTTTTGCCCCAGAATTTATGGTTCTTTGGCTTAAATCAAAATTATTTTGAGATCCCCTATTGTGTTAGTCTTTTCTTGTACTGCTATAAAGAAATACTTGCGACTGGGCAATTTATAAAGAAAAGAGGTTTGCTCACAGTTTTGCAGGCTGTACAGGAGGCATGATTCTGCTATCTGCTAAGCTTCTAAGGAGGCCTCAGGAAACTTACAATCATGGTAGAAAGCAAAGGGGGCATAAACACCTCACGTGGCTGGAGCAGGAGGAAGAGGGGGGAGATGCTACATGCTTTTAAACAACCAAATCTCACGATAACACACTCGCTATCATGAGAACAGCACCGAGAGGATGGTGCTAAACTATTGTTGAGAACTCTGCCCCCATGATCCAATCACCTCCCTCCAGGCCCCACCTCCAACACTGGGAATTACAATTAAACATGAGATTTCGTGGGGACACAGATCAAACCATATAACCTATAGACCTGGATGTCTATGAACACCACAAGTGAAGGGAAATCAAATTTAGACATTTCTCTTCCTTCTCTAAACTCTGGTTCACTACTTGATCTTTCTTTCTCTGAGACACTTGGTCTGCCTGTGCTCTGGTTTCTAGTGAAGGGAAATGCCATGACTCCTTTCAATATGCTTTGTCTCCCCTAAGAACCTCAATGTCCTTGGTAGAGCTTTAGTCTCTTTTATGCCCCACAGACACTTACCATCAATGTTCCTAAATATTAGCTCAAGGAGCAAGTAAAAAAATGTGTGAATGAACATTGCTCTGAACCTTGTTTTGAAAACAGCCCATCTGATTTATGTTAGTATTGCTCTCATATCCTATATGACCTGAATAGAAATTATTTTATGCCTAATGCCTTTTTAAAACTGGTATTAAAATCTCATGCTTTTCTGGGAATTTGAAACAAGTAATGGTGGCCCTAAATTAAATATAAGTGCTATGTAAATTTAGATTTTTTTATGATTACAAATAATTCTTTTTTTTTTTTTTTTTTTTTTTTTTTTTTTGAGACGGAGTCTCCCTCTGTCACCCAGGCTGGAGTGCAGTGGCGCGATCTTGGATCTCGGTTCACTGCAAGCTCCGCCTCCCAGGTTCACGCCATTCTCCTGCCTCAGTCTCTCTGAGTAGCTGGGACTACAGGCGCCCACCACGACGCCCGGATAATTTTTTGTATTTTTAGTAGAGACGGGGTTTCACCGAGGTCTCGATCTCCTGACCTCATGATCCGCCCACCTCGGCCTCCCAAAGTGCTGGGATTACAAGCATGAGCCACCGTGCCCGGCCGATTACAAATAATTCTTAACACATTCCTTTTTCTTTGAAACCAAATATATAAAGAGATTCTATGCCTTTTATTTTTGAATGATTAAAACCTTTATCAACATTTGGATCTTGTTTGAAGTTAGGAATATTACAGCTTAGCAGTTAGAGAAAGGACTCTGAAATCAGACTTACTGTCTTCAGATGCCTTTGCAGGCTCTTACTCTCTGTGCAATCTTGGGAAGCTATTTAATCCCTTCCCAAGCTTTAATATCTTCATCTGTAAAATGAAATAATAGGAGGTATTTCATAGGGTGATTGTGATAATTGAATTACAGATGCGAAGTAGCTGGCTAATATCTGTCACATAGTAAATATGCAGTAAATATTAGCTATGATGATGATCATAATGATAAAACATATTAATATGTGTGTAGGAAAATAAAGTGCCATTGAATAGGAAACTTATTCCTGAAAAGTTGTTCCCAGAGATTTCTGGCAATCTAATAAATGATTTCCATCGTCGTGTTGGCTTTATATTCCATCAGCTGAGGTGGAAATGTTTCTTAGAATTCCTTGCCATGCCTGGTTCTGGGTTAGAGTGGGTCACGAGAGGAATTTGCATATGATTTAGAAGCTGAGATAAAGCGGTGGCCATTGTGCACTGCAGGTCAGTGTAGAGGGCATCCGATGGCCTCTCACCTTGTTACTGGCTCACTTTATTGGCACAGGGCAGCAGATGAGCCCACACCTCCTGTAGCTCCCACCGGACCTCCTCCACCAACTTCTCCAGGTCCTGGGGCAGGCACGTGTGCAACTCCATGGCAAGGGATGCCGTCTCCTTCTGCTAGTGACTGTGTCATCAGGTTACTGTGGTGAGTGGCAGACATACATTCCAGTTTGTGTTGTGGGTTCCAGTTTGTCCCTGTGTGATCTAGAGAGTGTGTGCAGTTTGTCTTGTCCTTGATCTCTTCCTGTCTTCGTGTCCAGCTTTTCTTCCTGACTTCATTCCTGCCACCCCATAGTGACGTCAAACTTATCACCAGATGCAAAGTCAACAGCCTTTGTAGACTTTTTCACCTGCTCCCAGTTTTGTAGGTGACCAAGTAGTTTCTGCTATAGAATAGTTTAGTGAAAATCAGGAACATAATGGTTTGGTTGGTTAGTTGTAAGTGAATTGGGGTGAATTGGGTGAAATGAAGTGTCTGCAGGTTCTTCCAGACAACATAAAATGCTTAATGACGGGTCATCAAAGGACCATGTGACCTGAGCAACCTATTACAAATTGGGTATTGTCTGACGCACTAAGCCATAAGTGGTAAAGGAAGATAGTTGTACCAGCTTGACTATGTGGCCAGCTGCAGAGACTATAATAGTTATGAGTGTTTCTTCCTTATTTTGATAGGCCTATATTTGTGCATGTATTAACTGTTTTCTTCCCTCCTTCCTCATTCCCTTACCATCTTACCTAAGATGTATTAATAGTGGTTAACTTTTTTTTTTTTTTTTTTGAGACAGGCTTTCACCCTGTCACCCAAGCTGGCAGGCTGGAGTTCAATGGCACAATCATGACTCACTGCAGCCTTGACCTCCAAGCTCAAGCTCAGGTGATCCTCCTACTTCTGCCTCCTGGGTAGCTGGGGCTACAGATATGTGCCATCAAGACCAGCTAATTTTTGGGTGTTTTGTTTTTTTTTTTTTGTAGAGATGGAGTTTTGCCATGTTGCCCAGGCTGGTCTTGAACTCCTGGGCTCAAGCAATCCACCCACCTCAGCCTCCCAAAGTGCTGGGATTACAGACATGAACTAGTGCACCTGGGCTAATAGCAGTTAATCTTATATCTCAGTCTTTAAGTTTTAGATATTCACAAGGGGAGTTTGACTCAGCTAGACGAGGAATGAATATGACCTAAAGATGGATAAAGGGTCTCTGTATCTTTCGGAAAGTGTGTTTTCAGGTATACATGTGAGGTGGAAGGATGATTTTGCTGTCTTTTTCATTTGGAAGTTAAGTACAGCTAACAGAGGTGTGTTTAGATGCCAAGTTGACAAGGGGTGGACTGTGGTAGCTTTATTATCTGTCAGTTTTTCTAAACTAAACCTTTCAAGAAACAAGATAAAATTATTCAACATTAAGCTGCTGCAGGTGACTTTGCAATTTAAATGAACAAATAAAAGGAAACTTTGAGAAGAACATCACTAGTATTTTGCTGAGTCTACCATCTATTCCATCTATTAGAAAAAGGAAAACTCTTAATTCTGATTAAATGAAACCTGGTCAGTTAAGTTTTGGCAAAGGAAATTGGTTTTAGTAGGTTGTGGATTGAATGGAGAATTGTTTCAGAAATCTTGGAAAACCAGTGAAGCCAACCTGATTCCTTCTGGTTAGAGGGCTGAACTGAAAACAGTTTAATATCCAGCTATTGGAAGCAAAGTCAGGGCTGTGGCTGAAACTCAAGTCTAGCAATGACCATGGAACAGAATGGAAAAGGTGCAAAGGAAACTCCTTTCCTCCTTGGCTGGTTGGGCTTTCCTGGGTCCTGTAGGGAGGGGGTTCCAGGAGCCCTCCTGATCCTTCACCTTGAGGATGGAAAGTCAAAAGAAGGTGAAAGTATTCACTAGACATTTTTCCTCTCTACAGCATCTTCTATAGAGACAGCTTTATGAAGTTTCCTTCTGGTAAGCCTCAGGGAAACTTGATCATAAATGCAACAATTCATGTGCAAAACAACTTGCTCTGGGGCATTTCGCCTGCCTTCTCCAGCTGTTGCTCATCTTGAAGGGCCTGTTTAGCAGGTACCATCTGCTGGCTCCCAATGCCTTTTTGTCATCTGTGCCCTAAGACTTTCACAATCTCAAAGCCAACCAGAAGTAGGTGTCAATTCTTTGTACTGAGGCCAGGAGACAGCTGGACTCCAGTAGTTCCCAATGATCAAAGCATTTCAATATATTTTGATTCGTAAAAGATCTCATGTTGTTACTTTTCATCAAGCTGAATAGACCCAGATGATGAACATAGCATAGGTGTAATTGTTTTCTATAATCTAAATTTGAAAAATGATCAAATGGTGAGCCCAGAGATACAATGGGGTAAGCTTAGTCTAACTGACATTCTTACCAACAAGTAATGTCTGGAAACCAACCAACTGAATATACAAACTTACCAGAAACTCCCCCACTGCCTTCTGTTTCATTCATTTAACAAACTTCAATAGTACTTCTCATGTATAGCTACCGTTCTGCTTAACAAATACTCTTCCTTTTAATCCTCACAACAGCTCTATGGATTAAATAGTAACATGATTGCATTTTACAGATGAGAAAACTGAAATCCAGAGAGGTTAATAAACTTGCCCACAGTCATACAGCTAGTAAATGGTAAATCTGAATTTAAACCTAGGCTGTCTGATTCCAGAATTCATGTTTTATGGATGAGGGAAATCTTAACAGAAGAACATATCAAGAAAACAGAAAAATACTTCAAAAATAAGCTACTGCTCTGGGAGGAGTTCACTTCCATCCATTTCCTTTACCAGTTATGGTATCATCATCTATGGTATTGATTATTAAATACTATTATTATGTTAGCCAGTATTGATTGGACCTCTACTATATTTCAAGAATTAGGCTGTTTTTCCATGCACTTGCTCACGTGACCACGCTACAACAGCCGAGGTGCTTATCATCTTTATCCCTCTTTCACAGATTGTAAAACTAAGCCTCAGAGAAAGATGATAATTTGCCCAAAGTTACACAGACTTCCCAAGAAGTTTGAAGGGTCATGGTTGTAGCCCTTGCCGTACACATAAACTCTGCATGAAATTGAAGAAAAATTGCAGTCCTAAACTTTCATGCATATCTGAGACAAATGTTAGAAAGAGAAGGGCTATTGGTCCCTGCAAGAAGCACCAACTAGAATGGTGGCCTCATGAGGGGAGCAAGCTCCATTCCACTGAGCAGCAGGCACTGGACATTTACAGGGTCTGGGGTCTCCAATACAGCATGGGTCTAAGGCGTGGGGAGCCACCACCTCTGCACATCAGCACCTGCATTCTTGGCCGAAGTGGTTGGCAGTGGCATCATCATTTATTTATTAATTAGTCCATTCATTGATTCATTTGAGATTTATGGAGCACCTGTCATAGAGCACCAGGCAAGGTATCAGGCATCGTCGGTACCTGCCTGTACATCTCTTTTGAGGATTGAATTAGATAATGCAGGTGTATTAGTCCATTACTGCATTGCTATAAAGAAATACCTGAGGCCGGGCGCGGTGGCTCACACTTGTAATCCCAGCACGTTGGGAGGCCGAGGTGGGTGGATCACGAGGTCAGGAGATCGAGACCACGGTGAAACCCTGTCTCTACTAAAAATACAAAAAATTAGCCGGGTGTGGTGGCGGGCGCCTGTAGTCCCAGCTACTCGGAGAGGCTGAGGCAGGAGAATGGCGTGAACCCAGGAGGTGGAGCTTGCAGTGAGCCGAGATCGCGCCACTGCACTCCAGCCTGGGCGACAGAGCGAGACTCCGTCTCAAAAAAAAAAAAAAAAAAAAAAAAAAAAGAAATACCTGAGATTGGGTAATTTGTAAAGAAAAGAGGTTTAATTGATTCACAGTTCTGCAGATTGTACAGAACCCATAGCAGCATCTGCTCAGCTTCTGGGAAGCCTCAGGACACTTACAATCATGGGGAAGGTGAAGCGAGAGCAGGCATGTCTCATGACAAAAGCAGAAGCAAGAGAGAGTGAGGGGGAAGGTACTACACACTTTTAAATGACTGGATCTCTCAACAACTCACTCACTATCGCGAGGACACTACCAAAGGGGAAGGTGCTAGACGACCGTTCATGAGAACTCCGTCCCCGTGGTCCAGTCACCTCCCAACATGCCCCACCTCCCACACTGGGAACTACATTTCAATATGAGAGTTGGGCAGGGGCACACATCCAAGCTATATCAGCAGTTAAAAGGCTTTATGTAGCACTTGGCTCATAAGTGCTCAGAATATTTACCCATTAGAAGTGCCTGGAGGGAGTTTCCAAATTACACATGTTCTAGGTCCAAACAGTATTAAACACCAACTGGAACTTCAAGACCCAGTCACAGCAATTCCTTCAGAGGCAGGTACTATGATCATCTCCCTTTCACAGGTAATTAAACAGAGGCATAAAGAGGACAAGTAACTTTCCCAGTGTTACACAGCTTAAGGAAGGACACACTCCCATAGCTGATTGATGCAGGGCAGAGATACCCTTCTCAGCCTGGCCAATCCTGCAACTCCTGGGAAATGTGAAATTACATGGAGATTCACAAATAGATGAGGGTGATGAAGCTGAGTTACCCTGAAACTCTTAGAGAGAACTTAGTAGAAGGTTCCTGAACCTTGGCTGCTGCCTTTCCTGGAGTTGCCTCAGGTTCTGTCCTTCCCAAGCCCTGGCTGCTCAGTCCCATCTTTGCATCCGTAAGCTCCCTACTGTCCTTCTAGAAGCTCTCCCCCTTTTGTTTCTCAAGTTAGCCATAATCAGATTCTTTATTTGCAACCACAATAATCTTGATAAGTATACCTCTACTGAATTAGAAATTTGGAGGGAAGTTTTATGTTTGGAAAAGGTGGCCGGAATGGCTCTGCACCATAGTTAAAAAACACTGCGCAAAATGATTGAGAAACTCTACCTCATGAATATTTAAAGACTCTTAACTGAAATACAACATCTCTGTATAAATGGAGTCCAACTAATTATTTGTAATGAAAATATGTTACCCTCACTTACAAATGTTCTGCATCTGTACTTTGGTTGCAAGCAATGGACATAATTTCATTTATGTGACTCTGTCCTTCTTAGAAGGAATGCTCTTTGAGTCAACAGAATTTAGCCTGGCGTTGGCCTGACCATCACAGATCATAGTCCAATCACCACAAAGCAAAGCAGGCCTTAATGACACTTATTTAGAAATAAGATTTATTGGCTTCAGTAGGAGCTGCTACAGCATAATAATGCTTTGAGGTTAAAAATAAAACCTGGGGTTCCAGGAGATAACTTAGTAATGCACTACATAGAATATATGCAGATAATTAAATGTGTAGCTTAGTAATGCATTGTGTAGGTAGATTTCTGTACCTTAATAAAATACGGCAGTGCTGGATTATATGGATGGTGTGTCAGAATCATTTATTCTTCAATATCCATTGCATTGCCCTTACTCCATCACATGCTTCCCAGCCTCCTGGCAGTTAGGTCATAAGTGGAAGTGATAGGTGTTTCTTCAGGGCTGGAGTGCTTAAAAGCTGGTAGGCAGTCCTCCATCTCTCCTATAACCTGCCTTTGCCACCTGGAAGCCATGTGCTGAGATGGCAATGTCATATGATAGAATAGTCTGGATTGCTGAGTCACTACAGAAATAAGAATCAGCAGTCCATGAAAGACTTTACAGAAGCAAATTGCAAATCTTTAGGTGTCAAGCCATTGAGAATTTGGAGAACATTGAAAAATGTTTATCATTTGGACCACTGCCTGTTATCCTGAATAATATGGTAGACAATCCCATTTTCTAGGTGTCAAAACCTTGGTACTATTGATATTTTAGGACAAATAATTCTTTGTTGAGGGGAGATATCTGTCCTGTGCTTTGTAGGATACAGCAACATCTCTGGCTTCTAACCACTAGATGCCAATAACGTACCCCCTCCCCAACCAGTTGTCATAACCAAAAATGTTTCCAGACACTGGCACATGTCTCTTGAGGAAAAATTACTCCTAATTAAGAATCACTGCTCTGGATAATGAGTGAGTTTTGTATTTATTGTACTGTTTCTACTATCTCCTTCACTGTACTGGATAAGATATTAATATTACTGAGGCAGGAGGATAGGGTCTGGAGGCAGGGAACATAAAGCTGATTCATGCTGACTTCCTAGAACTAAATCAAATGGAACCACTTCAGCTATGACAGGAAATATCCTCTCCATTTACATAAGGCATACACCAAGTAAATAACTTCGTAACTTTACTTCACCCCCTTCATTTACGTAAGGTGTACACCAAGTAACCAATGGAAACCTCTAGAGGGTATTTGAACCCCAGAAAATTCTGTAACAGGGCTCTTGAGCCTCTGTGCTCGGGCCCACTCCCACCCTGTGGAGTGTACTTCATTTTCAATAAATCTCTGCTTTTGTAGCTTCACTCTTTTCTTGCTTTGTTTGTGCATTTTTTCCAATTCTTTGTTCAAGATGCCAAGAACCTGGACACCCTTCACCAGTAACATTATATCCTACTCCATGGGCATACCACAGAGAATACTAGATTCAGTCAAGAGACCTGGATGTAAAATTAAGAGCTTGGGCAAATCACAAGCCTGTTGCTGGGTCCTTTGGTTACATGTGTAAACCAAAAACCAAAATTCTAAGTCCTACAACTGACTGAATGGACCCTCTTCTCAGTCAAGGGGATCCAACTAAACCTGAAAAACTAGTTCAAACCATGACAGGGATGGAGGGGGTCAGATATGCCTCATTATTCCTTCCCCTTGGAGTTCTGGCGAAAGATAGCAGGGCCCTGAGAGAAACCAAAGTATTTTACCCCAAAATATATTCCTTTGATATACTTTGAAACGGCCCTGCAAGGCTGTCTCTTGTGGGGGAAATTCTCTTTCTATAGAGAATCTTATGCCCTTTCCAGGTCTTTTTCTGATCCTGAAGAGTTTGGCTGAGAATCTAGCACCTTTTAAGAGTCTGAATAGGAAACATTTGTCATCTACTGCCTCTCAGTGTGGCCACCTAGGAGACTTCATCTACATAATAAGAACCTTGGTTTTCATAACCCCTTAGCTTAACCCAGACACTCCTTGCTATTGATTCTAAGTATTTACATAATAACTTTTTCAACCAATTGCCAATCAGAAAATCTTTGAATCTACCTATGACCTGTAGGCCCCCTGCTTCGAGTTGTCTGGCCTTTCCAGGCCAAACCAATGTATGCCTCACATGTATTGACTGATGTCTTACATCTCCCTAAAACGTATAAAACCAAGCTGTAACCCAACAACCTTGGGCACATATTCTCAGGATATCCTGAGGCTGTGTCATAGGTCATGGTCCATAACTTTGGCAAAATAAACTTCAAAATGGATTAAAACCTATCTCAGATACTTTTTGGTTTACACAAGCAACAGAAACTTATGGATTAACTAAAGCAGAAAATGATTTTTTAGGAGAGTAGGAATATTATAGAAAAATGGGGGATTTGAGCAACCAGGCAGGCTACTCCAAGGCTCTCAGCAGTACATACCGTGGGCTGTTTCTTTGTTCCAACTGCTTTCTGCCTCAGCATTCTCTGCTTGATTCAAATTTCTGGGAGACAGAATCTGATTGGTTTTTCTTCATCACGATCCTCTCTTTTAGCTTAGGGAGGCGGTGGTGGCAGGTGTGATGGTACAGGAGGCAGCAGCAGCAGCTGAGTCTTATGATTAACAGCGTTATTAAAATCAAATGAATGTGGGGGGAGAACTTTCCTAAGGGAAAAGGAGATATCAGTATTAGGAGAGGGGAAGGGAGGCTGGGCAAGCAGAAAGACCAGATGTCTATTACGGGGCCTTAGTTCCCATAACTTTAAGGTGGGGATCATGATATCTGCCCTGCTTTATTCACTGTATTTTGAGAATCAAAAGAGTGGAATGTAAAAGCCATAAATATAAAAAAGGAACCTTGAGATGTCAAATGAGTTTGACTCCGGGAGTTGTGGTATGCAAGGCTGCTGCCATGCAATGATAAGGCAGGCTTCTGGGACATGTGAGAACTTTCATTCCAGTAGGTGGTTAGCCAGGAGCTGATGATTTTGGATGGAGTTTTATGGGACTTTTGGCTCTTTGAGACATCTCTAGGAGTAGTAAAGAGCATGATAAACTAGTATCTGTCCTTTCCCTTCTCAGGACCCCAACATCAGATGAGAGGTTGTAGGTTGTAGGGAGGTCAGGCCATGCAAAGCAATTCTGTTGCCTCTTCTGTTTAGAAAATCACTATTTTACCCTATTCTGCCTCCTTCCCTCCTATGGAGTAGAGTATATAAATGTTGTTATAGCAAAATAAGAGACTCTTAAGAAACATGTAATCCAGTCCTTTTTCCTTTTTTAAACAGGAAAAAAATGTGCCAATAGAGGGAAGCTAATTTAAACCCAACCCCAAATCCTGAAAGCTATTGGAACTAGATGAATTCACAAGAACCTGAATTCAGGGATCAGGTTGTGGGATTGGAAGGTCATAGCCTCTGCAGAGTCTGATTTTCAGATCAACGCAGAGCAGAGATTGTTTACCTGAAATCTATTTAACTCAAGACTTATAGTGAGTTCTATTATTTCTTGACAATGACATAATTAAATAAATCAAAGTTTCCGTCATTGTCTTCAAGGTAAGAGATGGATAAATCAAGCTAGCATCAGCTTTTCCCAAATCCTAAATGTATTTACCTTCGTTTGGAATGACCACTTTGATTCAATTGTGCTCTGTCACTCATCAGTAATTCCATCAGTGCAATTTCATGTACATAAATCTTGAGCTCTGGGGAGGATGTGCTTTATAAATCCACTTAGCTGTAAAGACAGAACATCACAGTGAAAGTGCATTGAAGGAACAGTGGCAAACACCACACTATGGGTTTTTGATTAATTTAATGTGGAGGCAAAGAACAAATGTTAAAAGAAATTGTGATCTAAATGCATTAGGGTCTGGGCCTCTCTGAGAACCAGGACTGGAAGATACACCCTCAAGCCTTCAATTCCTCAGACCCAGGCAGGAAGCTCGTTGAGAGAGAGAGAGAAAAAAAATGTGTCTAGGGAAAGATGAGAGAGCTAATAGTGTTATTTCATAGTTCATATCATTCATTTTACACCTGGGTGACTGGACTTATCCAGTTGATTATTGAATGAATGCCTATGGAGGGCCAACTGTGAGCTAGGTGCTGGGAAGCAAAAATAGGATATCTGCCCTGAGGACTTTACAGTTTAGTGGTACAGATCAATACTCACCAAAAAACCACACAGTGAATGCAATACTGTCATTGCAACAAGAGTTGTGAAAAGATAAACACATAATGCTGTTGGAAATTATAATGGGGGAATTGACTCATCGAGGAGGTCAAGGGTGATTTCCGTAAGGAAGGCAGGATTGAACTGAAATTCAAAGGAAGAGTAGGAAGTAACTAGGAGAAGGGATTTGGAGGTGGGGGTGGAGAGGGAGGCTGTGTTTCTGGGTTTCAGAGGGCTGGTGAGTGTGCTATGAGATGGAGCCCAGAGGCTGACAGGGTCAGGCCATGCAGAGCCCTGTAGGCCAAGCCTTTAATACCCTCCTATTAGAGGGTATTAAGCAGGAAGTGATGTGATGAGATTTTCACTTTTGAAAAGGTCACTTTGACCTAAGAGCCACAGCAATCACTTTGACATGGTAAGAGCCACACAAGAGGGAGTAGGAAGGGTCAGACTGAGTAGAGCATCAAGTGTCCTGGTAGACAAGAGGGAATCCAGGAACAAGGCCATCCCAACCTGGGTTGAGCAGCCAAACACTAGAAAGAGCAAGACAGGAAGTGAACCTACTTCTGAGGCAGTGGCTAGTCCAGCCGTGGACTTCCTATGTACAGCTGCACAGGAAGTAACCACAGATTAGACTAGGGGAATAGCTTCAACTGGTGGGTGGGAAAGAGGATTAAGAAAGCAGTGCTGGTTTTTAATTCTCCCTATTTCAATTCTTGTCTCAGAGAAGCCATAGCCTGCCCCTCCTATAGTTCTCTTCTGATGAACTCTGTTTCTATTGTGGATCTAACTCTCTTATTTTATCATAGAAAATGCCAAAAAATGTTAGCCATTATTACAGAGTGTTTCAGGAGTTCAGAAGAGAAATTGTCTCATCCCTATGGGGAGCAGATAACTCTTGTTGAGTGAAATTAAGGTGCCTTTTGAGCTGAGCATTGAGAGATGCTCCAATGGAGAAGTCAAGAAGAGCCCAGGAGACCACCAGGAGAAGACAGGACATCCACAATTTAAAGAGGAAGCAGTCTGAGCAAACATTTAAAGGGAAATGATATTGTCTTTGAAATGGATGGTGGTCAGACATGGGATTGAGAGGCAGGAAGGTTTTACCTAAGAACATAGACTGTGCGCCCAGACTGCCTCAGTGAAAATCTCAGCCCTGGCACTCCCTAGCTTTGTGACCTCAGGCAAATTCCTTTAGTGTTCTGTGGCTCAGTTTCTTTACCTTTAAAATAGAAGTAAGATCAGATTATCTACTTTATAAGGTTGTGATGAACACTAAATTTAGCACATGGTAAGTACCATGAAAATTTGCAGTATTATTATAGCAGTTGGAGGCCATGTTATAAACACAAGTGGAGGCTGTATCCTGAAGAGGTCAAAAGCCAGGCTGCAGAGTTGGCAAATATTGGGGATTTTCCAGATAGCATTCTGTTTTTGATAACTAATTTCATTCAAGTCCGGTTAGAGATATGCTCTTAATGACTTGAATCCTTTTAAATTTACTGAGACTTATTTTGTGACTGAGGATATTAGAAAATGTTCCATGTGTATTTGAGAAGAATGTGTATTCTATCATTGTTGGGTTGAGTGTTCTATAAATGTCAATAAGGTTAAGTTGACTGATAATGTTGTTCAGATCTTCTATACCCTTATTGATTTTTTGTCTACTTGTTTAATCAGTTGTTGAGAGGGGTGTATTAAAATCTCCAACTATAATTGTGGACATGTGTAATTTTACCTTGCAGTTCTATTGGTTTTTATTTCCTGTATTTTGGATCTCTGTTATTAGGGCATACATATTTAAGGTTGTTATATCTTCTTGTTGAATTGATACCTTTATCATTACAAAATGACTTTCTTTACCTCTGGTAATATTTTTCTGCTTTAACATCTATTTTGTTTTTGTTCTACCTGTTGCTTAGTAGTAATGCCACTCCAGCTTTTGTCTAGTGTCAGCATGATATATGTTTTTCCATCTTTTTACTTTTAACCTTTTGGTATCTGAATATTTAAAGCGTGTTTCTTATACACAGCATATAGTTGGGTCTTACTTTTTAAAAGTCCAGTGTAGTAACCTGTACCTTTTGATTTGAGCATGTAGGTTATTTACATTTAATGTGATTATTCATATGATAGCATTTAAATTTGTCATTTTGCAGTCCTTTTTCTATTTGCTCCAATTCTTCACTGTTCCTTTTATTCTTCTTTTCTTGCCTTCTTTTGGATTAATTGAATACCTTTTACTATTTTATTTTCTCTGTTCCTTATGATCTGTAATTCTTTATTTTGTTTTCTTGGTGTTTGCTTTAAGGTTTATGGTATACATTTTAACTTATCATAATGTATATTCAAGTAATATTATGTCACTTTACATATAGTGTAAAAGCTTGGCAGTAGTTCATTTCCACTTCTCCTTTTCTAATCTTCATGTTACTGTCATATATTTTAGTTTCACATATGTTATAAACCCCATGGTACATTATTATTTTTGTTTTAACCATCACTAATCTTTTAAGAAATTTAAACAATAAGAAAAAAATCTCTCTATACCCAGGATGTTACTTTTTTGTTGCTCTTCATCCTTTTGTATAGATTTATATTTCCAACTGGTATAATTTTCTTTCTTCCTGAAGGACTTCCTATAACATTTCTTGTAGTGTGGCTTTGCTGATTATGATTTTTTTTCTACTTTTGTATGTCTTTAAAAAAGTATTTCACCTTTGCTTTTGAAAGATATTTTTTTGACACTTGACATTTTTTTTTTAGTACCTTAAAGATGTTCCTCTACTGTCTATTTGGGTGAATGTTTCTTAACAAGAAATCTGTAATTTTTAGTTTTGATCCTCTATATTTAAAACACCTTTCTTTTCCTTTGGCTGCTTTTAAAATTTTATCTTTCTCACTGGTTTTGAGCAATTGGATTATGATACACATTGGCGTAGTTTTCTTCATTTTCTTTGTGCTTGAAATTTGTTTAGATTTTTGGACCTGTGAGTTACAGTTTCCATTAAATTTGAAAAACATTAGCCATTACTTCTTCAAATACTTTTTATGTTTCCCCTTCTCTCTCCTCTCTTTTGTGATCTCCAATAACACATTTGTTAGGCCATCTAAACTCTTCCCACAGTTCACTATGCTCTGTTAATTTTCAAGATTCTGTTCTCTTTGTGTTTCATTTTGGATGTTTTCTACTATGATATTTTTGAGTTCATTAATATTTTTTGTTATACTTAACATGCTATTAATCCCTTCCATAAACTTTTTAATCTCTGACAATGTGATTTTCTTTAGAGATGGAGTCTTGCTATGTTGCCCAGGCTGGCCTCAAACTTACGGGCTCAAGCAATCTTCCCACCTTGGCCTCCCGAGTACCTGAGATTATAGGCACATGCCACCATACCTGGCTTCTATAAATTTTATTGAGCTTTGTACCGTGACAGAGTTGTGTAATTTTAAAACAGTTCGATTCTTTTGGGTCTTACTCTTGAAATATTTTTAGGTGAGAGCAGAACCATGTTCAGTCTAGGGCTAATTATTTCGTACTACCTTAGTAAGTCTTTTTGTGTGCTTTACCAGTGTTCCATGATTCTTGGGGTTTTGTGGTCTGACTGGGACGGACAGATATATGCTCAGTTCCATATAAACATTACTCACTGTTACTTCTAATCTTCTCAGGTGGTACTTCCCCTAGCCTCAGTAAGTTTTTGCAAACACATTTGCTGACCAGTATTCAGCTGCGTATATGAAGGGACCACTCTGAAAATATCTGGAGTTCTCTCTCTGTGGAGCTGTTTCCTCTCGGTACTCTTTCCAGTGAACTCTCTCTGCCTTGGTTTCTCTGGACTCCCAGCTCTGCCTCCTCAATTCACGGAGTCTGCCAGGCTCTGTCTAGTATCTCCAACTGGTATTGTAGCCTGGAAACTCACTTAAGGCAGTAAACTGGACCAATTGCAGGACTCATCCTATTTGTTTCTTGTCTCTCAGAGATCACTGTTCTTCATTGCCTGTGCTTTGAAAACCATTGTTTCCTACATTATATTCATATCTGGTTGACTTAGGTGGGAGGATAAACCCTCTTATTCCATATTGGCCAGAAGCATAAGTTTCAGACTGCAAAAGTTTAAATCCCATTGTTTAGGCAATGCAGAAACATTAAACCAGGGGAACAGTGATCAGTTCTGGCTGTCCAGAAGGCAACTCTGGTAGTGTTCAGTGGAGGAGAAAAGAGATTGGAGAGAGGAAGGCCCGTGCAAAGCCATAACATGAAGCAATGAGGGCCTGGAAAAGGCATGAATTTGAGCGTTGTGGGAAGTCAGGGACCCCAAATGGAGGGACTGGCTGAAGCCATGGCAGAAGAATGTGGATTGTGAAGATTTCATGGACATTTATTAGTTCCTCAAATTAATACTTTTATAATTTCTTGTGCCTGTCTTTACTGCAGTCTCTAAACATAAATTGTAAATATTTCATGGACACTTATCACTTCCCCAGTCAATACCCTTGTGATTTCCTATGTCTGTCTTTACTTTAATCTCTTAATCCTGTCAGCTGAGGAGGATGTATATTGCCTCAGGACCCTGTAATAATTGCATTAACTGCACAAATTGTACAACATGTGTGTTTGAGCAGTATGAAATGTGGGCACCTTGAAAAAAGAACAGGATAACAGCAATTGTTCAGGGAATAAGAGAGATAACCTTAAACTCTGACTGCCGGTGAGCCGGGCGGAACAGAGCCATATTTCTCTTCTTTCAAAAGCAAATGGGAGAAATATCGCTGAATTCTTTTTCTCAGCATGGAACATCCCTGGGAAAGAGAATACGCGCCTGGAGGTATAGGCTTATAAACAGCCCCCCAAGGTGCGCCTGTCTCTTATGGTCGAGGCTGCAGGGGTGAAATAGACCCCTGTCTCCCATAGTGCTCCCAGGCTTATTAGGAAGAGGAAATTCCCGCCTAATAAATTTTGGTCAGACCGGTTGATCTCAAAAACCCTATCTCCTGATGTTATCAATGACAATGGTGCCCGAAACTTCATTAGCAATTTTAATTTCGCCTCTGTCCTGTGGTCCTGTGATCTCGCCCTGCCTCCATTTGCCTTGTGATATTCTATTACCTTGTAAAGTACTTGATGTCTGTGACCCACACCTATTCGCACACTCCCTCCTCTTTTGAAACTCCCTAATAAAAACTTGCTGGTTTTTGTGGCTTGTGGGGCATCACGGAACCTACTGACATGTGATGTCTCCACCAGATGCCTGGCTTTAAAATTTCTCTCTTTTGTACTCTGTCCTTTTATTTCTCAAGCTGGCCGATGTTTAAGGAAAATAGAAAAGAACCTACGTGAATATCGGGGCAGGTTCCCTGATATTTGAGAAACTCTAAAATCTGGGTATAGAAAGTGTCCCGAAATAAAATGCAAAGGTCCAAGTTTGTGCAATAGAAACATGATGTAAAGTGCCATTGGCCTTCCATATCCATGGGTTCTGAATCCATGGATTCAGTCAACCACAGATTGAGAATATGAAGACGGAAAAAGATGCTTGCATCAACACAGAACATATACAGACTTTTCTCTTGTCATTATTCCCTAAACAATAAAGTATAACAACTATATACATAGCATTTAGAATGTATTAGGTATTATAAGTAACATAGAGATGATGTGAAGTATACAAAAGGATGTGTGTACATTATATGCAAATATTACACCATTTTTTATATAAGGGACTTGAGCATCTGAGGACTTTGTTATTTGCCGTGGGTGGAGGTGGGGGGTTCGGGCTGGAACCAATCCCTGTGAATACCAAAGGATGACTATAATGTGTTATAAATCTGTAGCATTTTGTGTGTGCCTGCCAACACAAATTGAAGGCTGGGTTAAGGCAAAAATTGTTGTTTCCCATAATGCCTTCCAAACACTAGGTGCCAAACACCCTGAGAACTGGGGAGTGTGGGACTCATCAGAGACACCCTGAAAAGTCCTGCAGAGTCTGAGCCTTGAAATCTGTGGACTTAGATAACCTTAAGGACTTCCAAATGACTGTTCTTGTTTGTACAACATTTGAGCATAGTTCCCATGTGAAATCACGATGTTTTATTCATGTGCACTTGGAAACTTTGTGAATAGCAGAGAATATTTTAGAATTCTAGAAAGCAAATCTCCACATGTGTTTATCACAGAGCTTTTGAGTTTTCAAGTCATTTTGGAATGAAAAATTTTTTCTTCTAAACCACAAAATCTAAATGCAACTGGGATCTTTACGTTTGAACGTTGTATTTCCTCTAAGTTATTGGTATGCCTAATGCTAAAATAATATATTTAGGATAATAAAGTAAAGTAGAGAATAAAAAAGCACAAGGCATAGTCAAATAAAATCAGTCTTGAGAAAATGTACCATTACCAGTTTGAAGGAGTTAAGCTTAAATGGAATCTCTTTAAACTTATTATGGGAATGCTTGTTCAAGGAACAAAGATCAGAGAATATTAACAAGTTTGTGTCATAGAAAGGCTATTAGAAACCTCTGAGCCCTGGGAGAGCAGTTCTAGTTCTAAAAATATTCTTTCTGTGATGAGAAATGACAGTGGGAATGGTGGGAGTTAGCACCTATGGCTTGTGTGCTGGCTTCCTCTCAGGGTGGAAGGCTGGGGCCAAAATTATGCCTGCACCTTGAATTCCTTTAGGCTTCAGAATGACTGGCAGACCATCTCCCAAGATTCTTACTGATAATCCCATAAGGAGATCTCAAGGGAAATATAAATCCATTTACATGCAAACCCTTTCCAAAGTGAATGTTGACCAACAACAAAAAGTGACCTTTCTCACTGCTTAAATTCAGGAAAAATGACCTGTTATTTCTCAAGCACTTGAGTACAATACAGCCACTGGGTAACTAATTTTATTATGGAGAAGTGGATGAACAAGGTGGCAGGAAGAAGGAGGAAGAATAGAGAACCTGAGTAAAACAGTGAGATGAAACTCTTGTCACCTATGTAGTATCTTTTGATGCTAGTATGGCAAATTGGCTCCCTCATTTTCTATATTGGAATATTAACTCCCCTTCCCATCTCTGTTGATGCTTTTGGAAACACATGTTTGAAGGCTGCATGACAGCTCATGATGGTTACAGCTCTGTCTGTTTGAAAGGTCTTTCTCGTTTTTTGGGGACGCTGTTCTATCCTTTATAGCCCTGTTAGGGTGAGCCAGAATCCCTTATCCCCACCCCTGCCAGAGGGAAAGGTATGTGACCCAGGCTGGCAATTAGGAATTGCTTTCCTCATGCAAAGAATGAGAGGTGAAGCATGGGCACAGGGCCCAGATAGGACCATTGGGCTTTTCCCTGGGATGGATGTATAGACATTGGGTAGAGAGTTCCACTTTGCACTAATGGTAACTAAGTCAAGTTGCTGGCTACACAGAGTTGAGGGGAAGGAGGATGCCACAAGGGAAATGTGGGCAGCAGAATCAGAGCCTGTCCTTTGTAATTTTGTTAAATACCCAAATGAGGCCTATTTCATGACAGATGGAAGATTTTAGAGATCGATGAATTTTTTCAACAGCTTCATAATTGCAGTCACTTATGTTTGATATGAGTATGCTTTCTATCACATGGATCTTAGCGATCATTCAATTCCTTTCCAGGCCTCCTGTCAAAATAATAAATGACCTGTATCAGAAAACTGCCAGCTGGCAGAGACTATCAACCCAGAATTTCATGACCACCAGAAAGGGTAGTTGCAGGGGGGACCTGCTGCTGTTTCTTTCTTCCTCAGGATTTGGGTTTTCCTGCAGGAAAGTATCCCCTGACATCCTATGTACATGGATAGTTCTAATAAGAAGCAATCTTCTTAAGCAATTGGCAAAGTTGAATGAGAATTAGCTACCCATCCTGTGGTAGACTGTTCTTTATAAATTGTGTTAGCTGGGAAGAAAATAGAAATCTCCAATTCCTCAGTGCCTGGAGTTGAAATCATCCTACAAATGCAAGATTGGCCAAATCTATTACAGAGCAGAGCAATGAGTGAGATTGTTTACAGTTTGGTGTCAGTTTTGAGTTTGTGTAGGGATACGGTGACCATGGGCCAAAGTTTTTGATACTTCAGTAAAAGAACCTGTTAGGGATCACCAGAAAGACTGTGTGTTAATGGAGGAAAGACATGGATTCATTCTCTCCCCATGCTCATCAGAGACTAGAAACTTTGCTCTTTTCTCCAGGAATCTCCCTTTTCTTGGTTGATTCAGCAATCCTGTGGGAAGTGTCTGAGGCTACGACCCAACTCCATTGTCTACAAATAGTTATTGTGGATGAGAAAGATGGATTCTTCTCTTATATATGTGCAGACACATACTTATACACACATTGGGGTAATTTTCTCAGTGCATAGCAGCATGGGGATGAATCAGAGAACTTAGAAGATGTCATAGAAAGCGCTTAATACAGAGCTTAGCCAATGTTTTGTGGCAACAGCCAGAGAGTAATTACTTTAAGGCTTTCAGGCCGTACTGAATATTGCAACTATTCAACTTTGTGTTGTAGTGTAAAAGCAGCTATACACAATACATAAATAAGTGGATGTGGCTGTGTTCCAGTAAAACTTCATTCACAAAAACAGGTGGCAACTGGGTTTAGCTCTTGGGCCCCAGTTTTCCGACCGCTGGTCTAGTCCTTTGCCCTTGGTGAGGAAATTGAAAGTCAAAATGATCTACCAGGCCATGTAGGTAATAACTAGCAGAGCTAAATCCAGATCTCAGACTCCCGAGTCCCAATCAATTTCCTTTCCACTGCCTCATGCTCCACTATTTTTTGCTCTTGAAGCCAAGTAGGAGAGTTATCTAGTCCTCCTCTCTCTGAAGGGCTACACATAGGCACTAGTGGTAAATTCTGTATAACAGGGCTCCTCTACTTAGGTTTGGTACAACCATCCTGGGTGCACAAGGCTGTATTTCCATGTGTGTGCCACGTGTTGGAAGCAGGGCCGTGTCAGGTGCCAGCATAGGCTTTAAGGGAGATCCAAGTCCCAGAAGGTCAGCTCTAACATTAGCATTTGTCAGCAACTGAGAACAAGTGATCTAAAACACATCTTGTATCTGCTTATCTGAGTCAACCTCAGAAACCCCACAGTCAATTTTGAAGATACTTCTGCAAATTCTTAGAGAAAGATAATTCTACCTTCTAATGGAATGAGGTATGTTTAGGGCATTTTTCTGTGCCTTACTGCCCTCTTCCTATCTAATATACCTGATTGCCATCCCTAAAACCTCATTATTCAGTTATTTACCCTTTTTAGATAGTCAGACTCACTTATCTCTACACCTTTAATCTTTATTTACTTTCTTGTAGCATTAATTATTTTAATCTAATCTCATGAATCACAACTCCCCTGATTTTGAATTACTAGCTTAACTTTGCACTGAATATTCTGATTCACCTTTATTCCAGAGGTGAAATTTAAGCTATAAATAGCTACAGGAAAATGTGTAAGAGCTAAAATCCTTTTTTGTTCATATGTTGAAACTTTGCCTTATGAAATACTAAAAATATTTTATTAATTTAAGTATTGAAGATAAAATTGTATCCCAAAACTCATTTGGCCCATTTGATGTCTCTCTCTCAGCATAAGCTAAACAGGATTGAAATGTCATTAAACCCAATTCAGCTGCTAATTTGTTAGTGATTGTTTGGTCATAAAGAACAGAAATACAGCCAAACTAACTTAAGCAAAACGCAAAATGAAATTTATTGGAAGCAAACTGGACACAGGCCACAGAAGGCTATGTGGGTATCTATAGGAACTCAAACTAGGAACTGGCATGTCAGGGCCAAATTACCTTCCATGTCTCTCTGGGGCTTGGCCTCTTACATCCTCTCATCTTTGCAGTTTCCAAAGAAACTGAACACAGCCTCGTCTAGTGTTCAGGACTCACAACTCCAAGCCTCTTCCTCTGAACCTTTTACCAGTACTTGTTAAACTAGACCTGTGAGACCTCTGGGCTCTGCAGGGGTGCCACAGGGCATCCCCAAATACTCAAGAATTTATCTAAACCAGCAAAGATGTAGACCATCTGGAGAATCCCTTCCTGTCTTATCTTGGCTTTCTCAGTTAGGTTTCTATGTAAGAGAGGCATTTGAAAAAGAGGTTCTCCTGTCTATTTTGTGCTTCCATGGAATTGGTATTGAGAAGGATTGATTAAAACAACAAAACAATAAAAACTCTAAGTTGTGGGATGATATTTTGGATAATTGTACTTTATTTGATGGCAAATGAGCTAGTTGTTTCTTTACCTTTAGAATGGGTTTCCTTTTAGTTCTTGGGACAAAAGAGTCCATTGATTTTCTGGCTCTCGAAATCTGGGACAAGATGTGACTAAAGCAGGAGTTGGCAAACTATGGTCCTCAGCCTAAATCCTGTTTTAATTACCTGTTTTGTCAATAAAGTTTTATTGGAAAACAGCCATGCCCATTGATTTACATATTGTCTATGGCTACTTTTACATGACAATAGGAAAGTTGAGTAGTTGTCACAAGGACCATATATGGCTCACAAGCTTAATATTCTTACTATCTGGCCCTTTTCAGAAACTTTGTTGATCCCAGGACTAAAGAGATAAGACAAGAACAAATTTTACCTCAGTGGGTCATAGAGTGATGCCTCAGATGGCTCTGGAGTCAAAAGACAAGTGGTAGAAGAGTCTACAATGAGGAAATCATTTAGAGACCCAACATCTCAATCTCATAGTGGAATCTGGCCATGGACTTCTTTCAAAGAATATTAATAAACTAGGCTCCACCCAAGTGATTTGCTGTATCAAATGTTTTCAGTCTGCGCTGCAGTTCAAATAGTTTGACAAGAAATGAATAAGCTACTGGGGAGTGTGAATTATGATCAGGATCTGGGTGTAGCTTATTGTGACATTGTAAACTGTGGACTAAACAATTTCTTCTATTAAACGTTGCTCGAACTGTTGAGCAGTTCTAAGTTAAAATCTGACAAAAACTAAAAAGAAAATATGTGCTTGACAAATAATGAAAATACAACCTATAGGCAGAAAACTGCATGATTCAGAAAAGGATTTTGATATTTTTATGTTCATTCCAGGATAAAGGAACAAGCCCCACTTGAGGCCGGCAGGAAGAGCCTCACTTGGTTTCCATGACAAAGTATAGCCACTGCTGTTTTACATTGCCCCTTTGCTGCCAAAGAAAGTGGAGTATCCAAGGGAAGATGTTATATTGGTCACCTCTTCCTTCTGGCACCTGGTTAGCACTCCCATTCCCTTTTTTCTCCTGAAGGGGAGTCCCCCTTATCCAATTTTCATCTCTTTGCCTTCATTTTAATTTGATGGGCCTCACATCTTATTAATTGTTTTTCCAAATGTCCATGTAGTGGTTTACCTTTGAAATTGTCCTCTTTAAAGAAAAACAAGCAACTTTAACACTCAAAGTAAAATATTAGCTTTTATGACTGATATGATTTGGCTGTGTCCTCACCCAAATCTCAAACTGTGGCTCCCATAATTCCCACATGTCATGGGAGGGACCCGGTGGGAGGTAATTGAATCATGAGGGCAGGTCTTTCCCATGCCATTCTCATAACAGTGAATAAGTCTCACAAGATCTGATGGTTTTATAAAGGGGAGTGCTGCTGCATACACTCTCTCTTGCCTGCTGCCACGCAAGATGTGACTTAGCTCCTCCTTTGCCTTCCACCATGATTGTGAGGCCTCCCCAGCCATGTGGAACTGTGAGTCGACTAAACCTCTTTCCTTTATAAATTACCTAGTCTCAGGTATGTCTTTATTAGCAGCATGAGAACAGACTAATACAACGCCCGTAGTAATGTCAATGATAATGATATTAGTTATAACCTGGTAGCCATCATCTACTGAACGTCTCTGATGAGTAAAGCATTTGAAATACTTTATCTCACTTGATCATCAAATCAGCCCTGGGAAATAAATACAATTATAATTACTATTTTACTAATGAGGAAATTCAGGCTTAGGGAGATTATATAACTTACAATAATTTACGTATTCCACAAATATATGTTGGCTGACTGCATGTTCCTAGTATAATGCTGGGTCTACCACCGTGAGCACATAGCCTTGAAGTATGGCATCTATACCCCAGTAATGTAGACAGATAATACACAAACAACAATAAAAACACACGATTCCAAAGGGGGATAAGTGTTCAGGAGGAAAAGGACAGGGTGCTGTGAAGAACAGTAAGAGGCTACAATTAATACATGGCTGTCTGGCCCCAAGTTTGTCTAAACTCAAGTTTGTCTCTGAGGACTATGTTCTTAATTGACCTTTCTATCCTTCCTCTATGGTACAGCACAGCCTAGAGCTGGATGGATGGGACTTTGAGATCCCTGGGCCTGTCCAGTGTATCTTGCCAGCTGAATTTCTCAATTGTCTACTTTCATCTTGGTCTTCTTTGGGTATGGAGACCCTATAGTCTTTCCCAGAAGCCTTTTCTACTATTTTTTTCTTTCTCCTTTTTTTTTTTTTTTTTTTTAACATATGGGCAAGTCCCTTCCTGCCTGTATTCTTCCTTCCTTCCCTCCTTTCCTTCCATCATCTGTTTATATTACTTTATTTCTACCAAAAATATAATGTATTCAACAAATATTTATCTTTAATAAATTTATCAAATATTGAATAAATTTAATATTTATTTAAATATTATTTATTGTTAAATGAATAAACCAAAAAACAAACCAGGACAACCACCATGAATCACCTTCCAGGGGCTTCTGGGTGATCTCAGAGTAACACCAAGTCCTTAATGTGGCCTCTCCTGGTGTCCATTGCAGCCTATTATTAAATATTAAATAAAATTAATATTTAATATTAACATTAATATTTATTAAATATTAAATAAAATTAATATTTAAGATTAACATTAATATTTATTAAATATTAAATAAACTTATTAAATATTAAATATAAAGAAATTTATCTTAAATATTTGTTGAATGCATTATATTTTTGGTAGAAATATGCCAAATTTTTATTGGTAGCAGGGCTTAGCAGAGTCTTCTCTGTAAGTACTTATTGACTAAATGAATGTACTGGACTTAAAAGAAAACAAATTTAAAACAAACAGGATCCCTGTTCTCAAGGAGTTTACATTGGCTGAGCAGAAAGACACCTAGAAAGCAGGTACTAATGAGTAGGGTACATTTTGGTTGGCTCTCCAAAAATTCTACCCTGCAAAATTCTAACGGATTGGATTTGTCTCACAGTTCTTTGAAGAGCTCACTTCAGTGGTTCCCAAAGCTCTGATTTGTAGTTCATTAACTGTGTCTATGGATCTCTTGATGCAAAAGAAGGAAATTTTTTCAAAGCTCAAATAAGGATCTGCAGGTCATTGTCCAGGATGGATTTACTAGCACTATTCCCAGTGGCATAAATTTATTAGGATGGTAGTGAGCAGAGTGAAGATGAAGGGGGAAATGGGGTGGCTGTGTCATCTGAGACTTCCTCCGCCATGTGCAATGAACTTGGCTACAAAGTCGGTGCCCCCAAAGTTAATAATTTCCATTTGCATCATCAGCACTCCAAATAATTTGATGGATATCCACAGATGAACATGTGATTTACAGCCTCCTCCGTAGAAAACTCATTCCATCAATAAAATATGTGTCCCTTTCACTCTAGGTCTACACAGCTCCCTACCATTCTTTTTGCATGCTGTCCTCTCTTACAGCCTTGGATTCTTTCCTAGGGCTGCTGGAACAAATTACCACAAACTGGGTGGCTTAAAACAATAGAAATGAATTCTCACAAAGTTCTGGAAACTAGAGGCCTAAAGTCAAGGTGTCAGCAGGGCCATGCTCCTCTGAGGGCTGTAGGGGAGGACTCCTCCTTTCCTCCTCCAGCTCCTGGGGGCTGCCTGCAATCCATGGCATTCCTTGTCTTGCAGATGCATCTCTCCAGTCTTTTTCTCTGTGTGTCTCCATGTCTTCACATCTCTCTCTGCTTGCAAGGACACCAGTCATTGGCTTTAGGTATCACCCCAATGCTGTACGAACTCATCTTTACTTGATTACACCTGCAAGGACCCCATTTCTAAGTAAGATAATATCCACAGGTACTATGGGTTAGTGCTTGGATGTGTATTTCTAGGGTATATGACACAACCCACCACAAACCTCATGCCTCCAAAAGGTATCTGGAATCCTCACACTTCTCACTAGCTCCAGTGTGATCACCCTATCCTGACCACCATCTTCTCCCTCTTGGTGACTCCAGGCCTCCAGATGGGCTTCACTGCATCCTCTCCTGACCCCTATGGTCCCCGCAGCCAGTGTCATCTATTGGAAATGCAAATAATAGTGTTTCTTTCCGGGGAAAACCAATCTGGAACCACCACCACGAATCCCCTTCCAGTGGACTCTGGGTGATCTCAGAGTAACACCAGGTCCTTATGTGGCCTCTCCTGGTGTCCACTGCAGCCAGCCACAGTGGTCTCCTTCCCCTCCCTCAAATGCCTGGAGCTTCTTCCTGTCTCCAGTTATGGGACTTGCCATGGCCTCTGCCTATGAAGCTCTGCATGACCTTGCAGGGCAGGCTTCTTCTTTTGTCCAGGTCCCATCCCAAATGTCACCTTCCTGAGAGACACCATCCCTGGTCTCCTGATCTAGAACATTTGTCCTGTCCCCCAGTTCCCCACGCTGTTCCTCTTGTCCCACACACAGATGCCTTTCTGCACGACATTATAATTGCCTGAATTGTCTTGTTCATTTATTTTAATGAGGTGTATCTCTGCAGCCCACTAAAATGTCAGTCCCATTACAGCAGGATTGGTCTCTCCTGGTCTCATGGTGTCCTCGGTGCCTGCACAGTGTCTAGCACTTACTGGGTGCTCAAAGGTCTCTGTTGAGTGACTGGATGGAGGGATGAAGTGACTATCCATAAGTTGATGATATTTGGCTATCTGATCTAGACTGTGGGATATTGAAATAAGGTAATTAGAAGAAGAAGGGGTGCTGTTGGCAGTGAGCAGATTGGCCAGTGAGGGAGGAATCCAAGAATGGTGACACATGGCACCATCAGAGCTCAAATGTATAGAGTGACCTGAGGACATTTAGTGTAGGGGCAAAGAACGTGAGCCCCTCAATAGCTCATGCAAACCTGGCTCTATCCCAGGTCTCCTCCACCTGTGAGTGCAAATGAAGCTACATGAAGAGCAGGAACTCTGATCCCTTGCTCTTATCCTCATCTGGCTCATGGTCTCCGTCCATCCCCACCTGGCCCTAAGCCTTTTTGGTTTCCATGGGAGCCTCTCCCATGAAGTGTGTGGTGCTCTCAGTGAGATCTCAAGCCCTGTGCCAGGGTGCTCCCTCTTGAAGCTGCCCAAATCACCTGTCCTTGAGGGTCTGTACCCTGCTGGGTCCCCAAAGGCCTTTCCTCTAGCTCCAGTAACCACAGCAAACATTTCGTGGCCCTTGCTTTTGTGCCAGGCACCATTCTGAGTCCTTTATGTACATAAATGCATCTCATTTCATCAATCCAGACACTCTCCCCTACTTCCTACATTTTAACATCTTTAAAATGCATTGCATCCTACAATGATATCATAGACCCAGTTGAATAGGGATGTCAACCCTGCCAACAGCATTCTGAGGAGGGTGCTATTATTATCCTGCCCTCAAGAGGAGGCACAGGGAATTTAGGGAATCTCTGGTATGTATGCTGCTGAGCTGGAATTCAGCCACAGCTCAGAGCCCAAGCTCTTCGAGGATACACTTTATGCTACCCTGGTCACCTGGACACCAAACCACATCATTATCTGTCTCTCCCTTCTGTCCATTGCCTTTGTGACCAGGGAATTTAGAGCTTGCACACTCAAATAGGCTCTTTTCTCCTTTGTAGCCCATTTAAAGGCCTTCTTGAATATCAACTCATGTAGTTACACCCTCAGAAGAATCACCAGGCCAACTATTCCACAAACAGACTCTGAACCCAATTTGGGTTTTCCCAGAGACTTTGTTTATAAGCTAAGTACTTCTGGCTGCAAGGAAAGAATCTCTTGACTACAATGACTTCACAGGAAGACACTCATTTTCTCACATACCCAGAAATTCAGGAAAGGCCAGGTGGGAAAGGGGGTTCAATCTGGGAATAACTCAGTGGTTTAGAGATGCTTTCAAGGACTCAGGTGTCTGCTTTCCTTGGGGTGTTATCATGGCTCCTGATCAGGTAGACATAGCTATGTCCAGAGGAAAAGTTATCTCTTTCTCATCTCTTTTTATTTAGACTCAAAACAAAGCAAACTCCCTTCACCCTCAACTTTTCCACAAGTTCCTCAGAATGTTCCATTGGTCAAGTTTGAGTCATGCATTCAGGCTCTAGCTGCAAGGCAGGCTGGGGAAGCTTGTGCCTGGCCATATCAGTCTGGACAATGGCAGATGGGCTTCACCAGCAAAGGAGTGGGTGAGTTGGTGGGAAGGGTTACAACAGTGCCTGTGAGTCCTGCTATTAACTGGCAAATTTTGTGCAATCAGAGATGTTCAATGATGCTGAACCTGAATATCCAAAACAGGTTAATTGAGCTCATTATTATCAGTATAAGCATCCAGGGAAGCGGGTACTCTATTTTAGAATGTTTTCTATCCTCTATGTTTAAAAACAAAAGCTTTTGTGTATCAATTTTCTAGAAAATTCACTTTCATAGAACCTTCATCCTCTGATAATTCCACATCGATTAAGCATGTTTGTAAGTGAATAACTTGTTCTTCTAATTGGCCAATCATACCAAAGAAATCTTGGTAAGTGATTATTTGAGCTCTGACCAATTTATAGTCAGGCTGATTCTCAAACAGGCTTCCTGGATTGCTTTTAGGGCCTTTCCCTATGTCTTCCTTTTTCTCTTGCTTTTTCTAGCAGAGTAGAAAAAAAGGGAAAAAACCTGAAATTTAATTAATATCCAGACATTTATACTGTGGGCGAGTATTGGTGGGATGAAACACTTGAAACTCATGATTTCAGAGAGCTTTGGGGGCTTATTCTTGAGTACTTGAGTAAAATATCCCTGTTTTTCCTGTGATTCTTAGATCCTTGCTATTAAATTCACAGAACCACTGTGTTTTGGAACCAAAAGTCACATTAGAATTTCAGAAATATTTCATTTTTAAATGAGTGATTAATGGTACCTTAATAATGCTTATTATTGATGGAAGACTTAACTTATTTTTCTTAGTATGGGGGAACTGAGAATCACATGATTTGTTCAAAGTCACAAACAGTTACTAGCAGAAGACTCTAAACTTAACTGCAGCACACTCCCATGCCCTACTGGAACAATTGGAACAAACATAGTTGTGATGACTACTTTGCTCTTTCTCTCATTTTCTTGTTGTGGTCTATGAGGAAATTCATCTGAGTATCAGAAACACTACGACTCAAACAATATTGAATTATAAATGAGAAGAGTCAGAATGGCCCTCTGCCAATAAAACTCCTTTGCTTTTAACCTTTGCAAATGCAACGACCAGAATAAATGACACTCTGGATGGGCTCACATAATCACATTTAGTTGCCTTTCTGACCTTATCTTGGAAAACATTATAAAGGCATGTTTTCTAAGTATTGTGTACAGGGCATGTGTAGGATATAAGATTTCTGTCAAAAACCACTCAAATCGTCTTTAAACAATTGATGTTCAAATATGAACTGTCTGCTTGGAATCATAAATATTTACAAGGCTGACATTTGATTATTTTTTATGAAGGTAGAAAAAACACTTCAGCTGCCATTTAGGTGTTTGGAGAGGTGTTTGCTTTTGTTTTTCAGAGATGTTTGGGCACTCCTTGTTATTGACTGTCTCGCTGGTCAGTTTTGGGAAGCTTCCATCTTGTGGCAGACACAAATGCCTTAACATCTTGGGAAATTGCCATTGCAGATTATGGTCAGAGGCACAGGGTAGTTAAATAACTGGGCCAAAAGTCATAGAGCCAGTAAGTGGAGTAGCTGGATTGAAACCAGGTGGTCTGGCCTCTGAGTCCGTTGTTGTTATCCAGGGTGCTACACTGCCTCCCACTGTATCTGCTGTAGTCACTATCCACCCATTGACTAGCTGCTCTTGTCAATATTCAGCCAAGCATTTGCAAATCCTACTGTGTTCTCTTGTCACCTTTGTGTGGTGGTCAGATGCTCAGGTGCTGAGGAGGACAGGAGAAGATTGGACAGGAGAGGTCCATGAGCAATGGGCCCCATAAAGTCCACCAGGGAAGCCTGGCTCTAGAGACCTGGTCCTCCATGGACTGGGACACGACAATTGTAAAGGGTCATCATCATGAAGAATGAAAAGCCAGGGTGTGCTGTAGCTGGCTTCCCAAGTCTGGATTTAGTGACTTTGCATTAGTAGTTTGAAATTGGCCACAGTAGGAGTGTTCACACCATAGAAAGTGGTAAATTCTTAATCCAGTCTATCATTGTTGGACATTTGGCTTGGTCCCAAGACTTTTCTATTGTGAATAGTGCCACAATAAACATACGTGTGCATGTGTCTTTATAGCAGCATGATTTATAATCCTTTGGGTATATACCCAGTAATGGGATTGCTGGGTCAAATGGTATTTCTAGTTCAAGATCCCTGAGGAATCGCCACACTGACTTCCACAATGGATTAAGAAAATGTGGCACATATACACCATGGAATACTATGCAGCCATAAAAAATGATGAGTTCATGTCCTTTGTAGGGACATGGATGAAGCTGGAAACCATCATTCTCAGCAAACTATCGCAAGGACAAAAAACCAAACACCACATGTTCTCACTCATAGGTGGGAACTGAACAATGAGAACACATGGACACAGGAAGGGGAACATCACACACTGGGGCCTGTTGTGGGGTGGGGGGAGGGGGAGGGATAGCACTGGGAGATATACCTAATGTTGGATGACGAGTTAATGGGTGCAGTACACCAACATGGAACATGTATACATATGTAACTAACCTGCACGTTGTGCACATGTACCCTAAAACTTAAAGTATAATAAAAAAAAAAAAGAAAGTAGTAAATTCTACAGATGAAGGTTCCTCCAACCCTGGTCCCTCCGCCTAGCCAGTAGCTAAAATTTACTAACACACTCATGGAAAGGAATGAAAGTCACAAAAATCAGTTTAGATTTAATTCCTTCCCAATTAGCAGGATGTCCTTGCTCTCGAGCCAGGCTTCCAAATCCTGCTGAAGTCACCACCTGGGACCACTTAGGCTTATTTTCCCCTTCTCCTTAACCAACTCTGCTCTCCTCTGTCTTCTGAAATTCCATTCTGAATGTGCCTCAATCCTTTCCCATTTCCATCCAGATGCTTTGGCCTAATTCTGGGCTACTCTTTTGACTATGGTAGCAGCTTCCTAACTTGTGCCATTGGACAGAGTCTTGCCCTGCTTAGCAGCTGCCAACCCCCCCTTTAATCTCTGAGATGATCTGTCTAAAACACAAGGTGGATCTATTGCCAGGCACTTGTTTTAGAAGAAACACCTTAGCTTGTTATGGAAGACTTGGCCACAATCTCTTTCCCACTCTTTCTGCCCAGCTTCATCTCAGTCTCCTTCCTTTGCCTCACCTTGCATTTTAGTCTCACTGAGCTCTGCTGCTGGAAGGAAACCCTGAGTCCCCACAGTATTTTGTGCAAGCCATGATTATCACGCATACCCCATTATGTTGAAATCCATGTATTCCTCTATCTTACTCTGATCTGTGGTCCTCAATCACCAGGAAGATGTCTACTCCATGTAGTCACTATCATAGATCTCTACTGGTTTGTTTACTCATTACCACTCCTTCATCTTTTTCTTTGGGAAACTGTTTGTCTCACCCCTACCCTGTTTCCATGGCTCCAGGTGGCCCCCTTTTGAACCTCCATCCAAGACGATGTAGGACCTTGGCTCAAGATGGGCCAAGTAATGTCTTCTTTGGTATATTGGAACTGGAAGAGAGTGGAGGGAAAGCAAGCTTCTTTTCTTGGTGCCTGGAATGTAAGATGTAAAATTCAAAGAACATCTGGCAGCCATATTCTTCTGATATGTGGACTGAGAGAAAAAGAAACAAGTCTTCAGTAGAAGACATCGCCTGCTGATGTGTAGCCAAGTAGAGATGAGAGACTCATTTGTGAAATTGAATAGCAAGTATGTTAACAAGAAAGTAAAAACAATTTCTTGTATTTTCTGGCAAGTTTTAATTAAGGAAAACTCTAAAATATTAATTAAAACTAGCCACCTCCCACCAATTTTAGTTAAAATTATAAGACAGCACAGCATGTATGACTCAAATCTCCTGCTTACTGCTTTTTGAGAACTTAAGTGTTTGATTTTTATTCTTCTTCTCGGACTTTTCATCTTTTAATACCAGAGGTATTGGTTTCAGTCATATGATGGGAAAGAGGGATTTCTGGATTGACTCTGTTCCCGAGGCTGGGCTGCCTTTAAGGTGTTGTGTTATTATGACATCTTTCCAATAAAAAGCATTGTTTGCTTAAGCTAGTTTGGATTGGGATTTTCTAGTAACTTCTGTAAAATATTAAAAATAATGCCTCTGCCTAAGAGATCCACGTCCTAATCCCTGAAACCTATAAACATATCACATTATATAACAAACGGAAATTAAAGTAACAGATGGAATCAAGGTTGCTAATTAGCTGATTTTAAAATAGGGAGATCATCCTGGATTATCTGGGATATACCCAATATAATCACAGGCATCTTTATAATTGACAGAGGGAGACAGCAAAGAAGTTCAGAGTGATGGGATGTAAGGAGGATTTGACCCACTGTTGCTGACTATGAGAATGGAAGAAGGGGCCATGAGGAAGGCGGGGGCGCTCTAGGAGCTGGAAAAGGCAAAGAAACAGATTCTCCCCAAGAGGCTCCAGAAGGAACACAGCCTTGCATTCCTTGATTTTAGCCCTGTAGGACCAGTGTTGGGTTTCTGATATGCAGACCTGTAAGATGATAAATTTGTGTTGCTGAAGCCACTACATTTCTTACAGCAGCAAAAGACAATTCATATACTCTAGCAAACTTACAGTCATTAAGACCATCTCTGCTTTTAATATCTCAAACGTTGCAATTCTCGTCTATGAACACATTTCTCCATTTCTGCTCTCTGGTCTTAGTAAGATTCTTAATTCCTTATGTTCTTCAGTCTCTGCTTCCACACACACATATTTCATTTTCCTCCTAATGATGCAAATCTTCTAGCAGAGTTCCTGGCACATGAAAGACATCCATTAGAGGAGCGATAGTAGTAGTGGTTTTGATTATTGTTATCATACTAAAGGGATTTCTTACTTCTACAGATCCTAGAACAATGCTTCCCTTAGAAGTAGTTCTGATGAAACATTTGTGAAATTGAATAGCAAGCATGTTAACAAGAATATAAAAACAATTCCTTGTATTTTCTGGCAAGTTTTAATTAAGGAAAACTCTAAAATATTAATTAAAACTAGCCAGCTCCCACCGATTTTAGTTAAAATTATAAGACAGCACAGCATGTATGACTCACATCTCCTGCTTACTTCTTTTTGAGAACTTAAGTGTTTGATTTTTATCCTTATTCTCAGACTTTTCATCTTTTAATACCAAAGGTATTGGTTTCAGTCATATGATGACGAACTGAAAGCCATTTATGTTTTTCAAAAGATGAGATGAACCCATCAGCACATACACATTGTTCGATTAAGAACTTGTAATTTATGTTCAGCTGACCAAGTTGTATGTCTTCAGACCTTCCTATTGATTTTATTTTATTCAATATTTTGAATGAACAAGATGTCCCATAACTTGCGATTTAGTAGCTTTGTCTTCTCTAGAATTTTTAACCGCCTCCTGAAGTCTATCTATAAGACCTTTGTCATTGATGTGGGACCTGTCATATGAAGAGTTTGTGAGAACTCAGAATGTAGTTGTTGTAAATAGCAACCAAAGTTTTAAAGTAAAATCAGCATTTTGCTGAAATGTAATTCAGAAGACTGCATAAGCATTGTATAAATGTGATTAGGGTAATTTGCCTGGGTTTTAATGAACAGACTGCAGAAATGAGGGGACACTTGGTGCAGTTTGTAGCCAGCCTTGGGAGCCGGAGCTCAGATCTCAGTTTGATATTAACTTGTGGCCTTAAGTCAATCACTTGACTCTTCATTTTTATGTTTTTTAAAAAAACTGTGGAATGCTTCAAATATGCAAAATAACAAACTTACCTTCTAGCTTTAATAAATGTTAACATTTTTTCATATTTGCTATGGCTCTTTTTTGGGAGGTAAGAAAGAAAACATTGCAGATCTGTGTAAACCCCCCTCTTGAGTGCCTCCCCCTTCCCCAGCCCATTCCTTTCCTTGTCTCTGTGGAGTAGCTTCTGCCATAAAGTTGATGTGTTGTACTCTTATGTCTTAAAGAATGAGTTCTACATGTTTTTAAACTTTGCATAAATGGTATCCTACTGTGCATATTTTGCAGCTTCCTTCTTTTACATACCATTTTCGAGGATTAACCATGTCAGCGTTGCTCTTAGTCATTTGAAATGCTTTGCCATTTTCTATTAGACAAATATGTGACAGCTTATTTTTCTATAATTCTATCCATAGATTTTAAAATTATGCTCAGTGAGAAACAATGATGTAGCAAGCATTTTCGTGCATAGGCTTGAGGGAGAGTTTTTCTAGATTAGAAAAGTAGAAAAGGAAGTGTTGGAATTTAGTGCATGTGCATCTTGAACTTTCCCGAATCTCGTCACATTGCCCTCCAAAATGATTGGCATACCAGCTGTGTGTGACAGTTTTGTTTCTCTGCATTCGTACTGTTTTGGTCGTCCCCAAGATTACTCCTCAGTTCAGCAATTTCCTAGAAGGACTCACAAGACTCTGTAAGAGTTATTACCCAAGGCTAGGATTTATTCCAACAAAAGGATACAAAACAAAATCGATAAAGGAAAAAGGCACTACGGGCCACGACTTGGGAGACCAGCTTCCAGAATCCCTTCACAATGGAGTGGCACAGAACATGCTTATTCCTCCAGCAACTCACTGCAACAAGTGCTATGAGTTTTCTTTTCTTTTCTTTTCTTTTCTTTTCTTTTTTTTTTTTTTGAGACACAGTTTTGCTCTTGTAGCTCATGGAGTGCAATGGCGTGATCTCGGCTCACCATAACCTCCACCTCCTGGGTTCAAGCGATTCTCCTGCCTCAGCCTCTCAAGTAGCTGAGATTACAGGCACCCACCACCATGCCTGGCTAATTTTTGTATTTTTAGTAGAGATGAGGTTTCACCACGTTGGCCAGGATGGTGTCGATCTCTTGATCTTGTGATTTGCCTGCCTCAGCCTCCCAGAGTACTGGGATTCCAGGCATGAGCCACCGTGCCCGGCCGTGCTATGAGTTTTCTACCCAGAGAAGCTTGTTTAAGCCTAAAGGTCTAGAGTTTTAAATGGACTCTGGTCATACAGCCTTTATGACTAGCTGTAGTTATTGAAACTCCAGACCTGCAGAAGGAAAGCAAATGTCCACCACAAACCACAGAATTTGCACAAATTGTCTAGACAAGCTGGTACTACATGGTTAAAGGCTCCAAGTGTTTAAAATGCCCTGTCTGTTAGTATCATAGGAAACAGCTCAGTTACCAGGAGCCAGCCAAGGGCTGTCACACAGCAGGCCCCACTGAGGATGCATAAGATTTGAGCAATCAGGCCTGCTGAGTTCATTTTTCTACACATTCGACAACCCGATGTTTTCATCATAAACTTTTAGTCAACTTGATGAGTGTGAAATAGAACCTCATTTGTATTTTAATTTGCATTTCCTTGATTACAAGTGTGACCAAGTGGGTTTCCTCTTCTCTGACTTGCCTGTTCATTTATAATGCACATTTTTCCATGAAAGTTTTTCCTACTTTTTTTCTTGATTTGCAATTCTTTCCACGTTTTAAATATTCAATCCCTTGTTGGATGTATGTATTACAGATATCTTCTCCTCATCTCTAAATTGCATTTCTTTTCCATTCCTGGCTTACTGAGTTATTTTCTATGAATGAAGCCTGAATTTTCTTGAATGGTTTTTCTTTATTCATTGGTGGATTAGTCTCTTGCGGCCTCTGGAACAAATTGCCACAAATTGGATAACTTAAAATAACAGAAAGTTATTCTCTCACATTCCTGGAGACCAAGGTCTAAAATCCAAATGTCAGCAGGACTGGTTCCCTGTGGAGGCTCTGAGCAAGAATCCATTCCATGCTGCTCTTCTAGGTTCTGGGGGCTGCAGGCAATGCTTGGTGCTCCCTAGCCTGTAGCCACGTCCCTCCAGTCACGGAATCTGTCTTCACAACACCTTCTCCTCTGTCTTCCATGTGTGCCTCTTATAAGGACACTTGTCACTGAAATTCAGGCCTATCTAGATAATCCAGGATGATTCCCTCATCTCAAGATCCTTAATTATATACACAATGATACTTTCTTCAAATACGTTAACATTCACAGTTTCAGGGATTAAGATAAGGATGTATATTTTTTGGGGGGCCAACATGCAGCCCACTATAACTGAGATAAGACTATCATTTTCTCCTTTCATCTGTTATTGTAGTAGATTATATTTAAAGATATTCTAATGTTGACCTATTTTTGCTCTCCTAGGATAAATTCTAGTTGGCCCTAATTTTTTTTTTAACTCATCTCAGTGCAACCCGAAGGCCCTAATATTTTAATTAAGTGTGAGTGTGTATGCGATAGAGCCAAATTCAGTTTCTTTCTTTCTTCCTTTCCTTCCTTTCTCTCTCTCTCTCTTCCTTCCTTCTTTTATTTTATTTCTTTTCTTTCTCTTTCTTTCTTTCTTTCTTTCTTTCTTTCCTTCCTTCCTTCCTTCCTTCCTTCCTTCCTTCCTTCCTTCCTTCCCTCAATTTTTTTTTTTTTTGACAGAGTCTAGCTTTGTTGCCCAGGCTGGAGTGCAGTGGTGTGATCTCTGCTTACTGCAACCTCCGCCTCCCGGGTTCAAGCGACTCTCCTGCCTCAGCCTCCCAAGTAGCTGGGATTACAGGTGCACACTACTGTGCCCAGCTACTTTTTTTTTTGTATTTTTAGTAGAGATGGGGTTTCACCATGTTGGCCAGGCTGGTCTTGAACTCCTGACCTCAAGTGATCCACCCTCCTCAGCTTCCCAGAGTGCTGAGATTACAGACGTGAGCCAAATTCAATTTCTTTTTATTAATATTTAACATTTTTACATTTGTGTTCATAAATGAGATTAAATTACGGTTTATTTTCTTGCCTGGTTTGGATTCAAAAGTCTCAGAAAATGAGGCCTTCCCTCTTTTCTACTCTCTGAAATAGTTTGTAGAAGATTAAAAAAAAACTTACCTCTCTAAACGTGCTTTACGTTCCTCGGGCTCAGTTTCATCACAGGTCGAGTGAGGATATTGCTGCCATCAACTTTGTGAATTGTTGAAATTTTGTGAGATGAGCCATGGTAAAGGACTTGGCACACAGTGAGTGCTCAGTAAGGTTGGCCGTTGTTACTAACTTTGACACCTGTTTTGAAGAGCCCTTAACTTTACAGTTGTTGGCACTTCCTGAAACTGTCCTCTTTTGAGATTTCTCTGAACTACTTCAAAGCCTCACAGTGAGAAGCATCTGGTGTAGAGGAGTGAACATTCTGAATGAGAATCTCAGACAATCTGGCATGGTCATTTATTGCCTGGGTAATATTGATCAAAATACCTATCTGCTCCTTTTTTGTTTTAGAAAAGAAAGAAATTCTCTTCTGTTTCTTGTGCAGGGACAGCATGAGTTTTTGTTTGTTTGTTTGTTTTTTGTCTGTTTCTTAAGTTCCAGAGAGATTCTCATCTGCCAAAAGAAAAAATAAAACCCTCAAAATCCCCAAAACACATACTATGAGGAGTTGCTGCTCTCTGTGTCTCAGCTAATCCTCTCCCTACCTGAAGAAAGAGATGAGTCACTTTGTTCCCATCTACTCAGTTCCATCCACTCAAGCAAAGAACTTACCTTATCTCAAGGGGACAAAAATAATTTGTTCATTAATGTGCCAAGCAGATTTCATTTGTCTTTTAAGTGTGTCCAAGTTGATTAGGAACAATATTCAACATAATAAGGGGCACCATTTATTGAGATCTTATTTCATTCAAGACACCTTGCTGAAGTCACTACATGCATCCCACCAGCGTGTTGTGAGTCTGCCAGTATTTAGTTATATTCATTTTATAGATGAGGACACCAACATTTGGAGAGGTGAAATAATATGCCCAAGGTCACAGATGTATGGATATTTATTTAATCCTTAAACTTATTCCCTTAATCTGACCAAGCCACAGATTTGCCAGAGATTAGCTGATGGAAATCCCAGAAGGTCTTATTCAGATAAGAAGAGACTGGGATCCCGAGTATCTCTGAGCAGCCAATGTGAGCTGGAGTTGGCCCAGGTGGTGGCTGGAACATCATGGGACCTCCTGCATGAAGGGACCACTGTTTGGTCACTGTTTGATCACAATTTGCTATGCACCATTTGCCATGCAGAGCATTCTCATGTATGTTAACTCACTTGATCGTCACATCCATGCTAAAGAAGTATAAACACCTCAGCTTATCTAGAAGGATCCAAAGCACAGTTCAGGCTATCTGTCCCAAGTAGTCATTGCCTGACTTAAAAATTGGGGAGGGGCAATAAAACCATTAGCATACTGTTAGTAAACATGACTGCACTTAACTAACTGCACTTAACTTTGTTAGAGGTTTGACACATAAAATATGACCGTGACTGTGCTGTCTGCTCCAAAGGTCAACAGACCCTCCCCTGGGATTCTCCAAAGCTACAAGGAATGATTAATGAGCCTCATTAGCCAGGGTAATTGGGTGTTAGGAGAGCTACAGCTTTTGCCCTGATGGGAGTAACAGACGCCAACCCAGACATGCTGCTCAGCCCTGTTATTAATGAGGCTCACATAAGTTTTAAGGTACTTTCAAAAACTCCAACCTTGCTCTGCTTTGGGTTGGTTAAAGAAGAAATGAAAACAAATCGGATTGTCAGTTTGGGTAGCTTTTAACAGCTGGTGTAAAGGACTCAGAAGTCATTATCTCAGTCATAGAAGCGTTTTCCATTCTGTTTCTTAACAATAGTAATGAGGAAAATAAATGTGAAAAGAATGTCTCAGTAATGATGTATGCCATCTCAAAGCCATTTTATCACAGAATGCCAGGATGTTCGAGAAGATGACAGCATTGCTTGTGGGAGGCCATTCTTCAAGGAACTGGTGACATTAATTGCCATTAAGTGGTGACATTAATTGCTATTTGTTTAAAACAGCACCTTGCATTTAATCTAATTTCTGGAGCCATCTCTTTGGCCTTTTGGAGTGGCCCACACATAATTTCTTTGTGATGAATGCTATAATCACACCATTGTTTCATCAAAGATGGCTTCATAAGTGTTTGTTGAATGAATCTAAGCTTCTGGCGGTAGTAGACCACATTGACTTGGTTCTGTGTTAAATTTCTGGAATAGAAAATGAGCCTAGATTGCTGTTTGTGTCCAAGATGGGAGCCGGTATTACCTTTGATACAAAGATGCAGAAGATGTGTTTCCTGCCCTTCAAAAAGCTGACCATCCAGCATATATCAGGATGAAAGGCAGGCTTCTTATCCTACGCCACTGGTGTTTGGTTGGCTGGTTGGTCATGGCTGCCTGGAGTGCTGTGTGGAGAAAATTCTGAGACTTCATCTAGGTTAGTGGAAAAAAAACACCGTGGTCAAAGAAAACATCTATCATGGATGAGTTGGGTAGGAAGAGGGCGCAATGCTACATGTTTTCCATCCCTATTTCAAAGAGCATAAATAAACATTATATCACAAGTGCCAAGGAGCACAGGAAAGATAGAAATAATGCTTGGTGGTTGTTCACATGAGGGTGAAAATACCTTCCCCTCCAGGGCCAGTGGTTGTTCTGTCCACTGTGGACAGACCCTGTGGGTGCCTTATGGGGGAGGAGGCTTGCGTCACACACAGCTTGGCACCTGTGATGGCAGCTGGTCTATGGAGATGCTGCTGAGAGTCCAGCAAAACTGCTTTTGTAACTGACCACAAATCCAGTTTGGGGTTGATAAACCCCAAAGACTCCCTGGTCTTTGGAAACATTATAGAGTTTATTACATAGAAGAGCTTGACTTTTAGATCAGATGAAGGGGTTTTGTTTCTTATGCCCATAATGCAGCTTTAAGAAGCCTCCAGGTTTGTGGATGGGGCTGGGTTAGAGACCTCTCACAGCAACAAGCTTACCACACCACCCAGCACGTGGAATTCAGCATGAGACTGACTTAAACCATACAGCGATTCATTTTCGCAATGACACAAAACTTACATATGTGCTGAAATTAAGTGGCCTCTTGCTGGGTTTTTGAGTTTCTTCTCTCTCTCCCTTCTTTGTTGGAGCCCTGGGTATGTATTTACTTTGCTATTGAGTAACCCAGTTCTGTGCTTTATGGTCATCTAGAGCCTGTGCCCATATTCACTCCAGGCTTTACCGGCTCTAGGTCTGGTCTCTGAAAAATAGGCTTTAAAGAAACTCGTACTGATGCCATTCCCAGTGGCTTATTTGCTTTGCCCTCATAGGCAGTAAAGAGATCATTAGCAGAACCGACAGAGCAGGCAGGATCAGAGGAAATGCTCAGTATCTGGAAGGAGCTATAATTCTTCTGACACCTCTGCTTTCAGGAGCATGGAGCCTGCTAGAGAGGGGCATCTCCTAACAGTCCAGTGGGCTTCTTGGTGCTGCCCCCACCCAGGATTAAAGCCATCTCAAGTTCTCATAAGGCCCTAAGCAGCCAGCCTGCTAGATTGAAACCAGGCATTGGGAAATCCCCTGGCTCTAAAGAATCCTGGTTATAACACTCTGAAAAAGACAAATCTGTCCCCCTGTATATCAACAAATCTAAGGAGCCCCATCTGCCCCCACATCCTTCAATAAAGAGGTTATTAGCAGCCAGTACTTCTGACATCCATTGCATGGAGGAACACAGTGTTTGCCATGTCGAGTGAACACCCATCTGGGTGAGGAGAGGCTAGCAGGGTTGGATGGAGATTTCCTCCCTACCTCTGACTTGCTTTCCCAAGCAGTGTCTAAAGGCATGTCTCAGCTTTGCTATTCATTGGTTAGTCTTATGGTAGAGATGCTCATTTGGACCATCAGACCCAACACATTTCTTGCCTGTGTGTTCTGCCCTGGACTAGACATTAAACATTTGAACACAGCATCTGCCTTCACTGGGACTCAGCCCATTAAGGGAGAAAGACACACAGACATTTATGACCCAGTGCCATAAGGGCTGCCTTAGTGGAGTCACCCTTTACTCCTCTCTTTCTCTCATATTTCATCATTGTCCTGTTGGCTTCTAACCAAGGTGGTGAATCTGACCACCTCTGCTCAAAATCCACTGTTGTCTCTCAATTCACTTTAGAATGTCCAACCAGGCTCCACATGCCTGCTCCCTGAAGTCTATTCCAAATGCCATGTCCTGCTCACGCACTCTGCTCAAGCCAAACCTGTCTCCTGTCTTAAGCCTATCTGAAATGCTTGGGACCAGAGGTGTTTGGGATTTGGGATTTTTTGGGGGGAGTATTTACATTATACTTACCAGTTGAGCATCCCAAACCCCAAATCCAAAATAGTTTAATGAGAATTTCCTTTGAGCATCATGTTGTTACTCAAAAAGCTTTGGATTTGGGGGGACCTCAGATTTGGGGTTTTCAGATTTGGGAGGCTCAACCTGTATCTGTTCCTCAGCCAGGAATATTTGTCCTCTACAAATGGGTAACTCCCTGTTTCAACTTTGTGTACAGATGTCCCCTACTCTGTGAGGTCTACCTGACCCCCTATTTTACTTTTTAAACTTATTTTTATTGAAGTATATATATATATATGTAATTTACCATCTTTACCATTTTTAAGTGTACAGTTCAGTGGCAGTAAATACATTTATATTCTCCCTTTTCCCCATCATTCTCCCTTTCCTCCTTCCTTCCCAGCCTTTGGTAACTGACCCCCTATTTTAAATGGGAAGCTGCCTTCCCACCCTTATACTCTGTGTACATCTTTTTTCTGCTTTATTTTTTGCCCCTGGAGTTTCTCATTGTCCAGTAGACTGACATACATTATTTTATTGTACTTTGCTTTTTGAGCTTCACAGATATTGGAATTTGTACAAATGGAATGTTTGTGGCAACCCTGCTTTAAACAAGTCTATCGGTGGCATTTTTTCCAATAACGTGTTTGCTTTGTGTCTCTGTGTCACATTTTGGTAATTCTCACCGTATTTCAAACTTCATTATTATTATTTCTTTCAATTATTATATTTGTTACAGTGATCTGCCATTGGTGATGTTTGTTACAATTGCAGTTGAAAACAAACCATGTTCATAGATGGCAAACTTAATTGATACATGTTGTGTGAGTTCTAACTGTTCCATAGACCAGCTGTTCCTCCACCTCTCTTCTTCTCCCTATTCCCTGAAACACAACAGTATCGAAATGAGGCCACTTAATTACCCTACAATATCCTCTGAGTGTTCAAGTGACAGGAAGAGTCCCGCCTCTCTCACTTTAAATCAAAAGCTAGAAATTATTAAGCGTAGTGAGGAAGGTATGTTGAAAGCTGATATAGGTCAAAAACTAGGCCTCTTGTACCAGTTAGTCAAGTCGTAAATGCAAAGGAAAAATTCTTGAAGGAAATTTAAAAAGTGCTCCTCCAGCGAACACATAAATGATGAGAAAGCGAAACAGCCTTATTGCTGATATGGACAAAGTTTGAGTGGTTTGGAGAGAAGATCAAATCAGCCACAATATTCTTTTAAGCCAAAGTCTAATCTAGAGCAAGGCCCTAACTCTCTTCAATTCTATGAAAGCTAAGAGAGGTAAAGAAGCTGCAGAAGAAAACTTGGAAGCTAGCAGAGGCTGGTTCATGAAGTTTTAGGAAAGAAGCTATCTCTATAACATAATAGAGCAAGGTGAAGCAGTAAGTGCTGATGTAGAAGCTGCAGCAAGTTATCCAGATGATTTAGCTAAGATTACTGATGGAGGTGGCTACATCCAAAAGATTTTTGAGGTAGACAAAATACCCTTCTGTTGAAAAGAGATGCCATCTAGAACTGTCATAGCTAGAGAGCAAAAGTGAATGCCTGGCTTCAAAGCGAAAAAGGACAGGCTAGCTCTCTTATTAGAGGCTAACACATCTGGTGAGTTTAAGTTGAGGCCAATGCTCATTTTCCATTTTGAAAATCCTAGGGCCTTTATGAATGATGCTAAATCTACTCTGTCCATGTTCTATAAATGGAAAAACAAAGCCTGGATGACAGCATACCTGTTTACAGCAGGATTTACTGAAAATCTTAAGCCTACTGTTGAGACCTTTTGCTCAGAAAGAATATTCCTTTAAAAATATTACTGCTCATTGACAATGTACCCAGTCATGCAAGAGCTCTGATGGATGTAGACAAGGAGATAAATGTTGTTTTCATGCCTGCGATTACAACATCCATTATGCAGCCCATGGATCGAAGATTCATTTTGACTTTCAAGTCGTATTATTTGCAAAATACATTTTTAAGGCTATAGATGCCATAGATAGTGATTCCCCTGATGGATCTGGAAGGTCAGTTGAAAACCTTTTGGAAGGGATCACTATTCTAGATGCCATGAACAACATTTGTGATTCATGGGAGGAGGTCAAAATATCAACATTACCAAGAGTTTGGAAAAAGTTGATTCCAACCCTCATGGATGACTTGGAGGGGTCCAAGGCCTCAGTGGAGAAAGTCATTGTAGATGTAGTGGAAATAGCAAGAGAACTAGAATTAAATGTGGAACCTAAATATGCAACTGAATTGCTGCAATCTTGTAATAAAACTTGAATGAATGAGGAGTTGCTTTTTATGGTTGAGCAAGGAAAAGTAGTTTCTTGAGATGGAATCTACTCCTGGTGAAGATAGTGTGAACATTTTTGAAATTACAACAAAGGGATTTAGAATAATCCACCAACTTAGTTGCTAAAGCAGCAGGGTTTGAAAGGATTGACTTCTAATTTTGAAAAAAGTTATACTATGGGTCAAATGTGATGAAACAGTATCACATGTTACAGAGATATCTTTCATAAAAAGAAGATTTAACCAATGTGGTAGACTTCATTGTTGTCTTATTTTAAGAAATTGTCACAGCTACCCCAAACTTAAGCAACCACTATCCTGATCAGTCAGTAGCCATCAACATTTAGGCAAGACCCTCCACCAGCAAAAAGATTATAACTTGCTGAAGGATCAGATCATTGTTAGCACCTTTTAGTAATAAAGTATTTTAATTAAGGTGTGTGCATTTTTTTAGACATAATACTATTGTGTACTTAATAGACTACAGTATGGTATAAACATAATTTCTTTCTTTCTTTTTTTTTTTTTCTGAGGCGGAGTCTTGCTCTGTCACCCAGGCTGGAGTGCAGTGGCGTGATCTCGGCTCACTGCAAGCTCCACTTCCCGGGTTCACGCCATTCACCTGCCTTAGCCTCCCGAGTAGCTGGGACTACAGGTGCCCACCACCAGGCCCAGCTAATTTTTTGTATTTTTAGTAGAGACAGGGTTTCACTGTGTTAGCCAGGATGGTCTCGATCTCCTGACCTTGTGATCCGCCCGCCTCGGCCTCCCAAAGTGCTGGGATTACAGGCGTGAGCCACCACACCCGGCCGGTATAAACATAATTTCTATATGCACTGGGAAACCAAAAAAATTATGACTTATTTTATTGCAACATTTGCTTTATTGCAGTAGTCTTAACTGAACCCAAAATATCTCTGAGGTATACCTGTAGTATATTTCACTTATGTGTTGTTCATTGGCTGTTCTCTCCAGCTGAAATGTAACCTCCACATGGCAGGGATTTTTACCTGCCAATTTATGAATATATCTAGGACCTACAGTGTTACCTGGTTTATGGAAGGCCCTCAGTGAATATTTGCTTGGTGAATGAATGTCTGCGTGAATAAATGCCTGAATGAATGAATGTATCAGGCACAGTGCAGAAAGCAGAAAGTGACTATCCTAAGGGGGTAGTGTAAATGTCTGAAAGGTTTCAACCATGAGGAGGCTACTTTTGGGCTGGGAGTTTTCCAGATGGAGGGTGAGGAAGGAGAAGAATTGGGTGGCTTTTCAGGTAGAGGGAACGGCAATTATAAAGTCACTGGGGCCTGGAAGAGTTAATTTAACACTTATTATAACACACTTATTATAACAATTTTATGCCATCGAGGTATGCCTGTTCCCAGACTGTTTATTCTTGTAGATAATATGTCATGTTCTTATAAAATGGTCTGAAGTTTTGTAGGCATGGCAAAATCTGAGTCACAATTATTTTGGTTTGCAATAGTGCTCTGAAAACCAAATTCCTCTCAGAAGATTGAAACTTGCAATCTGAAACTGTGGGAGTATTCTCACCCATTCCTAACAGATTCCTAAGATGTTCAAAAGTGTAAATCTATAAAGCTGTGTAGCTAGAAATTCAGAGACTCACATTTATTGATATTGATTCTATCTCACAAGGAAAGGTAATGAAAATGTCATTGGAGGTAGCTGGTTGGTGATCTCTCCACCCTTAACCATGATGTCTTTCAGAGAATAAAAGCTGGCCAAGTTTGACAGCTTCCATTCTGCATCTCAGAGAACTGTAATAAGATGACCCATGAAATGTTGGCTTGATCTTTCACTCATGGGAATTCAAATATTTGAAGTAATACTCTCCTAATTTCAATGAGCTTATAAAGAAGGTTGAATAAAGAATCAAAAATTCTGTATCTGAAATGTAAAAAACAACAATAGCAAAATGCTACAGCAAAGACATGGTGTAGCATAGTAGAAAAAGCACTAGATGGCCGGGCATGGTGGCTCATGCCTGTAGTCCCAGCACTTTGGGAGGCCAAGGCGGGTGAATCATGAGGTCAGGAGTTCGAGACCAGCCTGGCCAACACCGTGAAATCCTGTCTCTACTAAAAATACAAAAAAATAGCTGGATGTGGTGGTGTGCACCTGTAATCCTAGCTACTCGGGAGGCTGAGGCAGGAGAATTGCTTGAACCCATGAGGCGGAGGTTGCAGTGAGCAGAGATCGCACTACTGCACTAAAGCCTAGTAACAGAGCGAGACTCTGTCTTGGAAGAAAAGCAAAGAAAAGGAAAGAAAAGGCACTAAATTTTAAGTTTGAAGGCTCCATCCATGTGACCTTGACCAAATTGCTGTACGTTTCTGAGCCCAGATTGCCTCAGTTATAAATGATAGGTTTGTTATATGAATAAGGCCCAACACAGGCCTCAACAATTGTTAGTAATGTAGGAATCTGGAAGTTATAATTCAGGCAGACATGCATGAACATTGAATAAGTAAAAAGGAAGTTAAATCTAGAAAATGTGAGTCAAAAGGATGGAAGTGTAAAGATTACGGGAAGAGATGACAGTGACTAGAGAATACATTTTATATTTTCTAATGTTATTGATGAAGTTGGTATTCATTACAACACCACCGGTTCACTTGGGATTGAAAAGGGATGCCATCTGCCTTGCTGGGGAATCAAGTCATAACTCATTACTGTTAGAATGAGATCATTAAGATGACACATTGCCAACATAAGGAACACTGTCACAAATCTCTGGAAAAATAAGCAGTTTAGGAAGGGAGCCTCCGTTGATAGGAATGGTTGAGTGGTTATAATATTGTGGCACAACCTTTATCCCAAACCCTGCACCAGACATTGGCTGAAGAAAATAAGAAGGGGAAAAGTTGTATCTAAGGGAAAAGACAGAAACACTTTACCTTAACTGACCTGTTATTTACAACCTATGTGCTAGACAACTTGTCATCATCTTTGGCTAAACTTTTTTCTGTGTTTGAGGAATTCCTTACTTTCTGAGGTTTGGGAGGAGGCAGAATCTCCTGGGAGGGGACGGCAGAGCCAGGTCCTCCCTCTTGAGGACCCTAACAGCAGAGAATAATATCTGGCCTCATCCAGTTCTTTGTTGCCCAGGCAGAACTTGAAGTTAATAAGAACATCTGGTGACCTATCACCTGTTAGATTGCCAGTATCAGATAATCCCCAAGGTGTCCCACATGTCCCCAACATCCTTCCCCACAATAGGTAACCAGTATCCCAAACTCTTGTCTTACTTTTCCTTACTTTATTTATTCTTTGCCTTTATCATATATGTCATATACTCATAAATAACATATCATTTAGTTGTACATGTTTTTAAACTTTATATAAACGGAATTATACATATTCTTCTACAACATAATGCACGTGAGATTCATTCCAGTAGATGCTTGTAGCTGTTGTGTATTCATTTTCATAACTATGCACCATTATTTATCCATTTCCCATCCTCAGACATTTGGGTTGTTTCCAGGTTTTTGTTATATAAACAAAGCTGGCATGAATGTTCTTAAGCATATGTGCAGGAGCATCCTGATGTCACAAAGGGGAATTGCTGAGTCTCAAGCACACATATCTTCAGCTTCCCTAGATGATGCCAAATTATTGTCCAAAGAGCTTGCAGCAATTTGAACTCACACCAGCAGAGGGCAGGTTTTCCAGTAGCTTCAACCTTCTCCAAGACTTGGTATCATCAGACTTAAACTTGTGCCAGTGTTGTACCTGCAATCCTTAGCTCAAGCAATCCTCCTGCCTCAGCCTCTGCAGTAGCTGGCACTACAAGTGCATACTACCACCCCTGGCTATTTTGTTTCATTTTTTTTTTGTTAACATTTCAAATTGACGCTTAAGTGCGCATATTTGTGGGGTACATAGTGATGTTTTCATATACACAATGTATAGTGATCAAGGGTAATGAGCATTGGGTTTTGATTGAATGTAACTTCCAAGAGAGTGAGTGGCAGGATTTGAGCACAAAATGAAGTAGAGCATGCAAATGAAAGTGCTTTGCAAATTGTAGAGTGCTAGAAAAAATGTTGATTCTTTTTAATTTTCTCCCTTCCAGGGTTATTTACAGACTAAATGAGACAGTGTATATCTAACATTGCTTTGTGGATGCTATCAAGTGCTGGCAAATGTGTGGGAGAATGAATGGAAAACTTCATCAATTTCTAGGATAGTAAATTGGTGCTGCTATTTTGGAGAGCAGTTTGTCACCCTTCAGGGGAAACTGAATATGCACATCCTCTAAGACCCAGCAGTTTCACTTCAAAGAACATTTCTTATATGCGCAGAGACTTGTACAAGGATATTTATCACAACGTTGTTTGTAATAACAAAGGGCTGGAAATAAACCAAATGGCCAATGATAAGAATTGATAAATGTGGTAAATGCCTAAAATAGAATGTCACACAGCAGTTAAAAAATCATTTATTCACTAATTAAGCAAAGGACAAAAAGCCTCAACAGAAAAAAAAAAAGATAAAAGACTTGAATAGTCACTTTGCCAAACATTCAACACACGTACAAAAACATGGGCAAGTTCATTGGTTGTCAAGGAAGTTCGAATTAAAGCCACATTTTGCAGGTACAACACTGGCACAAGTTTAAGTCTGATGATACCAAGTCTTGGAGAAGGTTGAAGCTACTGGAAAACCTGCCCTCTGCTGGTGTGAGTTCAAATTGCTGCAAGCTCTTTGGACAATAATTTGGCATCATCTAGTGAAGCTGAAGATATGTGTGCTTGAGACTCAGCAATTCCCCTTTGTGACATCAGGATGCTCCTGCACATATGCTTAAGAACATTCATGCCAGCTTTGTTTATATAACAAAAACCTGGAAACAACCCAAATGTCTGAGGATGGGAAATGGATAAATAATGGTGCATAGTTATGAAAATGAATACACAACAGCTACAAGCATCTACTGGAATGAATCTCACGTGCATTATGTTGTAGAAGAATATGTATAATTCCGTTTATGTAAAGTTTAAAAACATGTACAACTAAATGATATGTTATTTATGAGTATATGACATATATGATAAAGGCAAAGAATAAATAAAGTAAGGAAAAGTAAGCCAAGAGTTTGGGATACTGGTTACCTATTGTGGGGAAGGATGTTGGGAACATGTGGGACACCTTGGGGATTATCTGATACTGGCAATCTAACAGGTGATAGGTCACCAGATGTTCTTACTAACTTCAATACTCTATATATCCTAACGCTGATAAATCTCAAGTATGTAATATTGAATGAAAAAAATCAAAAGTCAAATAGTACAGTCCTATTTGTGAAGAAAAAATAACCCACGTGAATAAAGTATTGTTAGGGATGCCTCTTTATGTAAATAAAGTCATACAGGGCAGCTACATGTTAAATTCATTGGCGTGTGCACATACAGTGGAATGATAATGGGATTAGGGACTGAGTGAATGGGAGGGCAGTACATAATGTTTCAAAATAATAAAGATGAAAATGGAGCTGTTTGTAAACTCTTGATGCTTGTGTGCCATGAACTGACTTGAGGTGGTTAAATTAATCAACTTGCTCTTTCCATGCATCTGATATCCCAAAGGGAAAGAAAGGTTGCTTTGCAAATTAGAATAATCAGAATCAAGTATGAACCATTAAACATGTTTTGCTTGCTGGTAGATTAAGGATCACACTGGATATACAGTAGAAAATAAAGCTATTTGCTAATGTGTCTTGAATCTTTAGTCAAAAATCTGTCATGAACTGAGACACATGCTAAATTTCCTTCTTTTATCCTCTTTTAAAATAAATAAGTTATAAGGGATCTTTGGGTTGATTTAAAATGACCACCAGCCATTATTACAGCACATCTAAGCTACTGACATGGCCTCTTTGCTGTTTACACGGACTTATAGCTGTTCTAGACCCAACTCTATCCTTTTTAGGCTGGTCAAAAATTCAACACCAATGTCTTCATTCTAAAGAACTTTAACTACATAATGGCAAAAATTATAAGGCAGAAAACTGAAAACAAAACAAAATCCTATAATAATTGAAAAGAAAAAAATAAAAGTGTCCTTATTTTCAGAAGATATGTATCTGGAAAATCCCAGTGAATTAATTGGAATGGAACTAATAAGACAATTCATTCAATGAGATGGCCAGGTAGAAAATGAAGAGAGAAATATCAAAGGCTTCCCTCTGTGTATGTGCATGCCTTAGTTAGAAAGCATGATGGGGGAAAAGCACCATTCATAAAAGTCACCCTTTCTGGGGTGCTGGGTTCAAGCCCTGTCATGGAAACAATCCCATTTACTCTTGGCCCTCGCCCCGTCACCCTGGGCTGCACCCTGTCCAAAGGGCTCTGTGGGGACAAATGCCACGGCGCCTCCTCTGCTGCCCTTGACACGTTTCTTTTTACAACACTTAAGATCTGCAGCCCTGCCTGTGACACAGAAAGCTTTAACATTCTGCCACTCAAGGCAGTGCCAGCTCCTCAGAATCATCTCCAATCACATCACCAATTCAGAAGGCTCTGTGTTTGTATCACTAAAGAGCCCATTTGGCTGGTTTTCCCAGAAAAAATGGAACAGTCTCCTCAAATGGACTACTGAAATTGTTTCCTCCTGTCAAACTGAAATGGCTTACTTAGAATTCTCAAATAACTGACTTCTTTTTACATTGTTAGCTTTGATGTCTCAAAAAGCAGCAGTTCTGAGCAAACTTCTCTATAATGATAAAGACTCTGAAGTCATGGCTTTTGGGGCTGGGAGTTGAAAAAGCCAAGAGATAATTTTCTGGGGTGATGGAAATGTTTTGTATCTTGTATTGGGTGGTGGTTCCATAGGTCGGTTTTTGATTTATCGTCAAAATCGTTTTTGGCGATTATATCGTCAAAAATTATTGAATAGAAGACTAATGATCTGTACACCTTATTGAATGTAAATCAGACTTCAATTAAAAAGTAGCTGTAATTCTCAAAAGTTAGGATACATCAGAATTGCCCGAGTCTTCATAACTATGCAGAGGTTTAACCTTGAAGATTGTCAGTAGAGCATTGATGGGTGGAGGAAGCTGTATTTTTATCAAGCATCTCCAGGTGGTTCTCTCATTATCCTATGGGAGACAATGACTTAGGTTCCCAGTTTCAGCCTGGGCACTCCAGACATGGTTCTCGGAGTTTACAGGCTCCTGTGCAGTGTATAAGCATCAGATGGGCTGGCTTCCTCTCCCCATTGTACCCCTGACCTTGCTGAGCACACATCCACCTGGAAGTTTCTAGGGGCACTTTCTAGTGACATAGGCCCAGAGTCTTTGGCCACCTCTACCCCAGGCAGGACACAGAAGCATAGCTAAGTCAGAGAAATGGAGTTGCCTGCAGGAAATATGATGTATTTGCTTTAAATTTCCAGAAAATGCTGATGTTTCCACAGGTATCCCCACCTTTTTTCTGAGATGGGATTTGAAATTTACTAACAATCTTGCTATAGAATCACAAGTCTTCCTAACTTTTACCTCACCCTTGATTCATGGCAGAAAGTTCTACTACTGGAGTCACTGCTGTAGGATGAGGGATGAGGTGGAATTTCTTCCTGTAAATCCCTGTTAGAATGCAGAATAACAAAGTAGCAAAGAGCTTCAGAAATTAGATACAGGAACAAATGCCAGGGTGACTAAAAGAAAAATAATCAGCCTGGTCAACATGGTGAGACCTTGTGTCTACTAAAAATATACAAATTAGCTGAGTGTGGTGGCAAACACCTGCAGTTCCAGCTACATGGGAGGCTGAAGCATGAGAATCGCTTGCATCTGGAAGATGGAGGTTGCAGGGAGCCGAGATGGTGCCACTGCATTCCAGCCTGGGCAACAGAGCGAGACTCTGTCTCAAAAACAAACAACAAAAAAAGAAAAATAATCAGGGTAAGAAAGGAAGTGGTTTGCTACCCAATGGACCAGTAACAGGGCCTAAGAGTAAAAAGAAAGTGTGGATTGTTACCCTGAATATACCCCTATTGAGGAATCATTTCTGTTTTGGGAAGAAGAGAAGATTGTAAAGTAAAACTGAAATCTGTGTATCCCTGGGAGCCAAGCAGATAATTCTACTAGGGATGTCCATTAGATATCTATTACTGCATTACAAACCATCCCAAAACTTGTTGCCTTAAAAAATCGAACATTAGTTCCTAGTTTCTGTAGGTCAGGAATTCTTGAGCAGCTTAGGTGGGTGGTTCTGGCTCAGGGTCTCTCAGGAGTCCTAGGCCGCAGCCAGCTGAAGGCTTGACTGGGGCTGGGCAATCTGCTTCCAAGGTGGTGCACTCACATGGCTGTGGGCAGGAGGCCTCAGTTCCTCAGCAAACAGACCTCGCCCTAGGGTTGCTTGAGTAATCATAGCATGGCAGGGGGCTTCCTCCAGAACAGGTGATCCTAGAGAGAGAAGCAAGGAGGAAGTCACTATATCTTTTATGATGGAGTCTCAAAAGCCATACCCCATTATTTCTTCCTCCTCCTATTTGTTAGAAGTGAGTCCTTAAGTACAGCTTACATTAAAGGAGAGGAGAATCAGGCTGTACATTTTGGAAAGAAGAGGATCAAAGAATATGTGGACATATTTGAAAACCAATATAGGGTCTCACCCCTTCACTACCTGTGAAGACACTACACACACACATACACAAATATGCAAGAAGAGGAAATTTACCTATGCTTAGGGTGAGAGGTAAACATCTGCAGGAACCCTTAAACATCTTACTCTCATACATGTTATTATTTGAGTCAATAGATCCCTTTTATTATTAAAGACATTTTGAATTAGATTTCTGTCCCCACAGATGACAAAATTTTAACTGCTGCAGAAGGCAATGTGTTAGGGCTATCATGCAAGTAGGCAAGTAGAATGGAGCATAGAGAGACAAGAACCTTGTGCCCAGAGATAGGGATGCCATCCCAACCCGATGGAAAAAATCACGATTAGTCTAAAGCCAGTTGTGGCAATTCCATTACCCTTGTCATGTAGTTGGCTTAGGTCAGTGGTTCTCAAACTTGAGCATCAGAATCAGCCCCACTTTCTGACTCAGTGGGTCCAGGGTGAGCCAAGAATTTGCATTTCTTTCTTTCTTTTTTTTTTTTTTTTTTTTTTTTGAGATGGAGTCTCTCCCTGTCCCCCAGGCTGGAGTGCAGTGGTGCAATCTCGGTTCACTACAACCATCGCCTCCTGGGTTCAAGCGATTCTCCTGCTTCAGCCTCCTGGGTAGCTGGGATTACAGGCATCCCCCACCATGCCCGGCTAATTTTTGTATTTTTAGTAGAGACAGGGTTTTGCCATTTTGGCCACGCTGGAAGAATTTGTATTTCTAACAAGTTCCCAGGTGATGTTGCTGCTGCTGGTCCAAGCACCGCATACTGAGAACCGCTGGTTCAGGCCAATGAAATGGTAGAGGGAGCAGATTTCCTAGGTGTTAAAGAGATCCAAGGAAGAGGCAGGGTTGTGTTTGCTTGTTTTCTACTTTCCGATGTTTGTGTGTGAAAATGTGCTTCCAGAGCAGTGGTCTTGTTGTAACCAGCGAGTTACTTATGACGCCACACTTCGAGACTAATTAAGAGTCCTTTATGAAGCCGGCGGCCAAAGAGACAGCTAATGCTCAAAATTCTCTTGGCCACGAGGAAGGGGCTCGATTAACTTTTATACCTGGGTTTAGGAAGGGGAGGGGGACTCAAAAGGAATAATTCTACAGAAGTAAAAACATGCAAGAATCAAAAGAATCAAAATGGTTACATAGTGATAAACAACTTAAAAGACAAGTGGTTACAAGAAGAGCCACGGTTACCAGGTGCAAGGTTTTAAATCTTTCATTATACTTAGATATAGGGTCTATGCCGGACAGGAACTCAAGGTTTTATGTTGTTATCTCTTAGAGAAAGTTCCTGGGAAACTTTATACATGGTTGGTGTTGCTACCTTATCAGTTAATTGGGCTCCTTTGAAATGCTGAAGGTCTGTTTACCCAAGCCAACTCCTCACGAAAGGGGGTTGGGTGAGGAGCCCTAGTGTCTTGTAAATTAAGGGGTCGGTTGGAGTTTGTCCGGCTTTCCTAGCTAGAGAGAGTCTTATTTACATGAGAAGCAAGGCTAGGTGATTTAAAGAGACAAGCAGGACACAATTCAAAATAACGGGTTAAAGTAAAAGCACGGTTAGGCACTTCATTGTGACCAAGGGGAGTGAGCCAACAAGCTAAGGCTGGTAGAGCAGACAGAAGCCTTTGATAATGCTGAGTTTTCGAATTGATGAGCCCTGAAGCTTTCTACGGCCACGCTTGTATTGTCAGACGATAAGTTTTCCTATTGACCAAGTCATTAGGAATCAGGTTTTCTGTTTTCTCACCTGGAAAACAAATGGCAAGCGCATTCATATACAAAACGTTAAGGTTTATAATGCACGCTGTGTTCCAGAAAGCAGCACCAATTTACACCTCCTCCAGCAAAACGTCTGAGCATTTCCTCCACACTGTTGTCAACACTGGGTAGTGGCATTTAAAAAAATCTCTACTAGTGGGTGAAAAATGATATCTCTGGGTGTTCATTTGCATTTCCATGATTACAAGTGAGCTCGAAGATTTTCTAATACACATTCTTCTTGAGGCAGATGCAGTGTAGACAATGAGGCTGCACTATAAACACGTCTCCGTGATAATCACCATTCATTGCTTTTGCTCACTCAGGTGGGACTGAAAATACATGGCTTAGGCTGTAAGCTTGGGTACACTGTTGCACTTGGCAGAAGCTGTTTTGGGGCAGAGGCTTCAAATCTATCCTGATAAGTGGCAAAGAGAAGAACCTTATCCCCAAGATTTGTCTTATGCCTTTGGATCTCTTTTGCTTGCGAAATGTCCTTGTGTGGTTGTCATTTCTCTCTTTACCAAAGTGGTCAGAAGTGTAAATAAACTGTGCTGACACAGGCTTCCTTTCTAAAGATGTATTAACAATGCATTCTAAATGCAAGGGAAAATCCTCAGGCATTTCACTGCTTCATAAAGCAAGATGCAGCAGCTGCCTGAGGGCTGGGTGCTTGTCCCTTTGAAGATAATTACAGCAGGCAATTCGTATCCGCCTTTACCTCTAGCAGGCAATTTGTATCTGCCTTTACCTCTAGCATCGTGTATTAGAGTGATCAAGCTTTAGAAGTAATATTTCTGACCAGGATAGGTAGGGTCGGTTGGATCATTTTCTACCAGTTCCCTAAAGCTAAGCATTACCAGGATTCTTGCTCAAAGTCTGCTCAGGTGGTATTCTTTCCCCATTTATATTTGCAATTGGAGGCAGCTTGGAGAATAAAAAATTGTCTAAGAAATGTGGTTCTCCATCGGAGAAGCCAAAAAGTCAGGTTGAATAAGCCACACTGTAAGCATAAACTATGTTTTATTTATTAATCTGCCACACACACACACACACACACACACACACACACACACAGCCTAGCACTCACTCATACACTCTGTGCTCAAAACTATGTGTTCAGAAATGAAAGTACACAGACTTGTATTTGGACATTCTCTTATTGATCTGTAGTTTGATGACATCTTTATTGGCACATTGGAGTGATGCTCCCTGGCCACTGAAATAATTAAGTTGTAGAGATTTTCAATGACAGTGGAAAACTAGGACCTCTAGCCTGGCTAAAAAATGATGGCAGTTTATTGCTTGAGGATGAAGGCTAACTACTTGGCTGTTTCAAGAAGGCTTACAGAAAGGCACTTCTTGCTTTCATCACGATTGAGAACCCAGATGTCTGCCGTTGTGAACCCAAAATCCCAAATATGTTGAGACTTCTTCAGTGGCACTGTCTGGCAAGGGTGACTCACATTGCCCAAGCACCCACATGCTGGTTTATAAAAGCAGCAGCCTTTATTAATTTAGATTCAAGAGTATTCACGTGAAGAGGAGTCAAGCAATTGAATCCTATAGCCCAGAAGGTTCTCTCCCCAGGTGATGGTTCAGTGGGAAGCCAAGTTATCATTAGAAACGTTGTTTGTCAATTAAGAAGCTAAGGGACTGGTGAGGCAAGAAGAAAAGTGTCGGTAAACACAGAGGTGAGAAAGCATCTCTTACTCAAGAAGCTGCGGGTGTTGCAGTATTCTTGGGGGCTAAAGGCCCAAGGTGGGTGTAGCAGGAAATGAAGCTGAGGAAAGGTAGGCAGTGGGTAGCTCTTTCATGATGTGTATCATGTGCAAAAAGATTGAGTTTCTTTCTTGCTCCACCTCCCTCTCCACAGAAAGAAATCCCATTATTTATTTCTATTATAAAAGCAATACCTGTTTATTACAGAATATATCAACAAGCAAAAAGAACCAAAATATTAACAATCATCCCTCCTACCCAAAGATGATCAACCTCATGCCTTGTTGAGCACCCGATTCTGTTGCTGTTTGGGGCACCGCTATGTAACCTGCACGGACCTAGGGGGACTGGACAAAGGGGGCAAACGTGGGAATAAAAGACAAGAGACAAAAGAGTATATTTGAAAGTAGGGGTCAGGGGGCACCTTGCCTCTAGCGGACAAGGGCCCTGAGCTTTACACAGCCCTCCGTATTTATTAGGCAAAAGAGATAGTGAGAAGGGGGGTGGAAGAAGGGGTCAGCTGCTTGGTCAAGAGTTGGCTTGCCTACTCTTGATTGCAAGACTGCAATTGCAATTGATTGCATTCTAAAGAATGCAAGACTGCATTCTTTAGATGTCCCAGTAGATAACCTCAAGGAGCTTGGTGCCAGGAAGCAATTGCCCTCAGCAACCTTCTGGGGCAGGCATAGTCGTGAGTTTGCCCACATTCTGTATTCGTGATGAACAGTTTGCTGTTTGGTCATATAGCCTCAGTGGAATGCTGAGTTGGTCACGTCCCATGGGACTTTGGCTCCCTGCAATGCCTCAATCCTTATTCTTCTGTGTGTGAGCAATAAAATACTATTTTCTAAATTGCCTTTTCACTTAGCAATATATCCCAAACATATTTTTATGTCAATAATATATTAATATTTCTGCCACATCTTATAAAATGATGCAAAGTATTCTGCTATATTTATGAACCAAAATGAACAGTGGTCATTCAAATACCACTTTTTCCTTTCACAAATAATGCTATGGTGAACCGCTTTTTGCATATATCTTTGGCATATGACTGTTCTTTCCATAGGACAAATGTTCATAAACAAGTTGAGTATGTCAAAGGGCATAAAGAAAGAGAATCTTTTGTCATATCCACACCTTCTTCAATGTTTTGTCTGAAATACCTTTACAACACAGAATAAGAAATACATTCTGAGAGTTGAGTCCAAAGTGGCCATTCAGACATGACAATATTTTAAAGCCTTGGGTTTCAACTCTAAGTTTTATATAACATTTGTGAATGACTCTATGTTATATAGACGTTGATAAAATGTTTTTCCACTCAAATCTTTGCGTAAAACCTGCTGTTTATTCTGCAGCTTCCTATAGCTCTTGGCATGACTCTTAGTACCTATTGGAGAGGTGTATCTCCAAGCTGGAGGATTAATATAGATGCTGAAGAGCAACCTGGAGGACTTCTGTTGGGGAATAATGTGTTCAGATGATCAGATTGGCTAGCATGAGAGAGAAATTGGAAGGCGCTGAGACAGGAAGCAGGAGGCCTGGTTAGTGGGTTGCCAAAAGTGAAAGTGGGCTGTGCTTACACCAAGCTGGAAGTGTGGGGTTGGGGTTGGCAAAGAGGGGTGGAAAGCGGGATGTGAAGTTGTTAGACTTTGCTTAATTGATTTGTTATGAAGAATAAGGAAGAGTGAGGAATTTGGGATGACAAGTGTGTTTCCTTTTTTAATCTGGCAAATAATCAAATGAGAATTATGTTCCCATCATGTTTCCAGTTTTGCTTTGACCAGCAGAAAGCTCACAGCTCAGTAAGTGATCAATAACTGTGCAGTCATGAGCCGCAACAACGTTTTATTCAACAATGAACCGCATATTCTATGGTGGTCCCATAAGATTATAATCCTGTATTTTTACTGTACATTTTCTTTTTTTTATTTTTTTATTTTTATTTTTATTATTATACTTTAGGTTTTAGGGTACATGTGCACAATGTGCAGGTCTGTTACATACGTATCCATGTGCCATGTTGATTTCCTGCACCCATTAACTCGTCATTTAGCATTAGGTATATCTCCTAATGCTGTCCCTCCCCCCTCCCCCAACCCCACAACAATCCCCGGAGTGTGATGTTCCCCTTCCTGTGTCCATGAGTTCTCATTGTTCAATTCCCACCTACGAGTGAGAACATGCGGTGTTTGGCTTTTTGTCCTTGTGATAGTTTACTGAGAATGATGTTTTCCAATTTCATCCATGTCCCTACAAAGGACATGAACTCATCATTTTTTATGGCTGCATAGTATTCCATGGTGTATATGTGCCACATTTTCTTAATCCAGTCTATCGTTGTTGGACATTTGGGTTGGTTCCAACTCTTTGCTATTGTGAATAGTGCCGCAATAAACATACGTGTGCATGTGTCTTTATAGCAGCATGATTTATAGTCCTTTGGGTATATACCCAGTAATGGGATGGCTGGGTCAAATGGTATTTCTAGTTCGAGATCCCTGAGGAATCGCCACACTGACTTCCACAATGGTTGAACTAGTTTACAGTCCCACCAACAGTGTAAAAGTGTTCCTATTTCTCCACATCCTCTCCAGCACCTGTTGTTTCCTGACTTTTTAATGATGGCCATTCTAACTGGTGTGAGATGGTATCTCACTGTGGTTTTGATTTGCATTTCTCTGATGGCCAGTGATGATGAGCATTTCTTCATGTGTTTTTTGGCTGCATAAATGTCTTCTTTTGAGAAGTGTCTGTTCATGTCCTTTGCCCACTTTTTGATGGGGTTGTTTGTTTTTTTCTTGTAAATTTGTTTGAGTTCCTTGTAGATTCTGGATATTAGCCCTTTGTCAGATGAGTAGGTTGCAAAAATTTTCTCCCATTCTGTAGGTTGCCTGTTCCCTCTGATGGTAGTTTCTTTTGCTGTGCAGAAGCTCTTTAGTTTAATTAGATCCCATTTGTCAATTTTGGCTTTTGTTGCCATTGCTTTTGGTGTTTTAGACATGAAGTCCTTGCCCATGCCTATGTCCTGAATGGTATTGCCTAGGTTTTCTTCTAGGGTTTTTATGGTTTTAGGTCTAACATGTAAGTCTCTACTCCATCTTGAATTAATTTTTCTATAATGTGTAAGGAAGGGATCCAGTTTCAGCTTTCTACATATGGCTAGCCAGTTTTCCCAGCACCATTTATTAAATAGGGAATACTTTCCCCATTTCTTGTTTTTGTCAAGTTTGTCAAAGATCAGATAGTTGTAGATATGTGGCATCATTTCTGAGGGCTCTGTTCTGTTCCATTGATCTATGACTCTGTTGTGGTACCAGTACCATGCTGTTTTGGTTACTGTAGCCTTGTAGTATAGTTTGAAGTCAGTTAGCGTGATGCCTCCAGCTTTGTTCTTTTGGCCTAGGATTGACTTGGCGATGCGGGCTCTTTTTTGGTTCCATATGAACTTTAAAGTAGTTTTTTCCAATTCTGTGAAGAAAGTCATTGGTAGCTTGATGGGGATGGCATTGAATCTATAAATTACCTTGGGCAGTATGGCCATTTTCACGATATTGATTCTTCCAACCCATGAGCATGGAATATTCTTCCATTTGTTTGTATCCTCTTTTATTTCATTGAGCAGTGGTTTGTAGTTCTCCTTGAAGAGGTCCTTCACATCCCTTGTAAGTTGGATTCCTAAGTATTTTATTCTCTTTGAAGCAATTGTGAATGGGAGTTCACTCATGATTTGGCTCTCTGTTTGTCTGTGATTGGTGTACAAGAATGCTTGTGATTTTTGTACATTGATTTTGTATCCTGAGACTTTGCTGAAGTTGCTAATCAGCTTAAGGAGATTTTGGGCTGAGACAATGGGGTTTTCTAGATATACAATCATGTCATCTGCAAACAGGGACAATTTGACTTCCTCTTTTCCTAATTGAATACCCTTTATTTCCTTCTCCTGCCTGATTGCTCTGGCCAGAACTTCCAGCACTATGCTGAATAGCAGTGGTGAGAGAGGGCATCCCTGTCTTGTGGCAGTTTTCAAAGGGAATGCTTCCAGTTTTTGCCCATTCAGTATGATATTGGCTGTGGGTTTGTCATAGATAGCTCTTATTATTTTGAGATACGTCCCATCAATACCTAATTTATTGAGAGTTTTTAGCATGAAGGTTGTTGAATTTTGTCAAAGGCCTTTTCTGCATCTATTGAGATAATCATGTGGTTTTTGTCTTTGGTTCTGTTTATATGCTGGATTACATATATTGATTTGCGTATGTTGGACCAGCCTTGCATCCCAGGGATGAAGTCCACTTGATTATGGTGGATAAGCTTTTTGATGTGCTGCTGGATTCGGTTTGCCAGTATTTTATTGAGGATTTTTGCATCAATGTTCATCAAGGATATTGGTCTGAAATTCTCTTTTTTGGTTATGTCTCTGCCAGGCTTTGGTATCAGGATGATGCTGGCCTCATAAAATGTGTTAGGGAGGATTCCCTCTTTTTCTATCGATTGGAATAGTTTCAGAAGGAGTGGTACCAGTTCTTCCTTGTACCTCTGGTAGAATTCGGCTGTGAATCCATCAGGTCCTGGACTGTTTTTGGTTGGTAAGCTATTGATTATTGCCACAATTTCAGACCCTGTTATTGGTCTATTCAGAGATTCAACTTCTTCCTGGTTTAGTCTTGGGAGGGTGTATTTGTCGAGGAATTTATCCATTTCTTCTAGATTTTCTAGTTTATTTGCGTAGAGGTGTTTGTAGTATTCTCTGATGGTAGATTGTATTTCTGTGGGATTGGTGGTGATATCCCCTTTTTCATTTTTTATTGCATCTATTTGATTCTTCTCTCTTTTCTTCTTTATTAGTCTTGCTAGCGGTCTATCAATTTTGTTGATCTTTTCAAAAAACCAGCTCCTGGATTCATTAATTTTTTGAAGGGTTTTTTGTGTCTCTATTTCCTTCAGTTCTGCTCTGATTTTAGTGATTTCTAGCCTTCTGCTAGCTTTTGAATGTGTTTGCTCTTGCTTTTCTAGTTCTTTTAATTGTGATGTTAGGGTGTCAATTTTGGATCTTTCCTGCTTTCTTTTTTTTTTTTTTTTTTTTTTTTTTTGAGACGGAGTCTCGTTCTGTCGCCCAGGTTGGAGTGCAGTGGCGCAATCTCGGCTCACTGCAAGCTCCTGCTTTCTCTTGTGGGCATTTAGTGCTATAAATTTCCCTCTACACACTGCTTTGAACGTGTCCCAGAGATTCTGGTATGTTGTGTCTTTGTTCTCGTTGGTTTCAAAGAACATCTTTATTTCTTCCTTCATTTCATTATGTACCCAATAGTCATTCAGGAGCAGGTTGTTCAGTTTCCATGTAGTTGAGTGGTTTTGAGTGAGTTTCTTAATCCTGAGTTCTAGTTTGATTGCACTGTGGTCTGAGAGACAGTTTGTTATAATTTCTGTTGTTTTACATTTGCTGAGGAGAGCTTTACTTCCAACTAGGTGGTCAATTTTGTAATAGGTGTGGTGTGGTGCTGAAGAAAATGTATATTCTGTTGATTTGGGGTGGAGAGTTCTGTAGATGTCTATTAGGTCCACTTTGTGCAGAGCTGAGTTCAATTCCTGGATATCCTTGTTAACTTTCTGTCTCATTGATCTGTCTAATGTTGACAGTGGGGTGTTAAAATCTCCCATTTTTATTGTGTGGGAGTTTAAGTTCCTTTGTAGGTCACTCAGGACTTGCTTTATGAATCTGGGTGCTCCTGTGTTGGGTGCATATATATTTAGGATAGTTAGCTCTTCTTGTTGAATTGATCCCTTTACCATTATGTAATGGCCTTCTTTGTCTCTTTTGATCTTTGTTGGTTTAAAGTCTATTTTATCAGAGACTAGGATTGCAACCCCTGCCTTTTTTCGTTTTCCATTTGCTTGATAGATCTTCCTCCATCCCTTTATTTTGAGTCTATGTGTGTCTCTGCACGTGAGATGGGTTTCCTGAATACAGCACACTGATGGGTCCTGACTCCTTATCCAGTTTGCCAGTCTGTGTCTTTTAATTGGAGCATTTAGCCCATTTACATTTAACGTTAATATTGTTATGTGTGAATCTGATCCTGTCATTATGATGTTAGTTGGTTATTTTGCTTGTTAGTTGATGCAGTTTCTTCCTAGCCTCGATGGTCTTTACAATTTGGCATGTTTTTGCAGTGGCTGGTACTGGTTATTCCTTTCCATGTTTAGTGCTTCCTTCAGGAGCTCTTTTAGGGCAGGCCTGGTGGTGACAAAATCACTCAGCATCTGCTTGTCTGTAAAGTATTTTATTTCTCCTTCACTTATGAAGCTTAGTTTGGCTGGATATGAAATTCTGGGTTGAAAATTCTTTTCTTTAAGTATGTTGAATATCGACCCCCACTCTCTTCTGGCTTGTAGAGTTTCTGTGAGAGATCAGCTGTTAGTCTGATGGGCTTCCCTTTGTGGGTAACCCGACCTTTCTCTCTGGCCACCCTTAACATCTTTTCCTTCATTTCAACTTTGGTGAATCTGACAATTATGTGTCTTGGAGTTGCTCTTCTCGAGGAGTATCTTTGTGGCGTTCTCTGTATTTTCTGAATCTGAATGTTGGCCTGCCTTGCTAGATTGGGGAAGTTCTCCTGGATAATATCTTGCAGAATGTTTTCCAACTTGGTTCCATTCTCCCCGTCATTTTCAGATACACCAGTCAGACGTAGGTTTGGTCTTTTCACATAGTCCCAAATTTCTTGGAGGCTTTGTTCATTTCTTTTTATTCTTTTTTCTCTAAACTTCCCTTCTCTCTTCATTTCATTCATTTCATCTTCCATCACTGATACCCTTTCTTCCAGTTGATCGCATCTGCTACTGAGGCTTCTGCAATCTTCGTGTAGTTCTCGAAACTTGGCTTTCAGCTCTATCAGCTCCTTTAAGCCCTTCTCTCCATTGGTTATTCTAGTTATCCATTCTTCTAATTTTTTTTCAGAGTTTTTAACTTCTTTGCTATTGTTTTGAATTTCCTCCCATAGCTCAGAGTAGTTTGATCGTCTGAAGCCTTCTTCTCTCAACTCGTCAAAGTCATCCTCCATCCAGCTTTGTTCCGTTGCTGGTGAGGAACTGCGTTCCTTTGGAGGAGGAGAGGTGCTGTGCTTTTTAGAGTTTCCAGTTTTTCTGCTCTGTTTTTTCCCCATCTTTGTGGTTTTATCTACTTTTGGTCTTTGATGATGGTGATGTACAGATGGGTTTTTGGTGTGGATGTCCTTTCTGTTTGTTAGTTTTCCTTCTACCAGACAGGACCCTCAGCTGCAGGTCTGTTGGAGTTTACTAGAGGTCCATTCCAGACCCTGTTTGGCTGGGTGTCAGCAGCGGTGGCTGCAGAACAGCAGATTTTCGTGAGACCACAAATTCAGCTGTCTGATAGTTCCTCTGGAAGTTTTGTCTCAGAGGAGTACCCGGCCGAGTGAGGTGTCAGTCTGTCCCTACTGGGGGGGTGCCTCCCAGTTAGGCTGCTCAGGGGTGAGGGACCCACTTTAGGAGGCAGTCTGTCCGTTCTCAGATCTCCAGCTGCATGCTGGGAGAACCACTACTCTCTTCAAAGCTGTCAGTCAGACAGGGACATTTAAGTCTGTGGAGGTTCCTGCTGACTTTTTGTTTGTCTGTGCCCTGCCCCCAGAGGTGGAGCCTACAGAGGCAGGCAGGCCTCCTTGAGCTGTGGTGGGCTCCACCTAGTTCGAGCTTCCTGGCTGCTTTGTTTACCTAAGCAAGCCCGGGCAATGTCGGGCGCCCCTCCCCCAGCCTCGCTGCTGCCTTGCAGCTTGATCTCAGACTGCTGTGCTAGCAATCAGCGATACTCCGTGGGCATAGGACCCTCCGAGCCAGGTGCGGGACACAATCTCCTAGTGTGCCATTTTCCAGGCCCGTTGGAAAAGCGCAGTATTAGAGTGGGACTGACCTGATATTCCAGGTGCCGTCTGTTACCCCTTTCTTTGACTAGGAAAGGGAACTCCCTGAACCCTTGCACTTCCCGAGTGAGGCAATGCCTCGCCCTGCTTCGGCTCGCGCACAGTGCGCTTCACCGACTGTCCTGCACCCACTGTTTGGCACTCCCTAGTGAGATGAAACCGGTACCTCAAACAGACATGCAGAAATCACCCGTCTTCTGTGTCGCTCAGGCTGGGAGCTGTAGACCGGAGCTGTTCCTCTTCGGCCATCTTGTTTACTGTACATTTTCTATGTTTAGATACATAAATACTTAGCATTGTGTTACAACTGCGTACAGTATTCAGTATAGCCACATGCCATCCAGGCTTGTAGCCTAGGAGCAATAGGCCCTGCCATGTAGCCTAGTTGCAGGAGGCTATGCCATCTAGGTTTGTGTAAATACACTCTATGATGTTCGTAAACCAATGAAATCACCTAATGGTGAATTTCTACAATTGTATCCTATGGGGTAAGTAGGTAAGTGATGCATGACTGTATTTTATTACTTGTGGTGGTGGTTGATTTGCCTGATTCTGATTTTCTGATTCTGGAAGATTTCTCTGATATGTAATTGTAACTAGGCAGTGCATAGTATGTAGGTCAATAATAAATACAAACTGGCTGTTAAGCAAGGCAAGTCCTTTCCACTGGTGACATAAATTCATGAATCCAAGGATAGAGGAACAATAAAGGATATGGATTAAAGCTAAACATGTCAAGATGGGCATTATTCAGATTGTGAATAGAGTGGATGAATCCGTACTAATCTAGGTAAACTGGGTTGATTATTTATAGAATTTAAATTTTTAAAATTTAATTCAACCAAGCAACTCTTTCCTCTTCCTTCCCTGTTTGTCATTACCAAATAGCCACTTTTACTACTTTTTGACACTCCTTTAAAATATATCAGTAAGTGTGTTAGAAATCAGCGTTTAGTCCCAATATTAGCTTATTTTAAATAGAAACTTTGGATTCGTATCCTGAAACCTTCAGATTTCCTATATTTGATCCAATTCTTGTGGAGCAGCTCTCTTAGTTACTTGTATCTTTTAATCTTCTTCTTTTTATTTGTGCTGCTTTCTTCTTAACTTATGCAGACAGAAATCAAGGCTCCAGCTTGACGCTGGGGTGCTTGAAACTTGAGACTTGGAGAAGCTGCTGTTTGTCCTGAGGCAGGCATGGGCTCTTCGCTGTTTATTTCTTTTTATTAAAAAATGTTTTCCCCTTTCTTAACGTTTTTCTGGATTTTATTTTCTAAATTGCAGAAAGCAAATTGGATTTTCTCCAGTGAGCATGCAAAAGATGATTCTGCACCTTTCTCTTCTCCACTTCCTCCCTTTCTTCCTTCCTTTCTTAGGATGCTTGCTCTACTTTTCCTTTAATTTTTTTCATTCTTTCGAGGAGGAGATGGACTGACTTTAAAGAACCCTATACAGACCCCCAGAGGAAGGCCAGTCCCAGTTACTCAACATTATATGAGCTCCTTCCTCATCCCTCATCCTAGCCTTTTTTTTTTTTTTCTGGGCTCCTTTAGGGAAAATCTTTGGGAACCCTGGTATTTGCATTGAGCCATACCTATTAATTCAACAGTCGAGAATCAGTAGTTTATTATTGGAAATAGTGCTTAACAACAGAATCTGTGCTTTGTCTCTATGTATTAAAGAGGAGACACTATTCTAGAAAATGTGGGTCATTTGCACAGGTGATCTCTATTCTGAAGAACTTTTATGCCTTTAGAAGGTTTCCAGGAGGGTGAGCAGCTCATTAACTACTAAAGTGAAATAAAAGGCAGGTTTTAAAGGTAATCTCTGACCAACCTGAGAAAACGTCAACAGTTTGTAAATATATATATATATTTGGAAGCTATGTTATCTTTTGAGTGTCTGATAAAACTTTAGTTATCTGAGAAGGAGGGGCGGAGCAAGATGGCAGTGTAGAAGTTTCCACCAATTGTCTTCTTGCAAAGACATCAATTTAACAACTATCTGTGCAAAACAAAACAAAATGCCTTCACAAGAACCAAAAATCAGATGGGCACTCACAGTACCTGGTTTTAACTTTGTATCACTGAAAGAGGCACTGAAGAGTGGGAAAGACAGTTGTGAATCACGGATGCCACCCCGCCTCCATCCCCTGGCAGTGGCTGCATGGTGCAGAGAGAGAATCTGCCTGCTTGGGAAAGGGAGACTGCAGCAATTGTGAAACATTACATTAAACTTAGTGCTGCCCTGATACAGCAGCAAGCAAAACTGGGCTGAACTTAGCTGACACCCACCCATGGAGGGAGTATTTAAACAGCCCTAACCACAGGAGACTTGCCCATTCCAGGAGTCAAAACTTGAGTTCCAGCAAGCCTCACCACCATGGGCTAAAGTTCTTTGGTGCCCTAAATAAACCTGAAAGGCAGCCTAGGCCACAAGGACTGCAATTCCTAGGTGAGTCCTAGTGCTAAACTGAGCTCAGAGTTAGTGGACTTGAGGAGCACAAGACCTACTGAGAGACCAGCTTGGGCAGCTAAGAGAGTGCTTGGGCCATTCCTCCCCCAACCCTCTGCTGCACAGCTTCCCCACACCCCAAGAAAAGACTCTTTCCTTCTGCTTGAGGAGACAGGAAGAGTAAAGAGGACGTTTGTCTTGCATCTTGAATACTAGCTCAGCCACGGCAGGATAGGGCACTGGTCAGAGTCGTGAGGCCCCCATTCCAGGCCCTAGCTCCTGGATGACATTTCTAGACACACCCTGGGCCAGAAGGGAACTGCTTCCATGAAGAGAAGGACCCAGTCCTGGCAGGACCCATCACCTGCTGACTGAAGAGCCCTTGGGAGCCCTCCCACTGCTCTGAAGGCTGAGTCCCAGGCTGGGCAGCGTTCACTTCAAGCTGATTGAAAAGCCCTTGCGCCTTAACAGCATAGTAGTGGTAACGCGCCAGTACTCCTCATGGGCCTGTGGTGGTGGTGGCCATGAGGTGAAGCTCCTCTGCCTGTGGAATAGGGAGGGAAGAGTGGGAAGGACGACACTTCATGTTTGAGTGCCAACTCAGATGCAGTAAAATAGAACACCAGGTAGACTTCTAAGGTTTTTGACTCCAGTCCCAGCTCCCAGTTGATATCTCTAGATCTGTCTGGGGCCTGGGAGAACTTGCCATTCTGAAGGGAAGGACATAAACCTGGCTGGCTTTACCACCTGCTGACTGCAGAGCCCCAGGGCCTTGAGCAAACCTCAGTAGTAGCCAGGGAGTGGTTGCAGCAGGCCTTGGGTGAGAGTCGGTGCTGTGCTGGCTTTAGGTCTGACCAAGTGCAGTCCCAGGGTGGTGGTCACAGGGGTGCTTGTGTCACTCTACACCTAACTCCAGGCAGCTGAGAACAGAGAGAGAGAGAGAGAGAGACTCCATTTATTTGGGAGAAAGTAAGGGAATAGAATAAGAACCTCTGCCTGCCAGATCTTATCTAAGACCATCAAGGTGGTACCTCTATGAGTCTGCAAATTCCACATCATTACTAGGCTTAGGGTGTCCTCAAATGCAGATAGGCTTGGATCACTATAGCTAAGTCCTTTTGAATACCTAGAAAGTCTTCTCAAGAAGGATGGGTACAAACAATCCCAGATTACAAAGACTATAATAAATACCCAACTATTCAATGCTCAGACACAGATGAACATCCGCAAGCATTAAGATCATCCAAGAAAACATGACCTCACCAAACAAACTAAATAAGGCACTAGGGACCAATCCTGCAGAAACCAAGATATGTGACCTTTCAGACAGAGAATTCAAAATAGCTGTTTTGAGGAAACTTAAAGAAATTTAAACTAGACACAGAGAGGGAATTCAGTATTCTATCAGATAAATTTGACAAAGAGATTGAAATAATTAAAAAGAAATTCTGGGGTTGAAAAATGGAGTTGACATACTGAAGAATGCACCAGTCTTTCAATAGCAGAATTGATCAAGTAGTAGAAAGAATTAGTGAGCTTGAAGATATGGTATTTGAAAACACATGGAGGAGACAGAAGAAAAAAGAATACAAAAATGAAGCATGCCTACAGGATTGAAAAATAGCCTGGAAAGGGGTAATCTAAGAGTTGTTGGCCTTAAAAAGGAGGTAGAGAAAGAGATAGGGGTAGAAAGTTTATTCAAAGAGATAATAAGAGAGAAAGTCTCAAACCTAGAAAAAGATGCCAATATTGAAGTACAAGAAGATTATAGAACACCCAGCAGATTTAACCCAAAGAAGACTACCTCAAGGCATTTAAGAATTAAACTCCCAAAGGTGAAGGATAAAAAATGATTCTAAAAGCAGCAAGAGAAACAAATAACATATAATGACACTCCAATATGTCTGGCAGCAGACTTTCCAATGGAAACTTTACAGGCCAGGAGAGAGTGGCATGACATATTTAAAATGCTGAAGGAAAAAGTTTTTTTCCTTAGAATCGTATATCTGGCAAAAATATCCTTCAAACACAAAGAAATAAAGATTTTCCCAGACAAAAAAATTTGAGGGATTTCATAAACACCAGACCTGTCCTAAAATAAATGCCAAAGGGAGTACTTCAGTCAGAAAGGAAAAGGATGTTACTGAGCAATAAGAAAATCAACTGAAGGTATAAAACTCACTGGTAATTGTACACAGAAAAACACAGAATATTATAACAATGTACCTGTGATATGTAAAACTCCTATTTTAAGTAGAAAGACTAAATGGTAAACCAATAAAAAATAGTAACTACAAATTTGCAGGACATAGACAATACAATAAGATATAAATAGAAACAACAAAAAGTTGAAAAGTAGGGGGATGAAGTTAAGGTGTAGAGTTTTTATTAGCTTTTTTGCTTGTTTATGTAAACAGTATTAAGTTGTTATCAGCTTAAAATAATGGGTTATAAGATAGTATTTGCAAGTGTCATGGTAACCTCGAATCTAGAAACATATAATGGATACACACACAAAAAGCAAGAAATTAAATAATACCACCAGAGAAAATTTTATTCACTAAAAGGAAGACAGGAAGGAAGGAAAAATGAAAGAGAAAAACCATAAAACAACCAGAAACCAAATAACAATGGCAGGAGTAAGTCCTTATTTATCAATAATAACATTGAATGTAAATGGACTAAACTCTCCCATCAAAAGACATAGAGTGGCTGAATGGATTAAAAAAAAAAAACAAGACCCAATAATCTGTTGCCAACAAGAAACACATTTCTCCTATGAAGACACACATAGACTGAAAAAGGGGGATGGAAAAAGATATTCCATGCCAGTGGAAACTAAAAAAGAGCAGGAGGAGCTAGCTATACCTATATCAGACAAAATAAATTTAAAGACAAAAATTATAAGAAGAAACAAAGAAGATCACTATATGATGATGATGGGGCCAATTCAGCAAGAGGAAATAACAATTTTACATATATATGCATCCAACACTGGAGCACTCAAATATGTAAAGCAAATATTATTAGAGCTAAAGGGAGAGATAGGCCCTAATACAGTAATAGCTGGAGTCTTCAACATTCCACTTTCAGCATTGGACAAATCTTTCATACAGAAATCAACAAAGAAACATCAGACTTAATCTGCACTATGGATTAAGTCTGTCCATTTGGACCTAACAGATGGACCTAACAGATATTTAGGACCTAACAGATATTTACAGAACATTACATACAATGGCTGAAGAATACACATTATTTTCCTCTGCACATGGATCATTCTCAAGGATAGACCATATGTTGGGTCAAAAAGCAAGTCTTAAAACATTAAAAAATGTTGGAGTAATATCAAGTATCTTCTCTGACCATAATAGAATAAAAGTAGAAATTGATAGCAAGAAGAATTTTGGAAACTATACAAACACGTGGAAATTAAACAATATGAACCTGAGTGACCAGTGGGTCAATGAAGAAATTAAGAAGGAAATGGAAAAGTTTCTTGAAACAAATGATAATGGAAACATAACATACCAAAACCTATGGGATACAGCAAAGGGAGTACTTACTAAAAGGGAAGTTTGCAACTATAAGTGCCTACATCAAAAAAGAAGAAAAACTTCAACTAAACAACCTAAGGATGCATCTTAAACAACTAAAAAAGCAAAAGCAAACCAAATCCAAAATTAGTGGAAGAAAATAAATAATAAAGACTACAGCAGAAATAAATGAATTTGAAATGAAGAAAACAAAAGATCAACAAAACAAAATGTTGCTTTTTTTCTGAAAAGATAAACAAAATTGATAAAGCATTAGCCAGACTAATTAAGAAAAACAGAGACAGAAGACTCAAATAAACAAAATCAGAGATGAAAAAGGAGACATTACAACTGATACCACAGAAATTCAAAGGATTATTAGTGGCAACTATGAGCAACTATATGCCAATAAATTTGGAAATCTAGAAGAAATGTATAAATTCCTAGAGACATACAACTTACCAAGACTGAACCATGAAAAAATTCAAAACCTGAAAAGACCAATGACAAGTAATGAGATCAAGGTCGTAATAAAATGTCTGTCAGCAAAGAAAAGCCCAGAACCTGATAGCTTCACTGCCGAATTCTACCAAACTTTTTTATTTTTTTGAGATGGGGTCTCACTGTGTCACCCAGGATGGAGTGCAGTGGCGCCATCTTGGCTCACTGCAACTTCCGTCTCCCAGGTTCAAATGACTCTCCTGCCTCAGCCTCCTAAGTAGCTGGGATTACACAGGTGCACACTACCATGCCCGGCACACGTCTGTAAACCCAGCTACTTGGGAGGCTGAGGCAGGAGTAGTAATTTTTTTTTTCTTTTGTATTTTTAGTAGAGATGGGTTTTCACCATGTTGGACAGGCTGGTCTTGAACTCCTGACCTCTGGTGATCTGCCCTCCTTGGCCTCCCAAGGTGCTGGGATTACAGGCATGAGCCACTGCCCTTGGCCCATACCAAACTTTTAAAGAAGAACTAGTACCAATCCTACTCAAACTATTCCAAAAAATGCAGGAGGGGGGAAATACTTCCAAACTCATGTCATGAGGCCAGTATCATCCTGATACCAAAACCAGACACAGGCACATCAGAAAAAGAAAACTACAGGCCAATATGCCTGATGAATACTGATGCAAAAATCCTCAACAAAATGCTTAGCAAATTGAATTCAGCAACATATTAAAAAGATCGTTCTTCATGACCAAATGGGATTTATCCTAGGGAAGCAAGGATGGTTCAACATATGCAAATCAATTAATGTGATACTTCATATCAACAGAATGAAGGACAAAAACTATATGATCATTTCAGTTGATGCTGAAAAAACATTTGGTAAGGCTCAACATCCCTTCATGATAAAAACTCTAAAAAAAAAACTGGGTATAGAATGAACATACATCAGTCTAATAAAAGCCATATACAATAGACCCATTGCTGCTATCATACTGAATGAGGAAAAACTGGAAGTCCTTTTTCTAAGATTGGGAACATGACAAGGATGCCCACATTTACCACTGTTATTCAACATATTACTGGAAGCCTTAGCTAGAGCAATCATACAAGAGAAATAATGAAGAGCATCTGGATTGGAAATGAAGAAGTCAAATTATTCTTGTTTGCAGATAATATGATCTTGTATTTGGAAAAACCTAAAGGCTCCACCAGAAGACTACTAGAACTGATAAACAAATTCAATAAAGTTGCAGGATACAAAATCAACATGCAAAAATCAGTAACATTTCTATATGCCAACAGTGAACAATCTGAAACAGAAATCAAGACAGCAACCCCATTCACAATAGCTACAAATAAAATAAAATACCTAGGAATTAACTTAAGCAAAGAAGTAAAAGATCTCTATAATGAAAACTATAAAACATTGCAAGAAATTGAAGATGCCATAAAATGGAAAAAGATTCCATGTTCATGGATTGGAAGAATCAATACTGTTAAAGTGTCCATACTACCCGAAGCAATCTACAGATTTAATGTAATCCCTATCAAAACATGAATGACATTCTTCACGGAAATAGGGAAAAGAATTCTAAAATTTATGTGGAACCACAAAAGACCCAGAAGAGCCAAAGTTATCCAAATGCAAAAAGTACAAAACTGGAGGAATTACATTACCTGACTTTAAGTTACACGACAGAGCTATAGTAACCAAAATGGCATGGTATGGGCAATAAAACAAACACATAGACCAATGGAATAGAATAGAAAACCCAGTGATAAATCCATACATCTACAGTGAACTCATTTTTGACAAAGGTGCCAAGAACCTACACTGGGGAAAAGACAGTCTCTTCAACAAATGATGCTGGGAAAACTGAATATCCATCTACAAAAGAATGAACTAGAACTCTATCTCTTTCCGTATACAAAAATCAAATCAAAATAGGGTAAAGACTAAAGACTAAGACCTCAAACTATGAAGCTACTAAGAGAAAATATTGGGGAAACTCTCCAGGACATTGGAATGGGCAAAGATTTCTTGAGTAATAACCCACAAGCCTAGGCAACCAAAGCAAAAATGGGCAAATGGGATCTCATCAAGTTAAATAGCTTCTGCACAGCAAAGGAAGCAGTCAACGAAGTGAAGAGACAACCTACAGAATGAGAGAAAATATTTTCAAACTACCCATCTGACAAGGGATTAATAACCAGAATACATTAAGGAGCTCAAACTCTATATGAAAAATCTAATAATCCAATTTAAAAATGGGCAAAAGATCTGTATAGGCACTTCTCAAAAGAAGACATACAAATGACAAACAGATATATGAAAAGGTGCTCAATATCATTGATCATCAGAGAAATGCAAATCAAAACTACAGTGAGATATCACGTCACCCCAGTTAAAATGGCTTTTTGTTTTCCCCAAAATTCAGGCAACAAGAAACACTGGAGAGGACTGCAAGCATCTGTGGAGTCATTCTATTTTTAAATTCACCTTCCAATTGTTTTCTTAAAACCATTGACAAATATATAAACTGGTTAATCTTTCTAAATATTGTCTCATTACAAAAGCTTTCATTATTTTCCAGATTAAGTAGAAATCATTGAATAAAAATAACTCCAAATTATTAAAACATGAACAAACAAAAATGATCCAATGATCTGGAACATTTTCTTCCCAAGCAAAAAGAGTGGAAAGTTCATTCTTGAGCTGAGGCAGACAAACCATTTGGCTTTCTTCAAGGCAAATCACAGGTAAACGTGGATTTAGATTATGTCTGTTCTAGCAAACTTTTTATTCATATGAAAAGGGCCTACATAAATATCAGTTCAAAGCAGAGAAATATGCTTTGGATAAACCAGGGAACTTTGTTTCTGCAACAGTATCAGTAGGTTGAGTATCAGATAGACTAAAGAAGGTGTCATTCGTCACCTGGAGGGTTGAGAGAGCAAAATCCATTGAAAACTGAAGATGAAAGAGACTGATACTGCTGTTTTGATTTTATGAGAGTCCAGAGGTGGTTGGTTCTGGTGAAGGCCCTCTTCCTGGATTGCAGACAGGGCCTTCTTGCTATGTCCTGACAGTGGGAGAGAGAGAACAAGCTCTCTCTCTTTTATTTATTCTTATGAGGACACTCATCATATCATATCAGGGCCCTAACTTTATGACTTCATTTAACCTGAATTACTTTTGTAAAGTCTCAATTTCCACAAAGTCACATTGGGAGGTTAGGGCTTCAACATATATGAATTTTGAGGTTTCCAATTAAGTCCAGAGCATATACGATTAAGACCAACCCAAATGCCCATCAATGATAGACTGGATAAAGAAAATGCGGCACATATACACCATGGAATACTATGCAGCTGTAAAAAAGAATGAGTTCATGTCCTTTGCAGGGACATGGATGAAGCTGGAAACCATCATTCTCAGCAAACTAACACAAGAACAGAAAACCAAACACAGGACGTTTTCACTCATAAGTGGGAGTTGAACAATGACAACACATGGACACAGGGAGGGGAACATCACACACTGGGGCCTGTTGTGGGGTGGAAGTCTAGGGAAGGGAGAGCATTAGGAGAAATACCTAATGCATGTGGGGCTTAAAACGTAGATGATGGGTTGGTAGGTGCAGCAAGCCACAATGAGATACATGTATACATGAGGTATACATGTTACATGTATACCTATGTAACAAACCTGCATGTTCTGCACATGTATCCCAGAACTTAAAGTAAAATTTAAAAAGACTTTCCTGCCTTCAAAAAATTTTTAAAAAGACATTCCTGGTCTTGGTGGTTTTGCAAAACAATCTCAAACCATGCAGCTGATTTCCTAAAGGCTTTTCAACTTAGTATATTTTTCAACTTGGCAACAGCATCTTCTCACCAGACGTTTTCAAAAATCTCTTAACTTTAACCTGAGAATGTGGATGTATTTTTGTTTGGGGATTAAAAGTGTTTTCTCCTCTCAGTTACTGAATCTTCTCTTCACTGTTCATCTGATGCTAAGGGCTTGCCATTTGCTGTAGTGAGCTGGGGAGATTAGAAATTGTAAATCAGGCCGGGCGCGGTGGCTCACGCTTGTAATCCCAGCACTTTGGGAGGCCGAGGCGGACGGATCACGAGGTCAGGTGATCGAGACCACGGTGAAACCCCGTCTCTACTAAAAATACAAAAAATTAGCCGGGCGTGGTGGCGGGCGCCTGTAGTCCCAGCTACTCGGAGAGGCTGAGGCAGGAGAATGGCGTGAACCCGGGAGGTGGAGCTTGCAGTGAGCCGAGATCGCGCCACTGCACTCCAGCCTGGGTGAAAGAGCAAGACTCCGTCTCAAAAAAAAAAAAAAAAAAAAAAAAAAAAAAAAAAGAAATTGTAAATCAAAGTCTAATCACATTTACCCCCAGAAAATCTGATGATCACAGACAGCCTCCTCCCAAGCCTTAAAACTACCTCCTCCTTGTATTGTCCTACTGTGTTTATGTTGCATGTCTGATCATTCTAACAGTAACTTACTCTCTTGAGCATGGCTGAAAACTTAAACCAGATGGAAACAGTTACATTTTAATTAACTCCCCCAAGAGTAGCAAATCGTGTTAATTAAAAAAAAAAACAAACCCATTCTGCATTTTTCTCCCATGTGATTTTTGCCTTCCATTTGCTCATCCTCGTGTTTTTGGAATTGAGCCTGACACAGGTGAAGCCTGTGTAGGAGGCATCCTGGGTGCAGATGCAGTTGTCCGGTTTACTGTCTAAGGAGACCATCGTGGTTTCCTTAGCTGGAGCCCCACTTAGAAACCTGAGACATCAACCCTCCTGAAAGGCCAGTGGGCCCCTGTGTAAGTGCTGTGACCACAGTTTCCAAAGGAGATCAACCAATGCACCCACCGCTGTGCCCACAGTTGTCAGGGGAATGAGTAGGGAGAGGCAGCACCTGCCAATCCATAGGCAGGAGTGGCAGGAATGGGCATCAGAGCCAGTCACAAGCTTCTGAGACGGCTCAGTCCACTTCCAGCTGTGATCCAGGGAAAGAGCCAGCCTTACAAACTAAAAGTAGGGGGATACAAGATACTAAGTTTAGCTCTATATAGTGTAGACTCAAAAAATGGTATCTTTTTATTTTATTTATTTATTTTTATTATACTTTAAGTTCTAGGGTACATGTGCGCAACGTGCAGGTTTAAAAAATGGTATCTTAAGAAAAACAGGAGTTTTCTTTTCTCATCTAAGGGGAAGTCTATAGGTGGGAAACAAAGTATAAAATTGGGACTCCATAAAGTAATCCCAGGCTCGTCTATTTTTCTGTTCTGTCATTCTTAGTATATAGCTTTGAATCTTTAGGTTGCTTCTTGGCCACAAACCTGCTGCTGGAGTGACAGCTATCACACCTAAGTTCCAGGCAGGGAGAAGGGATATGAAGGACAAAAGGCATATGTCAATGGAATTATCCTCTTCCAATCCCTCTCCTCCTTCTAGGAAAATTTCCCAGAATCTACAACTCTTGTCACCTATCCAACAACTTTTCTCTGCTTATGTGTCATAGACCAGAACTTGGTTGTTCATAGACCAAAATGTGGCTACTCCTAACTTCAGGTGATGCTGGGAGGTACAGGTTTGTTTGTCTGTTTTAAGCTGGACACATTGCCTCTTGAGAAATGGTTAGGCATTAGAAACAATCAGTGTACCTGGAGGGTTGGCTTGAGGAATTTCACCATATTGTCTTCTCTCCTGGTACTATCATTTATGAAATTATCAAAACAAACTCTGGCTCGCGAGGTTTGCCATGAGCTGGCCTCTGCCTAGTTGTCCTAATTTTTTTTTTCTTTTTGAGTCAGAGTCTGGTTCTGTCACCCAGGCTGGAATGCAGTGGCACGATCTCGGCTCACTGCAACCTCCGCCTCCTGGGTTCAAGCGGTTCTCCTGTCTCAGCCTCCAGAGTAGCTGAGACTACAGGCGCCTGCCACCATGCCTGACTAATTTTTGTATTTTTAGTAGAGACAAGGTTTCACCATATTGGTCAGGCTGGTCTTGAACTCCTGACCTCAGGTGATCCACCTGCCTCAGCCTCCCAAAGTGCTGGGATTACAGGTGTGAGCCACCTCTCCTGGCCCTAAATTTTATACTTTCTCTGTCTGAATTTTTGTGTGGCTGGCTCCTTAAATGTCACTTTTTCAGAGAAGATGTTCCTCAAGTTTAATGCATCCTCCCCACCACCCAGTCACTCTCTGATCACCCAGCCTATTTTGTTTTCCTTCTGCAGCTTTCAACATGAGACACTGCTATGATCTGAATGTTTATTTTCCTCTGAAATTCAAATGTTGAAATCGAATCACCAAGATCACAGTGTTAGGAAGCAGTGCCTTTGGGAGGTGATTAGGTCCTGAGGCTGGAGCCCTGGTGAATGGGATTAGTGCCTTGATGAAAGGGAGCTCAGAGAGCTGCCTTGTTCCTTCTACCAGATAAGGATACAGCAAGAAGGCATCGTCTATGAGGAATGGGTCTTTGTCAGACACCCATCTGCCAGTACCTTGATTTTGGACTTCCTAGTCTCCAGAACTGTGAGATACAAATTTCTGTTAAGACCTACTGTTTGATACCACAGCAGAGTGACTATAGTCAATAATAACTTAATTGTACATTTTTAAATAACTAAAAGAGTGTAATTGGATTGTTTGTAACACAAAGGGTAACTGAGGGAATGGATTTAAATAACATATAAAAAAAGAAAAAGAAATAGAAAAAAGAAAATGGGATTTTCTTTACTTATAATGGAATACTATTCAGTCATAAAAAGAATGAAATCATGTTTTTTCCAGCAACATGGATAGAACTGGAGATCATTATTTTAAGTGAATAACTTAGAAAGTTAAATAATACATGTTCTCACTTATAAGTGGGAGCTAAATCATGGGCACATAAGGACCTAGAGAGTGGAATAATAGATATTGAAGACTTGGAAGGGTGGGAGTTGGGGACGGAGTGAGGGATGATAAATTACTTAATGGATACAATGTATACTATTTGGGTGATGGCTACACTAAAAGCCCAGAGTTTACCACTTTGCAATAGTAACAAAATAACACTTGTGCCCCTGAATCTATAAAAAATTAAAAATCAAAGGTGTTACTTGCAAAAAAAAAAAAAGAAAAGAAAAGAAAACGGAATATGATTCTGTTGTTTAAAAGCCTCCCAAGCTAAGGTGTTGCGTTATAGCAGCCTGAACACATGGACAGGCAGGCTTCTGTTCATTTGTCTACAGCCTGTGTCCCCCCACCAGAATACAATCCCTTGGAGAGAGCAGGCACCTGTGTGTCTTGTTCCCTGCTGATGACATCTCAAAATTTCTGGAGGAACATAAATGATGAGCTTACCTAAATTTGAAAAGAAACCACTTTAAAACAAATCACTTCAATGGCAATAAACCTTTTATATGACAGTGGATAAAGAACAACACCTCACTGCTCCACATTTTTCTCCAGCTTCTGGTTCACATTTGTATGTCAATCGAATCACAAATTAGTACCTGACCTGGACCTCCAGGGTTATTCTAAAATAGAAGGAACCTTGATTGCAAAATCTCAGCAAGGCACAGCTCTACCGTGCACCTAGGATCCATGATAGTGAGATTGATGTCTGTGGAGCCACAAGGAGAGATGGGCACATCCCTATTGCAAACAGTGGCAGTCCCTGCTGGGCTGGGGACTTAGAAAGTCATTCCAGGCCTGAGCCTTGGAGAGGCTGAAGGGAGAGCCAGGTTGGCAGCTGGTCCAGTAGGCTGAGAAGCAACTGAGACTCATAGTCTTAAGTCACTCAAGAATATTCCTTGGAGGCAAATGTGGAGCCTCCTCTCCCCACCTTCTTCTTCCTGTTGAAGAGGAGAATGCCTCTGCCCAATCCTGGACCTCTCTTAGGCTATCCATTCTAGGGACATATTTACATTTTTATCTTCTGCTTCCTGAAGGCTGGAGACTTCATCATTAAACATCTGGCTTGGGAAATGATAAAATGCCTTTATCTGTCAAGGCTCTCCAGGGAACAGAAGTAGCAGGGGATGTATGTATGTATGTATGTGTATGTACACACACACACACACACACACACACACACAGAATACCTCCCCAACAACACACCTAGGTTAGTATTTGATTGAATAACCGGACACAGCCACCCATCCATATTGACACATAGAACTAACCATCACGGTGTCGCTGGGAATAGTCAGGATTTGGCTGATGCTCCACCCTCTCTGCCTCCAAAGGGTAGGAGGACAGCCTCACGTTTACATTTCTACCTAATCAGATGTTCATATACTTTGAACAAGAAGATGAGTGACTTCCCACCTACTTCTTCTGTGTACTTCAGACCACTAAATGCAGCAATGACTGTGCCACAGAGCTGCACCCTTGACAATGAGGACCTGAGAGAGAAACAGGGTCACCCTGCAGCTATGCATCAGAACCACTGGGTGCTTGATAAAATGCAGGCTACTGGGCCCATCCATACTCCTGAATCAGAGTATCTGTGAGCAAGCTCCCCAGGTGACTCAGTTGCCCAGTCAAATTTGAGAATTGCTTCCATTCATGAATCAGTAAAGCCCTTGTGGTTTTACCATCCAGCAAATCTCTCTCCAGCTGGGCTGAAAGGCATTGTTTTAGGATAATATTCCTAAGATATTAACAATTAATAATTCCATTTAAGCTTTTTTTCTTTTAAAAATGTTTATTTATTTTTTAGAGATGGGGTCTTGCTTTGTCGCCCAGGCGAGAGGAGTACAATGGCACAACCATGGCCCAACTGCTGCCTCGAATTCCTGGGCTCAAGCAGTCCTCCAGCCTCAGCCTCCTGAGTAGCTTGGACTATAGGCATGTGCCATCATATCTGGCTAATTACAAAAAAATTTTTTGTAGAGATGGGGGTCTCACGATCTTGCCCATGCTGATCTTGAACTCCTGCGCTCAAGCAATCCTCCTGCCTTGCCCTCCCAAACTGCTGGGATTACAGATGTAAGCCACCGTGCCCAGCCATTTTCCCTCTTTACATCCAATTTCACAGAGCCAAATTGAAGGATTTTAATTCAGGTAATTATCTAGAAGTCAGCCTCCTATTCTCACCTGGGAGATGAATGTGGGCAAAAAAAACAGTAGCCCCTCTTATCTGTGAGGAATAAGTTCCAAGACCCCTACAGGATGCCTGAAACTTCAGATAGTACCAAATTTTTATGTTTTATCCAATACATACATACCTATGATAAAGCTTAATTTATAAATTAGGCACAGTAAAAGATTTACAATTATAATAAAATAGAACAATTGTAACAATATATTCTAATAAAAGTTATGTGAACGTGGTCTCTCTCTCTCTTTCAAAATATCTTACTATACTGTACTCAGCTTTCTTCTTGTTGTGATCTATTAACCTGATAACTGAGACAACTGCTAAGGGAGTAACGGGTGAGTAGACAGTGTGGAGACGCCAGACAAAGGGATGATTCACGTCCTGGGTGGGAAGGAGCAAGATGTCATCACACTACTCAGAATGGCATGTACTTTAAAACTTATGAATTATTTCTGGAATTTTCCATATAATATTTTGAACTGTAGTTGACTGCAGATAACTGAAGCTGTGGAAAGTGAAGTTGTGGATGGAGGGGACCACTGCAGTAAGTGGAAATCTCACTCATCTGCATCTCTACGTGGCTCTCTTCGCAGCTGCAAGAGTTGTGCTGGAAACGCAGTGCCTTTGTTGGGGAGAGCATGTGCTTATTTTATTCCCCTTGTGTCCTATGAGGTCTCTTCTTTGTGGAAACTCCTTTCACCACTTGTTGAAAGCTGTCTAGTTTAAGACTGTTCAGCACCTAAAATCTCAAATTCCTCAACTTGTGTATAATTCCCATATTTATTTAACATGCCATTCAATGTATTTCAATGTAATATGCATTTATTATGTATCCACGGTGTAAGCATTAAGCTAGACTCTGGGAGAAGAGGCTGAAATAGATACAAAGGTAACTAAAATGAGGCTCCTGCTGTGTAAGAGCTGTCAACCTATTGGGAGAGACATAATTAAACAACTAATTATGGTGCAAGGAAATATAAAGTAAATGCTGAAATGGAGGCACAGCAACATTTGAGGAGTGATTCAAATAGAGGGGGGAGAAGGCTGCTCTGAGGCAGTGTCATTGCTGCAGGATGAGGAGAGGAAACGAGTTGTCTAGAATGCAAATGGATTTGCATAAGGGAAAGCAGGGGGAACATTGGTGTGGAAAGCATTCCGTGCATGAAAGATGGGTCTGCATTTCTGTTGCAGGTTTTAGTTCATAAATCTGAGGACAGTGGAGACTGTTGCCCCCTAATGTGCTTTACAAATCTCAGCCTCAGTACCTGGAGCCCCGGGTGGTCAAATGAGCCCCATTCATTGTGCAACCAGCCAACATCACCAAAACCCTGGTTCACATTTGGGCCTGGGTCAACCGTCTCAGCTCATCCCTCCTGCCTTCAGAAGCAGCCAGTGTGCTGTCTATAAACTGTAAGTGCTGATAAGTGAGGCAAGAAACGCAAAGCTCCCAAAGCCAGTTTAGTCACACTCCAGCTTCACTCATTTGCCATAAACCACACTATTATCTAAGAATCACCCTCAAGTACTCTGTGAGCCCTGCTGGGGGCTGCAAAAGCTGCATACAGGTGCTCTGCCTCCAGAGCGTGGGGACATAGAGAGTGTTCTGTGGTCATACCACACACACATCCTGTCACTCACAGTGATGCCTTTAGTGGCTAGACGCTGAAAGGTCTTCCCTTGGTCAGATTCCCTCTCTCTTTCAGGGACCTACGTGCTCAGTCTTTTGTAGTCAAGTTCCCTGGTCCATTTCCTACCTCCTTTGAAAGTGCCACATACAGACATGTAAATCACATGACCTTGTGGGTGGGCTGTGTTTGGAAAGCAACTGAAGCACAGCAAACTACATCGAGAGCCAATTCTGCAGCCCCAGCAGTCACACCGGCACATGCTCTTTGGGGCAGGCTTGGTAACTCTGTGATTTGTGTGAACTGTGCACTGTAGACTCCAGGTTCTTAACTTCTGCCGGAACCAAGAATGGTCAAACATTACAATGATGTGATTGTTTTTGTCAGGAAAACTCAAACAAGCAAGCAAGTTTTAGTTAGACTCAACTAAAACTTGCTTGAGCTAAAAATGAACTAATTGGCTTATGTAATAAAGAAATTCAGGGATCAGTCTGGGCTCCCAGCTCTGCTTCCTCCTCTATTCTTAGGCTGGTTATTCTATTAAGTGGCAGTTCCCAGCTTACATGGTCCTCATTGCTCCCAATCCCAAGCATCCACTATAACAACTCACAAGAGGACTCTGGTTCTGCTCCGGCCACATGGGTGTCCTTGTGACCAATCCCTGTGGACAGGGAAGGGAGTTCTGGGTTATCTCATCACTAAGGAGCAGGCAAGGCAGTGTGACCACCTGGCAGGAGAGGAAGGACATTGCCCAAAAGCAAATATCTTAGATAGACAACCAGTGACCTCCATATTGCCTGGGTTCTGTCTTCCAAAGTAACAGGTGCTTCTAATATTTGAGGCAGGGTGTGAATGCTTTGCCTGAGGCTTGGGAATGGCGTGCTTCCGATCCCATACCCTCCTTTTCCAAGTGACTTCGGCCTTCCAACGCTGTCTGGGTTCATGGCACACCTGACTCATAGAGGGAAGGGTTTTTGACCCTGGGTCCCTGCACTGGCTCTAAAGTCAGGCATGGCTCTGAATATGGCAGGACAAGAGCTCTCTTGATTGTCTAATTGATTTTTCTGCTTCAATCCTGTTAACCTAATGCTACCCCTCAGAAGGCTGAAGAATGCGCACCAGCGTGTTACATCTACCTGCTTAATTTCCATTTGAGAGATTTATGTGAGAGATCAGGCACATTATTACCCTTGTGTGGGTACTCAGCAGTGTTTTTGAATTAAGATTGATTACATGGACAGCCACCTATACAAATTGCTTAAAAGTCATTAATTCGTGGTTAGCATTAACTTGTTTGATGGATATCATCAAACGCAAATCAGAAGAGCCATCAGCTCATTTCAGGGAGGATGGGGACATGTTGCTTCTAGCATTCCTGCATGATGAATTACCTAGTGATGGGTTTTTCTAAGTGTGGTCCCCTGTACCACCTGCTCCCCAGGTATCTGAGGAATCAGTTTAAAGTGCAGATTCCTAGACTCACATAAACTGAATCACATTCTCTGGGGATGGGGCCCAAGAGTCTATATTTTCAAACACGCCCCCTAGTTGTTCCTTGTTATGCACTCAAGTTTGAGAACCTTGTCCTGGAGTTTCCGTAGTGCTATTCTGTGGCTATTTCAGAGTGTGAAAAAAAGCAAGAGGCGACTTTGTGGCCACTGAGAGACGTCTGGCTCACCAAAAAGTTGCTTTGCTACATGCACAGCCACGCAATTGCAAAATCAAGAATAAAGAAGGTCAGAGAAGAAAGAATTTGTACAAACAAATGTGGCAACACAGTAGGACTGAGTAAACACAGTGTGGTGTTGACTTTGTAGCTGTAGGGAGATTAAAGGTTTGGACTCTACTGTATTGCGGGATCTTCCAATCAGATCAGTGGGGAGGATCCAGAAAGCCTGGTGTAATTAGAGCACAGCACCTCAGACTTGAGGGTAGATCAGAATCCCCGGGGGGCTTGTTAAATCACTAAATCACACTTCTGAGCTTCACCCCCAAAGATCCGGATTCAGTACATCTGGGGAGGAGCCCAGGGTTTTGTGTTGTTGTTTTTTTTTGTTTTGTTTTTTTTTGAGACGGAGTCTCGCTCTGTCGCCCAGGCTGGAGTGCAGTGGCGCAATCTCGGCTCACTGCAAGCTCCGCCTCCCGGGTTCACGCCATTCTCCTGCCTCAGCCTCTCCGAGTAGCTGGGACTACAGGCGTAAGCCACCACGCCTGGCTAATTTTTTGTATTTTTAGTAGAGACGGAGTTTCACCGTGGTCTCAATCTCCTGACCTCGTGATCCGCCCGCCTCGGCCTCCCAAAGTGCTGGGATTACAAGCGTGAGCCACCGCGCGGTTTTGTGTTTTAAAAAAGCTCCTAAGTGGTACCCATGCTACCTTAAGTGTGTCCCCTTTGGAGTACTGAGGTAGAAGAAGCTTAGTCAACCCCCAGGACTGGCCATGCCTCCTTCCCCATCACTCCAGCTCAGGAGATGTGCACATCTTTCTGGAGTTCTACTGGGGACCAACAAGAGGATTTGCCACATTCTTACTTTGTGCTTGTCACTATATGTAGCGTTTTACTGTATCTTTTTAAAGCCCAGGTTGTCTGAAATTTAGGACGTTTTCAACCCTGTGCTCAGCTGCCTTAACAAGAAACAGCTGGGCCCGGGTGTGGGGCAGGAGCATAGCTGTTGATGAAGGAAATGGAGCTCTTGATCTGAACAGGATGGCTTGTCTTTTGGGGGGTTAGAGGAGGAAAAAAAATGTTTTCCCCCTACCCTCCAAGGTTCTCTGGCTCAGGCTGTGGAAATGAAACTGACAAAGATGAATTAACAAGAGAAAAACAAACAGAGCTTATTAACATGTGCATTGTGCATACCCACGGGAGAAACTCAGTCATGAGTAAAATCAAAGGGGTGGCTAAAACTTGGGACTTAGATCACATCTTAACAAAGAACAATAAACTTATAGAGACGTGACAAGACAAAGGAAAATGAGTTTAGGCTTCCAAGGGCAGCAAACCATGGAAAAGTAAATATATGGGGGAAAACTAATGGCAGATGAAGTTTATTTTAACAAGATTTGTTACATAGATTCCTGGTGCTATCTCTGGGCCGATAAGAGTCTGGAGTCATCCCTGATGATTCAGAGTCTAAGCCTGCTTTTAGGCAAATGTGGAAATGTGGGGGAGGGCAGAGAGCTTTGATGGCATCTGCTGTTTCTTGAGTGTCTTCAGCTCAAAATAATCCTTGTGCTAAAGTGGCAGATTTTGAGATGATCTATTCAGATCCCTTTGCAAGAACCTTGCTTCCTCTCCCCGCCTCCTTCTCCTTCTTCCTTGTCCTCTCTTTCTCACTCTCAGCCAAGTCTCTGGGTTTTCTCTCTCAGAACTCCCTGTGACTAGAGACAACACAGTGTTTCTTCTGAAGATGAGCATCTTCCCTCCCACCCCAATCTCTTTGCTCCATAAAGGATTGTACCTAAACTGGGTTTCTGGAGCAGATGAGATAAAGACATTAAAGTACATGGCACAGCTCATATTCTGCATGAATTTTAGGTCTTGGGGAGTTCTCAGCAATTATTTCCGGATAGTACTTCTGCACATTCTACCTTTTTTGTTGATTTCAGACTTTGCTAATTGATCTCTGTACTTTATTCACCAGCCTTGGATGCAGCTTCACAATCTTCAATACAATACAGAAGCAGCTGAGTTTGGATTTTTTACAGTGAAGATTCTTTATACTCTAGATCTAATAAACCTCAGATTTTACTTTAGGGAGACATGGAGGCTCAGGAAGGAGGAGTGACTTAAGGCACAGAGCTAGGTCTGGAAATCCAGGTACCCTGGCTCTAAGCCTGACATTTTTTTCTTACCCTAGTAAATGATCAGTTTTAAAGAATATTGTCTAGAAAGCTTGGAATTATACCATAAATTTCAACAGCTAAAATACAAATTTTATGTGATTTTTTTCTATATGCCTGGAAATTTCTTAAGTGTTATGGAAATTGTAAAGGACTGAGTATGTAAATAGCCATTGTTGAATGGTGAGTCTAAAAATTGACAACCTGTTAACTTCTAAGGATAATTAGCAGATTAGTTGATTCTGTGCTATTTATAATTTAGGGTTGTAACTAGTGATTCATTTATTTCATAGAGAAAGGAGGAACAAGATAGCTTAATTTGCAAATACTTTGGTATCTGTCATTTGCAAATAAAGAAAATAGAGTATGTATCACTTTGTTGAACTTTTGTCCCGCACACTATTTTTATGTACCAACAGGTCCTAATGAGTACGCTTGCTATTATTCCCATCGAACTTACAGCTCTCACAATGGAAGTTGCATTTGTTATGGCCATTCACCAAAAGGCATGTAGTGCTGTGTCCAAAGGGGTGCAATGGCCAAGTCCAAGATAGAAATCAAGGTCTGTAGAGGGACCTCTCACTCTTTATGCAGTCAGTCTCCTGGGCTTCCAGTTCTTTTTTTTTTTTTTTTTTTTTTTTTTGAGACGGAGTCTCGCTCTGTTGCCCAGGCTGAAGTGCAGTGGTGTGATCTTGGCTCACTGCAAGCTCTGCCTCCCAGGTTCATGCCATTCTCCTGCCTCAGCCTCCCGAGTAGCTGGGACTACAGGCACCCGCCACTGCGCCTGGCTAATTTTTTGTATTTTTAGTAGACGGGGTTTCACCCACCGTGTTAACCAGGATGGTCTCGAGCTCCTGACCTCGTGATCCTTCCTGCCTCGGCCTCCCAAAGTGCTGGGATTACAGGTGTGAGCCACCGTGCCCGGCGTCAGTTCTTATACTGAATGCTACCCTGTGTACTCTCAGTTATTATCAGACATCAGGAGGAAGGATTTGGAATACATTCAGTGGAAGTCATTCCCATTAGAGGTGGCAGGAAGTCATAGTTGAGATCCCACCTCATAGCTGATACCAGCTCCTCTGCTAACAACACAGTTCTTCTTTCTCATTTCATCCTTTCCCTCCCTCTCCTCTCTCTGTAGTTGGTATTTCTTTGCCAAGCCCTCAAGCTGGATTAATTGATAACTTCAATAATGTGGTAAAGAACCTGAAGTTATTTTGCCCGGAGAAGATGTATAAAGTAAGCTGCATAATTTTCATTCATGTTTATGCAAGAGCAACCCATCTGCTTACTCATCATTGCTTTTGGAATTTTGGCCGCAGCATTGGAAAAGTGCTCAGATTAATTTTAACTTTAGGGATAATTAAGTCCATAAAATGTGTGTTTGTTGCTCTTTGGTTGAAAGTAGTAAGAAGAGGAGAAAATTGGAAAATGAAGTGGAAATGTTCTAGAGAATTAGCTCAAAGTAGATCTGTTAAAAACTCTGGAGAGGATATGAAGGTAATTTCCTAAGACAACTTCTGAGTGAGAAAATAGACCAGATAACATCAATTTGAAAAAGAATATTCTTGTTGAAGAAAACATAATTTGACTTTCTTTTCATGTTTTCCTAGTTTTCCAATAAAATGCTGTATATGTAATGTTATTGTATAGAATTATTTTATATATATACTTATATATACGCACCAAGAGGCCAGCTGGGAAAAAAATTGGATGATAAGGCAGTCAAGAACTTACAGATTGTCTATTAAGATTTTAAATTCACTTATAGAAGAGTTGTAAGAATAAATGTAAATGGATTCTTTATTTGGACTTGAATGAATTAGAAAGAATTAAAACTGGAAAACAATTTTTTTCTTCCCTTTAGATTGAATTGACTTGCTCTGAATTGAGCCCTGAATAGCCCCATAATATGTGTATTAGTTTATGCCTTTCAAATCACTTTCTCATCCCTATAGCCTTGGATCTTTCTGCAATTCTGGATCATGCAATGCACTGGTTGTTTTTTCACTCCATGTTACAGATGAGAAAACAGTAGTTCAGCCAGGCTGATGACTTGTTCAGCATGAAGCAGCTGGTAGTGGCAAAGCCAGAAATTCAATTTGGGTCAAACACCTTTTGTGTGTTACTAACAAGTATTGAGTGTGTGCTCTGGAATAGGTGCTGGGGCCAAAGGCAACAGAGTCAGTCCCTGGCTACAGGGAGCTCTCAACAACAGGTGGAAGTTCTGCATACACAGACTATGTGAAACTAACGTTCCCCAGTGCTGGGGGCTGGTTGAAGGTGAGCAGGATGAATAAGGTGGGGAGTTGGAGGGGTTAGGCAGTTGGAAGACAGAGAGCCAAGGAAAGGGGTGCAAATGTCCTGAGGTCGGAAAACACGAATATGGCTCTTTACCCACAACTTTGTGCCCTTTGAACACTTTCGCTCACCAACACGTGAAATTATGATTGAAATCTATTTTTATTTTGTTGGCACTCCAAACTATACAATGAAACTGGAAGTCCCTAAAAATTGGAATCCCTTATTGACTTAAAAAAGATGAATTCTCCTGGGGTCTAGTTGTATAGTTAGAGTTAGACTTCTGATTTTTATTGATGCTGTCAATGAGGAAAACTTGTCTTTTTGTAAAGTTTCAGTTCAGTTTTGCATTATTTTCTTTGGCATAAGAAGGTAAAATCTATCCGAGAAGAATATTGGCAAACTCAAATCTATCCTTTTTCATTAGTAACACAGTTTGAATAATATATACTTACTGATTGTTTTGTGACAGAACCACAAAAACATTATAAATGATATTTTAAAATTGTAATGAAATCACTGTCAAGTTTTTTTGGTTCAATACTTCTTGAACAGCAGGTGATAACATTCAAAATATTGATGTATGCAATTTTTTCTGGGCTCTGCCAGAATGATTAATGGTTTGGCCTTGATTTGAATTGTGAAATAAGTATAAGGCAAGATCAATTACGGGTGTACTTGGACTTCATTATCACAGAACAATCAGTAAATTCAGCTCTGTTCTCTGAATGTATATGAAGTGAGAGAGGGGGCAGAGTATGAGGATGGAATGGTCTGGGCAAGTCAGCTACCTGTGCACAAATGGTGCTTGCTGTGACAATGTCTTCTCATTGAATCAGTATTACAACACAAGCTCCTGGCCTTATTAGCAGCTTCATTTATTTTTCTGATTACAAAAGCATATATCCTCACTGTTAAAAATTCACATACTATGAAACGTCTGACTTGGAACATGAGAATTGTTTAGAATCACTGTCTTTCTCTCTCATCTCAGAGAAAACCACCATTGAGTTGGGTATTCCTGCAATTGTTTTCTGTGCTGGTACTAACACTCATTGATCTATTAACAGAGAAAACATCCAATAATACATTGTGAGCTTGATTTGTGGCTTAATCTCTCTATACATTAAAAGAAAACCAACCCACATGCACTTGGGCTGCCTTAGGTCAGGCTGTGTCCCTGGCTAGCAGCTGGCCTTGCCCTCAGGTCCACTGTCCTTTAGTAAGGCCTTTTTTTGGATGTTGTAATAGGATTGATCAGGATTAACAGTTTCCTGAGCTGGAGTCATTTAAATGTGCCTTGTCTGTAAATGGAGGTAATAATAGTACCTACATCATAAAATTATGCTTGCCAGGGTATGAAACTGTTTATGTAAAACACTTAGCCCAGCGCCTGCTATATTATAAACTCCCAGTAAATGACAGTTTATATTCCCTTGCTAGATGTGCAAGCTCCTGAGGACAGGGCGCTAGCTGTATTCCCTTCTATCTCCCAAGGTCAAAGATTGGCCCACCAAGGTTGTCAATAAATATCTGTTGAAGGGATGGATTCCTTCTTGTTGCCTCCTGTATTAGTCCATTTTCATACTGCTATGAAGAAATACCCAATTCTGGGTAATTTATAAAGAAAAAGAGGCTTAATGGACTCATAGTTCCACATGGCTGGGGAGGCCTCACAATCATGGTAGAAGGTGAAGCAGGATCAAAGGCATGTCTTACATGGTGGCAGGCAAGAGAGCGTGTGCAAGGGAACTGCCCTTTATAAAACCGTCAGATCTCATGAGACTTGTTCACTATCATGAGAACAGCACGGGAAAAGCCCACCCTCATGATTCAGTTACCTCCCACCAGGTCCCTCCCATGACACATGGGGATTATGGGAGCTACAATTCAAAGTAAGATTTGGATGGGGACACAGCCAAACCATATCACCTCCATTGAGCTTACTGACCAGGGGTCCATCAAGACCCCTTCAAGACCACATGTGTGCTTCACACTGGAAGAAGAATCTGGAAAGAAGAGTTGGAGGGTCAGAGAAGGCAGAGCCTGCAGTAAGGCTGGCAAGCTGCCGGGCAGGTCTTGCTGCCAAAGAGGGGCCATGCCCCAGGGGCTGGGGGTGGGGTCTGTGGACACCTGTTCCTCTGTCTCAGGTGGGCCTGACCATGCTTCTGGTCAACAAGATGGCATTTGGGAAGAAGAACTGGATGCAATATGGGAGGACAAACTGGAACCTCCCGGCCAATAGTTCAGCCTCTCTTTTCACCTTGTGTAACCACGGTAACTTCCTGAAAATAACAGCTGCTGCTCCACTTCTGCCTTTCAGATCTTGGGCAGATTTCTCCTCTGGCCAACTTTACATCAGATCCATATACACAGAAGGCATTCTAGGAAATGTCCCTGCCCAGCCAAGGTGACTCAGTCAGTGAACCACCATCTCAAACCCATTCCTGTGTCTGCTGGAATAAAACACTCAGGGCACTTCAGTCTTTGAGATGCTAATGAATCCCATGGCTTTTTGCTGGGACATTCAGAATAGTTTTAACCAGCCAACTAAACCAAGTTAGATCTCTTCAGTCTCATGCACAGAGGGGCCTGCTGCCCAGGACAGATATGCACAGACACCCATTGTGTGGGGCCATCATCTCCCAGCCTAATGATGTTGAAGTTTATTAGCTGTTGTAGCAGGCGAGGTCTCCTGGGATTTCTCTAGTCTATAATTGGCTTTTACTGTTGTGAGTTCTGTGAGTGTCAGAAATAATGAGGTGACATTTGGGTATGACATGGCATCATTAGAGGACTGGTAATGCAGATTAGGAACATGCATTCTTGTAAGGAAGAATAATAAATCAAGTAGAAAAAATGTTTGATAAGTAATAAGGGTCACATCTAAATATACACTCTTTTGGTGTATATTAATGCCAGCAACTAATAATTTATAGGTTCTGTCCTCCATGGGGCCTGCGAGTCCCCTGCTGAAATAGTATTTCTCAGGCCACTGGAAAAACCCATGGTGAGTGTCAGTTAAGAAGTTTGAAGATCATTTGTGCCACGTACAGGGTTGGGTGGGATGCAGATTAATTCATCAGGAGTGAGAGGAAGGTCATGTAAGAGCCTAGCTTTCCAAAACGGAATTATTTTGAGCACATTTTTATATGCCCCTACATGATTCCAACAATATTATGTTTTCCCAAAAAAATAGCAATTTGTAACAGTCATTAAATTGCTGTGACACATGAGTGAGCAGCATTTCCCCACCCCCCAAGAAACACTGCAAGCTATATATTTTAACACTGTCAGGAACCAACCAATGCAAATAGTTGTCTGTGGCTGTAGAAGTTCTTTTTCTCGTTCTCATGCACTAGGTATTTACAAGATCGAACAGCTCTGCTCATTATAAAATTCAGAACTTTTAGCACCAATGTTCATAGCCAGCAGTGATAAGAAAGGGAAGGCTGGGAGAAACATTAGTGGGTTTCCTGCTATGTGCCAGGCTTTTCCATACAAATAGTTTCAAATATCTCATCCCTTGCTCTCATCCTCCACCCCATGCCAATGTTTAGTATCCCAACGATGGCCCCATATCAAATGCTCTGAGAGACAGCAGAACATCTATTAACACTGGTCCCTGCCTGCCCCTGTCTGCCTCCATCTGTCCATCCTTGGGTATCTTTTTTGCCTCCAACTCCATCTTTTTTTGCTTGCTATGTCTAAAAATCTCTCCTTACCTTTAACTTTTTTTTATGTTGATGAATGATACACATACAGCACAGAAAAGTACGTAAATCATAAGAGCTCAGCTTGGAAATTTCCTAAACTCTAACCAGCATCCTAGAAGCTGCTTTGTATTCCCTTCTAATCACTTCCTCTCCCCGTGGACAGCCCCTCTCCTGACTTCTAACAGCATTGATTCATTGGCCTGTTTTTACAGTTCATATGAATGGAGTCACATGGCTGCTTTCACCCAGCATTCTGTTTGTGAGACTCAACCATGCTGTGTGTCACTGTAAATTGCTCATTCTCATTGCTGGACACTGTGTCATTGCATACATGTTCCACAGCTTATCCATTCTACTGTCCCTGGGCACTTTTGGCCAGTTACGGGCAATGCTCCTAGGAACCTTCTAGTATATATCTTCCGTTGAACATAAGCTTGCATTTCCATTGATTATATACCTAGAAGAAGAAATGCTGGCTTCCTTTATTATAAATTTTACCCGATCTTCAATCATCTCAGTCTTCATTGAAATGAAAAGGGAGTCTTGAGTGATGCTTAGGCCATAAACTCAGGTATGTAAGAAATATAATTTTATTTTTAAGATTTAAATCTAATTTTAAGCTCCAGACTGGGAAAAATCCAATTTTAGTCATTTTTTGATTCTCCCACTTCCAGTGTAGTAACCCAGATCAGAAGACAGAGGAAAGGGTCTCTAGCCCTGTCTGTTCCCAAGCTGACAAGGTTCAGGCCAAAAGGGTTTTCTGTGCTATGCTTGGGGTATGGGAGTTTGGGGAGGCTAGGACTCTTGACGTCTCTGAGATATCCTTCTGGGTCCTTCCTGGGTGTGGCTATCTCTTTGTGGGGAGGCATATTCCTGCTGCTCTCAGGGAAATCCCTTCCCTTCTCTTCCCTTCCCCTTCTCCTCCTCTCTCTCTATCTTTCTTTTTCTCTTTCCTTTCTTCAGGGTCTCATGCTCCATTGCTCAGGCTGGAGTCCACTGGTGCAATTAAAGCTTGCTGCAGCCTCAAACTCCTGGGCTCAAGTTATCCTCCATCCTCAGCCTCCTGAGTGGCTAGGACTACAGGGTGCACCACCAAGCCTGGCTAATTTTTTATTTTTGGTAGAGATGGGGTCTTGCCATGTTGCCCAGGATGGTTTCAAACTCCTAGCCTGAAGAGATCCTCCCTCCTTGGCCTTCCAAAGTGCTAGGGTTGCAGGCATCTGCCACCACACCCAGCCTCCCTTCTTTTTCAGTGGGAATACACTGTCTGCATTATCTGGCTTCTCAGAGCCCCTCTGCCTCTTCCTCAAGCTCTGCTCAACATTGTGGGCTAGGATTTTGGAGAACAAAAGTCAAGAAGTCTTGCAGGCAGGTTGCATTCTGCTCTGGCATATTCCTGGCCTGAATATTCAACACAGAACCTGCTACCATCAATGGGGAAAGGTGACAATTCAGGAGAAAAATATAAATCATCTCAAAGTCTCCCAGCTCTTTGCTTGGCTAACATGTTGGGGAAAGGGGTGACGCTGGTGACATAGGCTGACGCTTAACATAGCTGCTTGCTGTGTGGCCTGAGGGGCCACCTGGGCACCACCTGAGCATGACAGTTTTTCTCTTACAGCACTCTTTTGACCCCATGTTTGTTTTGTCCCAGGAAGTGGAGAAAGGGTCTTGGGTAGAAAGGAGGGAGGTAGGAGAGACTGAGAGGGAAGGAAGAGATGGACAGGAGCTGTTATGGGGACACAGGCCCCGGGAGATCCTTGGGGAGAAGACACATTGTCAAAGTAGAACAGTTACCAATCTCAGGCACATGCAGAAGTGGCTGATGCATTAACAAAGCAGCAGGGATGACGACTCCACATCCTGAGACAGCAGCAAGTCACGTGAGAACACTCGCCCTGTGTTCCTTTCCTGTGGCTGCCGGAACAAAATGCTACAAACTGTGGGGGCAGTGGGCTTAAAACAGCAGAGCTTGTATTCCCACACAGTCCTGGTGTCTAGAAGTCCCATTTGAGGTTTCAGTAGCAGGGCTTTGCTCCCTCTGAAGGCTCGGGGGGAGAATCCTTTCTTGCCCCTTCCGAGTTTCCAGGGATGGCTGGCAAGCTTTGGGGTCCCTTCACTTGCGGTGGCATCCCTCCAGTTTCTGCCTGTCTTCACATGGCTGCCTTCCCTCTGTGTGTGTCTGTGTTTTCTCTTCTTAGAAGAGTACAGTCCCTTGGATTTGGAGTAGGGACTGGCCTACACCAAATGACATTGTCCTATTACTATTTACATTTGCAAAGATTGTATTTGCAAATAAGGTCACATTCTGAGGTTCAGGGTGTACGTAAATTTTGGGGGGATGCTGTTCAACTCAGTACACCCCCTGAAAGGAATTGACGTGATTGGAGGTCATTGTCAGTTGAGTTCTCCCAAAGCACGCATAGTTTTTCTCATTTTTCTTTTCTATCTTGATAGGAGCAAATTTGAGGATCCTTTCCCCCTTCCTTTTTCCTTTTCCTTCTTTTTTACATTTTCTTAATGATACAGAAACCGGGACTTACTTCCGTAATTCATAACTCACTCCAGAAGTCATAGACTCAAGAATTCCACCAGCCTTCTATGGGTTGTGGCATTTCTTTCCCTCCCCTCACTGGGATTTTCCCTCCTTTCCTCCATTGCTCGCCTCTCTCATGCCACTGGCTTGATTTTTGTCCTTTTCACCCAGGCCTTGATAACTGTCTGCTTGGGGCACCTGCCTGCCTTCTGGCGTCTGCATCCTCGTTTCCTCTCACTTTTGAAGAGGAGGAAACATGGCCGGGTGCGGTGGCTCCTGCCTGTAATCCTGGCACTTTGGGAGGCAGAGGTGGGCAGATCACGAGGTCAGGAGTTCAAGACCAGCCTGGCCAACATAGTGAAGCCCTATCTCTACTAAAAATACAAAAAATTTAGCTGGGCGTGGTGGTGGGCACCTGTAATCCCAGCTACTTGGGAGGCTGAGGCAGGAGAATCACTTGAACGAGGAGGCGGAGGTTGCAGTGAGCAAAGATGGCACCACTGCACTCCAGCCCAGGTGACAGTGTGAGACTCCATCTCAAAAAAAAAAAAAAAAAAAAAAGGAAACATAATTCCTAAGAGATTTGCTGGCGGTCACATACAACAAAGGAAATAGTTCATGGAGTGCAATGGCCAGGGCCCAGCAGGAACCAGGGAAGTTTACACAGAGTCACTGGGTAGTGTTTAATAAGGAGGCTATTTATAAAGGTGTGGGCCGGATTAGGAGAAAACAGCAAGGGATGTTGCAGGACCCTAGAGTTGCTCCTACCAGCCCTCGGTTTGAGGGTCAAGAGGAGGGAGTATTTACAGGAATGCAGAGGGAGGAGCTAAAGCTGGAGGAGAGGAGCTCCCACCAGGACATGGCCCTAGGTAGAGGAAGCCAGCCAAACTGCAGAGACCATGAACGGGCCAAGGGACACAGGCATCTGACATGGTTTGGCTGTATCCTCACCCAAATCTCATCTTGAGTTCCCATGTGTTATGGGAGGCACCTGGTGGGAGATGATTGAATTATGGGAGTGGGTCTTTCCTGTGCTATTCTTGTAATAGTGAATGGGTCTCAGGAGACCTGATGGTTTTAAAATATGGGAGTTACCCTGCACAAGCTCTCTCTTTGCCTGCTGCCCTCCATGTGAGATGTGACTTGCTCCTCCTTGCCTTCCACCATGATTATGAGGCCTCCACAGCCACGTGGAACTGTAAGTCCAATTAAACCTCTTTCTTTTGTAAATTTCTGTCTTTATCAGCAGCATGAAAATGGACTAACACAGCATCCCAGCTTCACTTTCCTCCCTTTCTCTGCTTCCTGGCAGTGCCTCTTGAGGTGGAACTAAGTGGACGTCCAGCTGATGCAGCTCACAGTGGTGGAAGGGAAAAGGCAGGTCTGGAGGAGTCAACAAAAACTATCCAGACACAAAGCTGAGATCCTGCTCCTGGGTGAATGTGGGGTGAGGAGGGCTTGCCTTGCTAGCTTTCTGGCCAAATGGCTCTGAAACAAGCCCAGAGGTTGGGAAGTTGAGTCTATGCCACCGAAAAAGCCCATTTGCAACTAACGAGTTGCAGTTCGTTACAGGGCAATTTCTAGTTTCCAGTCAGCAAAATTAGTTTCTTGCTTTACGTGGGGGAAAAGCAATCTAGATCTTTTTGGATAGATAGTTCAGAAAACACCAAAATTTTATAGCAGCAATTGGTCTTGCTGAGAGTGAGAACAATTCTTGAACAGAAAGTGACAAAAATACTAAAAAGACAATTGATGCACCATGCTGTATAACTAATGCAAATAATTCTACCTCAGATTGGATCTAATAATCTAAATATTTCAAAGACTATTAATTCAATTTAAATTATCTGGATAATAAACTCATATTTTCTCCTCAAAGCAGTCTCCTTTTCAGTATAAAATATTTGATTTATGAAAAACGGAATTGAGTCAACATACTTTTCAGTAATATGACACATCATTTTTCCCCTTTTCTCCTCTTGACACATGAACTCAAAGGTGACATACATAGACGTATTTTTTTTGTTCACTGGCATTTAAAATACATTTTTCTTGTGTAAGTCAAATTAATCATTATATATTAATTTGTATGATCAGATTTATTGGGGTTTCTGGAGCTGTTAGGAGTTTTCAAATACGTACTTAAAAACTTCTGGGTCATTTCTGTGATTTATTGAAAAGTAATATTATATAAATATGAGTTTAGGTGCCCATTAAAAATAGATTTGAGTCCCATAATCTGAAAATTACCCAATTCTTCATACTTCATAATACATTACATTAGCTGGCAGTATAGAGCCATTATGATATTAACACAGATTTGAGCAGTAATAGAAATGTACTTACAGGAAGGTTAAAAGAATAAGATCCACTTCTAATGGCTCTTTGTGCCACCCAGAACAAAGTAATGCTTTATGAGCATATTTTTAAAAATTTGAATAACGAGTTTATAAGATTTAAAAATATTGATTTCTGGATGCTATTTTGAAATACCATGTCTTGTAGAATATTATTTAAAAATATAAACATTCAAAATAGCCAGATGGGGCTGTTTTTTTCCTCTTCCATTTTAAAGATGACTAGGAATCTGTGAAACGTAAATGATGAGGAATGTCTGCCTGGGGTCCCTAATAGAGTGTGTCGGGAAGCTCCCTTCTGCCCTTCTTGAGATGGATGGATGCTGTAAGGAAATTGGCAGAAACTGTGTGGAAATGACTGTGCAGAGTGTCCTGGGAAGACAGATGAGCCGCTCACTAGAATATGAACAGCGGTGAGAATGGGCTTTTTCCTGAGGGTCCACCGAAGCTGGGTCTCAGGTTAGTTCAGTCTTTATCATGCCAGTCGTGCTGGCACTGTTCCCCCAGCTGAGATCTGTTGAGATGAGTCTGTGTTTCCAGTTTCTTCATCGTGAATTTAACCTGGGTGAAGACATGCTGGGACAACTTCAGGCTAGCACCCTGGGACAATTTCAGATCCCTCGCTCCCTCTGTCTGGTTCCAAAACATGTAAAGATGGGAGTTATTGGAATTCACACTCTGCTAGATCTGAGCCCAAATTTAATAGCTTAACATAATGGCTAGTTGGTTTAAAAACATCCTTAGTGTTCAACTCAGTACACCCCAAAGCGTATTTGTGATATTTTTTCTTTTTTCGGAGGGCTTGAGGTGATCAAATATGCTGACTTCCTCCTGGCAGTAAGGAACCCCTAGACTGCTCATTGGCCTCAGATGCATGCTAGCTTCATCCACAGACAGGCTGATCAATATCAGTGCTCAGCCACCACCCCCAAACCTGTTCATGAGAATCGCTCAGGACCAGAGTGACCAACCTGGCCTGAGAAGGGGAGGTGAGGTGTCCCCTACTCCTTTCTCTCAAGTCTAGGCTTCCCCCACCCGCCCACCTCATTCACCTTCTAACAACCTGCTTCCAGGAGGCCTTGGCCTGCATGTGTTCAGCTGAGCAGCGAGGTTTTGTAGGGAGGAAACAAGATTGGGATGGGGTGAGTCTCAAACATTGGTGGTCCTGCTCTGACCCCAAGGACTGTGTCTGAGTCCTCTGGAGAGGGAGTGAGGTGAGGAGGGACACCATGGCATGGCTTTGAGTAGGAGCCATGACCATACGTGAGGAAGAGAGGATGCCCCCACCTATGGAGGGGCACCACATGGCTGCAGAGTAGGAGAAGCAGCTTTCCCCTGCCTGCAAAGGCTGGCAGCACTGGGAGAACGAAAGGACTGCCTCTTTGACTCCAATGTTAGCATTGCCACTGTGAACACTGGCCTGCACTAGCAGGATGGAAGAGCAGGCAGGAAGTGTCCTGAGCCAATGCAAGGGCTCCCTGGTGACTCTTTGGAGGTATGTGTGTGAATGTGCCCCATGAATGGATATTGTGAGGAAATTGGCAGCCACACCCACAGAAGCTGTGTGGGAATGTGTGCATGTGTGTGAACATACACATGCATTTTTTTCACAGGGCTGGAGGGCACATGGGTAAAGAACCAGGGCTGATACATATGACACTCACTGTAGCCACAGGCTGGTGTACCAGGCCTGGGGAGCCTTTGGTGACATGTTGATCTAGTCTTGGTTCCCATGTCATCTTTTGGGTAGACATGGGATGGCCCAAAGTGACTAAGGAAAAAAAACAAAGAAACCATTAACATTGGCACCTGTCTTTTGGCTTCAACAAATTCATGCCCCATGAGGTGCGCATAGATCCCAAGTCTCAATGCTGTACTTTGCCTAAGATCTGATGCTCTCCTCCCTCAGTAGCAATATGAGATGATCTTTAATGACTAGGGTCAATGTTGCTTTCTCCAGGAAGTCTTCCCTGATCTACAGCAGCCACAAATATTTCTCCATCTGGTTTACTGAGACTCATCATTTGTACTTCTCCTATTGAGGTTTTCCACTTTCTCACTTGGATCTCTTCAAATGACATGTGTACATGGGACATGCTGTGGAGTCTCACCATCTGTATTTGTCCACTTTCCTACCAGGTGGGAATCCTTGAGGACAGAGTTTACGTCCTAGCTCTCCTATTTCTATAATAAAGTATGTTCAGGGAATTCTCCCATACATGTCTCCTGAACAAATGAATGATTAATCTTTGCATCCTTTCTGTTGAACAACTGTGAACATTTTTCTTGGAAAAATAGGCTTCACAAAAGGGTTCTTATTGCTATTTTAAAACCATTCCTGTTTAAAACGGTTTGGTTTGAGTCCGTAGGGGACTTTTCTAAGTACATTTACTAACCACCAACCCAGTAAGCATGAAGCAGGGCTCTCCAGGCCCTTTCCAACATGGCTCACTAGGTGTGCAATTCTTTGCTTGTTGATCCAGTACTTAGGGTTTTGAGTAAAGCCACCCTGCTGGGTACTCAAACATGAACTAGAAAAAGCAACCCTCAACTTGGAGGGGACTGAGGAATACCCCAATTTTGATGGCAAAAACATCAACAGATCTTCACTTTATGGTAGTTATACTTTTAGTACCTGTTAATTGAGAATGGATACAATAAAAAATGATATGGATAATTCGAGGAATACTTTTAAAGTAGTGTGTGTGTGTGTGTGTGTGTGTGTATTATAAGGCTACAGAAACCAAAACAGCGTGGTACTTGTCTAAAAACAGACACATAGACCAAGAGAACAAGACAGAGAACCCAGAAATAAAGCCACACACCTACAGCCATCTGATCTTTGACAAAGTTGACAAAAATAAGCAATGAGGAAAAGACTCCCTATTCAATAAACAGTGCTGGTATACCTGGCTAGCTATATGCGCAAGAATAAAACTAAACCCCTTCCTTTTACCACATAAAAAAATTAACTCAAGATGGATTAAAAATTTAAATATAAGACTTCAAACTATAGGAATCCTAGAAGAAAACCTAGAAAACACCATTCTGGACATCTGCCTTGTGAAATAATTTATGACTGAGTCCTCAAAAGCAATTGCAACAAAAATGAAAATTGACAAGTGGGACCTAATTAAACTAAAGAGCTTCTGCAGAGCAAAAGAAACTATTAACAGAGTAAACAGATAACCTACCGAATGGCAGAAAATATTTGCAAGCTGTACATTAGACAAAGGTCTAATCTCCAGAATCTATAAGGAACTTAATTCAACAAACAAAAAACAAATAATCCCATTAAAAAATAGGCAAAAGACATGAACAGACACTTCACAAATAAGACCTACAAGTAGCCAACAAATATATGAAAAAATTCTCACCATCACTGATCGTCAGAGAAAAGCAAATCAAAACCACAATGAGATACCATTTCACACCAGCCAGATGGCTGTTATAATAAAGTCGAAAATCAGCAAATGCTGTCAAAGCTGCGGTGAAAAGGGTACATTCATACACTGTCGGTGGAAATGTAAGTTCGTTCATCCACTGTGGAAAGCAGTTTAAAGATTTCTCAAAGACCTTAAAACAGAACTGCCATTGAACCTGGCAATCTCATTACTGGGTCCCTGAAATCTCATTACCCAAAGGAAAGTAAATACTGCTACCAAAAAGACACATGCACTCATATGTTCATTGCACCACTGTTCACAATTGCAAAGACTTGGAATCAACCCGGATTCCCATCAGTGGTGGACTGGATAAAGAAACTATGGTACATATACACCATGGAATACTACACAGCCATAAAAAGAATGACATTATGTCCTTTGCAGCAACATGAATGCAGCTGGAGGCCATTATCCTATGCAAGCTAATGTAGAAACAGGAAACCAAATACCACATGTTCTCATTTATAAGTGGGAGCTAAACATTGGGTACTCATGGACATAAAGATGGCAGCAATAAACACTGGAAACTACTAGAAGGAGGAGTGGGGAAAGGGGAAGGGTTGAAAAACTAACTATTGGGTACTATGCTCACTACCTGAGTGATGGATTCATTTCTATCCCAAACCTCAGCATCACCCAATATACCAATATACCCACGTAACAAACCTGTATATATACCCCCTAAATCTAAAATAAAGGTTGAAATTCTGAAAAAGATTAAAAAGTAGGGTTTTAGAAAAGTATTTTTATTTAATCTTAATAGCACCTACAGGCATAAATCTAGCATTATTTTGTTTTTATGGAAATGCAGATCAAAATGACAGTGTCTGTTGCCATATGTATTCATGAATGCTTTGAAATTACTCCTGTGTCCCTCAGGTCTGTGGCCTGTGGATCACCCATCACTGAGATAAATGATCCTTTTGATTAGACAGCATGGTCAAGGTGCAGCACTGAAACCTGCTGGCTTCTGCGGTGGCTTCACGCTTCCCCTACATGCATTTTACTTCATGTGTGTGTAGAGCTTACAGCTAGCCTGTCTGCAAAATTAGGAGAAGGGGTTATGACTGTATCTGTTTGGAGATAAATCCTCCCAACTGTATCATGCTATCTGGAGCCAAACTAGAAACAGGGCTTGCTCCTCCTGTGTTATGACTGGAAGTTTAAGTCAATGCTGGATGGGCCAATGCACAGGCAGAGGACAGGCTCCCTAGGGTAGTTTACGGGCATCAATCTTTTCTTTTCAGTTAGACTTGACAGGTTGGAAAAGGGAATGTGGCCTAAACATAAACTAGATCTTGAGAATCTAAGTATTTTTTGTCCTGTTGTTTCTAAAAGCTTCCTTTTCAACTCACTTTATAAACTGACCATGCATAGCAGTTTCTGTGGGATAAATTATTAACCTGGGTCAAAGCATAAAGAATGTTCTGTCTTTGGATATTAGCAATTTGGTGAGATTTCTCCATTCTCGTATCACATTAATTTGCCTGTGTGTATTCAGGCAGGACAGTGCCATATCGTATTTTCAGCTTTCTTGTTTTGATGAAATAACACACCATTTATTTCAATATTTCAAACATATCCAATTGTTTTCCTTTTTATCGTTGGCTATTTTTAAATTTAAAGTCTTTGGAGTGACAGGTGTTTCCTAAATAGAAATTTTCCTACATCAGTTTATGAAGTAGAGAACCTAATATAATCTCTGAACTTCATATAATCAGCACATTCGTGCTATTTCTATGGTAAGATTGAAGAAGGGTTCAATTACTTGGAGAAAATTTTGTCATTTTAATGAAATACATCATCTCACACAAAGTTCCACCTTCCACAGGCATCTGTCTCATTTCTGACAGATTTTATAATGCTTGTTTCGACTCTGACTATTCCAGGATACATTCAGTCTTCCATTAGTAATACATAAACTGCCTTTCTTTTCCCAAGGAAATAACTGGGACTAGAATCCAGGTCTCCTCTTCCTGGCTGCTGGACTATCGACTTAATGCTACTGATCAGGTCCTTGTAGACACCTGTGGGGAGAGAGGATCTACCTGCCCCTCCTCTCCAGCATATCCCTTACAGGGGTTTGGCCTAGGAGCTTGATTTTGGCTCCTTGGTTCTATGGTTTATTAAACCAAGAGTGGATTCTGGACCCAAGATAGGCCAATTAGATTTGTTTCCTGAAGAAAACAAATGGAGAATTGGAAGCAGGGCATGGAGAGATATACAGTAAAGTATTTGTCAGATCTTTGTCCCTGGCTTCTGAGAGGGAGCTTCTAAACCCTAGCAATATCCTGAGTGTTTGAGTGTCTTTGTCATTCACGGTGTGCCCTTAGACCACATCCGAATTTATGTGAAGATGACTCAGGGTGGGGGCTGGTCATATCTGAAACACCAACCATGTGATTAGGGGCTTAGGGCTTTGAGCCATCCGTCCCACCTTTGAGGAGAGGAGGAGGGCTGAAGATTGGGTTTAGTTACGTGGCCAATGATTCCATCAATCATCCCTACAGAACGACATCTCAATAAAAACTCTAGATACCAGGGCTCTGATAAACTTTCTGATTGGCGAACCCATCAATGTGCCAAGAGGGGCATGCGCCATGATTCCATGGGACAGGGAACAGCTCTGCATTTGAGACCCTCCCAGGCCTCACTGTATGTGTCTCTTCATTTCACTGGTCCGGATTTGTATCCTTTATAATAAAACTTCCATTGTAGGTTAGTGCTTTCCAAGGTCCTGTGAGTTATTCTAGTGAATTTTTAAATCTGTGGTGGTCCCGGGAAGCTTCTGCATATGCAGCTAATTGGTAAGAATCTCAGGTGGCCTGGGACCTCCGACCTTGTGGCTGGCATCTGGAGTAAGGGCAGTCTTGCCAGGAACTGAGTCCTTAGCCTGTGGAGTCTGTGCTAACTCAGGACAATTAGTGTTAGGAGTGCCCTGCAGTGTCACAGGAGCCAAGTTACATTAAGGGGAGACATTTAGAGAGAAGGCCTTAGACTCCTTAGCTGTGCAACTCCCTGGTTCCTATCCTCTCCATGAGATACTCTAGTATCCTTTCAAGAATTTTCACACCCCCATCTAGCTAAAGTTGGTCTATCCCTTGCAAATCAACGAAACTTTAGTAGTTTGGGCAGGGAAAGAGGCCACCAGAAACTTTCGGGCCCCCTCCCAGCCAGGGTTTTATCAAGTCCTAAGTGTTCCAGAAGGTGGCCAGATGGGAGACCATGGTCCCTGGACCAACCCCTCCCGTCTTGCATTGTCTGCCCCAAGCCAGGTTTAGGGGCTGCAGCCCTCCTGTGCGTCCCCTTCCTGGCCAACTCTGCTCCGAACTACAGCAGATGCTTGTAGGGAAGGCGGACAGGAAGGGCCTGAGGGAACCTCCTCCAACTGTGACCCCAGAAGCTACTGCACTAGTTTCATGTAAGGTTCTTCTCTCTGCTGTCAATAGCTTTTTCCATTTGGCTACCATTTGGTCTTTGTGTTAATGTCTTTGATGTTTCAGTTTTATGTAATGACAGGAGACTATATTGTCTCTTTTTCTCTTTAATTTCTAAATATTAAAGATTGAATTACTGGATTTCTAAGCAGCAGCTAATGATCCATATCTCCAATATAAACAAATGGATTTACAGTTAATACTTAATTTGAATATTTTCTGGAGTCTTTTCTAAAACATTTTAACTTGATTTTAGGCATAAAAATGTGCAGATTTTTAAAATTTTCTTTGAGGCCTCCCCTTTTTTTCCTGCTGTCTCCAGTTCCTCATGTTATTCGGGAATGAGATTGATTGGACTGTCGGTCTTGTGTTTAGTTTTCCACTTGGGTGAATTTATTTTTATTTTTCTATTTTATTATTATTATTATTATTATTATTATTTTGAGACAGAGTTTCACTCTGTAGCCCAGACTGGAGTGCAGTGTCGCATGATCTCAGCTCACTGCAACCTCCGCCTCCCGGGTCCAAGCAATTCTCCCTGACTCAGCCTCCCAAGTAGGTGGGATTACAGGTGCCTGCCACCACACCCGGCTAATTATTGTAATATTTTTTTAGTAGAGATGGGGTTTCGGCATTGTTAGCCAGACTGGTCTTGAGCTCCTGACTTCAGGTAAACCGCTGCCTTGGCCTCCCAAAGTGCTGAGATCACCGGGGTGAGCCACCATGCCCGGCCTTGGGTGAATTTAGAAAACCTTCCAGTGCTTTCATTACAGTACCTGTGAAGAAAATTTAAATGTACATGAAAACTTTTATCTCTACATGTATCAGCCTTAGGAGTCTTTAGGGACAGGGACTTTTACAAGCTTCTAGGGTGATTCTAATGAGTCCTAAAGTTGGAACCACTGCCTAATGGTTTGATAAATTCTCCACTAGCGTATTTTTGTAATCACGTATCTGTCCCTCATAATTGGCAATACACCTTTTCAAATAAACAAAGAGAGGGCCTGAAGTGCTTATTTTAAACAGCCAGGAAGTTGGAGATTTGCATTTACTTCCAGAGCTTAGCTTGGGATGGAAAGAAGAACCCCAAGAAGTAGAGTTGGGGGAGGTAACTGTGAGAAGCTCAAAGCGATAACCCTAAGGGACTGGGGGAAGGAAGAAAGGCCTTCTGGAGGGTTTAGAAGAGATAAAAAGAGACAAGAAAGGAGGATATGTAGGGTAGCCTGCAGAGCCACTGTATTAGTCTGTTCTCATGCTGCTAATAAAGACATGCCTGAGACTGGATAATTTATAAAAGAAAGAGGTTTAACTCACAGTTCCGCATGGCTAGGGAGGGTCTCACAATCATGGCAGAAGGCAAAGGAAGAGCAAAGGGAAATCTTACATGGTGGCAGACAAGAGAGCAGGTGCAAGGGAACTCCCCTTTATAAAACCATCAGATCTCATGAGACTTACTATCATGAGAACAGCAAGCGAAAGGCCTGTCCCCTATGATTCAATTACCTCCCACTGGGTCCCTCCCATGACACTTGGGCATTATGGGAGCTACAATTCAAGATGAGATTTGGGTGGGGACACAGCCAAACTATATCAGCAACAAATTATTGCCTCTGATGTCCTTCCTAGCCTCAGCCACAGCGTGGTGCCTAGGACCTTCCAGGTGAATAAGCGTTTGTGTTTATTATCATAAGCCCCTGCTCAGTGGTTATACTATGTTCACTATAGAACTGTTGGTAGTGGTGGCTCCCACTCCAGAGCTTTGTCTCAAAGTTCCCATGACATACAACTTACATGGTTTTTCCAGTTATTTTCAGCAGATATTTTAATTTCTGATGCTTCATGCAAATTGATTGGCTAGGGCTCAGCCTTGTATTTTATAAACTTCCAATACCATCCCTGCCTGCCATCTCCCTTGTCATGTGGCCAAGAATCACTGACTGCATATTCAAAACTGGAGCCCCAGGAGTTCCAGAGAGATAGATCAATGCCAATGAATGAATGCCACAATCTCAGAGAACTGGAAACTTGGAAGCCTGTATAGCCAATATCTCAATTTATAAGTCAACAGGAAACCGATTTTATTTTTTGTATTATTAGTTTACTTCTCTTTTTTTATTAGAGAATCAATACACATTGATCATTAGAAATTGAAACCCAACGGAAGAGCATAAATAGTGGTAGTCTTCCATTCCCTAAATCCTGTTCTCTAGTCCAGCTCCTGCGACATGACAGTTAGCAGTTTGGTGTGTATTCTTCCAGACCCTGAGACAGACAGACAGACAGACACACACACACACACACACACACACACATCCATAGCTTTTGTTCTTTTCATTCTGGCAAAAAAGTGTGACAACGTAAGCTGTTCCCTTTGCCCTTAGCCATATACTATCGACAGCTAACATGTTGGCTCTTGCTTCATCATTAATCTCTGAGCTGTAGTCATTAATTTAGCCATTCTCTATTGGTTGATATTTGGGTTGTCTCTACTTTTGTTATTTGATCATTTAATAAATATGTTTCAAGTGTTTATTAAATGGCAGCCTCTGTTCTAGACCAAGATTCTTGCACTCAGGGAGTTTGTGGCCATAGATACTCATGTACCCTCTCCTTAACCACCCAGGCAAGGTTTTGGGGTACAGTGCTCAGAGTAGGTCCTGCCCAAATTCCGCATGTCTAACTTTAGATTGTGTCCTTTAAAATTCTGTACTTTTTGTTTCTATGTAGAAAGATTAGTTTCCATTCCAGAGTCCTGTCTCTTGTGGACCAATGTGAAGGTAATTCTACTTTAAACAGAAAGGCTGAGAGAACAATTGAAGTCATAATGGAAGAGACCTTTTGTCAAGGAAACACTGATGGCGTTTCTCAGTTGTATTTTGTCTGCTTTCCTTTCTCAGCAGATGTAATTTAACCTGTTCAAAGAGCCATCATTCCAAGACACGCTGAGGCCCTGAAGTAGCTGGGGACTGACAGAGGTCTCCAATGAAACCAGATATCTTTCTAGAACTTCCAACAGAGGGGGAGTGTTTTAGAAATTGGGGGCTCATTTTCAGAGTTTCAGCACTGGCAGCTTTAGCTGACTTTGCCAGCCTTGAGATAAGCCTGCTCTGGGGAAAGGAAGAGTAGATTTGGTGATAGAATCCTTTTGTGGTTTCTGATTCCCCCAAAATAGACGGATAGACTACAGAACATTAATTTAAATCAGACCTATGATTTCAATAGAGTGTCATTATTTTGCTAAGTGACCTCTGACTTCATGTATTTTCAGCAGCTCTGTAAAGAGAGAAGAGTAATTGTTGCAATCAGCACCTGCCAGAAATGCAAAGAAACCAGACTTGGGTTAAAAAAAACTAGGCAGAGAGTTCTCCATCAGCCTGGGTCTCAATTCTCTAATCCTTTTCTCTTAGGTGTTGCTGCTTGGGGGTGAGAGTGATACTGGCTATGGACAGAAGAGGGGCACATTATATAGGGGAAGGGGAGTCAAATAAGGCAGGAGCTCCAAAGCCAGAGTCTTGAGTTCAAATACCTGGAAAGGCACTTACTAATGACGAAATGTAGGCATGTACTAACCTCCCCAGGCCTCAGTTTGCCCATCTGTAAAATGGGATGATAATACTGTACACCACAGGGCTGCGAGGATTATCCATATTTCTAGTCACACAGTTGACATTCTGATGTGAACTCAGTCCCCCAGTTTTGCTGTAGCAGAACTGACTGGGGCAGAGGGTGGGGAAGTGGAGGCCACAGGGAGGTGATTTACCTGGTTTATAATCCACAATGACTCACTCTGCTGGAGTCACACATACCTAGGTCTGGAGCTCTGGGCTACACAATTTCCTGCTGTGGACTTTGGCTGATACGCTGAACCTCTCTGAGCCACCCATTCCTCAGTCAAAGGGACTCACATTTGGAGAGTGTTTGTGAGAATTAAACAACAGCATACCTAGAGGGTGTCCTGCACTGTGCCTGGCATGCAGAGAGAGCTCAATAAACAGCACCCAGCACGCTCAGCATCGTTCTCACCATTATTGCTGCTACACCTCTTCATTTTATATCTGTCTGAATTGTTTGATTGGGCTTTAGTTGAATGGCTGCCTGCCCATTTGGCATAGCAAATGAAGGATAAACGGGGTTCATTTCTACTTTGTTGACATCATTTCTCTACCTTCAAACAGGTGCCTAGAGAGGCAGCCAAATCTGTTGGGTAATTTTCTCAGAAGAAGCACTACCTGTGTTGCAATGGAAATCATTATTCTTGGCAAACATCCTCTAATGTTCCAATGGATAAATCAGCATAAATAACCTCCCTGAACAGTTTTATATAAGGTACTTGGGGAACATTTTCAACTAGTGCCAACTGTGGGGAGGCCCACACTCTTTGCTCACTCACTGTTCTGGTAGCTTCAGCAGTTGCCTTACTGAGATTATTTTATGACAAGCTGGGTGATCAGTGGCACTTCCTTTACACGTGTCCGAAAACCAAATCATCTCTCCCACCCTGCTGTGTAGTGCAAGATACCAGAATTTCAATCAAGTGGGTACACAGGCAACTACAAAAGCATGCACATGTTCATTCATTCATCATTCATCACGTATCCATTCAACAAGTGTTTACTGTGCACCTAGTACATGCCAGGTACTGATTAGGTCAGGAGAATGTGATAATGAGGAGAAAACAGAGTGCCTTTCCTATGGGGCCTACAGCATAGTAAGGGAGAAATATGCATCTGCATTAAATAATTGTACAGTGAACACTAAAATGGGAAAAAGGAGAGGCATACAGTATCAGAGAGTGTGCAGTAGGAGATCAAATTTAAGCAGAAGGGATAAGGAAGGCTTTCCAGGGAAGTGGTGCTTGAAGGGAATCTGAAGGCTGAGGTTGGCTTACTTGGTTCAAGGTGAGAGAAGAATATTCCAGAAAGATGGATCAGCAAGTTCAAAGGCCTTGAGGTGAGAAGGGGCACCCATGTACCAGGAACTGAGCAAAGGCCAGTGTGGCAGTGAGTGAGGGGTGAACAAGTCAAGGTGGGTCTGAGAGGGCAGGGAGTATTGTATAGCCTATGCAGGGTCTGGTAGGCATTGCCAGGAATTCCTGTTACACTTATTCCCATACCAAGGGGAAACTCTTACAGGGTTTCAAGAGCGAGTCTTTTAAGACCGAATGTTTGTGAATCTGTGTTTTAAATGCAATTGATTTCCATTTTGTAAGGACCTCTCTGGCTGCAGTGTAGCGGGGCAGGAATGGAAATGGGAGAGCAGTAGGGAATCCGGGAGAGATGGGGGAGATGGGATGGAGATGGTAGTGGGAATAATTGGATCTTTGGAAGCAATTCAAAAGATGACATTGACAAGGTGTAGTTTTAGATTTAGAAAGTTAGTGGAGAGGTTCAGGGTACAGGATGACGCTTAAGTTCCTAACTTGATGCCAGGATGGACAGTGGGGTCATTTGCTGAGATAAGAAACACTGCAAAAGAGCTGGTGGGCAGGGGAGATGGGTTGGAGGTAGGGCATGGAGAACCCTGAACCCTTCTTCACAGCACTCCCTGGGCCTTGCCTGTTTGTGTCCTGTGGCCACTCCACACAAAGGAAGAACCTGCTTCTGTGCCACCAGCACCTCTGGGAACAAGCTTTCAAGTTTCTCCTCAATACCACCAAATTGTTGCATTTTTGGTACTCGTCGGGAAACTCAATTCAACCTCTGAAAGAAATGCAGTTTCACCGAGACCAAATCTAAGAGGCAAGTTCACTCTCCTTTCGGTAATAAATGACAATACCAACAGCCCCTACTGTTGGAGGGCCACTGTCTTAGGTGTTTCACATTGGCAACTCTACCTAAGCTTGGTTCCAATTCTGACTACCAGCAAGTGCTGTGCCTAGTTCTGGTTATCAGTGGTCAAGGAATTAATTTATCAAACAGGCATCACTCACCAGAGACCTATTGACCTATTGTGCTGTGTTAGGCCCTTGAAGTATAAAGACAAATAGGACATGGCCCTGTCCTTAGAGTGGGGAGAATGCGTCAGTGCTCTGTTGCTATTATGCCAAGAGTAGGTATCAGGGGCTTTGTTTCCTCACTAGGGAAGGGGGAAGGGAGTTGGCTTGAAGTGGTCCCTATTCATTTTCATGAGCACCTGACATGAGGTGTGCTGACTCTACTCCACTGCAACCAGTTAGAAGCTCACACCACTCTCCTTAAATCATCCATGTCTCTCTTCCAGAAACTTCAATAACACCTACCATGTGCTGGCATTCACTCATACAGGCCACAGTTCCTAGCTTGAAGAGATGCCCTGGCAGGGAAGATGGGTACACCAAGGCCTAGCTATAAGCAGAAGGAAGTAATACAAGGAGTGGGGTCTGGATTATAGAGGAAGATGAATTAACCTTCCCACCCCAAGGGAGGGTTGGGGCAGGCTTTTTGGAAGAGGTGGCATTTGCTTTGGGGATGGCTTGAGGGATGAATAAAGAGTTCAGGAGGTAGAGTGCATGAGGGAATAACATTCCGGGTTTAGAAATAAAAGTCAAAAAGCAGGGTATGTTGGGGGAAGGGTAAATAGCCAGGGGGTGCTGGAATGCAAGGCATATGATGGGGAAGTAGTGAAGAAGTGGCAGAAATGAGAAAGGGATGGGTACTGGAGGGCCTCCATGCTAAGGAGTTTGGATTTGATTCTGCAAATGGCCAGAGCTGTGATGTATATCCTAGGAAGGGTGTGGCAGGACGGTTCCCATAATTTAGAAAAATGACTCAGGTCACTTGGTGTTAAGATGAAGAATGGGTTGGGAAAGTGAGAGTTTAGAGGCAAGTTTCCAGACATAGGCAGCTGTTATGGGTTGAATTGTGTCTCCCTGAAAATATATGGTGAAGTCCTAACCCCCGGTACCTGTGAATGTGACCTTATTTGGAAATAAATTCTTTGAAGATGTATTCAAGCTAAAATGAGGTCTTTGGGGTGGGCTCTAATCCAGTATGACTGGTGTCTTTAGAAAAAGAGAGGTGGACACAGGTGCACACAGGGATAATGCAATGTGATAATAATGGAGGCGGAGATGGGAGCTATGCAGCTGCAAGCCAAGGAATGCCCAGGCTTGCCTTGACACCAGAAGCCAGGAGAGAGGTTAGGAACAGATTCTCCCCTGAAGCCTTCCAGAGAATATAGCTCTGCTGACACCTTGTTTTCAGGCTTCTGGCCTCCAGAACTATGAGATAATTCATTTTGGTTTTTGAGGTCACCTAGTTTTTGGTAATTTGTTATAGCAGCCATAGGAAGCAAACACAGCAGCTTTCAATATTTCTTGGAAATCAGCTAGCATGGGACTCACATTTAGAGTCTTTGCAGAGATGGTACTCTCCAACCATAGGGAGAATTCAACACTCAAACTTTCTTAGTCAAAGGAAGCCGTGAGGACCTTCATCAGCCCAGGCAAGTCCTGACAAGCCGTGCTGCTGCTACTGGTGAAGCCGTGATCTCCTGTTGCCTCAACAGACAAAACGGAGTTGCTCTTAGGAGAATGATTGGGCAGGAAGGAGCAGCCAGTCATGAGACAGCCATACTGCCCACCAAGACCCACTTCACAGCTGGGATGCCACCAATAATTGTAATGGAAAAGGCAATGTTATGATATACTCCAGATGCTTTTGAGAACTTTAGAGCCTGACAAACAAATTTGAGTTGGATTTACCATTTGTCTTGCATGGAGAGGATGCTGATGTGGTGAGAAGGAAGCTTCTTCTCCTATCTTTGGGTTAAGTGGCTGCCTCCTCTTGTCACTGACTGCAGTGACAGGTTAAAAATGAAAGTAAGAAACTCACTCCATAATTAAAAAATGCAAATCAGAGCAACAAAGTAATGCCATTGTTCACCCACCAAGTTGGAAACAATTAACTGTTGTTGGGAGAGGGTAGGGAGGTAGTATTTGGCAGTCAACCTCCTAATGTCAGTGGGAGTAGAAATGTTTGTAACCACGTAGGAGGGTAATTTGGTTATGTCTGTCAAAATGTTTAATGCATAGACATGTAGGCAAAGGAGTTACTCTGCTAGGAATTTACCCTGTGGTTATATTTGCAAAACTTTGCTAATTTATATGTGTAAGGATACTCATTGCAGCACTGTTTATAATAGCAAAAATATAAAAATTTAAAAGCTGCAAACAAGCTAAACATTTTTAGTAGGAGAATAGAGAGTTTAATTATGCGCATCTACACAATAGATTACTAAAATTAATTCGGATATTTATTCTAAGATAATTATATTACTGGTTGGAGTACAAATCAGTACAACCACTTTGGAAAAATATGCATACCATATAACCCAGCAGATCCACTGCTATGTGTATACACCACAGATATGCATATATATAACCACCAAAAGACACTATAAAAATGTTCCTAGCTGCTGCGGAGTATTTATATTAGCCCAAACTGGAAACAATCCAAATATACAAACGTCATAGATTGGATCAATAAACTGTAGAATAAACATGATATTGGAATATCATACACCAATTAAAATGAATAAACTAACAACATAGATGAATTTCACAAATGCAATGTTGAGTAAAAGAAGCTGGACATAAAAAAGATAGTATAATACAGTTTGAGTATTCCAAATCTGAAAATTTGGAATGTGAAATGCTCCAAATCCAAAACTTGAGGACCAACATGATACTCAAAGGAAATGCTTATTGAAGCATTTTAGATTTTGGATTTTTGGATTTGGGATGCTCAACCAGTAAGTGTACTGCAAATGTTCCAAAATCTGAAAAAAAATTACATTTCTAGTTCTAAGTATTTTGGATAAAATATACTCAACCTGTAGGACATATTATATCTTATGATTTTAGGTGTCTAAAGCTCAAAAGCAGGAGAAACTAAATGATAGTGATAGAAGCTGGAGTGAGGGGGACCTTTGTTGAGGGTAACTAATGACTAGGATGGGGCATGACAGAGCCATCTGGGGTGCTGAGTAATATTTTATCTCTTGAACAAGATGGCGATTATTTGGATGTATTCACTTTGAAAATTCGTCAAGTTCTATACTGATGATTTTGGCACTTTATATATGATGTGCTTCAATTTAAAAAGTTTATTTAAAAAATAAATAGATAAAACTAAAAAAGAAAAAGAACAATCAAATTCAAAAATGGGCAAAGAACTTGAGATATTTCTCCAAAGAAGATAAACAAATGGCTAATAAGCACATGAAAAGATGTTTAACACCGTTAGTCGTTAGAGAAGTACATATCAAAACCACAGTGAGATGCAACTTCATACCCACTAGGATGGCTAATTGTTTCAAAAAGAAAATAACGAGCACTGGGGACAATATGGAGAAATTAGAACCCTTGTGCGTTGCTGATGGGAATGTAAAATGGTGCAGTGGCTGTGGAAAATGATTTTGCAGTTAAAAAGTTAAACATAGAACTCCCATATGATCTAGCAATTCCACTCCTAGCTTTATACCTAATATAATAAAATGCAGGGACTCAACAGATACTTGTATGCTAATAGCATTATTCACAGTCACCAAAAGTTGGTGTTCATCAACAGATAAATGCATGAACAAAATGTGCCATATCCATACAATGAAATGTGATTCAGCCTTAAAAAAAGAATGGAATTCTGAGCATGCTGTGACGTGGATGAACCTTGAAAACATTATGCTAAGTGAGATAAGCCAGGCACCAAAGGACACATATTTGATTTTGCTTATATGAAGTGCCTGAAATAGGCAAAGCTGTAGAGACAGAAAGTAGAAAGAAGTTCCCAGGGGCTAGTGGGAGGGGAAAATGGGGAGTTATTGCCCATTTATGCCTAGTGTTCCATTACTGGAACACTAAGCCTGTAGGAGTTATTTATATCCTACTGCTCAAGGTCATTGCCAGGGTCTGATTTTTCACATGTCTGCAATTCCAAAAATTGCAACTTCCAGCATAAATGGGTTAATGGGTACAGAATTTCTGCTTGGTATGAGAGAGTTCTGGAAATAGTGGTGATGACTATATAACATTGTGAAAGTACCTAATGCCACCGAATTATACACTTAAAAAGAATTAAAATGATAAGTTTTATATATATATTACCACAATAAAAAGTAAAATGAAATATACATTTAAAAAGAGATGTATGTGATGTGAAATGATTTTCAACACATGTTAAAAGAAAAATCAAGAATAGTATACACATACATAAAACATAACCCTAATTGAATATGTTAAAACCATATGCAAATGTATGCAGTTACACACATAAATATTTTACTGAAAGATGTGCAAGAAATATTGATAATGGTTATCTTTGCAAAGGACTCAAAGGGGAAGGGGAGAGAGAATGGTCCTTTCTCACTTTAACCCTTTCTCTGTACAGTTTGAGATTTTCTTTTTCCTCCCTGTGCTTGCATTGCTTTTATTAAAATACTGATAATGTGGGAGGAGGGCCATAATGGAAGTTCCCTTGCACACATTTTCTTGCATTTGCAGGCAAGTCTCTGCAGAGTGGTCCTGAGCCCAGGGTGGGAAACAAGCCCAGCAGGAGGGGGGCATGGTAAATAAGGCAGGACAAGGCAGGTTAAATAATGAAGTTACGTTCTGGAATGAGAAGAGCATTCCAGAATGCTGGGAACCAGGCTCCCGTTCATGGACGACCCAGTCCATTTCATTTTTATAGGCCAAATTATTGAATTATTCTCCTTCATTTTATGTAGTCATTTTAATAATAGATAAAATGGCACCATACATTTACTGAGTTACTTGCCAGAGAGAGAGAGATACAGAGGAAGAGAGGGAGAGAGGAAGAGAGGGAGAGGGAAAGAGAAGAGTTCTGTCTTTGAATAATTGTCTGCTGTATATTTCATGCCTGCACATCACAGACGCTAGCAAAGTGGCTTCCTGGAGGAACCATTCCATGCTCCTAGATGTGTTTTGAACTTTACAGAGACTCAGTGGAGCTGTTTGCATTAGAGTCATTGTGAGATACAGTCATCATTTTATCTAACCTGTGACAATGGAGCTGGGTCCTGAAGTCCCCTAGCTGTTTTCTTGGTGAAAAACAAGAAATTCCTCTGCACAAGCTACTTGATTTATGTAGCTGTTTAAATACATCAAAATGCAATAGGAATACCTCCTACCTCATTTTCCTGGAAATTCCAGGAAGATGGTTGTTACTTGTGTAGAAAAATGGTAGAACAGCTGTCCCCAGGAGCTGTCTGAGCATTTTGCACTGTCAAGTATCCCCCAGAGAGGTTAGACAGAAACTACTTCAAATCACAGGATAGGGCATTGTTTAAATACCTGATTACTAAGAAATTTCTAATTGATTCAAAAGTGTAACTTTCCTTTGGAGGAGCGCTGATAATTTTAAAAATTAAAGTGTTATTAGGTGGGGATAAAAATCAAGTTTTTCAACACTAGACTTCAATGCTGGGTTTGAAAAGGGAGGCAAAAACATTTTATTACTTATTGCTCTGGGCTGAATATTTGTACCAATTTCCAAATTCATATGTTGAAGCCCTAATCCTCAATGTGACAGTATTTGGAGGTGGGGCCTTTGGGAAGTAATTAGGTCTACAGATGAAATTATGAGGGTGAAGCTACCATCAGAGGAGAGTGCCGTTATAAGAGAGGAAAAGAGACAAGAGTGTGCTCTTGCTCTTATGCTCTCTCTCCTCTCTCTCTCTCTCTTTCTCTCTGTGCCATGTGAGAACATAGCAAGAAGGTGGCCATCTGCAAACCAGAAAGAGAGCCCTCACCACATAGTAATCTGTTGGTACCTTGACCTTGAACTATCCAGCCTCCAGAACTGTGGGAAACAAATGTTTGTGGTTTAAGCCACCCAGTCTGTGGAGTTTTGTCATAGCAGCCCAAACTGACTAAGACATACAGAAACCTTCGTTATGCTCAATCAATAAGTATTTCAAAGCATAATTTGCCTGTGTTTTATAACACAGTAAATCTGGGATATGATGCTGTAGCTTCCCTGAACAATCTCACCATAAAGTTAGTTCTAGCAAGGTTCTGCTCTAGTCTCCAGCGTTTGTTCTGTAAGATGCTTCCTTTAAAAATGGAACTGGCATCCACTGAAACTCCAGGGAGTGGCTAATGCTTAGATGGGGGGCAGGGGGGGGCTTTTTCTTAGGAAGGGTGTGCTCATTTGTTTTGTTTGAGGAATCATAAACTCAAGTAATGACCACTTCTCCAATTCTACTTGACAAGGAGGGTATCTAATCATCATTAATTCCGTTGGTGTATGCACTGTGTCACCAGCCCTGCCATAAGCATGTTTGGAATCAACCTAAATATAATGTGGCATCCTTTCTGTATCACTGGTTAATTTCCGCTCTCAAAACTAGAAGCCCCAGAGTGCCCTTTCTATGCAAATGGGTAACACGAAGGGACGAGACTTGGCATCTGCATTTGAGTAGGGGCTGGAAGATGCCACAAACCAAATTTCTATGATGCTCTGCAACTCAGAGGAAGCCTCATGTGCATCCTCCCATCCTTATGAATGAAGGATGAGATGAGAAGAAGGTACTTAATACCTGGGGCCGATGAGAAGGCAGACAGGCCTTGCCTGGCTTTTTTTTTTTTTTTTACAGAACTGTACTATCCAGAGTTGATCTCATGGGTGATGAGAATGACACAATGGGCCTATTAGCAAGTACAAATTAAACTAATGTGTTAATAACTGTCTGCCAGTCCTTTTAGTAAATTACACCAAGACAAACATAGTATATACTTTTCGTAGAACAATCTGGAAACAAATCATGCTTCATTTTCATGTGCAATTTCATCAACTGTGAGGGTTTTTTTCCCACCTATGCATCTAATAAGCTGTATTTGCATCATTTCCTTGGTTTTCGTAGCCTTGTTTTATTTTAGACTGAGCGATTTTGTTTGCTCTGACTCAACATTTTGCCAATGAAGAAAGATGGAAGGGCTGACACTTTCAGGGATAGGCTCTCAGGCATCAAGAGGGGAACAAGTCTCTTAGTCCCCATCAGGCAGTTTTCTGGGATCAGCCTTCTTGATCTTACCCCAGTGCCTTTGCACATGCTGATCTCCTAAAAACCCCTGTCCTCACTCTGCATACTGAGGAATCCTGATCTTCCTTTAGATGCTTCCCCTGTGAAGACTTCCCTGTCCTCCCCAGACATCTATTTATTCAGAAAACATTAGTAATTACACATAGGCACTAACTGGGGCACTGGCAATACCATGGATAACATAGCAGATGTAATGCCTGCTCTCCTGAGGGTGTAAAGGAATAAGTAAATGTAAAGGAATAAGTAAATATAAAGGAATAAGTAAATATATAAATATGAATGATTTAAAACAGTGGTAGGTAACATAAGGCTAATCAGATGCTAAGCTGGAGAATGATGGAGGAATTCTAGATCAAAGGGGACCTCTTGGAGGAGGAGACTTGTAATCTGATCCTTGGAAGATGAATAGGAGGCATTCATCCCTAGGGCAAGGGGAAGAACATTTCAGACCCTGGGAAAGCAGAAGGAAAAAGCTCAGGAAGTTTAAGGAACTGAAGGAAGCCAATGGTATGAAAAAGAGCATGGATTAATAGTTCTTGATTGAGCCCTCAAAACATTTGTGCATACTTCTAACACAGGGTGAGTCATAGTTCTCTAAGTTGGGTGTTTGGCTGTCTCCTGTCTCTGTTTTCTATTCACCTTGCATCTCCAGCACTTGGTTGCTTCCAGGGCATGTAGTAGGTACACAGCACATATGTGTTGAATGGAGAAGTCAATGAGTCAATCATCTTTGTGCTGGATCCTCCTTATGTGCCTCCTTGTAAGTTGTTACTTGTAAAGAACGCAGTGGGAAGCCGGGTGCAATGGCTCATGCCTGTAATCTCAGCACTTTGGGAGGTCAAGGTAGGCTTATCACTGGAGGTCAGGAGTTCGAGACCAGCCTGGCAAACATAGTAAAACCACATCTCTACTAAAAATACAAAAATTAGCCTGGTGTGTTGGTGGGTGCCTGTAATCCCAACTACTAGGGAGGCAGAGGCAGGAGAATTGCTTGAACCCAGGAGGTGGAGGTTGCAATGAGCCGAGATTGTGCCACTGTACTCCAGCTTGGGCAGCAAAGCGAGACTCTGTCTCAAAAAATAAATAAATAAAATAAAAAATAAAAAGAATGCTGTGTGGTTTGCAGGTCCTCCAGGCGATGGCATCAAGGTGCTGCTGTGCCTTAGTTTCTGATTGCTGGGATGTTCTCTGGCCTTCTCATTAGGCACAGAATTGCCCGGACTGTGTTTCATTGTTAGTGTGTTGATATTTCCACCTATGATCCTTGCTCTGGGTAATTCTGGTTGCTTGGGTAACTTTGTGGCAACTTTGGCTTAACACCACAGATGAATTCCAGAGATAGCAATATGGTAATGTAGCTATTTCAGGCTTTGGGGCTGACAGATATAAGAGATCATGTAGTCCAGCCTTCTCATTTTACACTCATTTTACAAGGGCCACAGGGGTAAAGTAACTTACCCAAGGTCACAAATTAGGCAGCAGCAGGACTCAGACTAGCATGTGGGGCCTTTGGCTCTTAGGCCTTGCTATTTCCACTTTACACCTGGCCCCCTGTGATGCCTCAACACTCAGCGTTTCCCCTCCATACAAAGGGGGAGGGTCAGGGGTAGAGCCTGGGCTCAAGTCAGGCTGCCTCGCTGTAATCCCAGCTTTACCACCTATGCTTGGCTGCAAGATGGAGCAATGCCTTAGTTTCCCTATCTACAAAGTGGGGTAATAGCTAAATTTATCTTTTAATGCGGTGATAATTAAATAAAATAGTTCATACACAGAACACAGCACTCGGTAAGACTTTCATAAATGTCAGCTATTGTTACTACCCTTCCTCAAAACACTATTCTGGAGACAGCACAAGCAGGCTTAGTGCATATTTTCCATGATCCTTTCTTCTGCTTATACATTTATTTATTTATTTATTTATTCCGTTAGCTACTGAACCAGATTTTATTTATCCATCTCTCTCTGGGCAAATGTCTCTACTGTTAGTAAAATTATAAACCCTAAGCTATTATTTCCTTATTATGTTTAAGGAAACAACACCACAATGCTTATGATGTGTTCTTTCCTAACACTGACAGTGTTGGAAGGAGGCTTATTGTGATTAAAGAAGTTAATTAGTCATGCACAAGTAATGCAAATAGCGTGGAGGAGAGAAAAATGGCTTGAATTGCAGCCACTGACCTCAAGTGATAAATTATAAATGAGACAAGGGGTTTACATGCATAAAATCCATCACTTTAAAGAGAAATTGAGATATATGATTGGAAATGAAAAGGTTGTCTAAATGAAACACTAAATTTCATGTCTTATACTTATGAAGTGCTTAATACGGACTCAAACGAATGGATATATGAGTGGGTAGCAAGTGGATGGGTGGACTGACTGGTGGAAAGGTGGAAGGGTGGACAGTTGGATGCACAGGTGGGTGGATGAGTTTGTGGGTGAGTAGATAAATAGGTAGACAGATGACTGAGGGAAGGATAAATGCAGGGATATGTTGGTGAGTAAGTAGACTAAAACAAAAGAATCACCTGATTTTCAAATATTAACTCACCTGGAGCGCCACTCCTCTGTCTGTCACTGCCTGTGATGGTTAATTTTATGTGTCAACTTGACTGGGCTAAGAGATGCTCACGTAGCTGGTAAGACATTATTTCTGGTAGTGAGTGTTTGTGTGGGTGTTTCTGGAAGAGATGAGCATTGGAATCAGTAGACTGCATAAAGATGATCTGCCCTTACTAACGTGGGTGGGCATCATCTAATGTCCATGGAGAACCAGAATAGAACAAACAGAGGAAGAGCAGAGTCTCTCTCTCTCTCTCTTCTTGAGCTGGGACACCCATTTTCTCCTGCCCTTGGTTCTATTCTCCTGTTTTCAGGCTTTCAGATGTGGACTGAATTACACCACTGGCTTTCCTGGTTCTCCAGCTTGCAGAAGGCAGAATGAAGGACTTCTCAGCCTCCATAATCACATGAGCCAGCCTCCATAATAGATCTCATATACTCGTATATACCCTATTGATTCTGTTTCTCTGAAGAGCCCTAACACACTGCCCGACATACCACTGTAAACACCCACGGAACATGAGGATGAGGCTGTGAGTATGATGAATGCCGATGTTCCCCTGGGGGACATTAGGCCTTTTGCATCCTGTCATGGATTCCAAGCCTGAATGCCTTGGGCACTTCCAGAAGTGCTGGCCTCCAAGTAAACCATTGCCACCCTGACTCTTATGCTGGTCTGACTGTAGTTTGACCCAGTTCCCCACCTGCCCTGCTTTCTGGCTTTTCCACCAGACCATTTGGGACACAGGGGCCACCATCATCAAAACGCGATGCAGCACAATCTCTTCTCTGAAGAATTTTCTCACATTCTTACATCTGCAGATATGAAGCTACACCCTGAGTATTCAGCTTCCCTACAGACTTCCTAAGAGTGGGTTGTTTTTCATACTTTTCATACTGTTTTGCGGAGCCTCAAATGAGTTTGGTGTCTTCCTCTCTTCCATTGCCTGTGCCCTGTAAATATCCCAGCTTCTTGCAAGCCCCACCATCAAGCTATGCCATCTGCTGCCCCTCATTGCGACAATAATCCTCTTACTCTGATTCTCTCTCCCTTTTATTCTCCTTCATTCATTTCTAGTTTTAACATATAATCACCTTAGCTAACACTTGAATAGTGTTTCCTATCTGCCAGGCACTCTTCTAAGTGCTTTCTGTATATTAACTTACCTTCACAGCAACCTTCTAAGGTAAGTACTGTTATTACCCCACATTCCAGAGGCAAAAAAAATGAGACAGAGACAGGCTAAGCAATAGGTCTAAGGCAATACTTTGTTAGTCATTAGTGAAGCCAGGATTTGAATTCAGTTAACCTGGCTTATTGTCTTCTTATACCTAAACACTTTGGTCATCATTCTCAGATAATTCCAATATCTTCTAGAGCAGCACTTTCCAACTGAATGCTCTGCAATGATGGAAATGTTCTCTATCTGTTCTGTCCAATACAGCAGCCACCAGCCACATTTAATTGTAGCCATTTTAAATTTGAGTACAGTAGCCACATATAGCTGGTTGCTGGTATACTGGACAGTGCCTCTCTAGAATCCATTCAGTGTCTCTTAAGTTCCCTGGCCTGCTTTTGTCTAGTGATCACCACTTCCAGGCTGTTTAAGGCCTATGACTCCCATGGTCACACTCTTGTTCTTGTTTCTGTTGAAGCTTCACTGAATCCAAAGTCTCAAATCCAAGCTTCTCAGCCTGTGGCCCACATCATCTGTATTCCCAGGACATTGACTCCATTGCCACCCACTTCAACTCTTTTCACCATAAGCCACACATTCCATTCATTTACTTTGCTCTATTTTTACTGCCTATATTAATAAGGGCTTTCCAGAGAAACAGAATAAATAGGATGTGTGTGTGTGTGTGTGTGTGTGTGTGTGTGTGTGTGTGTATGTGTCTCTGTGTCTGTGTGTGTGTATATATATAAGAAGATTTATTTATTATGGGGATTGGCTGTCATGATTATGGAGGCCCCAGAGTCCCTCAATATGTCATCTGCAAGCTGGAGAACCAGGAAAGCTGGGAGTATAATTCAGTCTGAGTCCAAAGTCCTGAGAGCCAGGGGTGGGGATTGCTGGGGTGAGTTCTGGAATCCAAAGGGAACTCCTCAACCAGGATCTCCAATGTCTGAGGTCAGAAGAAGATGGATGTCCCAGCTCAAGAGGAAAAAAATTGCTCTTCCTTCATTTTTTTTTTTGTTCAATTTGGGACCTCAACAGATTAGATGATGCCCACCCGTGTTGGTGAACATGATCTTCTTTACTGAGTCTACCAATTTAAATGCTAATCTCTTCCAGAAACGTTCTCCCAGACATGCCCGCAAATAATGTTTTACCAGCTCTCTGGGCATCCCTTAGCCCAGTCAAGCTGATACTTAAGATACAGTATCACACTGCCTAATACCCCTTATGTGCATAGTTCTTGACTAGCTTGGAGATGATTGACCCACCACTATGATTATGCCTTACAGAGAAGTTTGAGTGTGTAGCTAATGGTATTTAGGCTTTGAGGTCTCCACATGCAGGGGCCTCTTCCAAGGACCTAAGAGAGGCTCTAACAATGTGTTCCCAGGTCTCATGCGAATTGTAAAATTTACAGTTGTGAGATATTAAACCACAGGGAGTTACAATCACTCGTCTCTTCCTCCTCAAATTTCCCCTGTGTTGCACATCCCTTTTGGTTGGTGGGACTGGTGGGCGGGGCTGGTGTAGCCACAGGCAGTTTTGGGATATGGCTAAGGGGAAGTTGAGTGGGGCATGCATCTAGTTTGGGTTTAGAGGGATAACATCTAGCTATGGATACACTATTGCTAGCTGTCTTCATGTAGAAATGGCTTCCAGGAACATGCCTCCTGACTGTTGTGCTGATTTACCCATCATTATGACATGAGAGGCCAGGGCCAGAGGTTATATCGTGATCTGATCATGTCCTACAGTGCTCAGCACAGGAAGTATATGAGTAGTGGAGGAGAATTGAGCTTGAACTATGTAGATCCAGAACTGAGTCTGGAAATTTCTCATAGATGCCTTGCCAGAAAGAATATCCTCAATGATGCAACATTTACAATTACAAACACAATATATATTTTTATAGGCATCATGTACAATAGAATTTGTCAAAATGTCTATTTGTAGCATAAAACCTGTAGGAGTATTATAAACAATAAGAGTATCTGTGTGAAGTCTCATGCTTTATTCACCCCAACCATTAGTAAGAACAAACAAATATCAATCAATCTTGTTAAAAGAAAGGCTGAGTTATCTTTCTGTTCTCTGTATAGAAAATATCACAAAATTGTTGGCACATAAATAGGTGAAAAAGTAAGGAAATTAATATAATAAAAAGTTGTGTTCTTTAGTAAAAGTTATTTTCATGGATTAAGTGATGTTTCTGGGATGTGTTGTTTCAAAATTTGTGATTTGTCATGATCTATTTTATCATTCTAAACAGATATTTGCTTTTGTTTTTAATTTTATATCTATGATTTTGTAAACTTTTTCTTAAAGACGGCACCCAAAAGTGTTTAAGTTTCAGGCCCCACAAAACCTGGATTGCCCTGGCTGCCGAAGCATGAACCTCAACTCTCTGGTGCTCCTCCCCACTTCTTCACACACACCTGTCAATGTCCCAGCCCTTACTAATCCAGGTCACCTGTGTGCTGACACCCACACACCTGAAAGTGTCTGGACAAAGATTCACAACTGGGATGGCTGTTTCTGACCTCAAAACGAGCACTTGGCCCTCCTCCCACCTATGCTGTGTTTTCTTGGTAAATTCACTTTCCACACTTCTTGATGACATCTCACACCTTCACTTTCAATAAATCTCCAGCAATTTCACCTGCCCACCTTCTTTAACAGATGACCCCCCTTTCTCATTTCACTGATAAAATAGATGGAATGGCCCCATCTTCCTGAATCTACCAATATGATTCCTCTGTGCGCTTCTCTCAGCCTCCCATTGGTCACAATGGAACTGTGACGGTTACTCTTTAAGCCAGCCATTCCCCCTGGGCAATAGCCCCAGCCTTTCCAGAAGACGTGAGAATCTGAGAGTAAAAGGTGCTGTGGGAGGTCCCTCAGCCCACCCTGGAGGCCACCAGGGACAGTTCTCTTACATGCCAACAGCTTCCTGGTTCTCTGTCCAAGGGTGTTCGCTGGCTGGGGGTTGAAGGTGATCTGGAATGGCCCAGAAATTATAACCGGGAGCAACCCTCAGTCAACAAGGGATGAGAGTTAGTGGACAGACACATCAGTGTCCTTGACCTCTCTGGGGCAAGTGCTGATTTACCCATCATCAGAGCAGTGCTGATTCTGAGAGTTCCCAGGTATCTGGAGGCCCACTTGTCCACAGAGGTTAATACATCTTCTATTGACTTTCTTCCCTTCCTTGCTTTACTGTCTCATGCCCACACCGATTTCTTGGGACTATATCACCCAAATCTTTGCTCAGGGTCTTCCCAGTCTTCAAACTGCACTCCAAACTCTTCTTATTCTTGTCACCTTCACCAGCGCCCACTCCAAGCTACCTTCACTTCCCACCTGCAATATTGTGATAGTCTCTCACTTTCTTTCCCTCTGCTTCCACTTTCGCCCCAAGGTAGTCTAATTACACAGAACAACCAGAGTAAGCTTGATCTTTGAAATGCAGAAATCAAATCATGTGATTCCTCTGCTTAAAATCTTTGGATAATTTCCTACCAAATGTGGAGTAAAATCCAAGCAACTTGCCACCGCCCCTTCCCCCTCTCTGGCTGTGTTTCATACTCTCTCCCTCTCACCCAACCTCCATTCACATGAGTCTTTCCTCTTGAAAATGCCAAGCAAGACTGAGCTATTTGTTTACTTGTTTATTACCTGTGACCTCCATTAGAGCATTAGCTCCCTGAGGGCAGGGACTCTGTTGGTCACTACTGTACTCCCACCTGGACCTGTGGCTGTGGCTTTGCACAGTCCATGTGCTCATATGTCTGGCCCTGGCTGTCGTGTGCCAGGCACATTGCTGCTCACATAGTTGAGCGTGTGATAAAGACTGTTCTCCAACATGACCATAGATATATTCTTTCATTTGTCTACACACCGCGGTCCCTTCCTTGGCTGTGCCTGCATTTGACTTGATTTTCTCTCTAGCATTGGTATGTTTGCACTGAGCCAGACATGTCTGCCTCCTGGTCCCCTTATAGGACCAGTGGCACTGCCTTGAGACTGTTGCTTGCCAGGACCCATTTAGATTACCCCAATGGTGAGATGTAAGTATACTCTCCAAATTAGGAAGACAGAGATCAGTGGTAGAGCTGGGCCTCATAAGAGAACTGGGAGGACATTTGAGTTCTGCCACCATTCTGGAGGCCACATTATTGCATCTCCCAGTTGCAGTGGCCATTCATTGCTCCCCATCCTGGAGTTCAGCTGTCATGGAAGCAATATGTTCTGCCTATTTTAGCCACTACTGTGAACTTCTACTTACCCATAGCTTCTGTGCATGTGGAATTGCTACCAGTGTGTGATTTCCATCACTTTATGATTATTACCACTCTGCCTTCCAAAAAAGAGCAAACGCTTGATTTATATACGTGGAGCTGGTTCCTGTTGTTGCCAATAGTGAAGGAAATGCAGGTTTTGTAGGTTTGCAATGTAAACTACTCTTGATCAAATTAATGCCCAAATTAGTGAGGCTGTGAACAGAACACCCAACAGTTTACATGGGGAGTCAGATTCACTAAGTCATTTCCTCATTAAAGGAGAAATCACCTTGAACAGCCACCAAAGACTTGGTGAAATTAGCATTTTAAAACAATTGAATGCATCCTTTCATCTTTTATGCTGCTATAGACTTAAAAGCTAGTAAAATATGAAAGGGAGAAATTAGGTTGACTGTAATCCTTTAGTAGAATTAAACACAGAGCCCTCAAAGGCATTATGGAGCTGCTTTACAGAAAATAGCTAAATAATTAATTCATTTTATGTATCCTCGTGTGACACCAAATGCCAAATCTCTTAAAAATGTTGTAACATTTGTTTCTGAGTTTCTCAGAAAAGTTACACAAGGAAGCGCTTTAGGTGATGTTCAGGTTCTCTAAAACATTTTACCCCGGCCATCCCAAGGAGATGAACTTTGTCTTGGGGGACTGTACGGACAAACCCTGGGCCCTGGGGCTGGGCTATATCAAGGAGGAGGGAGAAGATTGCCCTTTCCCCCTTTTTTTGGGAGAAATATCTCCTGACGTACAGACTGGTGAAGAAGCTTTGAGTCTGTGAAACTGCAGGCTTAGTCTTGGAAGTCTGGGTCTTTAGTTCATGGGCAACTGGAAGAGTTATCCAGAGAAACACTGGGGAGTGGGTATGGTGCCTGTCCTGACCCTAATCATTTATTTAGGGCAAGGCATTCATTCATAAACAAATGTTTCTGAGCCCCTACTGTGTATGGATGCTGTGCTGGGTGCTGGGGTGATCTGGTGGTCAGCATACCAGACCTTGTCCTTGCCTTTTGAGGCCTGCATTCTAATGAGACAATAGCTGAGCACAAACACACACCTTCAGAAGTGCCTATGAAATAACCTGTGCTGTGAGGGAGATTAGTAGACAAGACCTTCTTACTGCATTTAAGCTGAAACCTGGAGATGAGATGGGAAGTGGTGGGGGAGCATTTCTAGGGGAGGCAAGGGCTTGTGGAAGAGCTGAGAAGAGATCAGTGCATTTCAAGAATCGGAGAAGGCAGGTACGGCTGGGTTGCTGGGGGAAGGAGGAAAGAGTGTCAAGGCGGGTGCTGGGCGCTGTGGCTCACACCAGTAATCCCAGCACTTTAGGAGGCCAAGGGGGGCAGATCACCTGAGGTCAGGAGTTTGAGACTGGCCTGGCTAACCTGGCGAAACCCTGTCTCTACTAAAAATACAAAAATTAGCTGGGCGTGGTGGTGCACACCTGTAATCCCAGCTACTCTGGAGGCTGAGGCAGGAGAATCGCTTGAATCTGGGAGCTGGAGGTTGCAGGGAGCTGAGATCACGCCATTGCACTCCAGCCTGGGCGACAAGAGTAAAACTCTGTCTCAAAAACAAACAAACAAACAAAAAAACAACTGTCAAAGAGGAAAACCTTTTTCTCTATTGTCTTAAGTTTGGTGGCCAGGGCTTGCAAATTTAATGGAAAAAAGATTAACAGGAGCAAAGTAATGTAAATTTTATTAATATTTTATGTGGATAGGAGTTTACAGAAAGGAAGTGAAACTCAAAGAAGCAGTTCCACTCAGCAGCATATATATTATACCATTTTAGCAAAGTGAGGTGGGGTTGGGTTTCAAAGCGCAATAAGTTGTGGAAAAGTGACTAGAAAATATACGGGAGAAAGTAATGGAAGAGAAGGGCTATTTTAGTAATGTTTGTTCATGGCAACTTTTCTTGGTGCCGACTCTATCTCTAGTGATAAAGGTTATTCTCCTGTTCCTGGTAGGGTGAAGGGGACACCTTCACAAAAGGAAATTTGTATCCTGCTTTTGGGCAGCAAACAGGAGGCAAGAGAATTCTTGCCTCTGTTGAGTCTCAAATGCCTTCAGCTCATAATGAGCCTCATGCCAAAGTGACATATTTGGAGGGTGGCATATCCTGATCCCCATCAAGAGGCACAGCTGATGGGGGAAGAGAGAAGAGGCTGTACCATGGAGGGCTGTGGGCCATGGTGAGGTCTTAGGATTTTATTCAAAATGCAATGAGAGAGGCTGTTGAAGGGTTTTAGGCAAGAAAATGACATGAACTGATTTATATTTTAAGCAATTTGCTCTGGCATCTTTGTGAATAATCATGTCTCTCCTCTCTGCTTGGGAAGTAAGCTGAGAATTTGAGTGTCTCTCATCCCATAAACGAAAGCTTGTGTGAGGTCAGGCAGTCAGCAGAGAACAGTGTGGGTTATTTGGAGAGACCTCTGCCATCAGTTCCTAGAGGCAGAAGCTGAGAGGGGCTGACTACCACAGTGGCCACTGCTGAAACCAAGTCCAGCTGACACTCAGAAGGAGGGATGAAGAAACCAGGTGTCCACACAGGGCAGACGCTGCCTTAGCCAACTGCTATTATGCTTCAGGTTACCCTCCTGGACAGGGAGCATGGGTAAGGTGACTGCAGGAGCCAGAGCACCAGTAGCTCCAGAAAGATGAAGGAAGAACAACTTCCCTCAGTTCTCAATGTGGAAGCCCAGAGGAGAAATCCTTAGGGCCAAAATAGTAGAGACCTTCGGGGAGAGGAAAGATGGAGTCCCTCCTGCCCAGTGGACTAATGCCATGGCCAACCTCAACATTTGTGTCTAATTCCCACCCCCCACCCACCCCCAGTCCTAAGACTGAAGTGGAAATGGGTCCTGGGACAAGGCAGGAGTAATGTGGAAAGTGGACACTGGGGTTGGTTGTCTCCATTGGAAGCCAAGGGCTGCATTCTGAATTGGGAAATGTACCCTGAAGGCGGATGTCCCTCCCCATGGCATGCGGTAGCTACCACTTTAGAAGCAGGAGCCTGGCCGGGCACGGTGGCTCACACTTGTAATCCCAGCACTTTGGGAGGCTGAGGCAGGCAGATCACGAGGTCAGGAGATCAAGACCATCCTGGCCAACATGGTGAAACTCCGTCTCTACTAAAAATAAAAAAATTATCTCGGTGTGGTGGCACATGCCTGTAATCCCAGCTACTCAGGAGGCTGAATCAGGAGAATTGCTTGAACCAGGGAGTCGGAGGTTGCAGAGAGCCAAGATCGCACCCCAGCACTCCAGCCTGACGACAGAGCAAGACTCTGTCTTAAAAAAAAAAAGAAAGAAGAAGCAGGAGCCCAAGGGCTGTGCTTTTAATGAAAGTGCAAAGGAAGAGAAGCTCTAAGAGGAAAATAAGCAAATTTCAAGAAAGATGAGAAAAAGAAATTTGTGGATGATTCACTTGCGTTATGTTGAAATGGAAGATCTTAATCATAGTGAGTACCATGAATAGAAACAACATGAAACTGTGTAAAAACATCAGAGAAGAGATCATGAAGGGAAGGACATAACAGGCAAAGAAGTCAGAGAAATGAGTGAAAGGTTAATTCCAGCAAGTGGTTTGCTGTATGGAAGAACTTAAATTCAGTAAAGCAAGAGCTTAAAGAAGAGATTAAAATATTAACAGATATCAGGTCTTAGATAAGAAAGAAACAGAACTTAAAAAAAAATTAATGAAGTTGTAAGAAAGAGAATAGACTTGGCTAAAAACAAGTTAAGAGAGCTGGAATAGAAGGCTGAGGTAATCATAATGAACACAGCACACAGAACCCACCATGGTACATGTATACCTATGTAACAAACCTGCACATTCTGCACATGTATCACAAAACTTCAAGTAAAATTTAAAAAAAGAAAATCTACTCTTAAGTAAACCCAGCAAGTTTTCTGGCTGGCCTAATATTAAATTATCTGCATTTGCTTAATAAAAAAAAAAGAAAAAATTGACTGTTTGAATAGAGTACCGTGCTGAATCATTTGGTTCTCAAATGCTATAGGCACTTGGAGTTACTACAATAAATTAGGAGGTCATCTATCATTTCCATCTCCATCGGAACACTGCGATGCCAATACCCAGGCTATACTGCAAAATCCCAATATCAAGGAACATCTGGCTGTTCTCTAATTTGAGGAGAGAAGCCGATTACCTCCGCACAAACACATTCCATTTCCATAGACAATTCAGCAACATAGATGGAAACGCTTCAGGGCACATCCCAGGACTTGCACCATCAGCCAAGCTCTGCGTTCACCTCCCTGAAAAGCAATCATCCTGGTGTTCATTATCTAGAACTTTCTAAAAATGGACCATTTTATTTTAGAAAAGAATGGTGATGAGAGTTAAGATCAAGTTTTAACCAGTATTTAACATACCTTTCCCTCAACCTATTTAATACACCATTGACTCACTGCAGGAGTGTTGAAATTTCTGTATAAGAGTCACTGCTTTGAAGAGTCAACACTGAAATGCCAGTTTTGGCATGTTCTGATGCAGTGGAAATTGTCTAAGTTGGTGTTTGAGGACCCCCATTGCCTGGGCCCTATCTGCCTCTCCTATGTCATCTCCTCCCAGTGCCCACATCAATCATCCTTCATGCTTGAGCAATGCCAATCTGCTTGTCTCGAATCTTCATGCACTCACTCATGCCTTTATCATTGTTTGGAAAGCCTTTCTCATCTTTCTTTGCTGAAATACTCCTACTTGTCATCCATCTGTCTCTCCAGAAATCCTTCCTAGACTCTTCTGGCTAAACAAAAGACCCCTAAATTTTGAACTCATAAGTCTCTGTTTATGGCACAAATTTTTTTTTTTTTGAGATGGAGTCTCACTCTGTTGCCCAGGCTGGAGTGTGGTGGCATGATCTCTGCTCACTGCAGCCTCCATCTCCCAGGTTCAAGTGATTCTCCTGCCTCAGCCTCCTGAGTACCTGGGATTATAGGCACGCACCACCATGCCTGGCTAATTTTTGTGTTTTTAGTTGACATGGGGTTTTACCAAGCTGGCCAGGCTGGTCTCAAACTCCTGACCTCGTGATCCACCTGCCTCGGCCTCCCAAAGAGCTGGGATTACAGGTGTAAGCCACTGCGCCTGGCCTATGGCACCATTTTTGTCAGTCACCAGATGAGACTGATATTGTGTGTGCGGGTGGCAGTCTCTTAAACTGGATGAGAAGCTCCAAGAAGACCTTGTGGTCTATCTCTTATTGGCCTTCATCATCCAGGCCTTAATACAGGAGATAACTCTTCTTAGCGGCTCAAAATGCTTACTGAATTGAAATGGGAAATGCTTCCCTTCTCAAGCCCACATTCTGTGCTCTCTTCCTCTCTCCTGCAGTCAGTGTGTGCTGGGCACACAGTGCCTGGACAGGTCACAGTTGTTGCTGGGACTGGTAAGGAGGGCAAGAATGAGAGGCCACCCAGGAAAACGTGAATCTGATGAGAACCCAGTCACAGCTGAAGTGCCCAAGCACTTCAGTTAATCAAGACATTATTGTGTTGATGTGACTAAAATTCAACCAACCAAAAACGATTTAGCCTTCCCCTACGTTGAGCTAATCTATTTCAGAATCTTGGAAAGAAAACCAAAAACCACGTGGGTGATTCATTATCCACAGCAGAGAAGGAAAAATTCAAACGGAGATTATTCTTCCCCTTATCACCGGGTAATGCTATGAATTTGCCCTTATTTATAGAAATGCCGAGTTTCTTTTCTCATAAGCTCTGAGACTAAGGATTGAGCAACACATTTTCTTTTACTTCCTGGGGAGGGTAAGGAATAGTCAATGAGGAAAGGAAAAGACATGCACTGACCCAAAGCAGGCTCAAAGACAAATGGTGGAGGGCACAGTCAGATGTCCTAAACTTTGGATGGTGCTTACATGCTCAGTCATGAATAAGTCAGGAGTCAGAATCCACAAACAACTGGCCAGGTGAATGAGGATGCAATCAGGGCAAGCTAGAAATGCTAAGATGGCCTGGATCAAGCCATGTGCCCAGCAGGGTTTTTAGCTGAGAGGGGCCTCCTGTGAAACCTTATGGGACAGCTCCCAGGGGAACCTGTTTCTTTTCTTTACTTTTATCTTTAATTGAGAAATAATAATTGTATATATGTATAGGATATAATATGATGTTTTGACATGTATATTTATGTTGTGGAATGATTAAAGCAAGCTAATTTGCAAATTCATCAACTCACATACTTACCTTTCTTGTGGTAAAACATTTAAAATCTACTCTTTCAGTAATTTTGAAATTTACTTTGCATTATTTATTATATGGTCACCATTCTGTCCAATAGATCGCTAAAGTTTATTGCTCCTGTCTAACTGAAAGACCTTGAAAAGCCAAAGCAATCTTAACCAAAAAGAACGAAACTGGTGGCTACCTGATTTCAAAATCTACAACAATTTTATAGTAATCTAAACAGCATGGTACCAGCATAAAAACAGACACATTGACCAATGCAACAGGATAGAGATTCTAGAAATAAACCTATGCATTTAAAGTCAATTGATTGTTGACAGAGGCGCCAAGAACATACATTGAAGAAAGGACAGTGTTTTCAATAAATGATGCTAGAATGACTGAATAGCCACAAGCAGATGAATGAAATTGGACCCCTATCTCACATCATACACAAAAATTAACTCAAAATAGATCAAAGACTTTAATGTAACTTGAAACTGTAAATATACTAGAAGAAAACATAGGGGGAAAGTTCCACAACATTGGTTCAGCAAAGGTTTCTTGGATATGAATCCAAAAGCACAGGCAACAAAAGCAGCAATAAATAAATAGGATTGCACCAAACTAAAAAGCATTGCACAGCAGGAGAAACAATACATAGAGTGAAGAGACAACCCACAGATTGGGAGAAAATATTTGTAAATCATATATCTGATAAGGGGTTAAAATCCAAAATATATAAAGATTTCAAACAATGCAATAGCAAGAAAATAACCCAACCAGGGGGACCTCCATGTGAAGTGATACCACAGTGCTCTTTTACCTTTTTCTTTCAATATGAGATTTTTGATGTTTTTTAAAAATCACAGCAATATGTGACTACAGTTTCATTGTAAAAGTTAAAACATTTCAGAATTATTTTAAAAGTCAGTCAGTTTTCTCCTTCTTTTCTTCCTGAGAAATCACAGATAAGAATTTGCTAAATGTTCTTACAAAACATCCCAAATATTTCAGAACATGCATTTACATCTGTGTGTGTGTGTGTGTGTGTTGTGTGCACACACTTACAGGTCTAGTTTCTTTTCCTTTAAAAATATAGATATGACATCATTCAGTCCATACTAAAATGCTATCTGACTTTTTCTACTTAGCACTATGTCTTGTAGATCTTAACATGCCATTGTATAATGTCTTGATCAAAATTTTTTAAATTGTTGCAGAATAGTTTACACAATATGGTGGTACCAAAATGCATAATTAATTTCCAAATTAATTAATTCCTAATTAATGCCAAATCAATTTCCTTATTAATATTTGTTTTTCATTCGATTTTGGGCCATTTCAATAGTTAACTTTTTAATGCAGATATTTACTTACAGAAGTGCAAGTATATTGATGGGCTAGACAGTTAAAAGTGAAATTTCTGGGTTAGAAAGTGGATTTATTTTATTTTATTTATTTTTATTTTTTGAGATGGAGTCTGGCTCTGTCGCTCAGGCTGGAGTGCAACAGCATGATCTTGCCTCACTGCAACTTCTGCCTCCCAGGCTCTAGTGATTCTCCTGCCTCAGCCTCCAGAGTAGCTGGGATTACAGGTGCTCACGGCCACACCTGGCTAATTTTTATATTTTTAGTAGAGATGGGGTTTTACCATGTTGGTCTGGCTGGTCTTGAACTCCTGACATCAAGGCATCCAGCCGCCTTAGCCTCCCAAAGTGCTGGGATTACAGGCATTAACCACTGCACCCGGCCCTGAAAGTGAATATCTTTTAAATTTTTCAAGGTGCTTATAGAAAGCATGGATTCTCCATGTATTCCTGCCTGTTTCTCCACATCATCACCAGGAGATATTCTTTTCAATGCGAGGTCTGATTCTGGTGTTCAATCTGTCTTCTATGCTTCAAATGTCACCAATAAACCATGTGATGAATGACCCTCTTCTCTCACTAATTGTCACACACCCTCTACATTGTCACTTAAATAGATTGTCACTTTCTAGGCAGGTCTTTTCTGATCCCTTGAGCTAGGTTTCATCTCTGTAGGCTGCACCGCAGCTTACATTTATTTGCAGTTATGTAGGGATCGAATAATTATTTAATATTTCTCCTCTACCCTAGACGCTTAGTTTCACTCATTCATTCATTCTCATATTTGTTTTTTCATTCATTCCTTCAAAACACAGACTGACAAATTGAGTGCTGGTGTAATGTAGAGGTTGGGAGGCGGGACACTAAAGGAAAACTTCCTTGGTTCAAAATCTAGCTTCACCCCTTATTAACTGCAAGTTGTATTGCTTCTCTCTGCCTCTGTTAGTATTTTCCTCATAGGCTTATGGTGATTATTAAATTGGAGCATGCACAAAAATCACTCAAAAGGGCAACTGACATATAGTAAGTGCTAAAAAAAATTCTATGATGCCTTATTTTGCACCAGGTGCAGAGGATCTGGAGGAAGAATATAAACCAAGAACTTCAAAAAACATTACACCAGCTATAAGAAAAATAAATGCGGCTGAGTGCGGTGGCTCACACCTGTAATCCCAGCACTTTGGGAGGCTGAGGCAGGCCTATCACCTGAGGTCGGGAGTTTGAGACCAGCCTGACCAACATGAAGAAACCCCATCTCTACTAAAAATACAAAATCAGCCGGGTGTGGTGGCGCATGCCTGTAATCCCAGCTACTCAGGAGGCTGAGGCAGGAGAATTGCTTGAACCCAGGAGGCGGAGGTTGTGGTGAGCCGAGATCATGCAATTGCACTCTAGCCTGGGCAACAAGAGTGAAACTCTGTCTCAGAAAAAATGAAAAAAAAAAAAAAAAAAAAAAAGGAGACAAGAAAAAAAAAGAAAAAAATGCAGAGTGTGGAGACTCCTTTATAGAGAGTGTAGCCAGGGAAGACTTCTCTGTCTTCACTCTGTAAAGGTGACCTGTGAGCTGATGCCAGAAGGATAGGGGAGGTGTGAGCTTGCTGAAGAGTTGTGAGAAGAACATTTTAGCTAAGGAAACAGCAAGTGCAATTGTCCTGGGGTAAGAGCAAAGCCCATGTAAGGGGAGAATGGGGAGAAAGGGGAGAGATCAGGTCTGGGTCCTCTTCACCATGGTTCCCCGGTGCTTAGTACAGGGCATAGCACTGTGTAGGTGCTCAGCAAGTTCTTAGAATAAATGATTGAGAAGTGGATGAAAGAATGAGTAGGGGAAGGAAGGGATGATCTGAATGCTTAAAGGCTTTCTTCTGCTCTCAGGCAGCATCTGTCTATCTTTATTCACTCTAGTCTTCTGGAGAATAAGCTGATAGGTGTAGAGATGAGTGGACATTTTGGTCCAGTGGTATTGAAGACCCCTCAAATCACATGTGGCACCTAAGGTAAGGGTAATTTTTATATTTTTAGTAGCGATGGGGTTTTATCATGTTGGCCAGGCTGGTCTTGAACTCCTGACCTCAAGTGATCTGCCCGTCTTGGCCTCCCAAAGTGCTGGGATTACAGGGGTGAGCAACTGCACCTGTCCTAGTTATGCATTTTAAATTATAAAGCGCAGCTTTGCGAAGAACCACAGGTATTGCTGTGTACTAGATTTCATAAAAATGTGTTTTCTTTTTCTTCTCAAATTATGTTGGGGTTTATATATTAAGTCTCAACAAAAGCAAAACAGGATCCTCATGTAGCCCAAGAGCTGAAGCCTACAACATGCATGCTGGAGGCTGCCTTGGTCGTGGTTATGGAATGGGGTGGGATAGCGGTGGGCAGGGCAGAGCTATCATCCAGTAAAAGAAGGGATCCTTATGGACCATGTGCCCAGAAAAGGTGGCAATGGACACTCCAACCAGCCAAGTTTAGTGAAGTCATTTGCCCTAAACCAAGCTTAGAATAGTCAGAGTCCAATCACCAGGCCTTTGCTTGTCATATCAGGATGGCCAGGGGTTTCCACTCAATGTTGCGTGTCCACCCATGAGCAAACATAAGTGGCCAGGTCCTCATAAACACATTCACTTCACAACGTCCTCACAGCCTGACCTCAGGTTCCACGTGATGGCCAAAGACAACAGAATAGGAATATTTAATACCCACAGAAAAAAGGAAGTAAGGACCAAGTGAGCAGAAACAAGGCCCTAAGGCTGGTGAGATGAGATTAAATAAACATTATTAATATTGGATTAGCATTTTAGCTTTTCCAAACTGTTTTCAATCATGTACTGTCTTATTTATTATCATGACCAGCCTCAAATGAGACAAATAGTTTACTAGTAGTGTAAGATCCTAGGTCAACATCCCTGGTTTTTCCTGCTAGTCAATGTTGATGTTCTAATCACAAATTACAGTGCATTGGAACAACCAATCTTCAGAGCCACTTTAGTTTTCTAGGTAGTTTTATGGAACAATTATATAATATGTATATATATTTCTATGTTTCAATTTATAAGAAAATCCAATTTTATAAAAATATATTCCTTTCCTTATTAATATATTCAAAAAATAGTTTTTGAAACAATTGCATGCCAGGGCAAAGATTAAAAAACAACCTGTTTTTGATATTTTCAAAGCCTGAATTAGTGGGCTGAAAATTCAAGAGGCTTTCATTGCTTTCCTGTTCATACTTATCAGCCTTTACAGTCTTTCTACCCTGTGACTGGCTTTATAGAGAAGTCCTCAAAAGAAAACACATCCCCTGGGGCTGGATCTGTCTGTGTTTCTCATGAAATCTCTAACACTAGGGTTGTCTTGTTCATGAGACTTTCCAAATTTGATGGTAAGGTTGCCATGGCAACTAGCGTAAATGGACAACTCTCGTGGCATGAGCAGCTGCCTGGAACACGTTTCTCACTTGAGACTGCCTCTGCCTCCCTGCAGCCATTGCCTTAGTAGGGCTTTACAAGAACTTGCGTCTATACTCTAACCTCAATATAGGTCATATCTGAAGCCCCCAACATATTGCAATCTCAGGACACAGTCCACGTGTGGCTGGTGTCTTCCAGCATCTTTACAACAGCTATTTATCAGCATCATCGTAGGATGTGTCAATGGAATGGGAGGCATGTGTGATGGTAGAATTATTATCTTCCTGGAGGGGTGAAACAAAAAAGTTTTCTAGACTCATAGGACCCTGGGGAAGCAGAGACGAATATCAGTGGGGCTCATGTTTTCTTAGGCATTACCTTTTATAAGACGGACTGCTCTAATAACACTATAGACAACTGTTCTTCCTAAAAGGTGGTAGGGAGTGGAGGAAGGGGCATGGACAATCATTCACTTCACAATTATTCATTGAGTGCCTGTGATGGGCCACAGTTCTAGATGTTGGAATTAAAGGAGCTGGAGTCAGATGGTCTCCAGTCAGTATCTCGCTAACTGTGTGTGAACAAGAGTATATTTTATAACTTGCTTAGTGCATTTCTGATGGAGGGAGAGAAAGGGTGTCCTGGAATCTGTCTTGCATGGTGTCTTATACACAGGAGGTGCTCAACAAACATTACCAATGCCAAGGATGACAGTAGGGAACAGCAGGTGGAGGTACAAAAAGCAATGGGTTTTAAACCAGGAGGCTTCAGGACCCCAGGCAAGTTACTTTTGCCTCTCCAAACTTGCTTCATTTTGTAAAATGGGAATGGTAATGTCTCCCTTGCATGGTTATTGTGAGAATTCAGTAAGATGATATCCATGGAAGGGGTTAGTGTGGAATGGGGTGTAGGAGGGGAGGGTGGAGGAACAGCAGAGGCCGGATCATGCAGGCCGTGTTGGGCATGCTTGGTATTTTGGACTTTCTCCTAAAAGCACTAGGGAGCTTTTAGGAGCTCCTAGAGGGTTCCAAGTGACAGAGGGAATGGAGCTTTGTCTTTCTGGAAGTACCCTCTGGCTATAGCCTGGAACTGGGGAGGACAGCTGGCAGGCTTTTGCTATAATGCAAATGAGTCATGATCATGACCTCTGTAAAGAAAGTGTGTCTGGGAATGGACAGCAGTGGGCACAGTCAAGCGACTGGAATGTAGGATTTGCAGAAGGCGGTGTCTGCTAGTTATGGATGAGAGATGCGGGGCCACCTCTTCAAATGCAGAGGAGTCAAGAGACACTCTGATTTCTGGCTTATGCGACTAGGTGGGAAATGGTGCCTCCAAACTGAGATGAGGAATGACAGGAGGAGGAATGTGTCTGTGGGACAAGACAGCTCAAGAGTTGAGCTTTGGACACAGAGTGTGAGGGGCCTGTGGTCAACCCAAGCAGGATGTCTAGGCACTCACACCCAGCTAAGCCCTGAGCGCCTTGGTCAGGGGCACACGGGTGAGTGAGATAGATCTGGACCCACTAGAGTTTCTGTTCTAGTGTGGGAGACATGTAGCTAACATGTGGTCAGCAAGTGAATAGGATAAAGAGGTTCCAGTGCTTGACAGGACCTAGCGTGGGTGGGTGGGTGCTGGCATAACTTTATACAGCATGGTCAGGGAAGGCCTCTTTTGGGAGGCAGCATTTAAAATCAGATTGAAGGACGAAAGACCTTGGGCAAGCCACATCATCCTCTGGAGCCTCAGTTTCAACATCTTTAGATGGGGACAACAGTGCTTTTCTTACAGATCAAAGGCTACTGTACCTCAAAGCAACTTGAAGCTATATAAATGGGAGGAGTTGTTCTTGGATAACACCTCCTTGGAGGCTTGGAAAGGTTTGGGCTCTGTCCTGGCATCTCTGTTGGCATCCAGAAGGAGAGGGTGTGCTTACTGCCCAGAAGTTTTCTAAGAATCAGGGGTCCTGGCCTCATGCTTAGATTCTTGGCTCCCTAAACTCCTCCAGGACTCAGGAGTAGAGGGAGGGCCTAGACTGCACTGTGCTTTGTGGCCACAAGAGGGCTCACAGCTCATAGACTTTGCATCCAGTAAATCTTCCAGGTTGGCTCTTGACAGTTTCATTGAATGGGGCCCCATCCTGCAATGTTCGAGATTGCTATTTAATTATGCACGATCATTAGACAATTATGAGCACTTCTATAATAGCTAAACATTAATTTTAGCATCTTAATTTTATAAATGTTTAAATGTGTTGCTCATGCAGAGCTATTCAAATGCAGATGATTAAATCAAATTATTGCGTTTATAATTTTCTAGAGGTTTTTCCTTGGAAATTAAATTCCCTCATTAAAAGTCTCCCTTTGTTGTCACCCTTGGTCAGCTGCTTGGTTCTTATTCACAGTGCTAATTGTGCTCTCCCCGTAATATGCACATTCCGCCTTGGTTTCAGCTGCCAGATTCTTTAAGCACTCAGTATGTTCATAGCATCCTGCTTAGTGACTCATTGTCTGACCTTTCAGTGACAAATTGGAAATAAGCAAAAAGATGAACCTGCAACATAGGAGAGCTTTCGGAGCTTGGCAAAGTGGATCACTGCCATAGAGTTTACACTGTGATCTTCAGGTCATCACAGGTGTAGACAAGGAAATTTGGATGCAGGTCCAGCCCTTGCTCAGATGAAAAAGAAAATCCCACAGTCTCGGTGACTCCTTCTGTGGATATGAGTTCAGCAGACAGGCATGAACTTTCCCTACTCTCCAGCACATTTTCCTATTACAGTTCCTCTGGGTATCAGTCACTCAAAGAGCAAAGTGCTCACCGGGGTCATGAGGCAGAGGTGTTTTCAGCCTGCTGACTCCAGGAGCATTTGGTCATCCTCATCGACCACTGCTCATCCATCACTTATAATAAGAACCTTGTCATCTGGATGACATTGGACCTCAAGGTTCTGGAGTCCTTCTGAGTGAAGGAGAATTTGTCACAAGGCTGATGACGACTCCCAAGGAAAAAGTCTTTAAAGCTAAAATATCTAATGAGACAGAAGGCATGTTGGTTCCCTTCTCTGTTGGACCCCTTTCCAGCTGTTTGTGTACTACGGCATGCAGGCTAGCTGGTCATCAGGATCTCAGCTAAACTGGCACAGGAGCATCTTTGTTCAAGCTGCCATGCATGCTGTGGGTTCTGGAGGAGAAGGGATAGGATAATTAATCTTGTATTGTGTGACTCTTGATGGCAGAAAGGATTCTGCCAGAGATTCTAGAAGCTCAATGGGACCTGGACCCTGGCTCAATCTGATGCCCCACCTAGGGGTGTGGCATACCAATGAGGGTATACTGAGCGGTCACTCACAGCCGTGGTAGCAGAATCAGGGACAGGTCATAGTGCAGGGATACTGTCCTAACTGAACTGTTTTTTGGGTGTGACCATGGTGCAATTTCTGATGCTTGGATCTCACTTGTTCTTGCCTGCTTTTGCTTTTGCTTTTTAAATCTGGTTCTTTGTCTTTTCTATCAATATTATGAAATCCATCCAAAGAACTGCTTGTCTACTTAAGGTAGTTAGATCTGGCTTCTCTTCCTTACAACCAAGACTCCTGATGTAGCTCTTGCTATAGCAGCTCATCTTCTTCAGGTCTCAATTCTTTTTTTTTTCCCGATTGTAACTGAGTTTTCTTTTTCTGCACCTGCCTCAAGCCTCAGGGCAGCCCCATCCTCTCTTTGTCTCATGCAAATAATCTCCTGAACCTGAAACCATAACATTTTCTCAACATTTGAGGAAATTTCCTGACTACTTCCTGGCTCTTTCTGGATATCTGTTCATCCTCAGGCCTCTGTACCTTTGTAGTATTGTTGGTCTTTCTTCCTACAAGGACATTGCTTAGAAGGGTGGATTTTCAAGTCAGAGTGCCTGGGTTCAACTCCAGGCTCTGCTATTTACTTCTATATGACTTAGGACCCGATTCTTAATTTCTTCATGCCTCAAATTCCTCATCTGAAAAAGGGACATCATAATAATATGTAGTTCATGAAGTCGTGATAAGGGTTAAATTCATGAAGCCACGTGAAGTGCTGAGGACAATGCTTGTCACATAGTGAGTACTCAATAACAATCGCTATTTTTATTAATGCCTTGTTGACTTGTTATGTAGATTAATTAAGATTCCTGGTACATATTAAGTACTCAGTTGTTGTTCATTTTTGTCTCATCTTCTATCAGATGGATTCTTTCTCATCTTTCACATCTTCTCAAGTCACCTCTGTGCCAGGTGTCCTGATCTTACCTGCCTTTGGTTGACTTAGCCCAAAGGAGCAAGTAGGAGTAAGATTAAAGAGATGTGATCTGGGGGTAGAGTTTCAGGTGAGAGAGAGAAAAAAATCTGCCTATCAACTTGGGCTCCCCTGGGATGATGGCATTTCTATTTGGACAGCCCTCTGATTCCATTTTATTGGAGAAAATCAATTAGCAGGTCCTTGTTGTGCTACTATTGTAGGATCAAACCCCAGTCCTCAGGGTGCACCACTTGTTTTCTGGATTTTTTTTTGTTTCTTTTATTTCTTCAGGCTTCTTTTTCTTTTTTCTTTTTCCTCTCCTTTGGTTTTAGTAAAGCTTGGATTACAAAATTCCAGCCTGCATGGGGGGACTTTAAGGAAACGAGAGTTACACATTTTAAAGGCAGGGCATGGGGGCTGCAAGAGGTGAGGGGCCTTGGAGAGGGGATGGGGTGGAGGAAGAGCTGAGATCTGCCTAGGAGTGGTCCACGTCCACCCTTCTTACTCTTCCCTGCCCCTATCCTGCCTGTTCTCCTTGCTACACCATTTCCCTCCCCAACTCTCTCTCTTCCTATCTTTCCTTAGTTGAGAAGAATCTGGCTGGAAATACCTAGTGAAAGGATCGTTTCTGCGTTCTAGGGATCTTCAGAGAGAGGAATGTAGATGTTTCTAGTTAGTAGTAGGCTAGTGGGAGGAAGAGTTTGAGTAGGCAGTCACATATTTTGAATAAGATGGATTCAGTCTACAATCCTTGCCTGGTTACCCTCTGAGCCGCCAAGCTGGAATACCTCTTCCTGTCTTAGAATTCTCATCTGTGACTCACTGACAATCTTTTTCCTTTTTTTTTTTTTTTTTTTTTTTGAGACAGAGTCTTGCTCTGTCACCCAGGCTGCAGAGCAATGGTGATCTCAGCTCACTGCAACCTCCATTTCCTGAGTTCAAGTGATTCTCCTGCCTCAGGCTTCCAAGTAGCTGGGATTACAGGTGTGACCCACCAGGCCCAGCTAATATTGTATTTTGTTTTAGTAGAGATGGAGTTTCACCATGTTGGCCAGGCTGGTCTTGAACTCCTGACCTCCAGTGATCAACCTGCCTCGGCCTCCCAAAGTGCTGTGATTACAGGCATTAGCCACCATGCTTGGCCTCCTTTTCTTTTTAAAATACTTCTCATCAAGTGCTATTGCACCAATAATGATGGTAACGGTAATGATACCAGTGAGCGTTTGTCATATTCTATGCACTGTTCAGCTTTTGCATGCATTATTAATTTACTGGGTAACACCCCATATATCAGGTCTTATCATTCCTATTTTTCAGAAAAGGAAACTGAGATTTACAGAGGTTAAATGACTTGCTGAAGGTCACATAAGCAATAAATTGTAGAGTCAGGATTTGATACCATATAAGCTCTTAAAAATCTAACTCATGACAAGAAATTTACATGAAATTTTTACCATGGTTGTGTACTAGGTTTGGCTATTTTTTAAATACTAGATTTTTTAACTTGAAGGTCTTTATTCAAACACAGATTGCTGGGCCCTATTTCACAGTTTCTAATTTAGTAGGCTTAGGGTGGCTCAGAGAATACGGGTTTCTAAAGAGTTCTTGGGTGACACCCATTCTACTGGTCCAGAGACCTCAAGTTAAGAACCACCATCCTAGACCCCTATTAACTGCTGATTGTGTGTTGATTGGAAATATTCAACCATAAAGGCTTGGTTAATTTAGACCCAACTTATAGGGATTTTCTAATCATGTGATTAGGGCTAAGACAGTTTGCGCAAAAAAGATAAGATCTTTCCAGCAAAGCATCAGCACACAGGGTTATCAAGAAGAGGTTGAAACTATGAGAAAACAAACTGCCCTCTGGCACTTATGGCACAAAAGCGATAATTTATCAGCACGTTGTCTCCCTAACAGGTACCATAAATTGTGCTCTGTTGTGTTGTTAAATAACACTGATCCACAAAATAAGAAAGTTACTCACTTTGCAGTTCTTTTTCAGTTCCAATTATGTCAATGAGAAGGCATCAGTTTTGTGCTATTTCCTTTAATGCCTCTAAAAACACTCCTTAATCTCCCCTTCAACAAACAGAAAGTAAGCCTCACGATAGGCAACAGTAACCAGAATTTAAGACATTGTTTGTTTTTATTGATGTGCTTTATTTTGCCATTAACTTATATATACCACATGTAAACAGCTTGACACAAATTAGGAAGACAGACTGCCTTGGCTCAGCCATTTACCAGCTGTGCAACTGTGGGCAAAGTTCTCAACCTCTCTGTGTTTCAGTTGCCTCATTTAAAAAACAAAGATAAAAACAACCTCTGCTTCAATATTGTTATAAAGATTAAAAGAGTTAATATTTATAAGACCCCTAGAAGATTGTCTGGAATACAGAAAGTGCTACATAAGTACTTGTAAATAAATACAAGTACATGTATTTTTATGTAAGTAAATAATTCACTGAAGTATGAAAAATACTGTCTTAAAAGCAATGAAAGAGCAGAGATGGTGTTCTGGCAACCTGAGGCTGTCCTTGCCCCACCCCAGCCCATTCAGACATTGCAAATCCATGAAGGCAAGTTTCTGATTCAGCTGTCAGAAGTCACTGGCCACAGCCCTCCAGGTAGCCACGAGCAATGGTTAAAAGTTACTTAAGACTAAGATCTGTTTACAGACACTGGTTTGGCTACCCCGGGCATCTGGGGCAGGGGCTCTGGTTGAGTAAGGGATGGACCTTGATGGCTCCAGGCAGGGCAACCCCCACAGTGGTGAGACCCATCAGAGAGTACCACTGAGGTTCCAGCACCAGATTGGCCATCATCCAATGGCCAATTGTCTTCATGACCATGACCAGATTGTCTTCATCCACTCAGGGTCCTTAGGGGAACAGTGATCTGCTCTCCCCTTCAAAGCCAACCAATGTCGAGTCTAAGGATATGGGAAGGATATTGGAAATGAGGATATCGGGGTCATGAGGGAGAAGGGATGCGGCATCCATGGTGGGGGCGGGGAGCTATGGAGTCAGACAGGCACTGAGCCCCGTGTCTCTGCTCCTCACTAGCCAGCCTTTGATTCAAGACTCAAAAATGAACTTAGTTTTCTCCATGAGCTTGCATCAGTCATGCCTTCCCTTGGTTACTGGGGACCTTATTTAATAAAAAGCAGATCCAGGCCTGCATTCCCAGAGATTCTGATTCAGCAGGATGTCTGCATTTTTAATAAGCGCATTAGTGATTCTGATGCTGATAGTTCACGGGATACACTTTCGGGAATCCTGCTTCCGTTTCTTCTTAAAGGAGAATGTTCCTTTGTTTTTACTGCTTTAGGATCATCTGTGTAATAATTTGCTGCAGCAACAGTCTCTTTTGACAGGAAGAAAGTGAAAAATGCTGCCAGATCGAGATGAGTGATGGTGTTGCAAAGAAGGATGAATTTATAATGTACAGAGAGCTTCAAAGACATTAAGTCACTTTCCCTGTTTGACCTTTTTCATTCTTTGCACATTATGAAAAATTACATAAATTGTTCTTAGGTTATGAGCATAATATTATATGTGCCTAAAATCTTTGGCTAAAATGAATCAGAGCTTTTAGTTTTCTATATTAAAAAAAGAACCCAATATGAGTTTCTTTGCCAGATTTTTTGAAATAGGAAGCCTAGAGTATTATGCTATTATAAACTGGTCTTTTAAAAAAAGTTTTTTCTCCCAACTTCTTACATCCAGTGGAATGTCTACTCCATGGGGCTTCTGACATAGAGTAGTCAGTTGCCAAGAAATAACGCTTTGTCAGCCAGAGAAAACAAGGAGGTGAAAAATGCAAGCGGGAAAGCGGGATATGATTACAATAGTCAACAATGTGAGCTGTGAGGGTTGCTGTGGATCATTGCTGTGCTTGGGGCCTTGGTTGATGTAAAGACATCAAGATGGGAAATCCTTCCAGTAGGGATATTTTTTGTATTGTGGTGATATATATAAAATAACATTTATCATTTTAACAATTTCTAAATGTACAGTTTTATGGGAGTAATCACATCCATAGTGTGTAACTTTCCACCATCCATCTTCCAATCTGAAACTCCAGACCCATTAAACTCCAGACCCATTAACTCCTCATTCTCCCATCTCCTGTGCCCTGGTAGCCATCATTCTACTCTCTGTGTCTATGAATTTGACTAGTCTAGGTACCTCATATACGTGGAATCATGCAGTACTTGTCCTTTTGTGATTTGGCTTCTTTCACTTACCATAATATCTTCAAAGTTCGCCCACGTTGCTGCATATGTCAGGATTTCCTTCTTTTTTAAGGTTGATTGATATTTCATTGTATGTGTGTATATATATATAACTTCTTTCTCACCTCCCCCTTCCCAGTCTGTTCTGATATTCTAGAGATGGCAAGTGGCTGTTGGGTTGCTTGAGTGACACTCAGCAGGAGATGAGCTGAGCAAATGGTTAAACTCCAAGAATCACTGGCTAAGCTCTTAACATTTCTGGAATTTTCTCATGTGGTTCATTGATTTAGAAGTCCTCACATGGACTCTCACCAGTAGAAGTTTAACACATCCTGCAGGTGATTTTTTTTTCAAATTTCAGTTGATTGAGACCGAAAAATTCCATTAGATGATTTGAAACCACAGAAAAGGATGATTCTGTTGATGCTGATGGGATTGGAGAGGGTGATATTATTGTCAGCTTTAGGCTTTTGCATTAAATGTTGCTCCCTGTGTGTTGCAATTGCTTTGTTTCCGGTGAGTAATCTCAGGGTTGGCTAAACCAAGGTGGAGTGGAAGAGACCTCCTGGTGAATCCTGTTTGATGTTCAAGTAAGAAGCATAGGGTGCAGGCTGATCATTTGACAGATTTATAATGCTATGGATGTGAGAGTCACTAGGTAGTGACGACCTGCACCATAGAGGCAGGGCTTGTTATTGAGCAACTCATAGAAATTCCACCCCTGCCCCATGCCACTTAATCTGTAGGAACAAGAAGTCAGATGAGAACGGCAGTATTGTATACATCCCATTTTCAAGGTTGTGTTTCAAAGGAATCATTGTTGATCTCCTCCCTTTCAAGGGTGGGCTTGCAAAGTTGTAGAACTCTCTGGAAGAGTGGCGGGTAGTCAGAGCAGAGCACCTGCTTCAGAGGAGACATTTTTTCCTTCTGGTTCTGACCCCTGCAGGTGTCTGAACCTCACTCCTCTCTTTAAAACTGGCCTGCAGAAGCCCTCCCATGGAGTGCCTCCCAGGAGGCTAGGCTGTTTCCGAATTCAGTTTTTGAAAAGGGCTTTGAAGATAAAAGGAGGTGTGTTCTGTTCATGCTGCTTCCCTCCTTAATTTAATCTGATCTTGCAGCCTCTCCCTAAAACCAGCCTTCCCTCCCCCCACAGTGATTCTAGGAACTGTGGGGCCGGAGACACCTGCATCACGGGCCTCAGCCCTCCTCCTGGAGCGTGACTTTGCTAATGCACCACAAGGATCCCCTCCGCAGGCCTTCAGCCATGTCTGCTCTGTAGTTCTGAAACCAATCTAGCTGGCTTAGAGCTTCTGTAATGAGGAAGGTAACACTTCATTTGCCCGGCACTGCCAAGAAATGGATAATCCAGATCATTGAAATAGACTCTTCCGAAGTGCAAACCTGAACGTCTCTTATGATTCTTGTGGGAACTCTTTCAGAAGCCACATCATATCCTTCTGTTCCTTTTAAAAGAGGAGGTGTTGAACACTACTTAAGCTTTGCACGATCACGTGCATTGAGTACTCATCATTAGGCTGTGCAGCATTGCAGTGAGATTGCCCCTGTCGTCCCTGTGTGCTGAGACACAGCTGCAGCATGTGTGTCTGGCATTTTTTGTTTCAGTCTGCCATGGGAGAGAAAGATGGAATAACCAATTAGTTAGCATTACGCATGAGAACAAATAAAACTGATGGTGCAGTGATAAAACAGCAAGGATTCTGAGGTCAGATGGCTCCAGGTTTGATGCTGAAGCTATAGTTTATAAGATGGCATCAGGGGCTAGTTATTTAACCTCTCCAAGCCTCAGTTTCCTCATATGTAAAATGGGAATAGAAATAGCACCTTTTTCATGGATTGGTGCGAGGATCATGTGATGTAATATAGATAAGGCGCCTGGCACACAGAATTGCTAGCTGTCACTAAAAGTGGAGGAGACAAGGGACAGTGACAGATAATATTCATGCCTTGCCCCATACCACCCTGCCCTACCCCTACCCCTCAGTATTCACCACCTCTTCTATGCCAGTCTCAGCTGCCAGCTGCAAGCACCTGTAACTTTTTGTTAAGGGCTTTCTCTGGCTGTTGTCCTCTGCTTGGCTGGAGTTCAGGGAAGGCCATATGTGCCAGGAGCTATCTTCTTGGCTCCCCAGAAGTGGCTCTCTACAAACCGACAGAAGTTGGTGAATGAAAACCCTGGCTCCAGGTGGGGATGGGGCTGGAGAATGATTCTGAGACACTGCTGTAGTTCCCCAGCAGGACTAAGCCTCATCTGCCCACAGCGGTCACCTGCTTGCAATGCACCTTGTATTGCCTTTTCTCCCTTCTGTGTGTCATTTCCTCACTCGCCCTCTGGGCTCCCTGGATCACTGCCCAAATAAGCTCCAAGCACTTGTGCCCTTGCTTAGGAATGGCCTCTAGAGGAACCCAAGCTATAACGTTACTATGCCTGCTAGATGCTACCTTATTTTCCTCTCACTCTTCCTTCCCATTCCCTTCTGTATGTGATTTGGATTGTATGGAAGAGAAAAAAAAATTCCATTTTCACACAGATAGTTACAAATACTAACAATACATATTTGAGATCTTGCTTTGCAATCACAGTATATATTCTTCAGTAAAAATGTTCCAGAAGCATGAGAGATGGGTAGTCATTATTTTCAGAATTGGACCATTAACAGAATCTAATAACTGTTTCCACTCTTCAACTTTTAAGCAAGAAGCAGTAGAACCTTTGGAGAGAAGCACAACATGCCTCCAGCATCCAATGTTAACCTAGTGGGACAACTGCACAGTTTGCATGGCATGAATGTCTGTGCATTCACCTGTCACTGCACAACTGACTGTTTCACGGTGACAAGGGCAAACACTGGGAAGTGAATGCTGCGCTCACTTGTGCATTTGATGCAAAGAGATGTGCATAGGCCAGAAATTTTAAAATCACCAGTGTGGCGTGCAGCACTCCCACTTACCAGTACCTTTATATGAAGGTCAGACTTACATAGAGATGGAAGGCAGGTTTTTTCCCCTAAAGTTTGCACAAAAATGAGTTTATGTGGCTGCACCAGTTCATGCACTGGCAAGCTCTAAATCTGTTAAGATTTAGTATGCCGCCCAAGGAGGCATATGTTCTTTTTTATTACAGTTTTTGAAGTGATTAAAATATATTTTACAACACCACCTGCTTGACTAGAGGCCCTTGAACCAGGTTTAAAACCCTCTCATTCTAGCATGCAGCCTGCAGAAATCACAGCCCCTTCCTTCCTCCTTCAGTCGAACAGCTCCAGAAGAGACAGAGGGACACAGAGGCAAAGCCAAACTGCAGAAGAGACTGGCTGAGAATCACCAAGGTGGCTTAGTAGAATGAACCTTTCTGCCTATCCACTCTGCTCCTGGCAATAAAATCATCACCAAAATAATACCTGCTGCTGCGTTTCCTGAGCACAGGCCATGTGCCACGCCCTGTGCTTAGTGCTTACACGCTTCATCTTGCTACATGCCCCAAAAGCTCTGCGAGGCAGGTGTAATTTTTCACACCATTTTATAGAAACTGGAATATGGAGAGATTAGGTCACTTGCCTGAGGTCACCCAGTGATGGAGTGGCAGAGCTGGGCTTCGAACCAGGTCTGTCAGACTCCAAAGGCTACATCAAGACCTCGTTTCTGATGGGTCTAATTGCAAAATGTGCACGCTTCCTGCTCCACTACACAAATTTATTAACTGTTGTTAATGGCACAGATGAGGAAACACTGAAAATGAGAAACTTTCCCCTCTGGGAACAGGGTGTCTTTTTGTCTACATGATGCTCATAGGATTCAATTAAAAAAACGGATCAATTGTGTATAATCATGTTCCCTACGTTTAAAACAAGTCATTCAATGAGCAGAATATGCAGTATCTATTTCCAGTAGAAGTTCAACGTCCCCAAATTGTTCTCTTTACCAGTAATATTTTTGGAATTGTGTTTACAGTAAAGACCACAAAAGGTGCAGTGGCTCATGCCTGTAATCCCAGCACTTCGGGAGGCTGAGCTGGGTGGATCACCTGAGGTCAGGAGTTTGAGACCAGTCTGTCAACATGGTGAAACCCCATCTCTACTAAAAATACAAAAATTAGCTGGGCATGGTGGTGTGCACCTGTAATCCCAACTCCTTGGGAGGCTGAGGCAGGAGAATCTCTTGAACCCCGGAGGTGGAGGTTGCAGTGAGCCGAGATGGTGCCACTGCACTCCAGCCTGGGCGACAGAGCAAGACTCCTTCTCAGAAAAAAAAGGAAAGAAAGAAAGAAAGAAAGAAAGAAAGAAAGAAAGAAAGAAAGAAAAAAAGCCAGTACAAAAATAACCTGATGGGCAGGAACTGACTTTTATGGACAGATATGCAACTAGTTGGGTTGTTTTTTTTTTTTAATTTACTTGCTTTAGAGTCAAATAGGGAACAGCTGGATTTCTCTCTGATGTTTCCAGTGAATTCCCTAGAACAAAGGAGACTCCTCAGGGTCTGGATTTGAAACTAAGACCAAAAGTATAGTACTAGCTAAGAGATACTAAGTAGAGAAACTGAGGCTCAGAGAGATTGAGTCATGTGCCCAAGGTCCTGTGGTGGCAGAGTGGGGTTGGAACCCAGGTTAGGCAGACTCCTGGCTGCAAGACCTCTGGGAGTTGTATGTGGCTGTCATGGAGATGGGGGACAACTCGGGGTGGGTGGGAAGCTGTTGGACCAGCCTGGCATTATGAGCACCTGATATGATGCAACATAAGGTGCTCAGATGTCCCATGAAGTTTTATTGCCTAGGATGCTTAACCTGAATCCAACCAAGTCTGTGGACTAAACTCCCAGCTTGACTGGATTGCCCAGGGGTGGGGGTAAAGGAACAAGCTAAATGCCACCAGGAGGAAACAGTCAGATAAATCCAGAATGTGGTTCTGACAATCTTGGCATTCCCCGAAACAAGTGGCCTGAGTTCTTCAAGATTTCAACATCATGAAATAAAATGGGAGGTGGGATTAAAAGAGGCCAAAGAGACATAGTAACTAAATGACATAGGCTGAGTCAAATTTTTTATTAATAATGAAATGTATTTTGGAGACGTTTAAATATAGACTGGATATTGGATAATGTTATGGGATTATTGTTGATTTTTCTTAGGTTTAATAGTAGTATTGTTGTTATGTAGGAAAAAATCCTTAGGAGATTCATGCTGAAATTTTGGGGGTTAAAATGTCATAATGTTGTCAATATATTTTCAAATGATCCAGGAAAGAAATGATATGGATAGATACAAACACATACACGCAAGTGTATGTATATATATACATATATAGTGAGAGAGAGAGAGAAAGAAGAAAGAAAGAGGAGAATGTGGCAAAAGTGTTAATACTTGGTGCATCTAGGTATGGATGTTCACTGTGCTATTCTGTAAATTTAACATATTTTTAAACGAAAAAAATCAGGAAAAAAACAGATCTACATGATTTGAATTATATTTCCAATGCTAGTGCAGACCCATCCCCTGTGGGATGTGCTTCTACCCTGTGTTTCAGTCAATGACCAGCGGCTGATCCACTCAACATCCTCCCTCCCTAACCTGGTTTCAGGGGGTGGGATCGGGGGAGGGTCCTGCTTTGTAGACAGCTGTTGGTGATTAAAGGGATAGCTGGCTGTCCTGCCTGATGGGCCAACTGTGACCTTGGCCTATTTATTAAACTTCTGCTTCAACTCAACAGATACAACCAAAGCAAAACTTCTAAGTTGTTGGCATGGTCTGAGTTACCACATCTCCATTTTGGCTTTTTCCTTGTGTAGATTAAAGACATTGTTTGTCTTTAATCTACACAAGGAAAAACATAACATTAGATCAAAGCATAACATTAGACCTAATGATGATATGAAACTTGAAAGGGGGAGGACTGTTACCTTACGACTTTGACAAAGGTTGGGAGGAGAAGAGCTATGGCACCCGTTCTCATTAGCACCCTTTGCATGGAAAAGGGGAAAACGTCTTGTGAATATCACTTATTACTCAAGTGTCAGAACATCTTGCATCCTGGAAAGTTCTACAACAGACCTGTGAATTGAATAAGGAGATGAACTTCAGGTAAGATGGGAAGGAGTCAGCTTTGTCCTGACATCACTCTTTCCTTCTTTTCTCTGCTGACAATACCTCATCATGCACATGGATCACTAGAGGGCAAAAGAGAGAATGAGTCACTCCAGAATGGAATTTTATTCTTCAGCCGACGAAGAACATCTCCAAAGCAGCCACTCTCTCCTTCCTCTTGCCAATATCTGTGCCCTTTAAGGTGGCACTTAGTCATTAGCTTCTTGCTTTGTGGATACTGATCTTGCTTTCCTAACCAAGCCCTTGTAGCCTCTATACCTCCCGTGTCCCCCACATATCCCTCAACAGTGCTTGCCACATGGTAGATATTTGGCAAGTACTCTGTGGTTGACACAATACATTTTAATGATTCATTCAGGTCTCAATGACAGAAAAAAAAAACAAAACACCCAGATCAACCCATCTTACACAAAATCAGGAATGCAGTGGCTCATATAACTGTAAGTCCAAGTATTAGTGGCTTTACGCACAGCTTGCCTTGGGGCCCCATATGGTGTCAATAGAGCCTAATCTCTCCAAGTCTTATGTCTGCTCTCCTCCATATTAACTTAATTCTCAGGATCTACGTGGTGACAAGATTCCTGCTGTGGTCCCACATCCTCTAGGGTCTAAGTCCAAAGGAGAAGAAAGAGGGCCTTTCTCAGCAGTAGGAGGAATTGTCTTGCATCTCATTGGCTCTAAGTGGGTCATGTGTGCATCCCTGAACCAATCACTGTGGCTGGTTGAATGTTCACTCTAATTGGCTAGGCCCAAGGCAGATACACATCTCTGAAGCCAGAAGTGAGGTCAGCTTCACTGGAAGAATCGGATCTGAGAGTCATGGAGGGGTTGTTGTCTTAGTCACCTCCTATTCACCTCATTGGCAAGAGAGGGCTCACTGTCCCAAGGTTATGGAATGGCTGGCACATGAGTCCTGATACTGGACACGTGAAATGAACACCAGTTTATTGCCTGGGAGAAGAGGATGCTGTGTGCTATGCGGGGTGACATGGAGGCTACACTTGAGAACAGTGAACAACTAGGGTCTGTGAGAGGCAGGCTTTGTAGTATCAAGGGCGTGGAGTGACCCCTGGTTTCTTGGCGGAGGACGTGATTGGCCTGTTTGAGTAACTCTCAGGCTGGTCAGGAACGGAAACCTGACACTTGGGATAAGTAGAAACTGCTTCTTGTCCCATTTGTAAGGAGGGCCATTTGGCTAGGGGATCTTATCCATGGGAGCAGAGTTGAGAGGGAAACTTGTAGTTAGGCCATTCAAGCACCCCCCGCAGTTTCACCAGATGTCAAGGCAAAACAACACTGGACCTTAATTTTAGGTCTTACATTGCAGTGGTCCCCAGAAGAAAATTAGGAACTATTAGCATAAGAAGGGCAAATGGATGCTGAGCTCACTGGAGGAGTAATGCGTGTCCACTATCCTTGAATCAAGAAGCCTCAAGAAAGGGGTCACTGGCAGCTGGTCATCAAATGCCATCTCTTTGTCTGGACTGGTCATTCTTATACTCACCCAGTCTTCGGAATCTCACATAAATGTCTCTAGGGTCCTAATAGAGGAGATGAGGCAAGTAAATGCGGATGGCACAGGAAAAGCCTTGAGGTTATCTACCCTGGGGAGATGAGTCGGTTTTTGTTTTTTTTTTTGCGAAGAGAGCCTTCATTACAGACAGTATTTTGAAATGTCAGACTTCAGGGGCACCCTGGATGGGCCCGCTGCCCTGCTCCAGGCCACGTCCTTCCTCTTTCATCATGTTCAGAGGCCCTTGCTAGGTCGAATATTTTGATAGACAGGGCCAGATACCTTGCTGGACCTGATTCCAAGTCTGATCATGGTAGGAAGTCTCTGTTGTTCAATTGGAACTGTTTTAAAAAGTGCCATCTAATGCATCTGGGGCAGTCCTAGAATTGCTGCTGATCAAATTTTAAGGGGGTCATAGGTAATTTGATGTGATAATTATAAAAGCAGAGATTCTTGACTTTTTTTTCCTATGAAGCTTTCTGAGAATAACATGAAAAACTATGGACTTATGAGAAATATAAACAAATACCCCAAATTTTACAAGCAATTTCTGGGGGCTTCATGTATCCCCTAAAATTCCAGCATTATACATACATCATGATTCATGAACCCCATAGCTTTGAGAGTCATATTTGAAGAAACTGATTAGTATCAGGTCAGCTAAGGTGAGCTTTATTCCCAGGAGGGAGGCAGCTTTATGTTCTAGGTCTGCAAAGACTCTACATCCACAGGGCAAAACCTTTGGAAATCCAGGTGGCCTGTGCTATTGGTCATTGGCAGTGCTGTCTGGGGTCACTGTGTCAACGTATATGTATATCCACCCATCACTTCTCTAAGCATGTTGCTCCCCAGCAGCAGGCTTTTAGTATCTTTGAAGGGGAATAAAGAGTAAAAATGACTTTTTTTAAGAAGTTGGGCTCTAAGATGCAGTCTTCATATATATATTAACTTCATATATATTTATGTGCAGTCTTCATATATATATTAACTTGTGAAATTCATCAATGTTACCTGCACCATGATGGAAAATAATATGGGCTGTCTGTTTTAAGTTCAACTGGCAAACAGAGTTTCAGACAGGTGAGTTTAACATGACCTAGGACAGCCGCTGGAGGTACTGGTGACCCAACTCTTCTTTGTTTGGAAAAGGGAAGAGAGGAGCAAAACAAAATTACATAATGCCCTATTTAGCAGATTCCCTCAGTGCTTGAAGCTCATTCATTTATTTGTTTATACAACAAATATTAGTATTTACTGAATTCTTACTCTGTGCCAGGTATTTTTCTAGGGGACATAGCAGTGAACATGACAAAGGTCCTGTTGTAACGGTGATTACCTTCTAGGGAGAGCCATGTGGTGGGTAGCTGAAACTTGTCTTCCAAACATCCCTTTACCCTTCTGGTAACAGTACATGACGTTAAAGATCTACCCCTTCTTCACTCTTAATTCTCTTGGTTTGAGGGACGGATCTCTGACCCAGAGTTAATCCAATCAGCATAATTGCACTGCAAACTCCAGCTGGGATAGCCACAGGACCCAAGCTGGTCTAATTAGGAAAAATCTAGGGATTTTTTTGAAGAAGTTATTGGAAAAAATGTGTGTGTGTGTGTGTATGAATATATGTATATATACATTCGTATTTCTTTTTATTTTTTTTCTCTGCTGAACTTGAGCCTGACGGGCTTTAGGTTGGAGCTACCAGCATCAACTTTCTGCAAAAGGAGACAAAATCTTGAGTATGGAGACAACAGGAGTATTGAGTGACATTGGCAAAAGCACCAAGGCTTTGTAACATTGTTTGGGCCCCTCTGGACGTTGCTGTCCAGGGCAATTTGAGTTGGGTTTTTACCAGTTGGTACTAGAGGAATCAATTGATTCACCTGCCGGCCTGGAAGACTTGGTGAAGTAGTTGTGGCTACAGTCACATTCTGTGCATATAGTGTATGCAAGTTTCTCAGAGGACAGATATGCTTGGCAAAACTTGTGCAAGTGAAGGTGGGCCTGGTCCTCCCTTCCCTCCTGTCATCAGCCCCTTCTCCTTACCCCTAACACAATAGCCCATGCACTCTTCTTGCCTTTCCCAGGCACTGGTCCTGCATTCTATTTCTGCTGTCACAGCAAGCAATCTCCATTTGAATAGTGAGGGCCAGGTGCCTTGGCATATGGGAAGAGCACACAACCTGCTATAGGAAGACTTGCCCTTTAATTCCTGCTCTGAAACAGCCCATCTTGATGGTCTGGGTGAGCCATGTAACTGCTTGAGATTTATCTTCCAAAAAGATAAGTGGAAGTAGTAGCAGTAATAATAATAATAATAAGAACAACAACAACAACAATAATACTTTCTCTTTTGTATGAGCTCCCGGTTGAGGGTCAAATAAGTTAACACATGGAAGTGTGTTATGAACAGCAAATTAACATGAAAAATAAGATGTTGTTAAGAAACAGATGAATATATGATTTTACTTGGGAAATTCCACACTTTAAAAAGGGGTCTTTGAAGAGGGAAGCCCCTTGATTCCTTATACGAATGAAGCTATCATCGTGAAAGAAAAGCCTTAGTAAGGGTTGATATTTTGAGGTTAAAAGATCCTTTTTCACTGTCCAGTTATTCCTTGGCTGTGCAGCTGACTTCATTCCAAGGATAGTAGTTAAGACCTGGAGGTTCCTGTTTCATAAATGAGGATATTTTTCTTTTCATTGGTGGATATTTCTGCAGCACTCATAAGGCAAGAAGTGGTGTTGAAAAAGGATGGATCAAATGAACAGCCTGGCCTCCCTTGACTCTAAGAAGAGTGCAGGTAGGGAGCTGTGTGGAGCTGTCCTTTTCTTCTTCTGAAGGTAAAAAAAGTGACTGACATGTGAAAGATACTAGGAAGAAAATTGCTAGTTAATGATGGCTAAGAACTTGAAAGCAAATAAAGAGTCATTCCAGAAGAATGGGCTGGGAAGTATTGAGCTCACAAGTGGGATCAGGTCAGTGGCCAGATTCCTGTTCAGTAGGAATGCTGGAGAAGGGACTCTGGTTTGAAGAGATGTTGGGTGGATGGTATACCGGTTCTCTCCAGCTCAAAGATGCAAAGCTCCTGCATACCTTCAGCATTTAGCATGCATGCAGTGGGAAAGACAACATAGATTGTTGTATGTTTCTTGATCCCTTTAACCAGCTGCAGCAAGAAACATAATGCTATATTTTGACTCACCCTTTTGAGGGTAAGCTTTTCTTTCAGAGTGTGTATGTTTCTGGGGAAATAATTTATACTATTACCTGAGTGTCTCCTTGCAAGGAGCATTTGAGTAGATTCCAAATATTTCCTGGAAGCAATCTTTTAGTTGGGGTCTCTGTGAGACAAACATAGCATTATTTGTGGAGAAATCTAATCTCATGGCAAATAGAATTCTTGGACAAATTGAGGAGCTGGCATGGTTTTCTTGAGGGATTCCACTGAGACTTTACCTCCATATCCTGTGACTTACTTTGTTTTCCCTTTGTTCTTCCTCTTTTTAAAAAAAATGAGATATAATTTATACACGATAAAATCACAAATTTTAAGTATAGAGTTAGATGGATGTTGACAAATATATGCATCTATGTCACCTACATCTTCAGTGGGTACAGAATATTTCTAACACCTCCAAAGTTCCCCATGCCCCTTTCTTGTCTCCATCCAGAGGTAACTGCCATCTTGCATTCTGTCAACATAGCTCAGTTTTGCCTGTTCTAGGACCTCATATAAATGAAATTATAGGGTAGAACTTCTTTTATGTGTGGTTTTTTGCTTAAAACAATGCTTTTGAGATTTATTCATGTGTTTTGCATGTATCAGTAACTCTTTATACTATTGAGTAGTATTTCATTGTATGAATATGCCACTATTTTTCATTCTCATGTTAATGAGCATTTGAGTTGTTTCCAATATTTGATTATTATTAATAAAGTGCTATAAATATTTTGTGCAAGTCCCTTGGTGTTGGCTATCACAGATCAGGACCCAAAAGACATGAGTGGAAAAAAATAAAAAGAATTGAGTGGACCCGCGCAAATGATCAGTTTTGCCAATGTATCAAGGCAATTCAGTATGAAAAGACAATCTTTTCAACTAACAATACTGCAAAACCTGAATACCCTTATGAAAAAAAAATCTCATCTCATTGCATGCCACATGCAAAATTAATTTGAGTTATAACACAGACTTAAATATGAAAGCTAATATCATAAAGGTTTTAGAAGAAAACATAGGAGAAAATCTACAAATGTGGAGTAGGGAAAAATTTCTTAGGACACAAAAGGTACAAACATAAAAGAGGAAATTGATGAATTGGGCCCCATCAAAATTAAAAACATGTTCTTGTTGAAAGGTACTGGTAAGAAAATGAAAAGTTAAGCCACAGATGAAGAGAAGAAATTCATAATATGTGTAACTAACAAAAGACTACTGTTCAGAATATATTGTACATTCTTTAAAATCAGTAATAAAAAGCAACAATCCAATTTTTAAAATAGGCCAAATATATGCATAAGTACTTTATGAAAATGAGAATGGCCAAAACACACATGAAAAGATGCTCAACAGGGCACATGGACACAGGGAGGGGAGCCACACATGGGGGTCTGTGGGGGTTGGGGAGCAACGGGAGGGAGAGCATCAGGACAAATAGCTAATGCATGTGGGGCTTAAAACCTAAGTGATAGGTTGATAAGTGCAGCAAACCACCATGACACATGTATATCTATGTAACAAACCTGCATGTTCTGCACATGTATCCTGGAACTTAAAATAAAAATAAAAAAATAAAAAGAAAATATGTTCAACCTCATCATCCATCAAGGAAATGTAAATCAAAACCACAATGTCAAAAATCAAAACCAGATGTCACCCAAGATGCAGCTGGTGCCATAAAAGAGCACAGGAGTGTAAGAGAGGGAATCTGGGTTCCAGTTCTGCCCCAGATCCTGTCCCTCCCTCCATGGGGCATCTTGGCAAGGCTCTGGACTTCCAACCAATGAAGGAACAGAACTAGCTGTACATGAAGTACAAAGTGTCTTTATTTTTTATGTTGTTCTTGCCCTAATATTCCTGAATTCTAGTTACTGCCACAGCATCTATGGGAGGGGTCCTCAACCCCCAGGCCACGACCCCTTAGAAACGGGGCTGTACAGCAGGAGGTGAGTGATGAGTGGTGTGTGGGGAGTGAGCCAGCGAGCGAAGCTTTATCTGTATTTACAGCCACTCCACATCGCTGGCATTACTGCCTGAGCTCCACCTCCTATCAGATCAGTGGTGGCATTAGAGTCTCATAGGAGCACAAACTCCACTGTGAACTGCACATGGGAGGAATCTAGGTTGCATGCTCCTTATGAGAATCTACTGCCTGGTGATCTGTCACTGTCTCCCATCACCCCCAGGTGAGACTGTCTACTTGCTGGAAAACAGGCTCAGGGATCCCACATATTCTACATTATGGTGAGTTGTATAATTATGTCATTATATATTACAATATAATAATAATAGAAATAAAGTGGACAATAAATTTAATACACCTGAATTACCCTGAAACCATCCCCACCACCCCAGTCCAGGGAAAAATTGTCTACGAAACCGGTCCCTGGTGCCAAAAAGGTTAGGGACTGCTGATCTATGGCAATGAGAATCCTATTGGAAGCTCTCACACGATTCTTTCTGGATGAAGTAAGGGAAATGATACTCTGACTTTTCACATGATGAATTTGAAAATAATACACATAGTTCCTCACTTAAACTTTTCTAAGAAATGAAGTACCAGCCAGGCGCGGTGGCTCATGCCTGTAATCCCAGCACTTTGGGAGGCCAAGGCGGGTGGATCATGAGAGTAGGAGATCGAGACCATCCTGGCTAACACGGTGAAACCCCATCTCTACCAAAAATACAAAAAATTAGCTGGTGTGGTGGCAGGTGCCTGGAGTTCCAGCTACTTGGGAGGCTGAGCAGGAGAAAGGTGTGAACCTGGGAGGTGGACCTTGCAGTGAGCCGAGATCACACCACTGCACTCTAGCCTAGGTGACAGCCAGACTCTGTCTCAAAAAAAAAAAAAAAAAAAAATGAAGTACCATGTTTTCCCCGAAGAGGTTATTAATTCATACGTGTTCTCCTTTGACAGAATGACACCTACTCTAAAGACATGAAATGGGGGCAGTTCAAAGATGGCCGAATAGGAACAGCTCCAGTCTACAGCTCCCAGCGTGAGCGACGCAGAAGACGGGTGATTTCTGCATTTCCAACTGAGCTACTGGGTTCATCTCACTGGGGCTTGTTGGACAGTGGGTGCAGGACAGTGGGTGCAGCGCACCGAGCATGAGCTGAAGGAAGGCAAGGCATTGCCTCACCTGGGAAGCACAAGGGGTCAGGGAATTCCCTTTCATAGCCAAGCAAAGCTGTGACAGACGGCACCTGGAAAATCTGGTCACTCCCACCCTAATACTGCACTTTTCCAGTGGTCTTAGCAAATGGCACTCCAGGAGATTATATCCTGCGCCTGGCTCAGAGGGTCCCACTCACATGGAGCCTCACTCATTGCTAGCACAGCAGTCTGAGATCGAACTGCAAGGAGGCAGCGAGGCTGGCAGAGGGGCGCCTGCCATTGCTGAGGCTTGAGTAGGTAAACAAAGTGGCCAGGAAACTCGAACTGGGTGGAGCCCACAGCAGCTCAAGGAGGCCTGCTTGCCTCTGTAGACTCCACCTCTGGGGGCAGGGCAGAGCTGAACAAAAGACAACAGAAACCTCTGCAGACTTAAATGTCCCTGTCTGACAGCTTGGAAGAGAGTAGTGGTTCTCCCATCACAGAGTTTGAGATCTGAGAATGGACAGACTGCCTCCTCAAGTGGGTCCCTGACCCCTGAGTAGCCTATCTGGGAGGTACCCCCCAGTAGGGGCAGACTGACACCTCACATGGCCGGGTACCCCTCTGAGATGAAACCTCCAGAGGAATGATCACACAGCAACATGTGCTGTTCAGCAATATTCGCTGTTCTGCTGCCTCCACTGCTGATACCCAGGCAAACAGGGTCTGGAGTGGACCTCCAGCAAACTCCAACAGACCTACAGCTGAGGGTCCTGACTGTTACAAGGAAAACTAACAAACAGAAAGGACACCCACGCCAAAACCTCATCTGTACGTCACCATCATCAAAGACCAAAGGTAGATAAAACCACAAAGATGAGGAAAAAACAGAACAGAAAAACTGAAAATTCTAAAAACCAGAGAACTTCTCCTCCTCCAGAGGAACGCAGCTCCTCACCAGCAATGGAACAAAGCTGGACAGAGAATGACTTTGACTAGTTGAGAGAAGAAGGCTTCAGATGATCAAACTTCTCCGAGCTAAAGGAGGAAGTTCGAACCCATCGCAAAGAAGTTAAAAACCTTGAAAAAAGATTAGACGAATGGCTAACTAGAATAACCAATGCAGAGAAGTCCTTAAAGGACCTGATGGAGCTGAAAACCATGGCACGAGAACTACGTGATGAATGCATAAGCTTCAGTAGCCGATTCGATCAACTGGAAGAAAGGGTATCAGTGATGGAAGGTCAAATGAATGGAATGAAGTGAGAAGAGAAGTTTAGAGAAAAAAGAATAAAAAGAAATGAACAAAGCCTCCAAGAAATATGGGACTATGTGAAAAGGCCAAATCTATGCCTGATTGGTGTACCTGAAAGTGGCAGGGAGAATGGAGCCAAGTTGGAAAACACTCTGCAGGATATTATCTAGGAGAACTTCCCCAACCTAGCAAGGCAGGCCAACATTCAAATTCAGGAAATACAGAGAATGCCACAAAGATACTCCTCGAGAAGAGCAACTCCAAGACACATAACTGTCAGATTCACCAAAGTTGAAATGAAGGAAAAAATGTTAAGGGCAGCCAGAGAGAAAGGTCGGGTTACCCACAAAGGGAAGCCCATCAGACTAACAGCTGATCTCTCAGCAGAAACTCTACAAGTCAGAAGAGAGTGGGGGCCAATATTCAACATTCTTAAAGAAAAGAATTTTCAACCTAGAATTTCATATCCAGCCAAACTAAGCTTCATAAGTGAAGGAGAAATAAAATCCTTTACAGACAAGCAAATGTTGAGAGATTTTTGTCACCACCAGGCCTGTCCTACAAGAGCTCCTGAAGGAAGCCCTAAACATGGAAAGGAACAACCAGTACAAGCCACTGCAAAAGCATGCCAAATTGTAAAGACTATCGATGCTAGGAAGAAACCGCATCAACTAGTGAGCAAAATAACCAGCTAACCTCATAATGACAGGATCAAATTCATACATAAGAATATTAACCTTAAATGTAAATGGGCTAAATGCTCCAATTAAAAGACACAGACTGGCAAATTGGATAAAGAGTCAAGACACATCAGTGTGCTGTATTCAGGAAACCATCTCACATGCAGAGACACACATAGGCTCAAAATAAAGGGATGGAGGAAGATCTACCAAGCAAATGGAAAACAAAAAAAGGCAGGGGTTACAATCCTAGTCTCTGATAAAACAGACTTTAAACCAACAAAGATCAAAAGAGACAAAAGAAAGCCATTACCTAATGGTAAACGGATCAATTCAACAAGAAGAGCTAACTATCCTAAATATATATGCACCCAATACAGGAGTACCCAGATTCATAAAGCAAGTCCTTAGAGACCTACAAAGAGACTTAGACTCCCACACAATAATAATGGGAGACTTTAACTCCCCACTGTCAACATTAGACAGATCAACGAGACAGAAAGTTAACAAGGATATCCAGGAATTGAATTCAGCTCTGCACCAAGCGGACCTAATAGACATCTACAGAACTCTCCACCCCAAATCAACAGAATATACATTCTTCTCAGCACCACACCACACCTATTCCAAAATTGACCACATAGTTGGAAGTAAAGCACTCCTCAGCAAATGTAAAAGAACAGAAATTATAACAAACTGTCTCTCAGACCACAGTGCAACCAAACTAGAACTCAGGATTAAGAAACTCACTCAAAACCGCTCAACTACATGGAAACTGAACAACCTGCTCCTGAATGACTACTGGGTACATAACGAAACGAAGGCAGAAATAAAGATGTTCTTTGAAACCAACGAGAACAAAGACACAACATACCAGACTCTCTGGGACACATTCAAAGCAGGGTGTAGAGGGAAATTTATAGCACTAAATGCCCACAAGAGAAAGCAGGAAAGATCTAAAATTGACACCCTAACATCACAATTAAAAGAGCTAGAGAAGCAAGAGCAAACACATTCAAAAGCTAGCAGAAGGCAAGAAATAACTAAGATCAGAGCGGAACTGAAGGAGATAGAGACACAAAAAAACCCTTCAAAAAAATCAATGAGTCCAGGAGCTGGTTTTTTGAAAAGATCAACAAAATTGATAGACTGCTAGCAAGACTAATAAAGAAGAAAAGAGAGAAGAATCAAACAGATGCAATAAAAGTGATAAAGGGGATATCACCACTGATCCCACAGAAATACAAACTACCATCAGAGAATACTATAAACACCTCTACGCAAATAAACTAGAAAATCTAGAAGAAATGGATAAATTCCTGGACATATACACTCTCCAAAGACTAAACCAGGAAGAAGTTGAATCTCTGAATAGACCAATAACAGACTCTGAAATTGAGGCAATAATTAACAGCTTACCAACCCAAAAAAGTTCAGGACCAGACGGATTCACAGCCGAATTCTACCAGAGGTACAAGGAGGAGCTGGTACCATTCCTTCTGAAACTATTCCAATCAATAGAAAAAGAGGGAATCCTCTCTAACTCATTTTATAAGGCCAGCATCATCCTGATACCAAAGCCTGGCAGAGACACAACAAAAAAAGAGAATTTTAGACCAATATCCCTGATGAACGTCGATGCAAAAATCCTCAATAAAATACTGGCAAACTGAATCCAGCAGCACATCAAAAAGCTTAGCCACCATGATCAAGTGGGCTTCATCCCTGGGATGCAAGGCTGGTCCAACATACGCAAATCAATAAATGTAATCCAGCATATAAACAGAACCAAAGACAAAAATCACATGATTATCTCAATAGATGCACAAAAGGCCTTTGACAAAATTCAACAGCCCTTCATGCTAAAAACTCTCAATAAATTAGGTACTAAGGGGACATATCTCAAAATAATAAGAGCTATCTATGACAAACCCACAGCCAATATCATACTGAATGGGCAAAAACTGGAAACATTCCCTTTGAAAACTGCCACAAGACAGGGATGCCCTCTCTCACCACTCCTATTCAACATAGTGTTGGAAGTTCTGGCCAGGGCAATCAGGCAAGAGAAAGAAACAAAGAGTATTCAATTAGGAAATGAGGAAGTCAAATTGTCCCTGTTTGCAGATGACATGATTGTATATCTAGAAAACCCCATCGTCTCAGCCCAAAATCTCCTTAAGCTGATAAGCAACTTCAGCAAAGTCTCAGGATACAAAATCAATGTGCAAAAATCATAAGCATTCTTATACACCAATAACAGACAAAGAGAGAGCCAAATCATGAGTGAACTCCCATTCACAATTTCCTCAAAGAGAATAAAATACCTAGGAATCCAACTTACAAGGGATCTGTAGGACCTCTTCAAGGAGAACTACAAACCACTGCTCAACGAAATAAAAGAGGACACAAACAAATGGAAGAACATTCCATGCTCATGGATAGGAAGAATCAATATCGTGAAAATGGCCATACTGCCCAAGGTAGTTTACAGATTCAGTGCCATCCCCATCAAGCTACCAATGACTTTCTTCACAGAATTGGAAAAAACTACTTTAAAGTTCATATGGAACCAAAAAGGAACCCACATTGCCAAGTCAATCCTAAGCCAAAAGAACAAAGCTGGAGGCATCATGCTACCTGACTTCAAACTGTACTACAAGCCTACAGTAACCAAAACAGCATGGTACTGGTACCAAAACAGAGGTATAGACCAATGGATGAGAACACAGCCCTCAGAAATAATACCACACATCTACAACTATCTGATCTTTGACAAACTTGACAAAAACAAGAAATGGGGAAAGGATTCCCTATTTAACAAATGGTGCTGGAAAACTGGCTAGCCAAATGTAGAAAGCTGAAACTGGATCCCTTCCTTACATCTTATACAAAAATTAATTCAAGATGGATTAGAGACTTACATGTTAGACCTAAAACCATAAAAACCCTAGAAGAAAACCTAGGCAATACCATTTAGGACATAGGCATGGGCAAGGACTTCATGTCTAAAACACCAAAAGCAATGGCAACAAAAGGCAAAATTGACAAATGGGATCTCATTAAACTAAAGAGCTTCTGCACAGCAAAAGAAACTACCACCAGAGTGAAAAGGCAACCTACAGAATGGGAGAAAATTTTTGCAATCTACTCATCTGACGAAGGGCTAATATCCAGAATCTACAAAGAACTCAAACAAATTTACAAGAAAAAAACAAACAACCCCATCAAAAAGCGGGTGAAGGATATGAACAGACACTTCTCAAAAGCAGACATTTATGCAGCCAACAGTCACATGAAAAAATGCTCATCATCACTGGCCATCAGAGAAATGCAAATCAAAACCACAGTGAGATACCATCTCACACCAGTTAGAATGGCCGTCATTAAAAAGTCAGGAAACAACAGGTGCTGGAGAGGATGTGGAGAAATAGGAACACTTTTACACTGTTGGTGGGACTGTGAACTAGTTCAACCATTGTGGAAGACAGTGTGGTGATTCCTCAGGGATTTAGAACTAGAAATACCATTTGACCCAGCCATCCTATTACTGGGTATATACCCAAAGGAATATAAATCATGCTGCTATAAAGACACACGTACACGTATGTTTATTGTGGCACTATTCACAATAGCAAAGACTTGGAACCAACCCAAATGTCCATCAATGATAGACTGGATTAAGAAAATGTGGCACATATACACCATGGAATACTATGCAGCCATAAAAAATGATGAGTTCATGTCCTTTGTAGAGACATGGATGAAGCTGGAAACCATCATTCTCAGCAAACTATCACAAGGACAAAAAACCAAACACTGCATGTTCTCACTCATAAGTGGGAACTGAACAATGAGAACACTTGGAAGCAGGAAGGGGAACATCACACACCGGGGCCTGTTCTGGGGTCAGGGGAGTGGGGAGGGGGGAGGGATAGCATTAGGAGATATACCTAATGTAAATGATGAGTTAATGGGTGCAGCACACCAACATGGCACATGTATACATATGTAACATGGGTGCAGCACACCAACATGGCACATGTATACATATGTAACAAACCTGCACGTTGTGCACATGTACCTTAGAACTTATAGTTAAAAAAAAAAAAGAAAATGACTATGTTAAAGGCATTATTAGCAACAAAAAAAGTAAGTGTAAATGTTTACCTTTGCTGTCAAATATCTAAATTTGAATGGACAACCAATAATTCCTATAACCAACTTTAAAGAGAGTAATTCTGGAATTTGGAGACATAATATTTTATGCTTTAATATAAATTTAAACTATTACAAAAAAAGACATGAAACAGTTAATTTACTTTTACTGTGCTTTACTTCTTCCCCTGGAAGTAGGAAAATTACCTTTTATTTTATTATTATTATTATTTTTTGAGACACAGTTTTACTCTGTCATTCAGGCTGCAGTGCAGTGGCGCAATCTCAGCTCACTGCAACCTTCTCCTCTGGTTCAAGCAATTCTCTTGCCTCAGCCTCCTGAGTAGCTGGGCTACTCAGGCACCTGCCACCACATCTGGCTAATTTTTGTGTTATTAGTAGAGACAGGGTTTCACCATGTTGACCAGGCTGGTCTCGAACTCCTGACCTCCAGTGATCTGCCTGCCTCAGCCTCCCGAAGTGCTGGGAGTAAAGGGGTGAGCCACCACGCCTGTCCAGAAAATTACATTTTATTATGTGGAATTTGGCCTAATGCAGTTCCGCATCAGGTCTAGTGCCATATTCTCAGAGATCTTATAAATATTGCTGCTTGAAAGTAGGTGAAATGAAGGAATATTTAGATTGGTAAAGAGAAGACTCTGTCTTCCTCCCTCTCGCTCTGCGTATCTATCCCTATCTTCTGTTATAGTTGTAGGATAATTAAAGGGCTATATTGTAGAAGAATAGACATTACATTTATTCTATGTGGTCCCCAAAGTACAATTTGGGCCCATCGATGTAGGCTAGAGGCAAATCTGTTTCTACTCAAACATCTGTTTCTACTCAAAAATCTGTTTCTACTCTCCTTGGAAATGGAATGAGTCATGAGTGATTTCTACATCCCTGGAGATGTCAAGCAGGTATTTATTGAGACCATTATGGAAGATATTCATGGACCAGGTTGAAGTTGGTAACCTTCTGAAATCCCTCTTGGATCGCAGCTACATCATCAAGTTCATGCTAGGCAGCTACAGAGGAAAGCTTGGATATGTGCATCTCTGTGGATAAGGGTCGCTGTGCTGGCTGCCTGTTACCAGGACAGCTCTTAGAGCAACTGGGTAGGTAGCATTCAGATACAGAGTATAACTTCTGAAAATGAGATGATAAGAAATTGTTGAAAGTTTGTGTTCCCTCTGAGGTGGCTTTGGGTTTTGGAAACAGTCAAAAGTCTGGTCAATTTGGGGTCAGCATACTGGACAATACTGTTTGGGGGTTTAAAAAAAACTCTAACAACATAAGCATAACTACAGAGGGACGGAATTTATTTTCTTGGCATGCCTATAAGCTCCATATGAAATATGGGGGATTTCCCCAAAGTGGCACTTTGAAAATGTGTGCAGCCACAAAGGCATTGGAGAAAGCTACACTCAATGAGTGTCTAGATATTGAAGTGATTTTTCAAAGATCAGTCTCGCACTTTACAGCTATGGTGTTCATCATATCTTGGTAGGGGGACTGACATGTTTATTCTCTTTCTTGTGATAAAGCATTTCTGAGGCTGCTGAAGCTCTGACCCATGGTTCCGTCACCAGAGGACTCATCACATTCCGTGGGGATCTTAAAAAGACCCAGCAGGGGCTGCCAAGCCTGGCACCTGGGTGCTCTGGCTGGATGACGTTATCTAACCTGGCTCTGCTTCTTGACTCCCTGTAACCTCATTTGTCTGCTGGTGCAGCAACATGACACTTCAGGAGGGCTCTACCTGCTTGGCATATGCTCATAGCTGAACAGCTGCTAGAGCCAGCTACCTCCAAACACATGGAAGGAATGTGGCGGGTGGCAGGTGGTGGGGTGGGGTGGGTGGAGGGGGTAGGGGGATGGGTGCTGCTTCCTGCTTTTTGTGATTTGGGGCACTGGAGATGCCATCTGCAGTACTTTTCAGAGGTATCAGAGCCTATCTGCCCTTCAAGAAGGATCTGGATTAAATTATAGATCCTTCTGTGTAAGAGAGCCCCCGGAGACATCCTGATCCAGGCTTATATAATGAATAAGGCTAGAGCTTTCCCTTGACAGCAGGCTTTGGTAAATGGAAAAAAGGGATCATTAGAGGAGATGACAGGGTTGCCAAAGGGACTGGAGAAAGAAGAGACTGGGCAGCTGAAGACAAGCATCAAGGATGACATCATAGCTTTGTTTAAAGCCACCTTCAGAGAACACAAACTTACAACAAATTGCAAGTCTGTATTGACAGTTGTGGAAACTGGGCAGCCTTATCATGGAGCACCCAGAATAACTCCCTTTTACTGGTTAATGATCGTGGGGTTGGACCAGAATGTAGGGAGGCACACTGGTTGTCTTTAATCTGCATGGTTGGGGATGACCCCCACCATGCAGCATGGAACAGGATGGCCCCTGGTTGTTTACCTTCCCATCAAACATTCTCCCTGCTCCAAAGCATCAGCCCTGTATATGTAGGGTCGCCTCTCCCCAGTCTCGGAAGCTTTGGGTACGGATGAAGCATGTGACCAGGCTTGAGACAATCATCCATCATGGTTCCCTGACTGCAGTGATTGGTTCAGGGTTGGCAGCAACAATGACATTCTATGACATTTTTGCTGGGAGTGCTGGGACCTAGGCAGAGGTCTTTCTAGTCAGACTTGAACTTGAGAGGGTGTAAAGCTGGAATGCTTGCAGCCATCTTGAAACTACCAGGAGCTTGAGACTGAAGTCAATGCAGTGCAGACAGAGCAGAGAGTTGGAAAGAACCAGGTACTGATGACATTGCTTGCACTCAGAATTCAGTCATGCGTGAAGGCTGATCTTCCATTGGACTTTTCAATTGTCTTTTCTTAAATAAGTTTAGGTTGAGCCATCTGTTGTTTGTCACCATAGAAGCGTTGACTGTGATAGTTCCAAGTAGCTGGTGGGACAGGACTAATGCAATGATGTAAGTTGCAAGGTGGTGGGTAGCAATTCCCTGTAAGGAAATGCTTTTCGAAAGAGCTGTCTGAAAAGGGTACGTGCTCCCTCAAGGGTGAATGCCTTTTCAGTGGCAGGATTTGCACCCTGCACTGGATGAGCACTTGGAAGAGATAATGGAGAATACATTCCAGCGAAATGGGGGGTTTAATTGGGCATTTCTTTAGATCTATGTGTTTCAGAGTCTCTTAATGACCATGAAGTGAAGTTACATGCCCCTTCTGACTCCCTCTCCGGGTATCTCTATACAAATATGAAGTGATAAACTGAAGGTTCTCTCTGTGACCCTGGTAACAGACCCTGGCGGGCAGGATTGTCACAAATAGGTCTCCTCCACCAACCTAACCTTGGGTGGTTTCTCTGCTCTGTCAGACAGGTCAACTCATTATGCCCTCCCAAACCACTTCCACCTTCTGCTCCCTTGCACCTACTTTCTTGCCCCTACCAAGAATTTCTCCCCCTTATTTTTTCTTTCTTTGCCTTACAAAAGTCAGCTCTTTTTTTTTTCTTTTCTTTTTGTTCCTTTTTTTTCAGATGGAGTCTCACTTTGTCGCCCAGGCTGGAGTGCAGTGGCACGATCTCGGCTCACCACAAGCTCTGCCACCCGGGTTCACGCCATTTTCCTGCCTCATTCTCCCGAGTAGCCAGGACTACAGGCGTGTGCCACCGTGCCCAGCCAATTTTTGTATTTTGAGTAGAGATGGGGTTTCACGCTGTTGGCTAGGATGGTCTCGATCTCTTGACCTCATGATCCTCCCGCCTCGGCCTCCCAAAGTGCTGGGATTACAGGCGTGAGCCATCGCACCTGGTCCAAAAGCCAGCTCCTTTCCATGAGGCTATGTCCTCAGGCTATCTCAGACTGATGATGTGGTTCCAACTTCTGACCTCTAAGCGATCCAGATTTCTGAAGCATGTGTTTGTGACTTATTAATACTGCTTTGCATACTTCCCTGATATCTCCTTGTGGTCTATCAGCTCCCCATCTTCTTGAAGGCAGAGACAGATTATGAATCGTCTCACCCAGCACACAACTTTGCACAGGCTGTGCTCAAACTCAGCAGATGCTTATAGGTTAGTGGTGCCCCAGTGTCAGGGGCTATTGTCAGTACGCCCTGCTGGAATATGGCCACCTGACAATCTCAGACCCAGATCATCAGCGTTCACTGGGCTGCCTATGGGCTCTCCTACACCACTTTGCCAACCCATGGGAGTTGTTATGTTCAAGGTAGTTGCTGGGCCCAAGATACAGAGGAGACAGAAGCATACCTCCTCCCTCCAAGACCTTCCTGCCCTACCTGCACCTGACACCCCATGTGCCTGATGATATATATGTATATATATATCATATATATAGCCATATATAATATATATGAATGAATATATCATATATAGCCATATATATATGTATGAATAAATATTCATTTACTAAGTACCAACCAGGTATCCACAGTGTGCCGGGCACTGGGCATAGAGTGGTGAGGAAAGCAGACACAGCTCCTGCCTGTGGTGCCTCAGGGCTGGAGTCCCTCCCACACAGAGCCTGGGTTGTTCCTACTCCCTCTGCCTCTCTCTCCCTAGACCCTGAGATGTCTGGGCTCAGGTATCTCTGATCTGCACGTGTTTCCTTTGGAGGTAGGGTCTGTTTGCCCTTTGCTGATGCCAAGGGCCTCCTCCTAAGTTCTTTCTACCTGCTCCCCCTTTTATCCAGGACTGAGCCATAGCTCCTCAGACCCAGGAACCACCTTCTAATCCGTGTCCTCTGCTCACACAATTTTGGCTGGGTCTCTCCTAAAATCCAAGAAAGGCCTGCGCTCCCCAGGAAGAACCTAATGGTTATAATCACTGTGTGTTTTGCATTTTAAATATCTGCTTGGTTTAAATTAGTGAAGCCAAGAAGTCAAAATTCTAAGAAAAGTAGATAAAATCCTGACACGTTTGGAGAAAGCAAATCCAAGCTCCTGCTGGGCTCCAGCTGGAGGTCGTGACCCCTAGGCTGCGAGGGTTGGGCTTTTGGCTCTGAACCTGAGGATGAGGCTCCGGCTTCTACCTGCTGCCTTGGCTCTGAACCTGAGGATGAGGCTCCGGCTTCTACCTGCTGCCTGGGTGGTTGAATGCTGTGTCAGCGACGAGCGACCCTGACCTCCCACACGCCGGCCAGGGACGGTGGCAGGAGCTTTTTCATATTCCACAGCTCAGCAGCCCCAAGCTGCTGGGGGCGGAGGACAAGTGGTGGGGGAGAGAGGATTCGGTCCCCAGGGGCCACCTGGCGCTGGTGGCATGGCAGGGACCCAGGCTTGCCTTTGCCCTCTCTCCGTGCCAGAGCCCTGGACCCTGGCTGGCATCTCCTGAGAGCAAAGCGAAGCCCGCGAGTGATCTCTGGGGAACTTCCTAGAAAAAAGAAAGAATTTCAGGTTCGAACGGTGCAGGGAGGGCCGAACACCGGAGGAAGGGAGCGCTCCTCAGCAGGGACCGAGATTGGCCACGGCTGCCCTGAGCCCTGGAGAATCCCCAGAGCGATCGTCCACTACATGCCCACGTGCGTGCTTGTGCCAGGGAGCGAGAGCCCGGACAGCGGGAGTCGGAGGCAGGACCAGGAGCTGCAGAGGGGCCGCGGGCAGAGCCCCGGCGAGCGCGCCGCCCGGGCGCGGAGCCCAGGGGCCGCCCACTGGCGGGGGAGGCGGGGAGCGCGCAGGGAGGCGGTGACGGCGGTGGGGCTTCCCCGGGCTTCCCCTCCCGGGCCGCGGGTGCCCGGCGCGGGCCCAGGACGCGGAGGCGGCTCCTGGGGAGAGGGAGCCGGGAGTCCCCGAGGCGGCACCGGCTCCGCACTAGGACGCGGGGTCCGCAGCATCGCGAGCGGCCGGCGGGGCTTCCAGGAGCCCCGGAACCCGAGGCGCGAGGTTTAGGCTGAGCCCTCCCCGGCGCCTGCCCCCGCCCGGCGCCCGCCTCCGCCCCCGCCCGCGGCCTGGAGCGCGCCTCCCTCGCCTCCCTGGGTCTGGCGAGTCGGCGCCGGCCGAGCTGCGGGAGCCGCGGAGAGCACCAGCTGTCGCCGTGGGAGCTGCTCCGGCCGCACCATGCGGGAGCTGGCCATTGAGATCGGGGTGCGAGCCCTGCTCTTCGGAGTTTTCGTGTAAGTAGTGGCGCACCGCGGGCAGGGCGCGCTGACGCGGGGGACCCACCGACCAAGCCTTTCTGTGCCCTAACTTAGTTTGCGCCGCCGCTTCCCACTGGGGCCTGGGTTCGAGGTCCCTTCCCCGCCAAGTGCCCGCAACGTGTCCTACTGGACCATGAAAGACCCTTCCTCTCTCCTTCCTGGGACCCTAGGCGTGGAGCGACCCCCGCGCGCCGGGGCTGAGACCTGCTCCCGGGTCTCACCCGGCCCGCGCCTGTCGCCAGCCCCGCACCACCTGCCCGGGGGATCCAGGGTTGCACCTTTAAACAGGGACGCGCACCCTAGCCCGTGCCTTCGGGAAGTTTCTCCTTCTGTGTGATCTTTAAGGCCCACGTTGGAAGTCTTTACCCCTGGCCCCGTCTCCGATTCCTCCCCGCTGTGCCCAGGGCCAGACTCCTTCCGTGTCCCTGGCTTTAGCGCCCGTGGTCCTGCTGAGCGTTTTCCCAGTGGGCGTTTACGGCGCTTCTCCTGCTGAGAAACTGTTGCTGCGGAGGCTTGAGAAGTCAAGGGGCTGCAGCCCGGGGTGGGATACACACACCCTGGAGCTCTGTGTCCAGTCGATGTCCGCTTTGCGGGCGGAGGCCCTCCAGGGGTAGCCGTGAAATGCCCAGGGTGGCTTTGAGCGGCTGGCACTGGGAACAGCGATCCCGAAAAGAGGAAGGGGTGGTGGCGCAGGTTCTTTCAGAGATGTCTGATCCTCCTCCGTGCGCTCAGGGACCCACCGCTCGTTGACCTCCAGGGCCCAAGCTGCAGGGAGCTGTCGCATCTCTCTTTCAGATCTGAGCCCAGAACACCAGCTCAGAGCCACCCCACAGCCTCCCGTGAGCTGCTGTCACCTAGGCACCCACGCCTGCACTGGTCCCTCCATCAGTGAGCCAAATTCTCTCCCCCTCTCTGCCCATGGATGTTTTCTGCCACATTCTAAGTATTAAAGTTACATGAACTTTTTGGATTTGCCATGCATTTATTTATTTGTTTGTTTTTGTTTTTGTTTCTGGAAAAGCCCTCCCGAGCCAAACAGGAGGCCCTCTTTGAATTTCTGCCTCAATCTGGAGTCATCCATGGCAGGTGTGCTGTGTCAAAGATGACTTCTGTTCTGGGCAGCCCAGGGTATACACATGGAAAGAAATGCCCTTTCTTGCATGTTTTTCTTTACCAGGGATTAAATTCATCCAGAGTATTTATTCACACCATCAGAAAAGGCCATGAGCTCCCCCAGATGCAAGCAAGCCCCCCTCTCCCGCCTTCTGCCTGAACACTGGTGTTATTCACTGGGAAGAAGGAACGAGAACTTCAGTTGATTTTGATGCATTTGGAAAAACAAAACACTTTTCCCTTCTCTTACTCCATTTTCTACCTTTGGAATGTACATTAAAACTCGTGATTGCTGTGTGATCAGATGGGGACAGTTTCTAACTGGCAGATAGGCTAAAACCTCATTAAATTATTGTGATAGAAATGATAAACTAGTTTTTGGTGCACAGTAGAATTTAACATTTGTTGGGTGAATGTAGGAAGAATGCTGAGATAAAGTGAGATAGGCTCTTACACTATCACTGTCTGGTTTGACTGCTGCTGGGGGTGCTCAGATAAAAAAGGGTCCAACAATATGTAAAAATATTTATAGTTTTCAGGTGTCCCTTCCAATATCCCCCCCCAAATATTTATGAGATGTTTACAAATATACAATGGTCTATGCAGTAAATTTGAAAACTTGGTAATTATTGCTTATGCGCGTCTTGCTTTTTCTAAGGGTGTTATGTAAAAGCTGGACAGGCAGTTTATGTTCTGTTCTCTGAAGTTCCCTCTTGTGTTACTTAATAGGGGATCTGTTGTCACACATGGACATTGATAGCATTTTTGGATGACTCCCAGGTTTCTTATCAAATTGTTAACAGTGTGTCCAACTTGTGGCTCTTTTACCTGCAAAAGCCAGCTTTGGTATTGATGATGCGAGCCTCCCGAGGGGGCAGATCTTGGATGTTCAGATGCTGTTAATATCAGGCATGTACCGACTTCTGGGAGGACGGCTGGGAGCATGCAGAAACAGATGACCCTTTGTTTTCTCAGATAAGCATCTGGCACCTTGACAGAGGATGACTTTTGGGGGAAGTTTAATTCTTCCTTTTGCCAGTACTGGAATGATGGCAATATTGGGTTGTACCTACCTCTGCTCACAAAGATGGTGGTCTTAGCAGCATAGGGGTTTAGAAAGTGCCCCGGGCAGGCTGAATCTGATTTCCCTGCTGCAGCCAGTGTCCAATTCAGCTAGTGTAACTCATCAGCTAGTTTTGCTTGGTATTTCTACCCTATTGCTCAGGACGAAAGAATTATCTGGGGGGAGAGGGGGTACCTTGCTTCTTTGCAAACTTATGCCCCTGGAGAAACATTACCTGTAGATGTGCCTGTTCTCTGACTACATTTGCTCTGCATGAGAGCAGGGATCCTGCTGCCCGTAGCTCCTATGCTCCTCAAAGATTCCAAGTTAGAGCTAAGAAAATGCATTTTGGGCCCACGGGTAGTAGGGACGCAAGCTTTTCCTTACTCACTCTTAAAGATCCCTTTTTCTGTTTCTAGACTAGGCACAGTGCTGAGGTTTTGTGCATTCAGAATTCTGAGAGGATGCTCTCCAGGCACCCCCGTCCCCGCAACCAACCCATAGATGCTCAATCCTGCCTAAGGACTTCAAATTGCTGGGAAGGAAATTAGTAGAGTAATGCAAATCAAGGCTGGCATATAAAGTTTAACATAACAGAAGATAAGTTGGTTACAGGAACCCAGTGTTTAGGAAAAATAAAAGTAAAATGTGAAGCTTTGAGGCTGCATTTAGTACCATGAAGTGTGTGGGCCTTGAGGTCCTGTTGCTCTTACTCATGGATTGTGGGCAGAGCAGGAAGGAGAAGCACTTTTGGGCTTCTTCTGTCCTGCTGCTACCCAAGACTCCAGGAGAGATTCTTTTGAGTATTTCTGCAAATGCCAAGGCTAGCAACAGACCTTACTCAGCAAGCACATAGTGTAGAAATGAGATGGCTGGTTAACACCCAGCAGACCAATGGTGCACTACTAGGAGCATGCTACTCACTTTGACCACTATCACCAGTACAATAGCAATCATTTACTGAGATCTTACTGTGTGTCAGGCACCAATGAAGACTATCCCATATGCCATTTAGCCTGATGAAGGGGGTATATTGATATTTCTTTGTCATAGATGAAGAAACCAAAGCACAGTAAAATTAAGGAACTTCCCAAGTAACAGGGCTAACAACGGCAGCTCTGAGGCCTAAATCTAGATGCTCCATCTGCAAGGTCTGGACTCTCAATCACTTTGCTTCATAAAAAATAGCAGCCAGTTTTGGTCAGTCCAGGATTTACTGCATGCAAAAGGTATTCCATGTGATTTCTCTTTTAAGCCTCATCTCACTGGATTCTGTTCATTATTCCCACTTTACAAACAAAAAAACCAAGGTTTAGAAAGGTTGAGTAAGTTGCCTGAAATCACTCAGCTAGCAGGAGGTATAACCCTGATTCAAACAGGCAGTTGACCCCATGTCCCTGAGTGGTCAGCCTCTGAGACAGAAGACATCCAGCCCCATGCTTCCAGACTGGTGCTAAACTGACCACATCCTGTGAGCAATTCCTTCCATGACTCCTTATCTCCAGAAGAGCAAGTGCACATTGCCCGGAGTGATGTGTGGGAAGCTGTCACTCTAGCTCTAAAATCACATGCTAGGATGACACCTCAAAGATGGAGAGATGGCAGTGGTGGTTCACACTTCCTAAAAGATGGGATTTGATCATGGCATAGATTTTAAGAGTACGATGTGGTGAGTAAATTGCCGGTGAGAACATCAATCATAGTAGTAAGAAACCAGGAATACACTGCTTTCTTCCACCGTTTTTGGCTGTCATCTCCCAGGACATCTGTTAGTTCAAGCACTCTGTATTTACAACACTGCAGAAAGGACCCTAGAAAGATGATGACGATCTCATGTGCTGGACTGGGGGAAAGATGGTCTGTCTGTTTCAGTTGTAGGCTTGAGTTCCTTGGGGTCTTATCTTCCTCTTTCCTTCCTTCCATCTGCCCTTCTCCCCATCACTCCCTGTCATTTCTGGTGGCTCTGTCTGCAGGGTCCCCCTAGGAGCTGCTTAGGATGCCAGGGTGCACAGGTAATGCTGTTTATCTCCCCTTAGATAATCCAGCATCCTTCTTTGAGCTCTTAGGATGCAAGAGGCCTTTGCCAGGCATGGGGGATGAGAGGAGAGAAGGCCAGGTGGCCCCCAGTAGCTCACAGTCCAGTAGGGAAAGCACACAGTGGGCCACCATTTCTTATTGTCTCCAATGCAATTACTGGTTTTGAAAGTTTTGCCTCCAAACATTTCTCTTTCATTGTTCATCCACTTGATGGATATTTGGCACCTGCTAGGTGCAAGCATTTTTGATAGTCATTTCCTTTTCCCTTCATTAGTACGCTTTGATTGGTGTAATTCCAGCAAGACAGAGGGAAACTTGGTGCTTTACCTGGTCCAGGTGACTTGCTTGAGGGCACTGGATGTCAGGTAGATTTTTGAAATATTGACAAAAACAGATTCATCTGTATTACCTCTAAGAGCCCAGTGTAAGACTCCATGCTGGGGACAGTTGGAGCAAGGTGCTAGGTTTTACTGAGAAGGAGGATGCATGTGCCAGGGAAGGCTGCCCAGGGCTGAGCACTGAATGCCAGGTGTACAGGTCCTAGGCCCAAGGACATTCCTGCAGGGCAAAGGCCTGGAGGTGTGGAGGCATATTTTGGGTGGAGATGAGGTCACCAAGTGTGGCTTCAGTGTGGGTTTTGGGGTGGGTGGGCGTGGGAGTGGCAGGAAGGGAGTCTGGAAGGAGAATGCAGTGGCCTCAGGGCCCTGCAGGGCAGGGGTCATTCCCAGAGAGGCAAAACTGGGGGGCCTGGAGGTTTGAAACAAAACCGTACCATGCTCAGATGTTTGCCCAGGGGTGGAAAGGAACCATTTGGCCGGACACACAGGCCCTGCAGACTGTGATGTGTGACTGCACACTGCTTCGTGGCCACAGCCCTGCTTCACAGCATTCCAGGACAAGTACTGTCTGCACTGCATTGTGGTCAGCCATCTGCATCTTTAACTTCTTTGCTTTCCCCTGCTCCCAGCCTAGCCTTGGCACAAGAATGGTCGGTGCCTCCTGACTCAATTTCCCAGGATCATTTTTACAGACCTGAGCATTCTGCATCAGTCCAAAGCACAGCTACTTAAGGGGCGGACAGTCTGCTGAGCACCTGCGTCAGGATTACACAGGGCCCAGGTCAGGCTAACTGAATTAAAGTAGAGATCGAGGCCCTCAGAATCTGCATTTTGAACAGGGGATCCTTCCATCCACTGCCTTTGGGAAATACTTATGTGCAGTCTAGCGAATGGATGGCAGCACCGCAGGGTGGAGGCAGCAGGCGGTGGCCCTGGAGAATCCTGTCACTAGAGTGACCTTTGTAAGAGGGATGGGGACTTTTTATGTTAACTGAAGTTTTGGGGTTGACTGACCACTGTACCATCAGTCCTTTCTGTCTAACGACTACATTCAGAATCATTCTGCTTTCTCTCTAGAAACAAGTTCCTTTTTTTTTTTTTTTTTTTTTTTTTTTTTTTTTTTTTTTTGAGATGGAGTCTCGCTCTGTCACCCTGGCTGGAGTGCAATGGTGTGATCTCGGCTCACTGTAAGCTCTGCCTGCCGGGTTCATGCCATTCTCCTGCCTCAGCCTCCTGGTAGCTGGGACTACAGGCACCCACCACCACGCCTGGCTAATTTTTTGTATTTTTAGTAGAGACGTGGTTTCACAGTGTTAGCCAGGATGGTCTCCATCTCCTGACCTCGTGATTCACCCACCTTGGCCTCCCAAAGTGCTGGGATTACAGGCGTGAGCCACCGCGCCCAGCCTAGAAACAAGTTTCAAATGAGTTGTTTGAAGCAAAGAGCTATAACAAAAGACCTCGGGCTTTGGAGCCGGGCAGGTCTGTGTTTGGGTTTTAGCTCTGCCACTAACAAGTTGCCTTCAATCTCTGAACCTCAGTTTCTTCATGTAGGAAATGGAGCTAATACTTACTTCATTGGATTTTATTAGATAAGGTACTTTAAGTGCCTGTGGTACATATAACAAAAATTGGTAACTTCTCGCCACCCTTGTTAATCCCTGTTATATACATGTAGTGTCTAAGAATGGCAGCACAGCACAGCGGTTACAACAGTGGCCTTTGGCATCAGGTTACCAGGGCTTAAATCCTGTTTTGTTTTATTTTATTTTGAAGACAGAGTCTCTCTCTGTTGCCCAGGCTGGAGTGCAGTAGCACAACCATAGCTATTCTCCTCAGCTCCAGCCATCTCCTTGGGCCCTGCTCTTACAGGCCCCAGAGGATTCTTTTTTTTGTATATGTAGATAGAGTCTTGCTCTGTCGCCCAGGCTGGAGTGCAGTGGCATGATCACCACTTACTGCAGCCTCAACCTCCCAGGCTCAAGCAATCCTCCCACCTCAGCCTCTCGAGTAGCTGGGACTACAGGTGTGCCATTGCAGCCAGCTATTTTATTTTTTGAAGAGATGGGGTCTATGTTGCCTATGCTGGTCTTGAACTCCTAGGCTCACGAGATCCTCCCACTTCGGCCTCCCAGAGTGCTGGGATTATAAGCATGAACCATTGTGCCTAACCAAATCCTGGTTTGCAACTTACCTGCTGTGTGAGCTTTGGGAGAAAGTATTTATCCATCTTCAGTCATTGTTTCTCCTTCTGTTCAATGGGAATGTCCATCGTATTCATGAATGTAAGAATATGTTAAAAACATATTTAATTGAAGTATAAGTTTGAACCATATTAAGCATATTTTATTGATGTATTGTGAGTATTAAATGGGACAGTATCCAGCTCATTGTAGGTGCTCAGCAAATGGTGATGTTATTATTATTATCCTTTTGTTGAAATGAATCCGTAATATACACTAAAGAGAAACACCATAGGTGTCTAATGATGTTCTTATTACAAATGATTTACCACAGGATTTCTAGACAAGAATAAACTCCTGGAAGTGTATTTCTAATGATTCCTTTTAGGCCTCAAAAGTGAGGGATGTACCTTGCCATGAGTTTGTCCAATGAGTCGGAACCCCAGAGCTTGCTGTCTGATGGGGTGGGTTGGTCTCAGCCTTGCAGTTTCTCAGCAGTGGCTTAAACTGCTGGCCCTTTACAGCAGTGGTTCCAGGACATGGAATTAAAGCACTATCAGCATAGCTGCATTAGATAACATACTGGAAAATGGTGTGTTGTGTTCTTAGATAACATAACATAAGGAAAATGCTACGTCCCCATTGTTAACTTTGCACACAGGGCTCAGTTAGAAGCCACGTCCAGGGAGTGCTTTCCATCAGGCACCCTCTCAGCCCATCTGTGCATGCTGTGCAATGGCACCCAAGTGTTTCTTCTCCCCTCCCTGGGAAGGCGTCTGCCTTGTCGTCTGATAAATGGGGCCTCCTTCTGTTTGAAATATTACTTGCCACTGTAAAATGAGTTGGCTGTACCCAGAATTCTGAGAATTGATGATGTTTTCCCACAGGGAGATAAATGCTCCTGGCACTGCAAAAGAAGTGCATGATTTCATAACTTGTGGATAAAGTTATCTCAATTAGTTGTAAAGATTATGCCTTTAGTGACACACGCAAGGCTCATAAAAACTCACTACCTCTATTTTTCAATGATAGCATTTGTAAATAGAAACATTATCTTGGTAATAAGTGCTTCTTTAAAAAATATTATCTTGGTGTTCTATGTGGATGAATTAGAAACACTGTTTTTACAGCGAGGAAGCTCCTTCAGACGAGACTGCTGCCTGCCAGTGGGCCCTCATCATTCAACCAGAAGCCACACAGGTGTTAAGAGCACGGTTTGGGATGCCTGCGACGAGTGAGAGGAGGCTGAGAGGAACTGGGGCTGCAGAACCCAGGGGCAGCTTCATCACAGTCTTTCAATATGTGAACGTGAAACATTATCCCACAGAAAGGAGGAACTAGTTGTTATTCTGTCTCCACTACAGACAAAGCGGCAGAAAAACAGGGCCAGAGGAGGCAGGAGCATTTAGGTTGGCTTCTAGAAAGGAAGTGGTCTGCCAATCAATGCTAGATGTTTCTTTCTTCTTTACCAGAGGGTTTTTACAAACATATTTTATTGAAGTATTAGTTTGAACCATATGAAATTGCTGATATTTGAGTGTTTTGACCTATAAAACCAGGAATTTCTTTCAGTTCAACCTAAAATAACATACACAAAGAAATGTGCACTATTCATAATTGTACAGCTGTCCAGAAAACTGCCCAATCTACCAAGCCCCCTTCCACCACCCTGACTTCTAACATCATTTGAACTCTATAGAAATGGAACCATAAAGTGTGTGTTCTTTTGTGTGACTTTTTTGTTGAACGTGTTTTTGAGATTTATCTCTTTTGTTATGGGTAGCAGCAGTTTGTTCATTCTCGTGGGCTCCAATTTATTTATTCATTTTACCCATGGATATATGGGATATTTATCATTTTTGGCTATTAAGTGCAATGCTGCTATTGGTTTTTGGTGAACATTTTATAATTTCTTGTAGGTATATACATACAGGTGGAACTGCTGGGTTCTTCATCAGAAGTTCTTAAGGATTTGGCCTCTCTGTCCAGCTATACCTCTAAAAGGAATATTTAGCCTGTATGATGCTGTAGTCTCCATCTGCTGAGCAGCTACCTTGTAGAAAGCATGCAGTGGGCCTGGCAAGTGACAGGGCCTGGCGAATGGGTCCCATTCTGCAGGCAGATGGGCAGCATGGCCCACTTCTGATGAAAAACCCAGCAGTTGCACCCCTATGTATATACATACAAGAAATTACAAATAGGTTCACCAAAAACCAATAGCAGCATAGCACTTAATAGCCAAAAATGATAAATATCCCATATATCCATGGGTAGAATGAATAAATAAATTGGAGCCCACGAGAATGAACAAACTGCCGCTACCCACAACAACAGAGATAAATCTCAAAAACATATTCAACAAAAATAGTTACACAAAAGAGTACACGCTTTATGGCTCCATTTCTATAGAGTTCAAATGATGTTAGAAGTCAGGGTGGTGGAAGGGGGCTTGGCAGACTGGGGAGTTTTCGGGGCAGCTGTATAATTATGAATAGTGCACATTTCTTTGTGTATGTTATTTTTAGGTTGAGCTGAATGAAATTCCCAGTTTTATAGGTCAAAACACTCAAATCATGGTGAAGAAGTGACACCCTGACTCTGCTGATTATAAAGATGTGCCTGAGCCTTCTCATCTGTAAAATGGGGACACCATCTCACCTCCTGGGGAGGTTGTAAAGATGAGGTGATATGAGATGTGCCAGGTACCTTGCACAAAGATGGCATGTAGTAGGTGCTAAAGCCAGTCTCTTTTCCTTCCTCCACCTCCATCCTTCCTAGAACTGAGGTGGAGATACAGGTCAATTAAAGGATACCTGACATCACAGTGTAATAATAATGATAATAAAATAGTGTAGCTCTCAAAAGTGCAGGAGAGAGCTGAGCCTTCAGCTAGGATTTAGAAATTTCCTAGGAGACATCTGAATCATAATCCAAGAAAAAGAAATTGCCAGTATGTAAGTATGTGTAGGTTTTTGTTTTGTTTTGTTTTGTTTTTTGAGATGGAGTCTTGCTCTGTCGCCCAGGCTGGAGTGCAGTGGCACGATCTCGGCTCACTGCAAGCTCCGCCTCCCGGGTTCACGCCATTCTCCTGCCTCAGCCTCCCGAGTAGCTGGGACTACAGGCACCTGCCACCATGCCCTGCTAATTTTTTTGTAATTTTTTTTTTTTAAGTAGAGGTGGGTTTTCACCATGTTAGCCAGGATGGTCTCAATCCTCTGACCTCGTGATCCACCATCTCGGCCTCCCAAAGTGCTGAGATTACAGGTGTGAGCCACAGCACCCAGCCTGTGTAGGTATATTTTAATTGACGTCTATCATCACCTTGGTTATAGGAAGGCAGGGAGATGGAGAAGGAGACACCTACTAGCTACTAAGAAAGAACACTTTAATGCCTACTATGTGCCACCTTTGTACTAGGCACTTGTCACAATCGTAGGCTTTAATTATGACACCTCTCAGGAGGTAGCATTGTCCTCATTTACAGAGTTAAGGATTAATGCTCCCTCATTCAGAGAGCTCTTACCAATTAAAAAGAAAAGAGAAGAACTCATCAACAGAAAAATAGGCAACAGATATGAGCAGAAAACTAACAAAAGTTCAAAAACTGACACACTTTAAATCTGTGATTTTTTTATGTTAACTTTTATTTTAAGTTCAGGGGTACATATGCAGGTTTGTTACAGAGGTAAACTCATATTATGGGGGTTTGTTGTACAGATTATTTTGTCACCCAGGTATCAAGACTAGCACCTATTAATTCCTTTTCCTGATCCTTTTCCTCCTCCCACCCACCCACCACCCTCCAGTAGGCCTCAGTGTCTGTTGTTCCCCTCTGGGTGTTCATGTGTTCTTATCTTTCCACTTATAAGTGAGAACACGTGGTACTTGGTTTTCTGTTCCTGCATTAGCTTGCTAAGGATAATGAGCTCCAGCTCCATCCATGTTCGTGCAAAGGACATGATCTCATTCTTTTTGTGGCTGCATAGTAGTTCATGGTGTGTATGTACCACATTTTCTTTATCCGGTCTACCATTGATGGGCATTTAGGTCGATTCCATGTCTTTGCTATTGTGAATAGTGCTGCAATGAACATAGTGTGTACGTGTCTTTATTATAGAATGTAAATCTGTGATTTCTATAGCAATGCAAGATATGCATCTGAAAACAACAAAATAACAATGAATATACATTAGTAGAAGCTTTTTATGTGCTGCAATGAAAGAATGTGCAGCTATTAAAATTAGTTATATAGTAGGTAGTTATTTGTTAACTTGAGAAGACATCTAGAACAATTGTTAAGTGATAAAAGCAGCTTAGAAAAGTGTGCATGATGCTATTTTAATGTGGTAATGTAATAAAATCAATTGTGCCTATATCTCTATAAAGATACATAATACAGTTTTAACGGTGGTTATTTTGTGCTGATGGGATTATGTAATATTTGCTTTTTAAATGTTGTTTATGTCTAAATTATTTTATAGTAAGCATTTATTATTTTCATATGCAATCAAAAAAATCAATATAGATGTTTTCTGTTATAGAAAAAATGAGAGGCCAATGAAATATTCCAGGATAGGGCACTGAATGATTTTTTTGTGGTTGCTTTAGAAATATTTAAAGTGACAATGTGTCAAAATATCAACCTTTCTACATTTTATATCAACTGAAATATTTAAGAAAAATCAGAGAGTAAAGATTACTATCCAGAATGTATAAGTATGTGTTTTCAAATGTGATCAGATGCTCATGTGGAATAGTAAATGGGTACAACTGTTTTGAAGAGCAATATTGCAGTGCATAAACAGCCATAAAATTATTGCTGCCCTTTGAGTTAGAATTCTTGGTAAAAAATACATGGAGGCACTAATGGAAGAGATACCAAAATCCTCACATATAAAGATTTTTTTGCTGTGTTCCATACAAAACAAAGTAAATATATTTGTCAAATAAAAATTATTAAAACTCAAATGGTCAACATTTGAAGATGATTTGGTAGATTGTGAACACACAGAACATTATCTAGTTATTGAAAGAATCGTTTTGAAAATCATGAAGAAACGTGGTGAAATTTTATAATGTAATAGTTAAGGAAAAGCATTATACAAAAATATACCCCGGAATTGCAACTTTTTTTTTTTTCTTTTGAGACAGAGTCTCACTCTGTCACCCAGGCTGGAGTGCAGTGGCGCGATCTCAGCTCACTGCAAGCTCCACCTCCCAGGTTCACGCCATTCTCCTGCCTCAGCCTCCCGAGTAGCTGGGACTACAGGTGCCCGCCACCACGCCCGGCTAATTTTTTATATTTTTAGTACAGACAGGGTTTCATCGTGTTAGCCAGGATGGTCTTGATCTCCCGACCTCGTGATCCGCCACCTCGGCCTCCCAAAGTGCTGGGATTACAGGCGTGAGCCACCGTGCCCGGCCGCAACTATTTGAAGTATGTCTGATTTGGGCAAATACTAGGAAGAATTACACCAAAATGAATGTGATGGAAATGAATGTATTTCTCGTCACTTAAATTTCTTTCAGGATTATAAAATACTTGTGAAAATTAAAGCAATACAAAAAGTATAAGGCTCCTGGAACCACTTCAACTTTCTCTGCCTATTCCATTCTCTTCACTTTTTATACACATTTGTATATAATTAACAAAACTACTGGAAACACATTTTATTTATAGCTTAATTTTTAAACTCATTATCTCTTTAAGATGTTATATATATAAACACATGCTTCATTGTTTTTTACTGGCTGTGTGGTGTTCCATTGTATTAGCCTATTCATGGAATCTTAGGGTTATTTTCATTTTTTGCTATGAAAAACAATATTGCAGTTGTTGTGTACATTGTAGTGCACCTGTTCAAGTATTGCTGCATGATAAACTCTTACAAATGAATTTCCTGGGTCAAGAAGACCACGTGCATTTTAAATTCAGACGAATACTGCCAAATTGTCCACCCAAAGAGCTACACGTATTTATATTTCACCACAGTGTGTGAAGGTGTCCGTTTTTATGCATCCTTGCCAATGTTGGATGTTTTGTATTTCTGCCATGGCCTGGAATGTAACATTTGCTTCACTTTGCATTTCTCTATGTTCAGTGTTGAGCATCTTTTCACAAGCGTATTGGCAATTTGTAGTTCTTCAGTGAAATATCTGTCTTTTCCTTTATCTATGTTTCTGTTGGATCTCTGAATTAATCTTACTGATGTATAGGTGTGCTTTATGCCTTATAAATTCTAATCTTCTCTTTCATATATTGCAAATATTTTTCCATGTGTATGGTTGATTTTTAAGTTTCTTTGTAATTTCTATTATTGTATACAAGTTTTAATTTTATGTAGTTAAATCTATGAGTCTTTGTGGTTTCAGTTTCAGTCCTATTTAGAAAGTCCTTTCCCACCTAAAACATAAATATTCTTCTGTATTATCTAGTATTTGACACTTTTATTCTTTAATTTTAATTTGCTAATGCTTTGCTTCTTTATTTGTTACTTGTCCCACTCAAATGGTTTGTCGGTTATGGAATAGTCCATTATTTTCTTGCATCTTATGGGATTGCAACTAAATTCTATTCTGAATATCTATTTGCCTGGTATTGTCTCAATTAGCATTTTAATTATTGTAATTTTATAGTATTTTTAGATATCTGTGGGGAAAATTTGCCCCCTGACACTCACCCCACTCCACCTACTGGGAAGGAGTAGAGTACAGTGATTAAGGCTTCAGGCTCTAGTGCCAGCATACCTAAACATAAATCTGCTACTTACTGGCTATAATTTGAGTAGGTTGCTTCATGTCTCTGTGCTTTAGTTTCCTAGCCTTTAAGACAGATAATCGTAGTGCTAAAATAGTTTTATTGTATTGAGACCAGAGACTGTGGCTTGTATGATTTCTATGTTTTATAACTGGTTATGATTTTCTGTGTAGCGACATACATAGTCATTTTTTGGCTGTAAATTTACATAGCTTGAACATAATGAATAGTTTCTGTTTGGTGAGTGTAAAGTTCTAAATATAGTAAAAGAAGTTAGCCATGCTATTAAAATTTTCTATAGTCTTATTCTTTTAATTTGGTCTTTTTAATTTGAAGGTATGCCATCTCTGTCAAATAAGAATAATTAAAGCCTTCACATTGGTTTTTGGAAATAACTAATATTTTGTGTTATTAAAACCAACTTATTATGTGTTTTCTTTTTATGGTGCTTTATTTTTATGTTTTATCCCCTTTGTTTCTTTCTTTAGCTAACTATCTCAAGTGTTCTTTGCTACCCTCCTTTTTTACTTTAGTAATTTGGATGTCATAATTTCTATGTCTATATCTCTAGTTAGTATTCTTAAATTTTATCTCCTTCTGATGCTTGAGCTTTTATTATTATAAAATTTCTATTTGTCTTTGTATTAATATTATTATCTTAAGGTCTACTTTATCTAACATTAATATATTACTACATTGTATTTATTGAGATTAAAGTCTGCACAGTGTATCTTTTTCCATTCTTTTACTTTCAACTTATTTGTATCTTTATTTTTAACATATGGCTCTCATAAATAGCATTTAGTTATATCTTTTAACTTTATCTGTCTGGCCAACCTCTGCCATTTAATTGGAGTGGTTAAGCCATTTACAGTTAATACAAGTGTTAATATGGTTGAATTTAAATCTACCACCTTTTACTATTTGTTGCATGTGTTCTTTGTCTCTCTTTTTCTGTCTTCTTTTCGATTAGCTAGATACTTGTTTGTATTCCATTTTATCTCCTATATTGAATTGTTAGCTATATCTCTTTAAAAAATTTAGTAGTTTATTTCACAATTATAATATGCACTTTTTACTTATTACCATCGTCTTCCCTACGTCATTTATTATACCATTTCATGTACAATGTAAAAATCATATGACAGCATACTTTCATTTCTCTTCTCAGGCCTTTGGTATATTATTATAGATTTTACTTCTATATATAAACCTCATAAAACATTTAAATTATTTTTACTTTAAGCTATCAATATACTTTCACAGAAATTAAGATTTAAAAAAATTTACCAACATATTTATCATTCTCAGTGTTCTTTATCAGTTCTGTTAGATTTGGTTTTTCTCTTTGGGATTATATCCCTTTAGCCTGAATAACTTCCTTTAGCATTTCTTATAATGCAGATTGCTGGAAATAAATTCTCCTGGCTTTTGTTTTCTTGAAATTATTAATATCTTTATTTTGCCTTTATTTTTGGAAGATTTTTTGGTTGGTTGTAGAATTTTCAGTTGACAGTTTTCATTCAACACTTTAAATATGTCTTTGCATTATCTTGTGGATTCCATTGTTTCTGATGATAAGTCAGCTTCTACTGTTATTGTTGCTTTTATGAATGTAATGCGTTTTTGCTCTTGATTGTTTTTAAAACTTTCTGTTTATGTTTTACTTTCAGCAATTTGATTGTCATGAGTCTAGGTTGGTCTCATTTGTATTTTTCCCATTTCTTTTCATTGATATTATTGGAGATATGGTTTGATGTCTTTCATCAAGTAAATAGTTCTAAGACTTTATTTTATCCAATATTTGTTCACCCAATTCTGTTGTTCCTATACTTTTGGTTCTTCAGGTACATATACATATATATTAGACAGTTTGATAATGTGCTACAGATCTTGGATGCTCTATTCTATTTTAAAAGTATTTTCCCTCTCTGTGGCTCAGTTTAAGATAATTTCTATTGACTTGTCTTCAAATTCACTAATTCTTTATTCTACTGATTCTACCGTGTCTATTCTGCTGGTATGTTCATGCAAGAAATGTTTTATTTCAGATATTCATGAGTTCAGATCCAGAATTTTCATTTGGTTGTTTCTCAGAGATTTAGTTTCTCTGTTGAAGTTTTCCGTCTGTTATCCATTGTGTTCATCTTTCCCTATCATCTTTTAACATATTTATAATGGAAAGTCCCTTTCCACCAATTCCCACATCAAGATGATCTATACCTTTGACTTTCTCTGTTGATTGTAGGTCACATTATCTCTCTTCCTTTGCATGTCTAGTAACTATTATATATTGGACATTGTGAAACATACATTGCAGAGATTCTAGATTGTTATTTTCCCCTAAGAGTACTGAATTTTGTTTTGGCATGCAGTTAATTTTGGGTCATTTTAGTCTTCAGAACTTTGATTCTAGGCTATTGTTGGGCAAATCTATCTTGTTTTTTTCCCTAGATTGTATCCCTTAATCTGGGATGTGGTTTTTACTCCTATGGTTTTGCCCTTCTGAGGTTTCAGGAGAAAGCCTAACTTGGATAAATTTCAACCCCAAACTGTATCTCCTAGCACTGGCTAGGTGCTAAAATCTCTGCTTGGCTCTTTAGACTGTGACTGTTACTTTCCACTGGGGTTCTTGGAGTCTTTTTCTGCACATTGCGATTTCTGAGTTAGCCAAATAATTTGAAGGAAATTTATACACAGAACTTGGGCTCCTCTTCTGAGGCTGATATGGTTTGGCTCTGCATCCCCACCCAAATCTCATGTTGAATTGTAATCCCCACATATTGAAGGAGGGGCATGGTAGAAGGTAATTGAATCATGGGGTCAGACTTCTCTCTTGTTATTCTCTTGATACAGTTCTCACAAGATCTGGTTGTTTGAAAGTGAGTGGCACTTTCCCCTTCACTCTGTCTCTCCCCTGCTTCCAGGTGAAGATGTGCTAGCTTCCCCTTTGCCCTTCTGCCATGATTGTAAGTTTCCAGGGGCCTCCCCAGCCATGCTCCCTGTACAGCGGAACCATGAGCTAGTTAAACCTCTTTTCTTTATAAGTTACCCATTCTTAGGTAGTTTTTTATAGCAATGTGACTACAAACTAATATAGAGGCTAACTTCTTTTACATGGAGGTTTCTTCTTTGTTGTAGTATGTATTATTTTATTTCTATCTGGTTTATCTTTTTCATAATTTTTTTCTCTTCTGCTTTGCTGATTGGTACTCTTTGAGGCTCTTCAAACTGTATATGGATGTATGTTTATGTTTTTATTCTTTTCAGTGGTGTTTCAAGAGGGTAGAGAGACAAAATATATGAGTTCAATCAGCCATCTTGACCTAGATGTCTCTTTAAAGAGATTTAAAAGTTTTTCTTTGACACAGGTTTACATTTTTTAGATACAAATTATTTTTTAAATTATATTTTTAAAAATCTATCAATTTTTACTTTTACCATGACTATTTTTATGGTTCTCTGAGTTATCCTTCAAATGGCTTCACTTTGTCTATCTAAAATCTACCCGTTTTACAAAATTCAGCTCAGAATTTACTTTTCTGTGATGTGTTGTTTGAAATATCAGCCCTGAATTAATGTACATAATACTGATGACAGTTATATAGAAGTCCCACATTTATTTTTACTTATTTTTTGATTATGGAAATACTTGGTTCCTGGATATATTATGTTTTCATTCATTCTTGTGGACCAATAAAAAGATCTTCAGTCATATAATGAGAACATATTAAATTAGACTTTTAAATATTAATGCTTTATTTATGAAAACCCATGTGAAACATTGATGCTTTGCTTTTATTTCTCCTGACACAAAAAAATCTTATTGTTGATTAAAAGCAAACTGGGGTTTTTTGGCTTTAGAGATGATGATGTGAAAATGATGAGAACAATGATAGTAATAACTAATACTTATTGAATATTTTCTATATGCCAGGCAGTGGCATAGTGAAGGCAGTTTACTCATTGACTATTCAAACAACTCTATAAGGTAGGAATTTTATAAAGCTTTCATTTTTTTGGATGAGAAATTCAAAGCTTAGAGAGGTTAAAGATTTCACCCAGTGTCACATTGTTAATAAATAAGATGACAGTGTTTTGAGTGAAAATTTTAAATTGAGTATTTTATGCGTTGAAACAATTTATACCAGATTTGGATGGGGAGGGGGAAAAAGGGGGCTGGTAGTGAGTCTTTCTTATAATTAAATGACCCTAATGACCTCAGTGAAATCATGGATACAAAGGGGATTGACAATTCCTGAGCAAGTGGAGCTTTGACATTCACCAGATGGCCCCCAGCATGAATGATGTTATACCCAGCAGCTCCCTGGGAGAATCCTTAGGGATTATTATATCCATTCTCTTCGTTGTTTTTTTTTTTTTAAGAAGATTTTTCTTTTTTTCCCTCTCAACCAAGGGCCTTACCCAGAGCCTCCTTGTTGCTCAGTGGCAGAGCTGGGCCCAGCACCTCAGTGTCTTGACTTTTGGCCCCACAGGCCTGCGTTAGCATGGGACTTCCTCCCTTCCTAATAATGGGTGGGTTCTGCACATTTTGCCTTGTCCTTTTCCCATTCATTGGGGGTTATATGAAAGCAGCTATGTTTCTAGATAGGCTTTATGGGGCAGCTACTTGGGAGCTCTTTATTACAACAAACTCTTGCTCTAAAGGAAGTCCTGGCAGTTCCCTTCTGTGTATTTGTCATACTTCTGTGGAATGCATGAGACAGACATGTTCACAGGTCCAGAGAACAACACGAGATGATGAGCAAGCCTGGCCTTTGGGTGGTGTATTCTCCTGCAATGGTCTCCCTGGCCTGAGGTTTCCTGTGGATTTTGTTCTAAGTACCAGGAAAAGGGATGGAACCTGAAGTTCAGGGGTGGGTGTTCCTGTAGATGTTTTTTCTACAAAGACCAGCTTGAAAACCCAGAGGGCACCACATATCACACTGGGAATAGCTGCACTTTGGGAAAAATATCTGCAGATGGTAGCACTCACCTTCTTTGTTCCAGGTTCTTATCCTGGCATGATATGGGTGGGGGGCACAGTGTCCACTACCCTCACTTAAGATAATGTCTGAAATCACTTCCATTCCTCCACTCCTGCAGCCTCGGACACACATTGATTGGGTCCTACTGTGCCAGGCACTGTGCCAGGCCCAGGGAACATGGAGATGAATAATGGCATGTGACTGCATCACCACTGTCCACATGGACAGCAGGGCCCTTGGAGATCTGGGCTGCAGTGGAGCTGGGACTTGGGTGGGAAGAATAGTGCCTCTCAGAGCTAAGAGCAAAAAGGGAGTGGAGGACATCAGGGACAAGTTTTGCCTGGGGCCAGCTGTGCCCCCCTGTGCAGGCCTTGCCTCCAGCTCTCCAGCCCCAGGGCCAGCTCTCTGGATTCTTTTCCGTAAGTTATACCAGCTGCTTCTTCTCTTTTTTGTTGTTGTTGTTGAGTGCTTACTCTGTGCCAGGCAACGTTTTTATGCTTTATGTGCAATTATCTCATCTAAACCTTACAACACCACCATGATGTAGATGCTGTCATTTTTCTCACTTTATAAATGGGGAAACTGATGCTCGGGGAAGGAGGTCATTTGCCCATAGTCATTTGCCAATAGGTGGCACAGATGGAATTAGAGTCCAGGCTGACTTTCAACTTCCTTGTTCCCATTGCTCTATTGCTGCAGTTGGGTGGGGTGATACTTTGTCCCCAGCTTCCCACATACTGGCCTACCCACACTCAGATGCAAACCCACACTCAGATGCAATCCAGTCTAGTGGTGATGATCCCAGAATCAGGAGCCAGAATGTGTGGGACTAAATGCTGCCTCTACCTCTCCTTGGATTACTCTAGTCTCTCCTCCCTCAGTTTACTAATCTGAAGAGGATGGGTAGAAATAGTGCCTACTGGATGGGGTTCTCAGGGCACAAATGCTAGCAGGGTAGTACCTGGCACGCGGGAAGAACACCACAAATGTAAGCCCTTACATTGCCTTCATAGGTGCTTGGCTAAAGCTTTCCCTACCTACCCTTCTTCTTGCCCCTGTCTTTAGAGCACTGTGTTTTTCTGTGCCCTCTCCCAATGGTCTTCTTGTCACCCTGACCGTGTCTTGCCTGTGAGAGCAACTTGTTTATAAGAATTATCTTAGTTCACCATAATCTTAGCTTCTTTCTTAAATCCAACCTCTCCCTGGGTGTCAGCAGACTTGTTGGGAAACAGTGTCTGCCTTAGAATAACCAATGTAAAAAACATCAAGAGGCTCGGACGAAGCTTGATTAATTATCTGTGTACTTTATGCCGAAAGAGTGAATCATGGTCTTCATTTTCCTCTCAAGAATGTGAACTGCCTGCTTTGAATTAATCCAGAATGGTTCAAAAAAAAAAAAAAAGAAAAAGAAAAAAAAAACTTCTCTACTGCTATGTCAGCATTTGGAATTAGTGCCTGAGGCTTTTCTTTTTCCTACTCAGAGAATCTAAAGGTATGTTGAATAATTTTTGGATTAAATGTAATTATTTCAAGTTAAAAAAAAAAAGCAGAAGAAAAGAACTTTGTGAAGGTTGTGCTCCAGAAAGAAGTGTTCTCATGGTCAGTTTTTTTGTTTGTTTGTTTCTGAGCAAGATGCTTTGAAAACCACACCACCCCCCTGCCCATTTTTCTGCTCGCTGAGCTGGAAATCACAAACTTTTGCCTCTGATGGGAAATCAGAAAGCAGCTCTTGGTCTGGACTGAGCTGGGTCTGATGCTACATTGAACAGAGTCAGATTCTATATAAGAATCAGTGTCAGAGAGAAAGAAGTCTGGGTGTCATTTCCTGGCATGGCCTTGAGCTAGGAAAGCATTTGCCCCTCTCTACAATGAGCCCCTTGGGAGGAGGGGCCTTGGCTATTGTGTTCACCTTGTCTCTGTCACCCCTGATATATGCCCGGCACATAGTAGATGCTCAGGAAATACCAAGTGAATGAATTGACTGCAGTGAGGGGATTTCAGATCACACTTCTGCCTACTGGAGGAACGGGCTCTCCCCATGGGAATCTCCTGGGCCTGAGTACAGCAGGCAGGGGCCATGGCTTGTCCTGCCGACATGCAGAGAATCTCAGAGGACAAGTTGAGGAGGGCATGAGTCACTCAAGAAGGACAAGTTTCTTCTCCAGGAAGACACACAACAAGGAAGGGGTCAGGAGTTTTGTTGAGATGTCCTTTGGGTCTGCCACTCCACCAGATCCCTGGAATGGGTGACCCCTGGCCCTCCCGCATTGCACTTTGACACTTAGAGGCTGTGCAGGGTCGGACCAAGGAGGGAGATGGCAAAGGTGACAGCGGGCTTGTGTGGGTTTGTGCTCATTTGATTAAATGTCAGGACATATACCAAGGTTTTCCACGTTTTCATTTCTCATCATGACCCATGCCTAGAGCTGACTGTCCCACCTTCTCATGAGCGGTCCTTGGTGGAGTCTGGCCCGTTTCCCCAGGTGCAGCTTCCAGGCCCAGATACTTGGCACATTTTCCAGGAAGAGGGGTGTTCAGGGTGCCTGCTTTACCCTCATAGCTGAAGCTCACCTCTTCCAAAATCACAGCTTTTAAACAACTTATCTTTGCTGGAATTCTTTCTTTTTATTTTAAGTCAACTATTTGGTAAAATTATGAAACAAGCATAGGCTTAATGTAGGAAACTTATATGATACACAGAGAAAATGGATAGAAAATAAGATTATTTATGATCCTACTACTCAGAGAAAACCACAGTTAACATTCTCGTCTGTGGTCTTTTAGTCTTACGCCTGCTCCCATGATAATACATAATACTTTCTTTACACAAGAGGTATGTCTCATCTGAAATAACATTTTGTAGCCTGCCTTTTTCCCTTGGTTTTATGCCTTCAGCATTTTCCTATGCCAAATATTCTTTCTTGACTTGTTTTTTAAAAAGCTGCAACACAGTCCATTAAATGAAAGCAAATAATTTAATACGGTCAGCCTGCTGGTGTTGGACACCCAGTTTTTAGTTGATGTAGTTAACACCATGATGAACAACCTGGAACATTCATTGCTGTGCACACCTCTGGATGTTCTTAGGCTTAATTCCTGGATAAGGAAATCCTGAGTCAAAAAACTGGCTGGGCACAGTGGCTCACGCCTGTAATCCCAGCACTTTGGGAGGATGAGGTGGGCAGATCACGAGGTCAGGAGATTGAGACCATCCTGGCTAACATGGTGAAACCCCATCTCTACTAAAAATACAAAAAATTAGCCGGGCGTGGTGACGGGCACCTGTAGTCCCAGCTACTTGGGAGGCTGAGGCAGGAGAATGGCATGAACCCAGGAGGTAGAGCTTGCAGTGAGCCAAGACTGTGCCACTGCAATCCAGCCTGGCTGACAGAGCGAGACTCCGTCTCAAAACAAAACAAAACAAAAACAAAACAAAACAAAAAAACCTTCCCATCCCCCCACTGCCACCAGTTTTGCCAAATTGTCCTCCAGAAATGATTTTCCAATTTACATTCCTCCCAGTAGTGCCTGATCTGGCTGGTATCCTCATGGGACCTGCTCAAATGTTCCTTGCTAGAGAAACTATCACTGAGCATCTGTCCCATGTTCCACAACCTTCTCTGTCACATTATCACATTCCTCTGTTTTGTTTTTCTTATGGCATTTATTGCAATCTGAAATGATGCTGTCCGTTATTTATTGGTGTCCCTGTTTATCATCTGTCTCTGCTCAGCAGGCTGCATGTACTGTGGGTGCAGGGACCTTGCCTGTTGGGGTCATTGCTGTCCTGCACTGCCTTCCCACCATTCCCCAGGATCTGGCTCACCATGGTATGCAGGAGGTGTTTGCTGAATGAATGAATGTTTACCCACACCATTAATAACGCTCATATTATCATGCATTTTTAAATAAAAATTGTTGCCTTCATTCTAAAACAAATGCTGCCAAATGTAATTTAACCAATGGGTTGAGATGAAATGGTGACAGAAGGCTCTCAGGTAGTCATGTAATTCCTTCTTGTTCTGATGAGGTATGAGGTCCCTTTCCATGAAATAACTGAGGTTGTAATTATTTTGGTTTGTTTCTTATAGTTTAAAATGTTTTCTCTATTACTGAAAGGCTATGGATGGTATGCTGTCTAAAGCAAGTTAGTTTCTGTTTCTGATTTGCAGCTGATAATCCGATAAGGCCTAGAAAGGAGATAGTCACCTTGTTAAAATTGTATGTAAAATAAGATCATTCTTATTTAACATTTAGGTTTAGCCTGAGTGTCTGGACAGCTGCAGGGTTTAGGTGCTGGAGGATTCTGCATGCCTAGACCTTATTGATTACTGGCTGGTTCTAAGAGAGGGACAGTTTTGATAGTTGAGTACCTGGTGCATGAGGTTTTTCCATTCTTGTTACTGAGTGTGTTGCCCCCTTGAGTACAATAGCAGAACATCTTCTGACTAATCCAATAGTTAGAGGTTGAACAAGGAGTGTATCCAAGGATTATTGGCTGTGGATGTGCATCTGGTGCAGGCTGGGGAGGCTGTCCAGGGCCATGCCTCAGGACCCCGAATCTGACCTCCTCTGTCCAAGGTTTTGATCAGCAAGTTGGATAAAGACATAGAAGCCAGGCTTATCAAATTTGTGAATGACAGAAGACTGAGATGGAAAGCTAATATATCGAATAATAGAATCAGGATTCATAAAAATCCTGACAGAGAGGATGCATCTGAAACTAACAAGGTAAATCCTAACAGGATTACACATGCAGTCAGCAGCTCACTTCAGCAGAGCTGGCAGCAGCCACCAATGATGGGAGAGGACTGGCTTGAAGGCAGTTTGTGGAATTAGTAAGGTCCTGGGTTTCCTAAATGTTGATTTTTAAAAGTAATTCTTCCGTCTATACTATTAACGGCAGTAGGGCAACCAGAACTAAGGGTGCTAATCTGCCCCCAACACTGCTCCTGCCCCCTCGTCTTTCCTTTCTTGCTACAACACTTTCCCCACTGTCCTCTGCTCCCTCACCCAACCCATTTGATTTTCAGGCCCAAGTTGAGCCCTACTAATACCATGCCCCTACTTTATCTGAGAAGCTTTCCGTAAGTCTCAAGGCATAATAAGTTATACTCTTCTTCCAAGCACTCTAACAGTATCCCTTCTTCCCCATTAGGGTGCTCACCAAACCATGTGGCCAGTGTCTGTCTGATTGTACATCTTCCTTTGGATTAAGGACTCCTGGTGGGCAGGGCCTGTGTCTGCCTGTAAGACGCTCCACCCTGAGCTGCCACACAGTGACTGGCACAGACAGATCCCAGTGGACACTTTGGTTGGTGGCTACATTCCTGGAGCGTGGGGTGGAGTCTAGGCCCCACAATGTTGGATCTTTTACCCCTGTAGGCCATCCAGGAGTGGCAGCTTTCTAGCCCTTGTGCTATGGAAAGCACATGGTAGAACTGCAGATGCCTAATCAGAATACAAAAGGACGTGATGAGGACTGTACCATGCGCAGGCTGTCAAGGATGGAGGGTGTGGACTATTTTGAGGGGCTTCAGGGCAGCACAGGGACATCAGGGAGAAGGGATAACTCAGTTCCTAGAATGGAAAGGGTTTAAAACCATTGTGGCTCCAACTATCTGTGTACTGCTTGCTTGGTAGGAGTCGTCCATTCACTGCAAATGTTGAATTGTGGAGAGGATTTTTAAACTGGAGGTGGAAGAGTTGAAAGATAATAATAATGGCAACCACAATATCAACAGCTAACTCTTCCTGGAAGTTCCCTGGGCATTAGGTGCTTTATACAACTGGGTCCTTACAGCCTCCCTGAAAGGTGTCTGGTGCTGTGACCTCGGTGGAGCAGACAAGGAAACAAAGACCATGATCAAAGTTTTGTGGCCAGTAAGGAGCTGATAACTGAAGCTTGATCCCACTCTGAGGGCATCTGATGCTGAGATTCTACTGTGCTGCCATTTAGCAACTGATACGGTTTGGCTGTGTCCCCACCAAAATCTCATCTTGAATTCCCGTGTGTTGTGAGAGAGACCCAGTGGAAGGTAATTGAATCATGGGGGCAGGTCTTTCTTCTGCACTTCTCATGATAGTGAGTAAGTCTCACAAGATCTAAGGGGGAGTTTCCCTGCACAAGCTCTCTCTTTGCCTGCTGCCATCCATATAAGACATAACTTGCTTCTCCTTGCCTTCCACCATGATTATGAGGCCTTTCCAGCCACGTGGAACTGTAAGCCCATTAAACTTCTTTCTTTTGTCAATTTTTCTTGGGTATGTCTTTGTCAGCAGTGTGAAAACGGACTAATACAGTAAATTGGTACCAGCAGAGTGGGGTGCTGCTGAAAAGACACCCGAAAATGTGGAAGCGACTTTGGAAGTGGGTAACAGGCAGAGGTTGGAACAGTTTGGAGGGCTCAGAGAAGACAGGAAAATGTGGGAAAGTTTGGAACTCCCTAGAGGCCTGTTGTATGGTTTTGACCAAAATGCTGATAATGATATTGACAATAAAATTCAGGCTGAGGTGGTCTCAGATTGAGATGAGAAACTTGTTGGGAACTGGAGCAAATATGACTCTTGTTATGTTTTAGCAAAGAGACTGGAGGCATTTTGCCCCTGCCCTAGAGATTTATGGAACTTAGAACTTGAAGGAGATGATTTAGAGTATATGGTGGAAGAAATTCCTGAGCAGCAAAACATTCAAGAGGTGACTTGGATGCTGTTAAATGCATTCAGTTTTATAAGGGAAGTAGAGCATGAAAGTTTGGAAAATTTGCAGCCTGACAATGCAATTGAAAAGAAAAACCCCGTGGCCAGGCACGGTGGCTGACGTCTGTAATCCCAGCACTTTGGGAGGCCGAGGTGGGCGGATCATGAGGTCAGGAGATCGAGACCATCCTGGTGAACACAGTGAAACCCTGTCTCTACTAAAAATACAAAAAAAAAATTAGCCAGGCGTGGTGGCGGGCGCCTGTAGTCCCAGCTACTTGGGAGGCTGAGGCAGGAGAATGGCATGAACCGGGGAGGCAGAGCTTGCAGTGAGCCGAGATCACACCACTGCACTCCAGCCTGGGGGTGACAGAGCAAGACTCTGTCTCAAAAAAAAAAAAAAAGAAAGAAAGAAAAGAAAAATCCCATTTTCTGAGGAGAAATTCAAGCTGGCTGCAGAAATTTGCATAAGTAATGAGAAGCCAAATGTTAATCCCCAAGACAATAGGGAAAATGTCCCCAGGGCATGTTAGAGGTCTTCATGGTAGGCCCTCCCATCAGAGGCCTGGAAGCCTATGAGGAAAAAGTGGTTTTGTGGGCCAGCCCCAGGGTCCCTGTGCTGTATGCAGCCTAGGGACTTGGTGCCCTGTATTCCAGCTGCTCTAGCCATGGCTGAAAGGGGCCAACATAGAACTTGGGCCATGACTTCAGAGGGCACAGTCCCCAAGGCTTGGCAGCTTTCACGTGATATTGAGCCTGCCAGTGCACAGAAGTTAAGAATTGGGGTTTGGCCCTTCAAAAAATTAATGAATCCAGGAGCTGGTTTTTTGAAAAGATCAACCAAATTGATGGACCGCTAGCAAGACAAATAAAGAAGAAAAGAGAGAAGAATCAAATAGATGCAATAAAAAACGAAAAAGGGGATATCACCACCGATCCCACAGAAATACAATCTACCATCAGAGAATACTACAAACACCTCTATGCAAATAAACTAGAAAATCTAGAAGAAATGGATAAATTCCTCGACAAATACACCCTCCCAAGACTAAACCAGGAAGAAGTTGAATCTCTGAATAGACCAATAACAGGTTCTGAAATTGTGGCAATAATCAATAGCTTACCAACCAAAAAGAGTCCAGGACCTGATGGATTCACAGCCGAATTCTACCAGAGGTACAAGGAGGAACTGGTACCATTCCTTCTGAAACTATTCCAATCGATAGAAAAAGAGGGAATCCTCCCTAACACATTTTATGAAGCCAGCATCGTCCTGATACCAAAACCTGGCAGAGACATAACCAAAAAAGAGAATTTCAGACCAATATCCTTGATGAACATTGATGCAAAAATCCTCAATAAAATACTGGCAAACTGAATCCAGCAGCACATCAAAAAGCTTATCCACCATAATCAAGTGGGCTTCATCCCTGGGATGCAAGGCTGGTTCAACATACGCAAATCAATAAATGTAATCCAGCATATAAACAGAACCAAAGACAAAAACCACATGATTATCTCAATAGATGCAGAAAAGGCCTTTGACAAAATTCAACAACCCTTCATGCTAAAAACTCTCAATAAATTAGGTATTGATGGGACGTATCTCAAAATAGTAAGAGCTATCTACGACAAACCCACAGCCAATATCATACTGAATGGGCAAAAACTGGAAGCATTCCCTCTGAAAACTGGCACAAGACAGGGATGCCCTCTCTCACCGCTCCTATTCAACATAGTGCTGGAAGTTCTGGCCAGAGAAATCAGGCAGGAGAAGGAAATAAAAGGTATTCAATTAGGAAAAGAGGAAGTCAAATTGTCCCTGTTTGCAGATGACATGATTGTATATCTAGAAAACCCCATTGTCTCAGCCCAAAATCTCCTTAAGCTGATTAGCAACTTCAGCGAAGTCTCAGGATACAAAATTAATGTACAAAAATCACAAGCATTCTTGTACACCAATAACAGACAAACAGAGAGCCAAATCATGAGTGAACTCCCATTCACAATTGCTTCAAAGAGAATAAAATACCTAGGAATCCAACTTACAAGGGATGTGAAGGACCTCTTCAAGGAGAACTACAAACCACTGCTCAATGAAATAAAAGAGGATACAAACAAATGGAAGAACATTCCATGCTCATGGGTTGGAAGAATCAATATCGTGAAAATGGCCATACTGCCCAAGGTAATTTATAGATTCAATGCCATCCCCATCAAGCTACCAATGACTTTCTTCACAGAATTGGAAAAAACTACTTTAAAGTTCATATGGAACCAAAAAAGAGCCCGCATCGCCAAGTCAATCCTAAGCCAAAAGAACAAAGCTGGAGGCATCACGCTACCTGACTTTAAACTATACTACAAGGCTACAGTAACCAAAACAGCATGGTACTGGTACCACAACAGAGACATAGATCAATGGAACAGAACAGAGCCCTCAGAAATGATGCCACATAGCTACAACTATCTGATCTTTGACAAACCTGACAAAAACAAGAAATGGGGAAAGGATTCCCTATTTAATAAATGGTGCTGGGAAAACTGGCTAGCCATATGTAGAAAGCTGCAACTGGATCCCTTCCTTACACCTTATACAAAAATTAATTCAAGATGGATTAAAGACTTATATGTTAGACCTAAAACCATTAAAATCCTACAAGAAAACCTAGGCAATACCATTCAGGACATAGGCGTGGGCAAGGACTTCATGTCTAAAACACCAAAAGCAATGGCAACAAAAGCCAAAATCGACAAATGGGATCTCATTAAACTAAAGAGCTTCTGCACAGCAAAAGAAACTATCATCAGAATGAACAGGCAACCTACAGAATGGGAGAAAATTTTTGCAACCTACTCATCTGACAAAGGGCTAATATCCAGAATCTACAATGAACTCAAACAAATTTACAAGAAAAAAACAAACAACCCCATCAAAAAGTGGGCAGAGGACATGAACAGACACTTCTCAAAAGAAGACATTTATGCAGCCAGAAAACACATGAAGAAATGCTCATCATCACTGGCCATCAGAGAAATGCAAATCAAAACCACAGTGAGATACCATCTCACACCAGTTAGAATGGCCATCATTAAAAAATCAGGAAATAACAGGTGCTGGAGAGGATGTGGAGAAATAGGAACACTTTTACACTGTTGGTGGGACTGTAAACTAGTTCAACCATTGTGGAAGTCAGTGTGGCGATTCCTCAGGGATCTAGAACTAGAAATACCATTTGACCCAGCCATCCCATTACTGGGTATATACCCAAAGGACTATAAATCATGCTGCTATAAAGACACATGCACACGTATGTTTATTGCGGCACTATTCACAATAGCAAAGAGTTGGAACCAACCCAAATGTCCAACAACGATAGACTGGATTAAGAAAATGTGGCACATATACACCATGGAATACTATGCAGCCATAAAAAATGATGAGTTCGTGTCCTTTGTAGGGACATGGATGAAACTGGAAAACATCATTCTCAGTAAACTATCGCAAGGACAAAAAACCAAACACCGCATGTTCTCTCTCATAGGTGGGAATTGAACAATGAGAACTCATGGACACAGGAAGGGGAACATCACACTCCGGGGACTGTTGTGGGGTGGGGGGAGGGGGGAGGGACAGCATTAGGAGATACACCTAATGCTAAATGACGAGTTAATGGGTGCAGGAAATCAACATGGCACATGGATACATATGTAACAAACCTGCACATTGTGCACATGTACCCTAAAACCCTAAAGTATAATAAAAAAAAAAAAAGAATTGGGTTTTGGGAAGCTCTGCCTAGATTTCAGAGGATGTATGGAAACACCTGGATGTCCAGGCAGAAGTTTGCTGCTGGGGTGGGGCTCTCATGGAGAACCTCTGCTCAGGCAGTGTGGAAGGGAAATGTGGGTTCAGAGACCCCACACAGAGTCCCTACTGGGGCACCACCTAGTGGAGCTGTGAGAAGAGAGCCACATTCCTCCAGAACCCAGAATGGTAGATCCACTGACAGCTGGCACCATGCACCTGGAAAAGCTGCAGACACTCAATGCCAGCCCATGCAAGCAGCCCAGAGGAAGGCTACACCCTGCAAAGCCACAGGGATGGAACTGCCCAAGACCACGGGGATCCACCTCTTGCATCAGCGTTACCTGGATGTGAGACATGGAGTCAAAGGAGATCATTTTGGAGCTTCAGGATTTGACTGCCCTGCTGGATTTCAGACTTGTCTGGGGCCTTAGCCCCTTCGTTTTGGCCAATTCCTCCCATATGGGATGGCTGTATTTACCCAACGCCTATACCCCCATTGTATCTAGGGAGTACCTAACTTACTTTTGATTTTACAGGCTCATAGGTGGAAGGGACTTGCCTTGTCTCATATGAGATGTTGGACTGTGGACTTTTGAGTTAATGCTGAAATGAGTCAAGACTTTCAGGGACTGTTGGGAAGGCATGATTGGTTGTGAAGTGTGAGGACATGAGATTTGGGAGGGGCCAGGGGCTGAATGATATGGTTTGGCTGTGTCCCCACCCAAATCTTACCTTGAATTCCCACGTTTTGTGGGAGGGACCTGGTGGGAAATAATTAAATCAGGGGAGTGGTCTTTCTCATGCTCTTCTCATGATAGTGAATAAGTCTGATGAGATCTGATCATCCTATAAGGGAGAGTTTCCCTGCTCAAGCCCTCTCTTTGCTTGCTGCCATCCATGTAAGACACGACTTGCTTCTCCTTGCCTCTTGCCATGATTGTGAGGTCTCCGCAGCCACATGGAACTGTAGGTCCATTAAACCTCTTTCCTTTGTAAATTGCCCAGCCTTGGGTATGTCTTTATCAGCAGCATGAAAACAGACTAATACAGTAACACTTTAGTGTCTGATGCATGTAGACTTTTTTGTGTGTGTGTTAGTAGCTGCAGACTTGATGTCTGTCTCATGGAGTCCTCTCCTGGCTCCTCTGTTGATGTTTGTGGGTCAGCAGCTGACCCTTGACTGCCTCAGTGTATGCCCCACTCTGAAAAGCTCCTGCCACCCAGAGACAGCAGACAGCCAACCTTGTCTGCATGTTTAACCCACAGACATTAGTCTGTGGTGGAACCTGAGGCAGTGTGGAGTGACTGGAGAACCTCACAGATTGAAAGACAGCCATGGACTTGGTTTCTTGTTGCCACTAACTGTTTGTGTGACCATAGTTCAACCACTTAACCTCTCCGAACCTCAGCTGTAAAATGTAGAATAGTCTCCAGTTCTGTAAAGCACTTGACACAGGAGCCCAACTGACAAAAGATGGTCGTAATTCCCATCTGCTTTGAGATTCTCAGCTGTGCAGCTTGTGGTCAAGGTGGTTAGAAATCTGTTGTCCAGATAAGCTGAACATTTCCACAAAAAACAGTTGACTTACAATTTCCACACAGTGTAGGTAACTGACAAAGCTTTCCCTGCCTAGTAGTGAGATATCAGAGCAGAGGAAAAAGAATCAAATTGTCAAACTTTCCTGGCCTCAGCTGCCCAGCCAGTATGCTGGCTTCCCCACCCTTAGTCATCCTCCCTATGCTTGGCTTTCCAATAAGTGTATGTGAGTTTTCTTTTCTTTGAAATTAAAGAGAGGGATCATTGATTCACTCAAAAAATTTCTTTGAACACCTGTTAGACACCAGGCAGAATTCTAGACTCTAGTTATAGAGCAGTGAACAAAACAGATTAAGTTCTTGCCCTCTTGGAGCTTATATTTCTAATCTGGTGAGGAAGACTATAAATAAGTATGCAAAGTGAAATATTGTGTGTTGGATGGTGATGAACAATAAAAAAATTAAGGGTGTGAAGGACAGGAATGGCTAGTTTGGGTAGGTGTTGCTATGTTATATGGAAATGTCATAGTAAATCTGGCTGATAAGATGCCATTTAATCAGAGACCTGAAAGAAATGAGGAGCAAGCCATGCAGGTGTCTGGGGAAGAGCATTCCAGGTAGAAGGAATAGCAAATCAAAATTCCTGACATTGAAGCATGCTTGGCAAGTTCAAGGAACCTCAGGGAGGCCAGTGTGGCTGGAATAGAGTGAGAGTAATGAGGACAATAGCAACATTGATTGATTGGAAAGTAGATTCCAGGGCTTGTGTCCAGCTGGCTTGTGCATGTCCTGAAGTCCTCACTGTTCAACCCTTGAAGGCAGAGACCATGGTCCCAACTAAGACTCAGGGTGGGCAAGTGATATGCCCAGGATTCCACCTCCAAGTGGCAGAGCCATGATTCTAACCCTGGTTCACATGGCTCCAGAGTCCTTGCATCTTCCTTTGTGCTGAGCTGGTGTAGACCCCCACTCCCTCTCTTCTCACGCAAATCACTCTCTCACCCAAATCACTCTCTTGTCTTCTATGCTCCATCCAGCCTGGGGGACTTAGCTCTGCTCCCTCACCCCACTCTGTGTAGTATCCCTGCCAAGTGGTATGGCGTGGGTTTCTGCACATTTCATTCTCATCTGTAAGGTCTCTGAGAAGAGTCTTTATGTAGGTCAGAATTAGAATACATTGGGAATTATTATTTGGAAACATGGCATGGGTTCGGTACTGGCCTCTATTAGGAGAGGTAGGTGAGAGGGCCAAATTACTGTTTTGAGGGCTCTGAGAGTGCCTTTGAGACAGTTGGGCTGGAGTAGTTTGCTAAACGGCAAATTGTGGAACATAGTAACATTGCCTCCTGTGATGGTTAATACAGAGTGTCAACTTGATGGGATTGAAGGATGCAAAGTATTGTTCCTGGGTGTGTCTGTGAGGGTGTTGCCAAAGAAGATTCGCATTTGAGTCAGTGGACTGGGAGGGGCAGACCCACCCTCAATCTGGGTGGGCATCATCTAATCAGCTGCTAGTGTGGCTAGAATAAACCAGACAGAAGAACGTGGTAGGACTTGACTTGATGAGTCTTTCAGCCTTCATCTTTCTCCCATGCTGAATGCTGCTTGCCCTCGAACATCAGACTGCAAGTTCTTCAGATTTTGCCCTCTTGGACTTACACCAGTGGTTTGCCAGGGGCTCTCAGACATTTGGCCACAGACTGAAGGCTGCCTCTCGGCTTCCCTACTTTTGAGGTTTTGAGACTCCGGCTGATCCGCCACTGGCTTCCTTGCTCCTCAACTTGCAGACGGCCTATCATGGGACTTTACCTTGTGATGGTGTGAGTCAATTCTCCTGAATAAACTCCCCATTCATATATACGTCTATCCTATTAGTTCTGTCCCTCTAGAGAACCCTGATTAATACATTCTCTTAGGGGTCTTGTGAGGACTGAGTGAATTAATGAAGTTAATGAGTGTAAAGCACTTAGAATGTCCCAGGTATACACTGAGTCTTTGGGCATTCCACTGTGGTCACCACCATGGGCCTTGAATCCCTGCAGTGATGGGGCCCTGGAATAGAAGATTCTGTGATTTGAATATTTGACTCCTCCAAACTTCATGTTGAAATTTGATCACTGATATTGGAGGTGGAGCCTAATGGAAGGTGTTTGGGTCAAGGGATTGGATCCCTTAAGAGTAGATCATTGCCCTCCTTGCGGATGGGGTGAGTTCTCACTCTATTAATTCCCATGACAGCTAGTTGTTAAAAAGAGCCTGACACCTCCCCGCTGTCTCTTACTTTTTTTCTGGCCATGTGATCTCTGCACGTGGAGCTCCCCTGGGCCTTCTGCCATGAGTTAAGCAGCCTGAGGCCCTCGGCAGATGCAGATGTCCAATCTTAAACTTTCCAGCCATTAGAATTCTGAGCAAAATAAACCTTTTATCTTTATAAATTACCCAGTCTCAGGTATTACTCTATAGCAACACAAAATGGACTAAGACAGAGGGAGAGAGAGACAAATGAGGGCTCTGCAGTCATGGAGCTTCCAGGCTGGTGGAGATGACCAGCAATGAGCAAGTATCTGTATAAGTGCTACAGGAAATTTCAAATGTGATGTGCTAGTAAGTGAGCAGATGTTACCATTGTTAACATTTTGGAGATTTTCTTTTTGTCTCTTTTTGTCTATGCATATGTGCATGTTATATAAACAATAACAACATTAACAAAAGGGAGAGCACAGGATCTGCTATATTCTTCCCTTTTACCTAACAGTATATCATTGCAAATAGTCAATCACCATAAATGGTCAGTGTATGGCTGTCTTAGTCTGTTTTATGCTGCTATAACAGAATACCTGAAATTGGATAATTCATAATAAACAGAAATTTATTGGTGCATGTTTCTGGAGATTAGAAAGTCCAAGATCGAGGTGCCAGCATCTGGTGAGGGCCTTCCTGCTGCACCATCTCATGGCAGAAGGTGAGAGGACAAGAGAAGGTCAGAGAGGGCAAAAGGGGGGTGAATTTGTGCTTTTATAAGGAACCCATTCCTGCAATAATGGCATTAATTCATTCAAGGGGGCAAAGCCCTCATGGCCTAATTACCTCTTAAAGTTCCCATGTCTTAATATGTTGCATTAGGGATCAAGTTTGTTGCATTGGGGATCATCTCTTAATACTGTTGCATTGGGGACCAACACATGAACTTTGGGGGACACATTCAAACCATAAAAATGGAAGAATAATGTTCCCCCAGGGATGTCCACATCCTCATTCCTGGAGCCTGTGAACATATAACCTTACATGGCCAAGGGAATTAAGGTTACAGATGTAATTAAGGTTCTATTCAGATAAGCTTGAGGTAGAGAGATTATTCTGGATTAGCTGGTGGGCCCAGTGTAATCACATGAGTCCTTAAAAGTGGAAAAGAAGAGGCAGAAGAGGGGGTCAGAGAGATGCAATGTGTACAGGACTCAACTTGCCATTTTTAGCTTTGAAGATGAAGGGACCACAAAGCAAGGAATGAGGGCAGCCTCTAGATGCTGGAAAAGGCAAGGAAGTAGATTTTCTTCTAGAGCTTCCAGAAAGGAATGCAGCCTTGCTAGCACTTTGCCTTTAGCCCAGGGAGATCTGCATCAGACTTTTGACTTCTAGAACTTGTGTTATTTAAAGCCACTATGTTTGTAGTCATTTGTTACAGCTGCAATAGGAAACTTATACCATCTGTTTCTAAACCTGTGCCTTCCCCCTAGAGCTCCCTGAAGGCAGGGACTGTGCCTTATTCACTCTGGGTCCAAGTGCCTGGCACAGGCTTTGAGCTCAACAAACATTTGCTAAACTCTTTGCACCTGCTCAGGAGCTGAACCTCTGCATTAGGACTGGAGGGGACCCCTTTGTCTCTCTTTTCCATACCCAAACCCTAGTCTTGATGTGGCCCACTAGGAGTGGCCTCCAAGGCCTACAGACCTACTTCCAGCCCAGGCCAGCCTAAAGTGAGGGCAAGTGGTACAGAGAGAACACTGCCTGCTGGCTTAGCTCACACCAAATAGCACCTCCTTCAGAAGGGGAATTCCTGTTAAGTAGTAGGGTTCGTAAGCGAAACTCAAAACATGCACATGGTTTTTGATGCTGGATACTGTGAATTTCTTGCCATATTTTTACAAAAGGACCATTATTGATTCATTCAGCAGGGAAAAAAATGAGGTAAAGACAAAAATCAAAAAGAAAATTGAAATAAAAGAAAAGAACAAGAAAAGCAAAAAGAATACAGCGATGTGAGCCATTCACCTCCTGAGTTGCTGCTTGCCCATCTCTCCTTGTAAGGTGACTGCACAGTAGGCCTGCCCCACTCTGGCTGCCCTGAGATTTGTATTAGTTGGCCTAGGGTGAGGCAGGTACAGTGACATTTTTAAAAGCTCAGTGATGGAGCCTAGTAAGCAGCCGGGGGTGCACCCACTGCTGCACGATATTCTTGCTCTGCTCTGCTCTCAAGTTAGAAGTTCCCAAACTCTAAAACTCAGTGAAGGATGCTGCTTGAAAACCAGCCAAGCAGCCCTCTCATCTTATAAATGGGGAAACCGAGGTTTAGAAACACAGATGCCAACCTCACAGTCGTGCAATGTGACACTTGGTGTCCCTGTTGAGGCCAGGGCCCACATCGATCTTACTAATGTTGCCAACAGTCTTAAATTGGGGCAGCCCCATCAACCTCCATCTGTGAGAGGCTTTCCTCCCATTTCATTTAAGTTTTTTTTTTTCCTCCTCAAATGCTCCTTTGAAAGATCTGCTTTTGATGGGAGACATGGACTCACCCTGCCCCCACCTCCATGTCCACCGTCCCCTAGATGAGGCAATACCAATTAGCTAGTATGAACATGAGCTCTGGAATCACTCAGATGTGGCTCTGAACTTTGGCTGCACTAATACTGTGTGGTCCCTGAAAGCCTCAGTTTGACCAGCTGTAAAATGGGCTTAATACTAGTACATCATTCATAGTGGTTGTGAGGTTGAAAAGACATGGAATACATTTAAAGTGCTCAGAACTGCGTGTGACACATAAATGCCAGCTGTTAAACATTATATTATTGTTTTAAATTACTACTGATATAGGGAGGAGAATGTGGTTTCAGGTGTCAGAGCCAGTAAGGAACATCGACAGATGTTTTTGCCACTGCTTATTGGCTTCCTTTGGAATGTATGTGGCGTTGGTCAGTGGTGTCCACTCCTTGACCAGACAGGCACAAGTCCTCTCTTGGGGACTGGTAACAGTGAGCTTCCAAGTGAATGCATGGTGTGACGAGCTTGTTAGCCTTGGAGCGGAGGCTCCCTGGGCTTTTACCTCTTACCTACCTTGCCAGCCTTAAGGTCAGCACACCCGGGCTGCCTCCTGCAGGGGTCCCAGGTATATGGACAGACATGAGCCCTTGCTTGTTGTGGGATTCAGGAGTCTGCTGCCTTCTCCTTCACTGTCTCCATTACAGAAACATTTTCCATGCAAGTAATTGCAGGATGAGATAACAAGGAGGAAGATGGGGCAGATGATAGTGGATAAACTAAACTAACTTGATTACACTCTTCCCCAAACTTATTATCCACACTTGCTGTGCTGTGCAAAATCTCAAAAGCCAATTAAGACCTTACAATCACAACTGCAGGTTCCAGAGAAGTCTCCCTTATAAGTCTAGCAGATCTGCCAACAGATTGAGAATGGTGAGAGTAACTCTTCTGCTTTGGATTTTTGTATTTCGGTGAGAACAGGGAGTTTTATTGTTACGCTTTTATATAAAGCTATTACACATCCAGGTGGGAAGGCAACTCTTCCGCTGATGTGGTGTGCAGTAATTTAGGTGAACCTTTGGTATTTTAAAGTGGGATGGTTCTGATTGGTAATATTGTCAATTGCACAGAGAACTGACTCATTTTAAGACATGTTGATGCCACTTACAAAATCACAAGTTAAAGGACTTTGGGAAATCGTTTAAGTCAGAGAAGCAATATTTGATTTATTTCTTAGCCTACTATTAGCTTCCTTTTATCAATATTACCTGACCTTTAAATCAGTTTTTTAATAGACAAGATAACCTTACAGGGTCAAGGTAAGTGTGAATGAAATAATGTATGTTAAGTGTATAATTCAGCACCTGGAATATATAAGGGATGCTGAAACTTTTGGTTTCTCCATTGTTTGGGAGGGGAGATTCATAGCATTTGGACAGAAAAAAACTCTAAAGTCATCCAGTCCAGTTACTTAATGAGAAAAATGAGGAACAGAGAAAGAGAGAGAACTGTAAATGATTTACTCAGATTGGTTTAGCAGCTAAGCCAAGAATAGAACGTTAATGTCCTGGCTTCCAGAGTTGGTGGCTGCTTCTTACCTGGTTCTTGACTGTTTCCCATGCCAGCAGGAAACCCAAAGCTCTCAATCCAGAGGCACCTGGAAATCCAAGACAGGAGAGGGCAGGGGAACTAAGGGATGGAGACCGTGATGAGTCAGGGGCTCCCTGGGAGCAGATGTGGTCCCCACTGGAGAAGGACCATGTCCCAAGATGGCCTTGTGGGGTGACATTATTCAGGAAGGGCCTGGATGGAGGGAAGAGGAGCTTGGGGAAAAGAATGAGCATGGAGAGTGATCACAGAACAGAAGGGCAGTGCCAGGAGCCCAGAGTCAATGCCAGTCCCCCTTGAGTGGTTTATAAAGCATTTTCACATTTATTATCTTATTTGAAGCCTTAAAACAGTTCTACCATGTCGGTGGAATGTCAATACATGCTGAATGAATGAGTGAATGAATGAATGATGACTGAAAGCTAACATTTATTAAACCTGCTTACTATGTGCTAGTCATTGAATTTATAATAAGCCTTTTGCAGATGAGGGAACTGAGGCACACAGAAGTAAAGTGATTGGCCAAGGTCAAACCCTAGGAAGCATATTTCAGAATTTGTGCTTCTCATTTAACTATCTTGCCATACTGCGAATGCATGAAGGAAGAGTGGGTGGATGAATTTCCATTTTACCAACAAAGAAGTAGCAACATTGAAGGGCAAGAGGCTCCTACAGTTGTAAAGTAATCAGTGGTCGAGTCACTCCTAGTTAGCTCTTTTGATCTCTAGTCCAACATGCTGCTAACGAGCTCCAGCTTGTATCCCACACTACTTGGGCAGGCTCTGGGTCCTCCCACCACATACCAAGTCAAGCCGTTGAATTCAGCCCACCCATTGTCCCACCCCCACCTCAGTGTGCTCTTGCCCCACATTTTCAAAAATAGTTGTAATGGAAATAGCCCAGGATTATGGTTAGAAGTTTAAGTTCCAGTTTTGATGCTTGTTAGCTGAATGACTTTGGGCAGGGCAAGAAACCTCTTTGAGACTCAGCTTCCCTCTCTGGAAAGTGGAGATAACAGTGCCTACTTTTCACTTGTAAGGTTTGAGATACGATGTAAGAAGTGTCTAGCAGCTTCTTGGCAGGTAAGAAGCACTCAGTAAATTGATTAGCTGATCCTTCCCTCCCTCCCTACTTCCTTTTGTCCCTCCAGGTGCCTCTGAAGATGAAGTCTCATTTACTACATGAATAAGGAGTGGTTCAGGCAGCTGTGATGTATCAAATCCAATTCTCAGTGAGCGCAGCAGGGCTGATATAGCTCCATCAGTTGGGATAGATGAAGAACACAAGGTCTGCAAGTTGATCTTTCACTGGAGAATTGGTGGTGATAGTGGTGGTGGACAGGGACACTTTGACCACACAAATGCTGTGGACCAGTTCATCTTAATGAACCACTGGGCAAATGAGCACCCAGCAAAGGCCAGGCTCCCTGAGAATAGACATGCATTTGTTCACAGGGGAGCAGGCTTCAGAGAGTGGGACCGAGGGGCCCTGGTGACTGTTAAATACCCGCCACTCCCCAGACGAGCTAGCAGCCAGTTTGAGCGGCCATGAGAAGTGGTGTGAGCACAGTGTCACACTGCACAACTGGGGTAGGAGTGGGCCACAAACACATGGGTGTGGCGGTCTGGATGGGGAAGACCTTGGGGTGGGCATTTGCCTTGTCCAAAGTGGGCAGCTGCTTCTTAGTTTTTTGGACTGAGTGCTGCCATCGGGAGATGCAGACTCAAGGTTGCCAGATCAAATGCTTCATCAGAAGCCAGAAATTCAGATGTTAATGTAAGAGCTCCTGTTTTTAAAATATTGGCCATGAGCTACATTTAAAAAAAAAAATTTTTTAACATGGAGCAGCTCAAACCAAATATGCAGCAGGCTGCAATTAGTTCAGGTTGCCAGCTGCCAGCTTCCAATTAAAGATTCCATGTGGCAAAGGCTTGGGTCTTTATTGGAACAGCTGACATGGATTTATTTGTTCAGTCGTTGATTCAACAAATATTTATTGAGCACCTACTGCATGCCAGGCACTAAGTACTGGGGATATAGCTCAGATCACAAGCAGACAAGAATGCCTGCTACCCTTGTGGAGCTGGTGTTCTGCTGTGACCCCTCCATTCTGCCTGAGGCCACTGAATCTTTGCAGTAGTAATGATAATGATGACCTGGTTATTCCCTATCCTCTTCTTAGGGAGACTTAAAGTGAGCAGCTCAACCTCAATCATAAAGTCCAGTTGTGTCAAACAGGCAGCCATTCCTGGTCCTTGACTCAGGTGATGGCTGCTGGTGGGGACAGAGACACCACCTTGGGGATGTCTCCAGCTGTCCAAAGTCAAGACCAGTTCTATAGGCCACGTGGGTGAGATGCCTCCATTTGCATTTGAATTGAGAAGTTCAGAGTTTGCAGTACAGGTGGCCATGAAAACATCCATTGATATCCCCCAGGAGCAAAAACTTTTGGCACAAAAATGAGGGCTCCTTATCTGCTTAAAAAACACAGCCCCTGCTATTCGTCAGGGTGGAAGGAAGTTCCCGAGTTCTCCAGAGCGCAGCCACCGAGTAGGTGGACATGCTGTGGGAAGCTGCATTCCAGAGCCTCATTGAATGCTCACATGTTTGCAGCCCTGTCCTGGATGCCTGCCCTCAGCCTCTCCTCTAATCATGGGCTGTATCTGTGGCTGTTTCATCTTACACATCTGATTCCTCTCACCTGCCAGACCATTCTAGAACACAGCCTTGTTCCTCCATGGGGGAACAGTAGGTCAGATAAATGGTCATGGGTGTCAGGTCAGGATCGTGCTGATTTCTGCCAAGGACTGGGGTGAGATCTCGAGGGAGCAGCAGAAAGGCCTGATGCCACATGTGCTGCTGCTCACTGGAGCCAGGGGAATTCAGATGACATTACAAGGATGGAAAATCTCAAAGACACCTCACAGACCCCTATTTAGGAAAACGTGCTCTCTGTATATTGTGTTTTAATGAAAATGGCAGCTCCAAAGCACCTTTAAACTAAGTTCCGTTTTTCACTGTGTTTTCCCCTGAGTGATGAGTAGCATTCTTTCCTGTCCTCGAGTCCCTATCTCTGCTCAGGGTTATGTCCTAGAGTCTTGCTGTGTCCTGGTGCAGGGTATACAGACTGTCCCAGAGTGCTTTCCCATTGGGAAATTTATTTGGCCAAGAGAGGAGCTGAGTTCTGGAGGTTTCTGGGCTGCTGGCCCTGCTGGGTGAGGGGACCTGGCTTGTGCTATGGTGGATCTGGGCTCTGGGTTGCCCAGGAAGCCACTAGGAGGTGAATTCTGCAGGTTTCCCTGGGTCACAAGCTTACTGGCCTGATTCTGCCCCAAGTCACCTGCCACTGTGAGGTTCACTTTCGCTAGTACCTCATCACTCAACGTTATTAAGAAGCTGCTTTTGGAGGCATTCAGGGCCACATCCGAGCCAGGGAGAGGGCTCCTCAGTGCCCCAGGCTCCAGGGCACCAGCACCTTTAACCTGAGCGTTTTGAAGGTGACTCATTTTGTGATTGACCCAACCTCTTTCCAGTTTCTCTTTCTTTCTCTTTCTGATATTTCTTATCCTGCCCTTCCTTTTACTTTCTAATTTTTCTCATTATTCTTCCCATTGTCTTTACTGAAATCTAGATGAAGCTAAATATTTACCAATAATAGGTTGTTGTTTTAGTTGATAAAACACCTAATTTTGTAGCATCTCAATGGCCAGTGGGCAAAGTTGTTTTACAGAACTTTTTGATGTGAAAATTTTTAAATACCCTCCACCAATTATCAGCACTTTTATTTCATCTGCTTCCCTCTCTCCCTTTTTTGGTGAAGTCTTTTAAAGCAGATCCTAGATATGGCATCATGTCTGTAAATACTTTAATATGGAATTTTAATCTGTAAGAACAACAACAACAAAACCCAACAACAAACATACAAGCAAACAAAAAAACCCAAGTGATCTCCCATTACTATTGTAATACCTGATGAAATTAATAATAATTTCTTTGAATCAGGATCCAAATAAGGTTCACACATATTTGGCATACAAGTTTTTGGAAATAATTTGTTTTTCATTTAGAATTCTTTGGTAATTAATACTACCATCAATGCCAGTTGCTGAGTGCCTCTTGTGAGATCTTGACAATTATCTCAAATCTTCACCACCTCCTAACAGAGTACTCTGCCCGTTTTATAGATGAGCAGGGCAACTTAACTGCTTGACCCAGGTTATGAGGCCTCGACTGGATCCTGCTCTGTCAACTGCTGCACCCAGGTTTACGTAGACCAGGATTTTCTGTTTGTGTTCAGACAATGAAAACATTTTCAGTCTTCTGTTGTTTACTCCCAAAGGAAAGGCACCCACTGTAGAAATGTTTGAAAATAGTTGCACTAAACATTTGGACTTCTGGGGTGATGCATGTGGTCTCTGCACATTGTGTTGCTGCCAAATATGCTTACGTTTACACCATGCCCCATAGCAGGCATGTTTGAATGTGTTTTGCTATTTTTATTATGAGGCAGAAGTGGTTTTGAATATCCTGTTGCTGCTGAAGACAACTCCTGCAGGAAGGGAAGCACAGAACAGCCTGGCTCTTTACGTCCATTCTGCATTATCTCACTGTTTATTCCTCCCCACAGCTGCTGAGATAGTGGCAGTTATCTCCATTTACAGAAGAGGGCTCAGAGAGGACATATGCCTTGCCCAAATCACACCATGAGTAAGAGGCAAGGGCAGGATGCAGGGTTTTCAACTCCACAGCTCTGGCTGCCAACCATTGTACTTTCAGAGCAACACTATCTTCCTTGCTATTTCCCCACTTTTGAGGTCCTGCTTCTGGACCTTTCTATGCCAACATTTTATCCTGAAAAATTCCAAATATTTAGAAAGTTTGAAAGAGTAGAATGATCCCCTATATACTCTACCTAGATATAGCAATTGTTAACATGTAATCATATTGGTTGGATATCTCTATTTATTGTTCATATATGCATTTTTCTGAACTACACGAAAGCAACTTACTGATACAAGAGGCTCCTAAACCCCCCTAAATGTTTCAGCTGCTTCTCCTACAAAGAAGGCATTCTTCTACATATCCATGTCATTACTGCACTGAAGAATATTAGTATACTTCCTTACTATCACCTAAAATCTAATTCATTCTCTAATCCCACAATTTCCCAAATCATCCCCAGTGTTTCTTTTTAATAGCTTTTGGTTTGTTTTGATCCAAGATCTAGTCAGAGCACATATGTTTCATTTTTGGTTGTTTTGTCTCTTCAGGCTCTTGTAATCTGGAACATTTAGCTTTATTCTAACTTTATTCGTGGGTTCACCTAATTGTTCATTGAGGGTGTTTGACTTGTTTCTCTTCCCCTATTGGGTCTAAGGGTTTGATGAGATCCAGAGTATGCATGGTTGGGAAGAATGTTCAGTGGGATGCCATGGCCTCCTGTCTCCTTGTGTTGAGGGTACAGAAGAAAGGGTCTGTGGTTCCAGGGTCAGGGGCCACAGGTAAAGAATGCAAGTTAGGGTCATTTTTCTAAAAGCTGAAGAAGAGTCGGCATGAGCAGTCAGAGGCTTTGCATTGGGAGCTTTGCCTCACCCGCACAGCTTGTTCTGGTCCTCTCTCTGCCAGTCCCACTGCCTTCCATGCCCTGGGAGCTGGATAGATGGATGACATCTCTAGGCTTGGGCCACACATTTCCACACTGTCCACTCACCAATCCCCACCCATCTCACCCTAGTGTGTTTAGGAGGGTACAGCAGTAGAGTACATGTTTTCATTGTCTCTTATACACCTTTTTGTTGAGGGAGGGACTCCTGCCCTAGGGTTATGAGGACAGTCATACATGACACTCAACCCTGGGCAGATGAGATCAACGGCAGCTTATTCCTCACATATACTCATAGCCCAGGGGAGGAGTACACTGCACGCCATGCAGGGACACAAGGAACAGAGTGAACAGCCAGGAACTATGGGAGGCAGGCTTTATAGTATATCAGGTGGGTGGAATGGTCCCTGGTAATGGCAGGAGGATGTAATTGACTTATTGAATAATTCCACAAGCTAGCAGGAAGCTGAGACTCACTATTCAGAGATAAGCAGAAACTGTGCCTGGTCACATCAATAAGAAATGTTGTTTGGGTACAGGACCTTATTTGTGAAAGCAAAGTGGGAGGGGAACTTGTGGTTAGGACATTTGAATCCATTTTGGTTTCAGATGTCAAGACAAGATATAACATTGGGCCTCAATTTTAGACTTTGCACTGCTCAAATTTAACACCCTTATTATTCATTCAATATGTGTACTCATCCTCATAAGCACTTCATATGAATTAATTAATTTAATCCTTACACCAACCCTCTGAGGTAGGCGCTGTTATCAGCGTCACTTCAGAGATGAGGCAACTGAGGCCTGAGAGGTCAAGCACCTTGCCTAAGGTCATGTGGCTGGTAAGGAAAGAATCAAAATCCAACCCAGGAGAGCTGCCCGCAGAATCGGCGCCCCGACAGTTGAAAAGGGCATGAGATTTAGAGTGAGGGCACGAGGACATGAATCCTGGATCTGCTTTGGGTGGGCATTTATGTTTGCTAAGCCTGTCTTTGCATCTGTTGGGAGGCTTATCACAGAGCAAGAAGGACCATCCCCAAGGAGGGTGGTAATTCCGGAAACTGTTTGTGGTCCGGTCCTGGGCTGGTCTCTGCGTGCCATTCTTCTTGTCCAGGCGAGGGGTGGATTATTTGATTAAATCAGCTGCTGCAAAGGAAACCCCTCTTTGGATGATAGGTACAAGAGAGTTGGTGGGAGCAACTTCTTGGGGTCTTCATTTCTTTTTCCACCTCCTTCCCTGTGCATTCTTTACCCTCTTTCCAACAAACATCAAACTTTGCTCTGCAAAAATCTGATCTCAATCGTCCACACTGAGTGAGACTGGGGATCAACATGTTGCATTTCCTGAGTAAGGTCGTATCTCTATATCTCTAATTGGGGAAAAATCTGTGTCTTATTAAAATAATTGCAGATGTCATTGAGCTGGTGGGGAAAGCATGTATGTGTGTGTGTTGTATGTGTGTATTGTGTATTGTGTGTATTGTGTATGGCTGTGTTGCTTGACTTCCTTAAAAGTCCAGTGCATGTATGGAGGAATAGGGCACCCTGTGCCATATATACTTAGGCAAGACATCTGATATCTTGTAGCTTCAGTGCACTCATTTCTAAAATAGGAATAATGGGAATTCCTGCCTGATAGGGTTCTTATGAGGATGAAGTCCTGTTGGAAAGCAGCAAGTGAAGGGCTTGGCATAAGATGTCTGCAATATCATAACTAACTATGATTATTATTCTAATTGTTGGCTTTGTTTTGGGGGATGGCCAACTACTCCAATTCAGAGTAAAGACCTGTCTGAGGGCAGTTTGCTGGCCCACAGGCTTATAGAGACAATCCATCAACATGTTCTCCCTATAACCACACCCACCCCTTGTTCCCAGGGCTAATGAGTAATCTGATAGGCCTTCCTGCCTAGAGTGGAGTGGCCTGCATTTTCTGCTGACCACATTCGATGCCTGTTTATAAGAGCTTTTCCCCGTTGCCCAAGAGAGGCTGACTAGGGAGGAAAAATCAATAGTGCAATGAGGAAACATGCTTTCCTTTCGGCTGTCACCTGGAAAACGTTTTTTGTTTATCATGTGTCTTCAAGTGTTATTATTTTTTTTTTCTTCAGATCTCAAGGGTTGAAAGTGACTTTCTGGGCCATTGTTTGCTCATAGAATGACCAAATGATGCAGAGTATTATTGCCATTCTTCTATCTGCTCCCTTTTCCCAACACACAACCTCACTACCCTCGGGTGAGGCTTAAAGAAGGTGGGGCAGCCTTCTCGACCCAGTATATTCATTATTTGTAAGATAAACAGCCACCATTTATGGAGGCCTTCAGTGCCCCAGGTGCTATGCTGGACCCTAACTTATTACTGAACAGAATATTCACAGTGGCCTTGGAAGGTATGGCAGCGTCCTAGGGGACAGGAGGAAGATATGTAGCCTCAGAGAGGTCAAGTGACTTTTTTCAAGCCACCCTGCCAGCAAACACCAATGCAGGGATTTGGACTAAGTCTAATTATCTGATTGGGTTTATATTTCAGTATAATCTTGTGTTATTTATAGTTGAGAAAAAGGATGGTGAAGTCTGTCATCCTAGTACTTGACTTTAAAGCCCCCTGGAGTCTTAACCTATCTTGAAAAAGGCCTGTCATCCAGGCACATGGGCTAAGGGCATTGATAAATCCATGAAATCTTTTAGAAGCTTATAGGGATCCTCTGGGGCTTTGGGCACTTGACTTTGAATTAGAAGAGGCCCAGGGGGGCAGTAGCATCACTGTCCCTTGTCATGGACTTGCTGTTTCTGCTGGTGTGATGTCAATATCAGCCATTCCTTTGGATTCCCAACTTTGGGCTGCACCTGTTGCCACATTTGGCATGTGGACTGTGATAGATACATACCTTGGAACATCCCTAGAGGACCAGGGTCCTCACAGGTGGCTCTGGGTGGGAGGCTATTTCATGAGACCAACTACTGGGGCACTCCAATCTAGACATCTTCTTAAAGCAGAGTGCAGTGGCAAGCTCACGTGTTCTGATGCGTACAAGCAAAAACCTCAACACCCAATTCCACGATCTGTTGTGACCCAGATTATACAATCTGTAATCTCCATAAGAGTTGGGACCGTATTTGTATTCACCAGTATTATAGGACAGTACCTGGCACATCGTGGACACTCAGTAAATATTTGTTGAATGAAGAAAAATTTGGCAAAGATGATAGTCCACTCTCTGTCCCCTCCTGTGTCCTTTCTATGTAACAAGACACATATCCTGGGGTCCTTAAGTCATGTTGAGCTATGGAAACAGAATTAACCAACAAGAGCATGGGGGAGAGAGAGAGAGAGAGAGAGAGAGAAAGGAAGAGAGAGGGAGGGAGGGAGGGAGAGAGAGAGAGAGAATGTGTGAGTGTGTGTGTGTGAGATTGTGTGTGTGTGTGTGTGTGTGTGTGTGCAGGTGAGCGTATGTAAGTGTAGTTTTTATCTGTCATGAGTCTAGATGCTGCCCTATCTAGCCCTAGTCTGGGGATCCTCCTAGGGGTAGGACCATATTCTAATTTGATGCCAAGCTGGTTAAAGGCCTGGAGAGCCCCCAGTGATGCCACGTGTGCCTCTGGAATTGCATCTGCTGCTTGTAGGTGAAGACTCAGGTGACCAAAAAAAGGTAGTCGGTGGTGCTTTTGTGATTTAGCAGTGAAAGAGCTACTGGCAGCCACAGTTTGCCTAAAGGGGAAGAGTGTGTGGTTTTCTGTTATATTTTGCTTTCAGATCACTCCAACTTTAGTTTTCCTGCTTTTCATTCTTAGTCAATATCAGATCCTCCTTTACCTCTTTTCCGTTTTGGTTAATTTTAGTGGATTATCCCTGCATCTTAAATAATTGCATCCTTTTGCTTCCTTCCACTCAATTAAATTGTGCGCACACAAGTGTGTGTTTATGTGTGTGGGGTGTGTGTGTGCATTTTGTGTGTATGTATTTGTAATTATAAGCTTTATCTAAGGAAGATTTAAACATGTGAACCACACATGAACAATGCACAAACTAAAGAGAAAATTGCTTGTCATAAAGTTAGAATTACATCTTTGAATTTTCTTCATGAATTTTTTTTCTTGCCCTGTCTTATGGTGCTGAGTGAATGTGTTTTAAGGTCTTCAAACTATATCATGAGAAAATTAAGGAGAAAATATATAAAACTGCCCCCACTTTGCCCAGGAGAAACTAAGATACAAATAGATTAAGATAACTGTCTGGCTGGACACGGTGGCTCACACCTGTAATCCCAGCACTTTGGGAGGCCGAGACGGGCGGATCACGAGGTCAGGAGATCGAGTCCATCCTGGCTAACATGGTGAAACCCCGTCTCTACTAAAAATACAAAAAATTATCCAGGCATGGTGGCGGGCGCATGTAGTCTCAGCTACTTGGGAGGCTGAGGCAGGAGAATGGCGTGAACCCGAGAGGCAGAGCTTGCAGTGAGCCGAGATCACACCACTGCACTCCAGCCTGGGCGACAGAGCGAGACTCTGTCTCAGAAAAGAAAAGAAAAAGGTAACTGTCCAATTTAAACAGCAAAGAAATAGAAGTATGTCTTGGATTAAAATACAACAACAATTTATCTGACTTTGGGCAGTTAAAATTATCATTAAAGAAAATAATATGTTTACTTTAGTAGTAACTTTGCTTTTCAATGTAGTAACATTTGACCAACACAGTCTAGACATTTTATTTTTAGTTTGAATCCCTATTAAGTGAAATGATGTTGACAATAGTTAACAATTCATGAATGCTTGTAATGGGGGAAGTCCGTGATTTTGAGGTGAGACTGGCACTGCTGCTGAATTAGAGTTTATTGATAGCAATGAAGAAAATATTGCATTCACACCTATACAGTCTCATTAAATAGCATTTTTCCTTTGAAATGATTCATAAATGATACCTTGTAATCTGTTAGAGTTCCATGCCTCCTACTCATGTAAGGCTGTTTATTTTTGGTCATCAAACCTAATGAAGTTTTAGGAGTCTTACTCTACTCTTAAATAAATTGTGAGATGCAATGATGCAATGGATAACTAGTGTGATTATCCACATGATTTCAGTACAGAGGGCCCCGAGCTATGTACATAGACACACCAGCTCTTCTATTCTTTTTTTTTTCTTTTTTTTTTGAGATGGAGTCTCACTCTGTGACCCAGGATGGAGTGCAGTGGTATGATCTCAGCTCACTGCAATCTCCACCTCCTGGGTTCAAGCAATTCTTGTGCCTCAGTCTTCCAAGTAGCTGGGATTACAGGCACGCACCACCACACCCAGCTAATTTTTTGTTTTTAGTACAGAAGGGGTTTCGCCATGTTGGCCAGGCTGGTCTCGAACTCCTTGCCTCATGTGATCCACCCGCCTTGGCCTCCCAAAAGCTCTTCTATTCTTAATGAAGGCTTTGCAGAGATGGGGAAAAGCCTTCACAGTGAGAACAACAGGCCTGACCCTTATCCCCAAAAAAGCTCTGCATCCTTGGATCTGTCTGAGCCTTCTGAACATTAAGATGTTTTTAGCTGTTCTGTTTTTATTGGAAATAAAAGTAAACTAAATGGTTTTACCCACCTTCTAGTGGTTAAAGAGTTGCTGTAATTTCTTTAGCCTTTTCCTGAAAAACTCAAGGACATCCGTCATTATGCTGGCCAGGGATGTACTGACACTTGCGAGCTACTAAGGCTGGCCGGGCTATAGTCCTCTACGCTGAATGGCTTCAGGTTGCTGTGCCTTTTCATTTTGTTTTCTGTATTTTTTTCTCCCCCCATGACACAAGTGGTGCTTGAGATGATTTTAATGGCTTTGTGAGGTGGGTTTAGATTTAGATCGTATTGGATTGGTGCAAAGGTAATTGGGGTTTTTGCCATGCTTTTTTTTTTTCTCATTTAACTTTTTTTTAAAATTTTTTTATTTTTATTATTATACTTTAGGTTTTAGGGTACATGTGCACAATGTGCAGGTTTGTTACATATGTATCCATGTGCCATGTTGATTTCCTGTACCCATTAACTCGTCATTTAGCATTAGGTATATCTCCTAATGCTGTCCCTCCCCCCTCCCCCAACCCCACAACAGTCCCCGGAGTGTGATGTTCCCCTTCCGGTGTCCATGAGTTCTCATTGTTCAATTCCCACCTATGAGTGAGAACATGCGGTGTTTGTTTTTTTGTCCTTGCGATAGTTTACTGAGAATGATGTTTTCCAATTTCATCCATGTCCCTACAAAGGACATGAACGCATCATTTTTTATGGCTGCATAGTATTCCATGGTGTATATGTGCCACATTTTCTTAATCCAGTCTATCGTTGTTGGACATTTGGGTTGGTTCCAAGTCTTTGCTATTGTGAATAGTGCCACAATAAACATACATGTGCATGTGTCTTTATAGCAGCATGATTTATAGTCCTTTGGGTATATACCCAGTAATGGGATGGCTGGGTCAAATGGTATTTCTAGTTCTAGATCCCTGAGGAATCGCCACACTGACTTCCACAATGGTTGAACTAGTTTACAGTCCCACCAACAGTGTAAAAGTGTTCCTATTTCTCCACATCCTCTCCAGCACCTGTTGTTTCCTGATTTTTTAATGATGGCCATTCTAACTGGTGTGAGATGGTATCTCACTGTGGGTTTGATTTGCATTTCTCTGATGGCCAGTGATGATGAACATTTCTTCATGTGTTTTTTGGCTGCATAAATGTCTTCTTTTGAGAAGTGTCTGTTCATGTCCTTCACCCACTTTTTGATGGGGTTGTTTGTTTTTTTCTTGTAAATTTGTTTGAGTTCATTGTAGATTCTGGATATTAGCCCTTTGTCAGATGAGTAGGTTGCAAAAATTTTCTCCCATTCTGTAGGTTGCCTGTTCACTCTGATGGCAACAACCGCAATTACTTTTGCACCAATGTAATACATGGATATGACCCACCTTCTACCACAGTCATGAAGAAGATTCCCTGGGGATCATGTTAAATGCAGACTCTGATCCACTAGGTCTGGGATGGGGCTGGAGATTCTGCATTTTTAACAAGATCCCACATGATGCTGCTGCCCTGGCCCCTTGTGACTCAAGGTTTGATTTACAGATCGGCAGCATGGCCCCCCGCAGGAAGCTTGCTGGAAATGCTAGCTCTAAGGTCTTTTCTGAACCTGCTGTCTCTGGATCTGCAGTCACAAGACTCCCAAGTGATCCCTAGACACATTAAAGTTTGGGAACCGCCGACCTAACACACTGCTGGAGACCACACCTTCACACCTTGCCTAGAAGCAGGGTTCCCATTTCTTGGATTCCAAACCACTTCCAAAGAGCTTGTGGAAGGATGTTTCCAGACCTGGGCATGTCCTTTCTTGGGAACACCTTTAACGTCTCCAGGACTTTCCATTCCACTATGTGCCCACCTCTGTCCCTGTTAAGATCCTTAAGCTTTATTAAGACCTTGGTCCTCTGCATATTAGCTCCACTGTCTGCATTCTTTGAGACAGACGCCAGTGGCTGGAGCATGGCTGGAGAAGGGACATCGATCTTTCTTAGTACTGCTGCTCCCAGAGGATATAATTTGCTTGATAGATGTGTTCTGGCTGCAGCTACTCAGGGTAGAGTGAGGGATTGTGCAAAAGCCTGGGTGCACCAGGCTTTAGAAAAATTGCCATGAGGATAATAAAACCCGAAAGACAACAAGATGAGGAAGGAAGGTGCTCTGTGGTGTACCTGGTCCTATTGCCCTGTGGCCGATTATGTGAGAAAAAATAGGAGTCAAGGTTCTGGGGTCTTACAGAGTGGGGGTGTGTGGCCATCACAATGTCAATCGCACCCTGTGGGTGGCAGAATATATTTCAGAGGTGGCTGCAGCCATATCCCTCATCCACCTGCTTTTCTATAGTAAGAATTTGCCACTACCCAATCAATGGGTGGAGTCATTTCCCCTCCCTGGAATCCAGACTGACCTTAGGACTCACTTCTAACTGGAGATGACACTACACAACTTCTGAGACTAGGTCGGAAAAAGCCACTGAGCTTCTGCCTTGTTCTGGGATACCCGCTGTGGAGGAAGCCAGTAGCTATGAATAATTCTGACCACCTTGAGCCCACAGTGCTGGAGAGGAAGGTTTTTTCTGGGGGTGGGGGTGGGGTTCCAGATCCTTTATTTTCAGAGCTTGCAACAGTTGGTTAGCAATGCTAGCTAAGCTGGTATAATCCAAAGGCCATCCACCTTTCTCTTTGGGCACTCAACCAACAGAATCTCTTTCTTACAAACAAGATCATTGACCAGTTAGGATCTGTCTCAATGTGTGTGTGGGAAGAAGTTCTCTCCCCCACACTTTTCCCAACAAGATGCAACTCAAGTCCATAACACAGCAACTAGTCATTTCCAGTATCACTGATTCCCCCCACCCCCAGAATAGGAAGTTGAGGTAAGAGGGGAGAGACTGTGTCCTGTTATAAGAAAAACAACAGCAGGGGTTCCAGCTCCTGCCAGGGTTCCAGCTAACAGCCTGGTCAGTGGACAGCCATTGACTGTGCCCACATGAGAGATTCTAAGTGGGAACTACCTAGGCGATGAGCCCCTCTCAATTTCCTGATCCACAAATTCATGAGCAAAATAAAATGTTTTGAAGTAATTTGTTATGTAGCTACAGAAACTGGAGTATTCTGAAGCTTTAGTTATCAGAGATACACTCTATATTCTTAAAAACATCCTTCAAGTAAAATTTATTTCATTTCATTTCATTTCATGTCTTAAAAACAATTGGGAGCAGGGAGTATGTTGTCACAAAATCAAACAAAGCCCGAAAACTGTCTGGTAAAAATATGCAGCTTTAGGCTAGAGTAAAATGATAATAGTAATACAATTCTAGTTTTTGTTTCTCTTCTGTCAGGCCCTACATATATATTTCATTGTTTAACTTTCATTCCAACTCTGTAAGGTGTGTCTATTTTAGAGATGAAGAAACTGAGGTTCAGAAAATGTTAAAGGACTCATCATGTGCCACATCAGAGCTGGGATTTGAACACTGCTGGACCTGACTCTAGAGCCTGTCCTGCAGTGGGCGGAAGAGCTGTTAATGAGAAGAATTAAATTACAGGATGTCCTGTCCTTGGATCCAAGGGTTTGGGACCCTTAGGTATCATTTAGTTCAATGCTGGGGACTCCTGGCCCGTCAGGGCCACCTAGGGGAGTGTTTTAAAATCCACATTACCAGACTCTGTTCACTTGGAGTCTTAGGTCTGTGGTAGGGTGTTTTCTAGAAGGTTCTGACTCTTCTCAAATTGAAGTCTCTGATTTAGTTCAGCCTCCCCCACTGCAGAGGCCGTGGGAGGGGAAGCAGTTTGCTCCACAGCATGGAGCAGCTCAGTTGGCGAGCTGGGGCAGAGAGCAGAGGGGCAGAGAGCTGGGGAAGAGAGCAGTGGCAGAGAGCAGCTGGGGCAGAGAGCAGGGCAGACAGCTGATGCCCAGAGAGGGTGCTCCTCCATGCTGCTCTAGAGGAATTTTGGAGGGCTGATAGAAGTGAGGGGATGCAATAGGGATTCTGTAATAGAAGTGCTCCAGATTTAGGGTTGGTGAAGGGTTGACTGGGTTCTGTGATGATGGCACTGCAGGAGTCTGTTCAGTCATCTGGCAAATAGCTACAAGCAATGCCTGTGTGCCAGGCAGAGGTGCTGGGGGCCCAGTGCTGAGCAGAACAGTCATGGGTACCAGGCTTTTTGAAATTACATAAATACACAGACTTTTAGGACTTAAAACCTCACAGTTAGAGGAGGCAGGGAGAGAAGGGGGAAGGGAAGGAGGGAGGGAGAGACAGGGAGAGAGACACAGAAGATGGGTGGATTTTAGGTCTCTTAGATACGCAATAGAATTGAGAGTCAGGCTGATCAAAGTGAGAATCAGTGTCGCCTGTTCAAAGTCCCAAATAGATGTTAACTTCTGTGGTCTCTGAGTGCCTACAGTGGCCCAGCAGTGCTACTGGGCTCTGGAGTGGCTCCTGCCCTCCAGAGTGACACTCTGGAGTGACAGCCCTGGAGTGGCTCCTGTCCTCACACCCTCACAGGGGAGCTGAAGCTGCAAACAGAACATGCTCATACAACGTCCCAAATCTGGGATAGAAACTGGGGCTGTGGGACTCCTGATTCTGTCTGGAGACTGGGTTGGCTTTAGGGTGACCAACTATCCTGGTTTTCTCAAGATTGAGGGGTTTCCTGGGATATTGGACTTTCAGCGCTAAAACTGGAAAAGTTATGGACAAACCAAGACTGCTGGCCACCCTAGGGGGTTTCCTAGGAGAAGGTCAGCTTTCTCCTCCTCTCCCACTCCCCTGCGCTCCTCATCTTGGATCATGGAACTCCTTTTCCCAGAAGCCCAAACCAGAAACCTAGGAATCAGCTTCAGCCACTCCTGCCCACGGGTTCTCCATGCTATCCATTTCCTCTCCAATCTGCTAGTCTCTCTTGCAGGGACAGCTGCCGCAACCCCAGCACCTCCCACCTTGACTTCTCTTCTCTCCTCTGAGTCCCATCGTCACCATGGTCAGGGCTGCCATTTTGAATTGGAATTCCCATTCCATGCTCCTCTGCCAAACCTCTGCTTGGCTCAAAATCAAAGTTCTCTAGCCTGGCACTCACAGCCCCAAATGACTTGGCTTCTTTTGCCCTCTCCAACTGCATCTGAAGTGGTGCTGAACTTAGTTCCTCAGGTAAAGACTGGCTGGAGAGCTGGGAGGTGGCCTGATGGCTGAGATCTGAAAAAGCAAACCCCTGCATCTCTGCCACTTTCTTCCCCCCAGTTTTTCTCTTGGCAGTGACTGCTTTTCATTGCCCAACCAATGAAGACAGCACACGGGCAGCTGTGCCAGTTACTCCTTCCCTTATGTTCCACCTCAAACCTATTTTGTTTTCAAGAGACCATGCTGCTGCCCTGGGCTTGCCCTATTCTGACTTCAGTTTCCAGTTTACTTTGGAACCCCAAGTCCTTGGAGTCTTTGTACACACAAAGCTACTCCCTTATGCATGGAATTTGTTCTTGCTGGCAGGTGGTGATGGAAGAGTCTGCAAAGTCTCAGTGATTCTTTCAGTCCTTCCCAAGCCTTTGAACCAGCTGAGAACTGACAGCAGGGCCTGTCTCTTTCCCCTTCCCCAGCAGGCTGGATTCCCACCCTGAGGGTGCATAGAAGGGGGGCCTCCTTGGGAACTTCCCGCAGCAACAGAACGCTCAACCTTCATGTACTTTTCTTTTTATGTTTCAGTTTTACAGAGTTTTTGGATCCGTTCCAGAGAGTCATCCAGCCAGAAGAGATCTGGCTCTATAAAAATCCTTTGGTGCAATCAGATAACATACCTACCCGCCTCATGTTTGTAAGTACCGTGATTTCATTTCTTATTTGACTGCTCTCTCAAAGATGAACCAAATGGGTTTTTATCTTTGTTTTTCTAACCCTGAAGACAGTGGGTGGCCTGAGAGAAAGAGAAGGTGAGCAGCCCATCAAATTAAAATCCAGTTCCATGTCATGATAAGAGCTGCTTGGTCATGTGAGAAGTAGTCTGTTAGAAATGCTCATTCCCTGGTACCACAAAGAAATAGCACTCGAACATAAATTTAATTCTGTCAGCAAGACAATTTTTACTTTCTGCAGAAAGGGCGCTCATCGCAGATGGAATAATGGCGAGAACAGGCTTGAACAAAGGAGGGAGGCAATTTTTATCCCTTATGCAGCCTGTCCCTGCTACTGTGTCCCATCTCCATTGGCTGGAGCTGGACCTCACAGTCTAAACTAATACCCGATTGGCTAACAGCTTAAAACTTTCTTAAATAGGTAAAGGCAAGGGAGAACAAAGGAAAAGAGGAAGTTGCTTATGAAAGATTTAAAGAAGTAATGACATTTCCAAATAAGGAATGGGCATAAGCTATAAGCTAAGATTTGCCTCAGCCTGTCTAGACATGCCTGAGTAAGCCAAAGCAACTAACTGGGCTAAAGTGTAAGAACTAACAGTTGATAGGAGGCTTTAGAGTAAGAAGCTATTATTCCTAGTGCCTATTTTATTTTTAAACTAAGACGAGCTTTGAAGAGGAACTTTTCTACTTTCTACAAGTCATTGCCCAATATTGTGGAATGAGAAAGGACTTGCTTGTCTGGGCTATGCTGAGTTACAATAAAAGAAGACTAGAAGCCAGTGATGAGAATTTTCTGTCCCCTCTCTTTTTAGGATAAGCCTTGATTCTGCCAAATGAAGGTATCCAGATAGCTCTGTTTAAACCTCTTTTCTGGTTTTAGCTGGTCAGTTGTTGGCCACTAATAAGACCACCTGTGCCTCAACCTCTTGAGAGTGTCTTGTGTCTCTCTCCTTCTAGAATAAATGGGCAAGCACCCATAGAGCTGGTGAATATATTGAGATAAATTTTACCTCTCCCACCCCCAATGCCACATGGCAATTGCCACATGGCAGTTGTAACCTTTTACATTTCGCTGCCTATATGCCAGGCTTTTTGAGGAGAGCTTAAGAAATGATGGTCTAATTTAATTCTACCCAGCATCCCAGTGAGGAAGATGTCATTATTGTCCACATTTCACAGATGCAAAACTGCATTCCAAGAGAGATGAGGGAACTTACCCAATGTCACACAGCTAGTGAGCACAGCACCAGGTTCTAGCAGCCAGCTCTTGGAGCTCAGCTCTCAGCCAAGAGGCTGCCCTGAGAGTTGGGGGCAGAGTGTCTGGGACTCCTTGCTGATGCTAATGAAGCCCTGGAGAATTGGAGGATTACCATCAAACCTTTCTAGAACAGAGGAAATATTTAAGCCCCTCTTTGTTGTGGAACGATAATGTCACTTTTGGATGGGCAGCCTCCCAGCACTTTGAAGGTTATTCCTGTTGACCTGCCATGGTGTCTCGTGCCTCTCTGGGAACTGCTCCAGAAACTTCATAGACATACAGGGAACATTTTTTTATTTTGAAAGAAATCCTTCTGATTTTACAGAGGAAATTTTGTTAATTAGTGATGATTGGAAAGATCTGTGTTTTTGCAAACTCTTGGAAATGCCCATAATGCCAGCGAGCATTAAAGTATTATTTTAATTGCTTCTTAGTAATTACTTTTCTACTGGAAAGTAAACTGGATTTTTATAAATCTTAGGGAAACTGACAAATTAGGGTGGTTGTGAGTAGGGAATTACTTACACTTGACTATTAAAATGAGGCTTTTTTCATTTCTGCCGTAACTCAAATATTCTATAAATCCTAGAAATAAAGGAAGCAGTGTATGTGTAATGAGTTTACTCAATGGCTTTAATAGGGAGAAGCTTCTATTTATCAGTTACTCCTATTTTTCATAACATTTTACATTTCATGTGTTGTAAAAACACAATTTGGAGATGAATGTTCATATGGGTTGTGTGAGAAATCTGTGGCTGTGTCCTAGATTTATGAACAATGGATTGTTTTGAAGTCTAGATACAAATGCCACAAATATTCTGGCTACAGACATAAATACGATGGAGCAATTTGCATGCTGGCGGTGGTAGAAATTAGTCAGTAGAGGGCTTATTCAGTGCTGGGGTTCTCAGAGAACAGAAGGATATTCAGCTACACATACTGATTCATACCCTCTATTCTCCTAATGAAATAAGTTCAACCTTTTATTTCATTAATAGCAGTTGATGAATTTCATTCATTTGGTCACACAATTCAGTACAATTCCATAATAAACACAAGGAAAGCAGTAGATACATTTATAATACCTATAACACAAAGATGAAAAATATTTTGTCACCCCATAAAAAAGATTTGTTCTCCTGGGTTTTAAGAATTTAATATAAGGCATTATATTATTTTGGTCTTTTAAAACCTTCAGATTTTAGTAGAAGAATTGGTAATAGAACATCCATTTTCACTGATGTATAAAATGGCTTGATTTTCTTTGAAAGCTCACATTTTTTTATTTTTACATAAAAAAATCCTGGGGTCTCCTTTAATTTTGGTTGGAATGTTTTAATCTAAAGATGAACTTTCTAACTTTCTTACCAAGGTGTTTTTTAAAGGCAGCTGGCATTGACTTGGATTTTTTTTTTATTGGATAATTAATGCTTCTAGAGTCATGTGTGTGCAAGTTAGAGGAGCCAACTGGGCAAATGTAACAAGAAAATTAACAGAATAATGGCTAGGGGATTAAGTGCAGAGTAAATGGTAATAATGTCACTGGAAGCCTCCTAACTTGCACTTTCGCTGTGTGTGGCACCATTAGCTCAGGTGATGTCTGTCACCCTGAAAGTTGGGTGTAGTTGGAACTGTTTGATTCCAAGAGCTTGTTTCCCTTGACAACCCAGTGTTCCTGTTGACCAGAGAGACTGGCTGAGAATTCTTTTCAGATGCACTCAAAAGTCTTGCTTAACATTTCTGGGGTATGCCCAAGGCCTTTATGGGAAGGCTGCTTCCTCATTCAAAAGAGGTACCGGTTTCTTGCTGAGTGTGAGGGGTTTATCAGAAAATTTTTTAAAACCTACTTTTTGTGTAGGACAACTTAATCGGTATTAGTTGTTGCTTTTTGGTACACTTTTTGTTGTCTATAGTAGTTGTGTCTTTGTACATTCAGGGGACATTTTCAGGGAGCCTGCTGTGGGTGAAGAAAACCATAGGGGCTATAGGGGATGAGAAGTCCAATGAGTCTTGGGATGTACCCTCAGGGACCTTCCAGGATCCCTGGTACATTAAGATGGTACTCTAATACAAAATGGAATCTGAAAAGGGCCAGAGGAAAGGCTCAGGTAAACTTCTAGGGAAGTTATTCATCATCATCATCATCATCGTCATTATCATCTACAACAGTAAACATTTCTTGAATTCAGGGGCTGTGCTTATCACTTTATAAAGAACATCTCAGTTAATCTTCAGAATCCTTTGAGGTCAGCACTTTTGTTATCTCATGTCAGTGGAGAAAACAAAACTGTGGAAATTATACAAGATTATACAACCGTCAGTGGCTGAACCAGGATCTGAGCACTGGCTGTGAGTGCAAACTCTCACTTGGAGGCACTCTGCTGTGATGCTTCCTTGGTGATTGGTTAGGTGGAGAGGTGTGTAAAGGCAGAGAAATGGAGAGTGAGCCTGTGTGGGTCCTGTCAATAGGAGTTTGTTTGGAGTATCTACGCGTAAGGGCTAAGAAGGGGTCAGGGATAGAGCTAGACTGGGGGTAGCTTTGGATTGGTTAATTACAAGCTAATTCAGTGGATGGTTATGAAACACTTGCCATGAGGAAAGATGAATAAGATATGGTTTCTAGTCTAGGGAGGGGCACAGACATGAACACAAGGTGAACAGTTCAGCATCACTAAAAAGCCTTGAGGAATAGGTAAGATTCCGTAAGAAGTTTAAGGAATGATAGGTTTTGCAAATTTTTTTCCTTGGCTTCCAAAAGAAATCCACCCAAGGCCTATTCTTTGCCCTCTTCTTTTTGCTTCGACCGTAATATGTCCAGAAGATTTATTCTCATAGACTATTACTGATAGATACTGCGTTGATTTGATGCCAGGGTTTTCTATTCTGGGATACGATGCTTCTAAGGAAGGCAGAAATAAAGTCATTTTGGGGAGGAAGAAGGAAGAAAAAGAGACAAGGCTGGATCATGATAGACAGTTTAATTTTTAGGCTCTTTTTAAGAGTCTTAGACAGCTCTTTTATCTGTGATGGGATGTAATTGTTTACCCAGAGCAGGGCCTTTTCCAAGTGTCTGAGTGTCTTAAAGTTGTCTTTATAATCACCCTGCAGCACACCTTTCTGTCAAATGCCAGAAATGAAGGCACTTTGGGCCCATTGTTTTGTTTTGTCTGATGTGAATGAACCCCAGTGACAAGCTCCTCTCTGGCTAACACTCTCGCATCGAGGCTGCTCTGGCTTCGATCCCTTCTGGTTGTTAGAAGTCCTTGGCGTCCTCATGCCCTCCCCCATCAAACACACTGTTCCACATTTTGTGGTTTCCCAGAAGCGCCCCGGCAGTATGGTGCATGGTGCCTTACATCAGCAGGTGGGGATGACTCACTTTCTGGGTGCAGCACTGGCCAGGAATTGGCGCCCCTTCCTGTGTTGATTCATGGTGGATGCTTCATAACTTAGTTTGTCATTTAGGGTATGGTCAGGGTGCCTGGGAGAATTAGGCTCCCTCTTCTCTCCCCAACCTCCTCCTGCTACTCAAAGGTGCACACTACTTAGATCTAAGGGTGCAGGTGGGCTTGAACTGAAAATGCATCAATCCTATGTGTCTGGTGACAAGATCCTGATACCCTTTTAACAGTCTTTTCCAGAAAATAATGAAATACTAGTCAATAACCAGCATTTGCCGGATGCTAGCTCTCTGTTGGATCCTGTTGGTGGGCAGTTGGTGTGGGCTCCACAGTGGCCTACCAGGGGTCAACTCCCAGCTTTGCCACTCACTAGCTATGCAAATTAGGAAGATCACCTCCCCTCTTAGCACCTTACTTTCTTTATCTGTGAAAGGTGTCTTTAAGAACATGTCCCATCAAGCTCTAGAGAGCATCAAATGGGGGTGACAGACCTTTGGCACTTCACCTAGTGTGTGGCACCTAATCAGCATTCCATAACTATTAGTGAACTGAAATCCTGCCAATAATACTTGCCATGGATATTATTATCATCATACCCATTTATAGATAAGGAAACTGAGAATCAAAGAGGTTAAGTGACTTGCTCAAGGACAAAGAACAGATAAGTGTCAGGAGCTAGGGCTGAACTCACCTCTCCTCAATCTGAGTCCATTCCACACATTTTTTTTGGACAGAGCTCTGCCTTCCCAGCCTGTGGAATACATACAAAACTAGCCACATTCCAGATCCTGCTTAATGATACATATGCTATCTCTTTATGTGGGCACTGTGCAGTACAATTAGTAACTTTAAAGATGGTGTTCAATATATAATTTCTGCCAGCCTCAGTTTCCACATCTGTAAACTAAAGCTTTTGGGCTAAGGGAATCACCGAGATTCAGGACTCCAACCCAGGAGCACGGCAACCCAGTCTGGGAGTCTTGGTCCCACTAGCTGTATGCATTTGTGTGTTCACTCATCTGAGTTTTAGTTTGGTTATTTGCACAATGGGAATAATATTTTCCATAACAGAGTAGTTAGAAGATTGGAAAGTGTGAGGAAAGTCCTTAACACATAGTAGGTTCTTAAGATATGACAGCTGTCACTGAAATTTCTATGGCTTATCTATGACCTGGAAACAAGCCTCCTTACCTTTCCTTTTTAACTTGGAAAAAAAGCATGCACTATATTTTATTTAATGTTTACTTTCTAGGGTAGGAACTGTCTAACATTGTAGTCAAAAGTGCAGAGCCTAATTTAGATGGTCTGGGTGCAAATCCTCATTTTACCACTTGATTAGTTATGTGACTTCTGGCAGATTGCTGAACCTCTCTGTGCTTTATTTTCCTATGCATTAAGTAAGAAGCCTTTTCCACATAGGATTGCTGTGAGAAGTGAATGAGTTAATTTGCCTGGGGTGCCTAGAGTAGACCATAGTCTTTAGTAAGTTCTCAATACACGTTAGCCTTTGTTATTCTAATGTAGGTATGTACATTCAGCAGCCCCATATTCATAACAAGTGAGCAGAACTCAAGTCCAAGAAGGGTTCAATATGTTCTCTGAATTCTGCAGCAGTGTTTGGCTGCAATTCTTTGTTTTCTCTCAGGTCTCATTTAATAAGCTTTGACCACTCCCCATCTTCCTACCCTGGGCTCATCCTAGGATTTCCTAGGATTTGATTCTTTTAAAATTAGCCATGGAAACATTAACAGAAGAGAAAACAATACCAAGGGAGATTTTGCTTGCTCATGTTTTTCCTCCACCTCTGCCCATGTGTGGAGGTACAAGGGACCATCCCCACCTTACGTCCCTCTGTCCATCTTCATCTGCTCCCCTGGCCCGGGCAGCAGAACCTCAGCTACCAATGGCCTTTGTCCAAAGAGTAGAATGCTAATGCACTGGCCTCGATTCAATCTGCTTTGCTGAGTAAAAGTGAGGTGGTGGGGTGCTTACTCTCTTCATTCCTCTTTTACCCAGTTCAGAGGTGTTTTGCCCCAGGAGGAAGATGTTTTCCTAATGTGTTGGCTTCTGAAGTTCACCTCTTAATTCCAACTTTCATTAAAAAATGTTTGTATACACGGGGGTAAATGATACATGTAACTATGTCTCTATCCATCCTGATTCATGGACTGTGCTGCCCAAGGATATGGCAGATACATTTCCAGGAGAAGAATGAGACACCGGGGCCCATTGCTTTTAGGATGAGAGGAGGAAACAAACCACATCTTGCAATCACACAGACACCTCTGCTGCAGCAACTCTGGGGTGGGAACCATGGCACTTTGAAGGCTGCATTCCCTTGCCTGGTAAGCCCTTGATGTGGGGAGCCTTGGGCCCTCCTAGGTGCTTAGCACTGGCTCAAGAGCAGTTGATAGTGGTCCTAGAAAAGATACACCTAGGAAAGTTGCAGCATGAGTTAAATTAAGTCCAGCCTTGTTGGAGAAGTGGGGGTGAGGGTCCAATTAGTAAGAGGCAAGTTGAGGCAGGGAGCAGTTCCAAAGGAGACCGCTGGGTCATCAGGCCATGAGCTTGGAGTCATTGGGCAGCTCTAATGAATTCTTCAGCCTGCACACCTGGCCTTGATCCTGAGCACCTCCCACCTGGCACCCACATCTCCTATGTGGGCAGTGACTTTCTGCTCTGGAATTTCCTTTGGAAGCCTCATTGGGAAAGTCATCCCAACTCATATTTTTTTCTGGGGTTTCATTGTTGCCTAACCTTAAATTATACCAGCTGGGATTGTCTTGAAATGTTTCCTTCAGAACCATGTTGTTCTCCTATATAAACGCTGACTTGGTGGAGTCATTACTGGGTTATCCACTATTTAGTGAGTTGCTTTCTCCTATTTGGGAGCACATTGCCTGGTCTGTATGCAGTGCTTAAAGGGACAGAAAACAGGAAGGTAAGCTGGTAGCCTTCATGTTTGGATTTGGAGAAACGAGGACTTCTTTGGCCTTGACCATAACATTGGACTTTAGTAAATGGTGCTTCAGTTCTTGTTCTTTAAGAGCTAAATGCATGAGTCAAAAGTCTAAGGCATAATTCTCAATCATCAGCATCAGTACCATTTGAGATACTGTTAAAAATGTACATTTCTGGGCTGGGCGTGGTGGCTCATGCCTGTAATCCCAGCACTTCAGGAGGCTGAGGTGGCGGATCATGAGGTCGGGAGATAGAGACCATCCTGGCTAACACGGTGAAACTCCGTCTCTCCTAAAAAAGTACAAAAAATTAGCTGGGCTTGGTGGCGGGCGCCTGTAGTCCCAGCTATTTGGGAGGCTGAGGCAGGAGAATGGCGTGAACCCAGGAGGCGGAGCTTGCAGTGAGCCGAGATCGCGCCACTGCACTCCAGCCTGGGCGACAGAGTGAGACTCCGTCTCAAAAAAAAAAAAAAGTACATTTCCAGACCAGCTGTATAAGCATGTTTGAGGAAATCAGTACTTTAACAAGCCATGTAGTTATTTAAGTGTGAGAGCTGCCCAATAACTTATGGCACAGACTTACTGGACCTCTTAACTCAGCAGTGTTGCCCTTCTGAATAGTCCCCAGGGGAATCCTCTGCTTTCTCTGTAGCAGTTCTGAATCTCCTTTCATGCATCTTCCCTTTAGCACCTGAATACCCTCCATGGTGGCAAGACTTGCTTATTTGACTTTTAAACAGTCCAAATCATTCAGGGCCACAGCTGAATCATCAAACTGGTTACTACCACTTCTGGTCAGAAAGAAATGGTGGCAGGTAAGGAGAGGGCTTTTTTCATGTCTCATACAAATGGCCTCTGAAGACAGTTCCCAAAGAGGAGTCCCGGAGATAATTTGAGCTCTAGCAGTCTGGTTGTAGTAAAGTTGTGGAGCATCTAAGCCTGCATTCCTTTGGTTAAATTCTGTTTTTATAAAAGAAGAGCTCTTGGCCAACATGGTGAGACCCCATCTCTGCTAAAAATACAAAAATTAGCTGGGCGTGGTGGTGCACACCTGTAGTCCCAGCTACCCAGGAGGCTGAGGCAGGAGAATTGCTTAAACCCAGGAGGTGGAGGTTGCAGTGAGTGGAGATCACGCCACTGCACTCCAGCCTGGTGACAGAGTGAGACTCCATCTAAAAAAATAAAAAATACATTTAAAAAAGAAGAGCGTCTTCCAGCCATGCCTTAGTCCCATCAGGAAGCCCCTCTCCAAAAAGTGATGTCTTACTAGAGCAGAGAGAGAGATTTCCAGAATTATGAACACTATTGGTCAACAGTTACACCCCAGCCTTCCCACCACTGACTGCTAGGCCAATTCTGGATTTGTGAGATGTTCTGTCTCTTCTGATATTGTTATCCTGAGATGTTATAGTCATGAGGAAGTAACATAAATGCCTTTTATATGGTTGGTGGAAGGTTTAAAAACAATTTAGTAATTACAGAAAGCTGGAATAAAGATTCGATATGGGAATGGAAACCTTGTCCCCAAATCCTAGCCTCGCCCCTCTCCAGGTGCGTGTTCCCAGGCACATCACCTAGTCCTCAAGCCTGGAGGAGGCAGTCACAGAGTTATCATGAGGATGTAAGAGGCTCCTGGACTTGATAGTACCTAGCATGGTTTCCTCCTCACAGTAGGTTTTGTAATGAGTGTTGGTTGCATCTGAATCCCACCAGTTTAATGCATTAAGTCTTAGTTGAGCATCTGTGTGGAGGAAAGGGGATAGAGGAAGGGAAGAGGAGAGTCTTTATACAAACGGACTAAACTCTGCTTTGCAGAAGAGATAAATATTCAACAAAAGAACACCAAAAGGGAATGAATTGATTGACTCTAAGTGAGTCTCAAATGCACTCATGTTTCCAGAGAGATAGGAGTGGGAGGCCAAGGGTTCTTCACCCTTCCACAGAGGAGAGCATGAGGGGAATTACTGGCAGACATGATTCATCGTAATTATAGACTATTCTTTTCCATTTAAAAAGTCACTACTTTAAACATGGCTCTCAGCAATTACAAATCAATTATAACCTACAATCAGATCTTCCATTTTTAAAGTCTGTGTAGTCTCTAAACACAGACATACATCATCTTTTTTTTTGTTTGTTTGAGGTCAGGAGTTCAGTAAGATTATTCAACCAGGGAGTCTAAATGAAGCTAACGGGAACTAATTATCAATCAGCCCTTCTGATAGCAAACTGATGTCCTCATAAGGGATTGTTTGTTATTTCTTCCAGGCAATTTCTTTCCTCACACCCTTGGCTGTTATTTGTGTGGTGAAAATTATCCGGCGAACAGACAAGACTGAAATTAAGGAAGCCTTCTTAGGTAGAGTATTCACAGTTCCTGCTTTAGGGAATGGGGCTGACCTTAATTAGATGATCACATTTAAGAAATCTCAGTTACACCCAACTGATATTTTCTTTTGGTCAAATTAAGCTGGGGAGGAACAAGATAAGATAAAGATAAACTTTAAGCCCAAAGAAGAGCCAATGTGCGGTCCTAAATGAAGGATGTTCAGAGACCGCCCACTGTCGCTGTCCGTTGTGCTGAATGCTCGTAACACCCCATACACACCAGAGAGCTGTGCTGCTCAGGCACAGACTCCGGGTAGCTCTTGGCAGTAAGGCAAAGTAAATCTAAAACTTTGTTGCTTCTGACTGTCCACTCTCACATTTTTGGCTAATAGGCCCACATTGTGGGCAATTCAGAAATCAACCACTGACTCCTCGACCAAACACTGTTGGCTAGAGGCAATAATAGGCAAATGCGGGTGTAAAATAAAATAGATATTACAAACAAGCTCTATAACTCATCTTAAGTTTGAAGATATTTTGGTAGTTAAGTGTTCATTATTATGTGAAGAGTGCTATGATCTTTGTCATTGATTATAACATCATTGTTATAAATTCTTCCCAAGCCGAGCCATGTCTGCAAGGGAGAAGAATTTGACATTTCAGGATTAAATGTGTTTTTCTGGTCTTCATGTTAATCAAATCCTGAGTAAATGACAGCATTAAGAGATAGCCAAAACTACTTGGCTTGTTTAGCAAACAAAATAAACTAACCTATAGCCAGGTTTTCAGCTTTTTGACCACGAGAAAAACCAAATCAGGTTGATTTTTTCTTTTTTTGACACGTCACCTAAAAGTTACCCAAATCCTCAGCCCAAATTTTGTTTTTGGTATGCTATATGGACTTACCATTCAATGGGATAGTAAGTCTGGAAAATGAGAGCCTTCACTTTAGGGTGTGTTTGTTTGTTAATTATTGGGCTTTGGGGAAATGAAAATGTAGCAAAATATGGTCCTTCCTTTTCCATGGTAAGAGAGTGAGTGTGAGAGCTGCATCTAGGGGGTGTGGGACAAGCAGCAGCTTCTGCCCTAAAGCAGCACAGAGAACACTTCCTATATAACCAGGCTCCTATTAGGCCTTATCTACTTGAAAGGAACAGAATCCCTCTCAAATTAGCTCAAATAAATTAGGGGTTTAATTACAGGGCTCTGATAAGCAATCTCACAGACATCCAAGAAAAAGGGGGAAAAGTTCAGAGGCACCTCACAGGGACTGGAATGGGGAGCTGGGCCATCAGGAGGGGAGACCTCCCTCTTGGCTCATGACCACTGCAATGTGCCTTGCCTCTTGTCATCACACTCCCAGCCTGATTCCTCTGCCTCAACTTTGTTTCTGCTGCCCCATGTCTGGTTTATGGGAGGCTTGGGCTTTCAGTGGTGGTGATTTCTGCCACAAATCTGTCTGCCTGTTCAACTTCGATGCCCACCCACCAAGCTTCACTGTGTTTCTTGGTCCAGACTTCCTAGACAGAGTCTCTGGCTCAGCTCATTTCTCCAGCCTGGACACAGAAGCCATGAGTCCCTGGCCAGCCTGTCCATGCCCTCCCTCAGGTCAGGTGTGTACTGCAGGCTGCCCTTGTGTGGCTTGGACTTTTGGTCACAGGTTTCAGTCTCCTCAGCTGAGGTGGAAAAAGGTCACATTCTCCAAGGATGCAGGTAGGTGTCCCTCCACACATGGCTTGAGTGGCCGGGCAGTGTTTGGATGGATATCACCATAGTCTCCAAAAAGTGCTGTTGGGAGCCCCCTCAGTTCATTTGGAAATCCCTTTAGTTCATTCTTTATTCTAGTGGCTCCCCTGGCATGGAGTCTCAATATACGTGACTGTGGGTGAGAACTGTCTTTCATGGTTATGGTTCTCACTGTCGGCTGGGTTTTGGAGTGCAGCTGCTGTCACAGCAGTAAGTAGCTCACAGTTGCCTTCTCCAGACTTTTCATTCTCAGCTAAATCTCCCTTAGGGTGACATTTCAAAATTGAACATCATACTCTGTCTCCTATATGTTAACAGAGAAGGTGGAATTATTGGATGTTCTGTTTGCCTAAATAAATGACAGCCTGCCCTACAAAAATGATGAACAGCCTCCCATTGTGTGTAGAGTTTTTTTTTTAATCACTACTTTTAGGAAGCCTTGGAAGTAGGGGGTGGGAGTGGGTGATCTTTAAAAGCCAAGGAAAGAAAACTGGGTGTAGATTTTCCAGTGTTTCTGGAATTCAGGACTCTATCGACCAGGAGGTTTTGTTCTCAGCATGCTTCTTTACTCAGACTTTAACCCAGGCTTCCAAACCTGGATCCCAAGTGCTGCCCTCATCTCCAGGTAAACAGTGGCCGTGTTTGTGCATCTGGCATTGGATGAGAGGAGTGAGGTTTGCCCCATGCAGCATTGGGCTTGTAGGAATTCAGGCTGCAGAACAGTCAGGTCTGTATAATAGAGAACTCTGTTATAAAAGCACGATAGTGCTGAATTTCCTACAACAACAAAAGTAACAACAAAAGCCCTCTAATCCCCTGGAATGCTTATAACCAGTAGCGTCCTGAGTACAGGCTGCTTACAAGCCGACTCACGGGACATGTTGCTTTAAAATTTTTTATCAGACACAGTATGGTTTTTGACTCTTCTCTCAAACCCACAGTGCTGTGGGATGCTGTAAAAAGAGAACAGCCCTTATGAATCAGACCCACTGGGTTATTGTTAATGAACAAGTATTCCTGATGGGGGCCATTTATTTTCCTGTTTGTCCAGCCTTTCATGGGTCTGATCCCAGCACAGCCTTCTCTCTGGTATCAATGAGGGGCTCCTGCATTGATCCCTGGAGGGTTGTGCTATTCCAATAAAAATATTAAGCAGTTTGGGTTCCTTCTAGAATGCTGAAATGACCTCCATGTTAAACATCATCACCAGCTTCCTACCTTTCTGTTTCCTTCAGGTGTTTGGATTAGACAGGAAAGTTGCCAACTGTAGGTGGTTATATCATATCCATACATTTTCCAGCTCAGCTATTTCAGACTTTTTAAAGAACTGCTCTGTGCTGCGGTAAGCCCACCAGGCTCAGAGGCTGGGGAAGTGATCCATGTGGCTGTGTATGAAGTTCACCAAGATTTACGTGGGGTGATAGGGAATTGGCTAGGGATGCTTGTTCCCAGAGAGGCCATGCTAGGACCAGGATGAGAATGAGTCCAGCCCCACTGGGAAAACAGCAGTGAGCGTGGCAGGCCAGCCCTAACAGAGAAAAGACCACAGTAATTTTGCAGCAATCTCACAACCCATTAATTATCAGGGTTTGTGGAGAGAATATGGCAAAGATATCCCAGACAATTTGCTCTCCCCTCTTGGAGACAGGCCTCTCCACAGCGCTCTGAGCTTGCCAGAGAGAAGGGAAGTTGGCATTTGAGGAAGGAAGGATCTATGTGTTCAGAATGCAATCAGTGGATCTTTCCAAGTTCCCTCATATTCAGTTCCATTTTCTGCACCCCCATTGCATGCTCAGTGTTTTAATGGCAGTGCTGGGCGGTTGATTCACGCTCTGCCCTCCAAGTCTGTGGCCTGTCCCTCTTTTCTGCCACACTCAGATATGGCCAGTTGCCCCCATCTCACACTTAGGTGATTTGTTTCCATTTGACAAGGATGTTCATTTGAATGTGTCCCTCCCATTCTCTCTGCTTCAGATAACTTGTTAAAAGCAGGTGGGTTGTGTTCCCATCTCCGTGGCTCGTACTCTTAGTGACCATGTTGGCCATTCCACAGTACTTTCTGCTCATAGAACAACACATTTGTCTCTCTCGATGGGCCGTGAATTGCCCTAGGCAGCTCCTTCCTGAAAATACCCTCATTCACTGCTATATTCTTATATAAATCTCAGCTAGTATTGAACAGTTAATATTTGCCAAAGGGAAATGGTAGCTCACATGCTTTATTATTCAACAAAGCACTGGAATGGGGCATCAATAGGTTTGTATTGCTTCTGTGAGGCATTTGACCTTCTATCACATTGATGGTGATGACTCTGCCTTTTACGCACTCTCGATAAACCACAGGAGAGAAGTGCAAGATTTTTGCAGTGAAAGCTCTGTGACTCATGTTACCTGCCGCCTTCGGGACAATCTGTGCTGCACCTGGCAAAGTCTTCCCAAACTGTTTGGAGAAAGTCCCTGTGCTCTGTATGGTCAAATAATGTATCCCAGAAGTTCTTGCTGTTTTAGATGGCAAAAGGCACCGCCTGGGCAGACCTTCTCCAAACCCAGTGAGGCTTTTGGACTCTGCACCTTCGTAGAAACAGTGATTTGTTTGATAACAAATGGACAGCTGTCGGCCGGTGATGGGTCAATAATGAGATAATTGCCGAGTGGGAATGTCCTTTTCTGCAGTAGGATTCCAGCAGCTGCTCTGATTAGAATTATGCCTGAGAAGGTTGCCAGGAGGAAATAAAAAAAGTTATGTTTCTTGCTACCAGTAAAAGAAATTCTACATGCTGTGGTATTAAATCTGTTCATATCAGGCCAGAAAATGATAGATGAGCTCCTCTGTGATTGTGACAATTTCAGTCAAGGAGGAGAGATAAATTTCATGTCACAGGGGCCTAGGATTTTATGAGTCACTCTCCAAAGTCCTGGCATAATTATATTTTGCTCTAGCAACCCAAATGTATCTCTGTTTTCAAAGTATTCGTTCATATTTCTATGGTCATTAAATAGTATTATAGTATTATAATGTAACAGTGATGATGATGATAATGATGATGATGATTTTGATTTGAGAGCCAGCTTGCTATTTTTCTGTCTGTTGGTTTTGTTTTGTAGCGGTGTCCTTGGCTCTTGCTTTGAATGGAGTCTGCACAAACACTATTAAATTAATAGTGGGAAGGTAAGTTCCAAGAAGAATGAAATGGTGACTTAGACTATCAAGGTCATCTATATAGGAAGCGGAGCCAGAGGACACTGGAAGGGACAGATTTGAGCTCATCTAGTCTCCCTTAAATCGTTGTCCTTCTGAGCTTTCCATCCTTAGCACAGATCTTTCCTTTGAATTACGAACTCACTATTTTAGAAAGCAGATCAGTAGCAAGGAAGTGACCACTGACCATACTTTCTTGTGGGACAAGCAGATCACTGTCAAGGAAGGGCCACTGACCATACTTTCTTGTGGGACAGATCTCACTGCTGGCGTTTTCAGATCCTTCCCCTGCCAGCCCAGGGCCTTCCTTGACACCCACTCACTTGTCAGTTTTGGCCTCTAATAAATAAGTAGGATTACTTACCTATCATTCTCTTCAGGAAGAGACATATGGATTGGCATTTGAGCCTTGGCTTATGGCACATTTCTCTTACTGCCCCTAGAAATGATTTCTGTTTTCCATTTATCTTTCCTTCTCTTCTGACTGCTCTGGTGAAGAGCTGGTCTCTACAGACATGAGCAGTCAAAACATCTAAATTCAAGACCTAACTAACTCTAGCTGGCTGTTGGCCTGGGACACACTAGATCCCCTCTCAGAACGTTAGTATTTATTTTATCTACTGGATGCAGGCCAGGGACTGAGGGGGCAGGAGACAGATAAAAATCAGGCAGTACATGGCCTGTTGCTGCTGTGTTCCCTTAACTTTGTGTGCCCTGATCAGTGCTCACTCTCAGGCCTCGCCCCTCTGAGGTTCTGGTGCATTAGGTGGACATCCATACTTGGAGAAACACTGGCTGAGTACCAGAGAGACAGTACCCCAGCTGTTCTGGTAGACTGCTTAGGCCCCACCTGAGTTGCAGAGCTGAAGGACCAGTGATCAAGACTATGACCTGGAGTGCTCAGAAAGCAGGCACTGTTTCCAACATTAGCTAAGCTTCACCCGTGGTAGGTGCTCAGCAAATATTAGTTGAGTATGAATGTGAGGTGATATGCCATCACCCACCTGTGTGAGGACCCTCATTCGAGTAAGGCAGTAAAGCATGGGGTGAAGTGTGTCAGCATGAAGATCCAGGCGCTGGTATTCAGAGCTTGTCCTTGCCACTTACTGGATATGTGTGACCTTGAGCAATGAAGAGCCTTCATTTTTGCACCTGTAAAATACAGACAGCTCCAGGCTCTGCCTCAGGGTTCTCCTAAGGATTATATGGCACAGTGGGTGTGTGGAGCTTAGCACTGTGTCTGAAGCCCAGTAAGCACTCAGGACTTCCTGCAGCTGTGATTGCTGCAGGAGACTCGACTTCAGGCCCAGGGCCACCCCATGTGCCTCTAGAGGTCTCTTTCCCATGTCCTAGACCAGAGAGGCCAACCTGGGGCACTGTCTTCTGCATCATGGAGCTGGGTGTTCAAGGTCTCTCAGTGAGGCCAGGTGAGGCCTGCCATTTCAGGAAAGGCAAGTGGCCACCCAAATGCAGGATATATGGACACGAGGATCCTGGAGTCTTGGATCCCAGAGGCAACCTCTGAAATAGATCAAGCAGTAGAGTGGTAGATTAATACAATTACTTATTTATCGTTCTCTTCAGGATGAGACCTATAGATTGGCATTTGAGCAATCCATGCCAATATCCAACAATAGAGCTGTAGATCAAGACAGGAAGTAACTTTTAGTCCACGGGTGGCACAAAGCCTTCCTTTTCACACCTGTCAAACAAGGAACTTGGGCCAGAGGACACTGCTTAGGTGCCTCCTGTAAGTCATGTCACTCTATCCTCAGGACCTCAGCTTTGGGTCAGTATTAATTTCCCCCTTCTACAGATGTGGAAACTGAAGCTGAGGGAGACCAAGTGACCTTCCCAAGGTCATAAAGTGAGTAAGTGGTATGTGGGAGCGCCAACTCAGATTTCTCTGACACCAAAACCTGAGCTTTTCCCCAAACTGCTGTGTCTAGAGTATTCCGTGGGGAGCTCCAGTGTTGACGGCCAAGGGGGCTGAGGAATGAGCTGGGGGCATTGGGGAGTTGGGAGGGTCAGCTTGGGGTCATTTGTGATGGCAGCATTTTATATTGAAAATGTCCATGGTGTCTTTTGTAGACCTCGCCCCGATTTCTTTTACCGCTGCTTTCCAGATGGAGTGATGAACTCAGAAATGCATTGCACAGGTGACCCCGATCTGGTGTCCGAGGGCCGCAAAAGCTTCCCCAGCATCCATTCCTCCTGTAAGTTCATGGCTGGGATACTCTTAATGTCCCCAGTCATGTTTCCTGCTCACTGTCTTTGGGAATTTAGGTGCAGAGAAAAGCACTGGTACAGGAATGTCAAGCCCAGTTCATTTTTCTTCACTTTATGGTGTTTGGCTTAAAAACAAGATTATTCAACAGGAAGTAATAAGCCTGGGATGAAGCTCTGGAGCTTATAAAACATTGTATGTGTTGCTTTCATCAGCTTGGCAGAGCGTAACATGTGATGCTTTACCCCTGCACAGTATGATTCAAGACAAAGGAATTCTCTATGCTCCCTGGGACCCTCCATTGTTTAAGTCATTGTTCTCTCCAGTTTATTTCTTCAATTCAGGTGTTGCGTGTGTGTGTACACAAATATATAGCACATATGTGTACATATATACATATACATACATATGTACATGCATATACATATACGTCCCCCCTATGCCTACATCCCCCCATGCCTCCAGTTTATAGTCTGACTATAGATGTGTGAACGCCTTAAAACAGACTTAATACTGTGAATCAGAAGCAGTGCAATGTAGCTGAAAAGGACACAGGTCTTTGAAGTCTAACAAACCCTGGCTCTGCCAGGTATTAGATCTGTGACTTCACCTCCCTGTGCCTCAGTTCCTGCTGTGTAACATGGGAATAAGAATGCCTCCATTATTGGTTGGAATGAGGATTAAAATAAGTGGTGATGATCGCTCACATTTCTGGAGCAGCAGCTATGCCAAAATGGTAACATAAATTATCTTATTTAATCCATGCAATATATGTAAAGCACTTAGTATTGTGACTTTCAATAAACAATAGTTATCTTCATGATTATTGATTATCAGAGCTGAAGTTTCCTGAGCATTCTGGCTTGTGTCGTCATCCATCCATCAGTTCATATTGCATGACTCAGGTGCCAGGCACTGTGCCAGGCATGGGGGATGCAAAGATAAATAAGATGCAGCTCGTGTCCTGGGGAGTGCCCAGGTAGTGACAGATGGTATATTTAAGTTGATGATTCCTGGGATAATTGGAGAACTACGGTCACAGGTGACCATCTTGAATAGGACAGGCTCTTCTCATGATGCCAGGTCCTTAATTCTCCCACGAGTCTGATTATTATTTACCTTTAGCAAGCCTGCTATTTTAGTCTCTTTTTTCCCTAAATACCTGAGACACATCCTACTAATGGCTGAATCAAGAAATAACTGAACGCTGTTTCCTGGGGAGTGGCTGTTGAACATGTTGCTCAGAGCCGTGGAAGACTAGGGCCTGTCAACGAGACATTAGCTGGGGGCAGACACTCTAAATGAATCACTGTCAACTTGCACAACAACCTACCAGGTGGGGGATTGTCCCAGTTTTACACATAAGGGCACTGAGGATCAGGCAGGCTTGGTAACTTGTCTAAGGACACCAGCTCTGACGGGAATAGCTGTAGGTACCAGCTGGAGGAATTCCTGCTGTCTTGGGACTTTCAATGATCAAATACAACAAAACATTTACAGTCCATGTTTACTTAAGTAAATAACGAATTTTCTTCTCTAGTTTGTTGGAAACTGTGATGAGTTGAGTAGTTGCCTCCAAACAGATACGTTTACGTCCCAGCCCCTGGAACGTGTGAGTGTGACCTTATTTGGAAAAAGGGTCTTGGTTGATAATAATATGACATTGTAGACTGGAAATTTGCTAAGAGAGTAGATTTCAGGTGCTATCATCACAAAAAAAATAAAGTAACCATGTGATGAGATGGATATGGTAACCTGTTTGACTGTCGTAATCCTTTCACTATGTATATTTTTATTTGAAAGAATGAACACTGTTTTACGTGCCAAAAAAGAAAAACGAAAAGTAAAAGGATCTTGGCGGATGCAATTGAGTTCAGATCTCGAGATGAGATCATTCTGGATTTAGGGTGAGCCCTAAGCCCAGTGGTAGGTGTCCTTATAAAAGAAAGGCTCGGCCAGGTGCAGTGGCTCACGCCTGTAATCCCAGCACTTTGGGAGCCCAAGGCGGGTGGATCACGAGGTCAGGAGATCAAGAACATCCTGGCCAACATGGTGAAACCCCATCTCTACTAAACACACACACACACAAATTAGCTGGGTTTGGTGGCACATGCCTGTAATCCCAGCTACTCAGGAGGCCGAGGCAGGAGAACAGCTTGAACCAGGGGGTCAGAGGTTACAGTGCCCCGAGATTGTGCCAGTGCACTCCAGCCTGGCAACAGAGTGAGACTCCATCTCAAAAAAAAAAAAAAAAAAAGCTCAAGGTTCTTACAGGCTCTAGCCATTCCTGTTACTTAAGGCAGAACACCCCTTTGGAGTTGCTTCCTCCCTAAATATGTTTTTTTTCTCTATGCAGTCCCATTTTAAGTGAGCACCTGTTTTGGAGGCCTTGTAGTTACCAGCTGGAGGAATTCCTGCTGTATTGAGTTATTGTCTCCTTGTTTCCAGGGAGTCCCATGCTGGCATTGTTTAGAGGTACCTGGAATAGTATTCACCTGGGATCAGCTCCCATCTGCTCTCCATCTGTCTCCTGATAGGGTCACTAAAGTTCTCTTAGATTTTTTCTCCCTTTGTTCTCTTCTCCTTTCCTTCTTTCATTCCTCCCTTCTCCCTCCTGTCACTTTCTGTCCTCCCAAAGACTTGGTGCTGAATCTTAAGGGGCTTCAGAAATTAAAAGCACCTAAGAAGTGAAACGCTAAGGAAAACCTTAATACTGGCTTCTAGAATGGTTGGTAGGGGACTGTAGCACAATTTACTGTCTACTGTTGCATTTGAACTTGGGAACGAAATAGCTGTCATGTGAATATCTCAAGCTGTCAGACTATTGGACCTCAGAGATTAGAAGCTGGACCCCACAAAAATGTTGATTTTAGATGCACATCCTCCCTTCCAACCACCAGGAAGCATTTTCTGACATGGCTGGCTTTCGGCTGCCTTGTCAAATGGGTGGCTGACATCTGATCTGTGCTAGGCAAGCTTTTTGGCAGAGGCAATTATATCCTTTGCTTATGATGCTACTTAAAATGTTACACATTTTTACTACTTGGCAGACACAGAATTCTACCCAGCCTGTAGGCTTTGATGGTAGTATTTTCATTTATTTTCTCCTTTTCTTAAATGACAGGTTAGTGATTGGCTTGAAGGGAGTGCCATATCCACTTAGAAAAACCACCGGTGCTGTTTTCTGGATTTCTTAGTAGCTAATAAGAAGCCTAGTAGCTGATGTGACTGCTCCTCAGAGGGGGTGACCTAAGTGGACTCCCATTTTGATATAAACACTCTTTTTTTCCTTAAAAAAATCAATTTCATAGGCTGGACTTGAGTGACTGGGCAGGGGAATTCTGGACTGAGGGATCTCCTAAGACTAATTCTCCATGCTAGGTAGACTGGGTTTTGCTTCTGCTGTGTTTGCAGATAATTGGCAGCTGGAATGGAGTCCATGTCCTCATATCGTCCTTAGAACAGTTGGTTTTCTTTGAACTTAAGAATGAACATTGATTTCTTTTGGAAACAAAGGATCTTGTTCTTAATCTACCATAAGCAGCCAAACAACGCTTGTCTGAAGGGCTTTTGTGTCAAACTCTCAGCAAACAGCAGTTCCCCATGGCAGCATTTTTATGGGGCTTGCTCTGTAAGGCAGCCTAAGCCACCCTTGATTGGAAAAGCAGAGACCACAATTTCAAAGAGCAAGTGATTTTCATCCAACCTAAAAGAAGCTTAGGCTTTAAAGTGGAGAAAGGCAGTGTACCTTCCCATAGTGCTTAAAGCAGGGATATTCTGAAAAGAGAATTTGTCTCTCAGAGCATAATCTCGATTTTTGATTGAGTACTGATTCAACTTCCAGAGAGAGGATAGATTTAAGAGAGAAAAATAGAAAAAACAAATTATTAATGCTAAGTCGAGGTATTAAGAAACTTCTTTCCTGTGACAATGGTGGGAATAAATAAAGCAATACTCTCGTCCAGGTGTCGGCGAATTACAGCATGCGGACCAGGTCCAGTGGCTGCTAGCTTTTGTAGGTAGAGTTTTACGGGAACACAGAGATGCCTGTTCATTTCCATTTTGTCTATGGCCTCTTTCACTTTACAATGGCCATGCTGAAGAGTTGCAGAAGAGAAACATGGCCCACAAAACTGAAAATATTTATTATCTGGCCCTTTACAGAGAAAATTTATTAACCTTGCAGTCGCCCATGCTCCAAACAGATAGTATTAAAAAGCTTTACTAAAGCAAGACCAGTGCACTCAAATTGTGCACATGAATGTTTCAATTTTAAACATTTTAAAACTCTATTACAGTATAAAAAGGGGGCAGTTGTTGCTTGTGGAATACATTTTTTAAGTGACAGAGAAAGCCTAAAAGGTATGCCTGGCTGATGAAGATTCAACAGATGCTTCTTGAGTTCTCTCCGTTAGGTATGTACCAGGCTGAGCCCTTAGGGAGAATACAAGGGTGATCAGACATGGTCCACGTTTTCCTCCAGGATGAAGGCAAACACTAAGTGGTTGAACATGGCACTCTGGGATTGGGGAGCTGAGAATTCCAAGCGGGGGACAGGGAAAGCCTCCAGGGAGGAAAAGCCCTTTATCTTGTAGTTTCCCATAAATAAGTACGTACAAGTTACATGTTTTGAGATGTTTACTATTCTTTAGCTCATGTAGAATTCTAGGAGGAAAATCATTTCCATGCAGGATTCCAGTTCACACTGTGCTTGAGAAGTCTGACCACGTTCCTTTCCTTTGCTTTGTTTTTCTTTCTTTCTCTGGGACCTTTTATGGTCCTTTCTCTGTGTCTCACCATCTAAAGTCCACAATGATGTACCTTACCAGGGTTTGTTTTAGGTATTTATCGTTCTGCTCACTCTGTAGGTCTTTTTAATCTGGAACTTCATGTACCTCACCTTTGTATTCCCCGTTTCTTCTCCCTGGAACTGTATTAGGCAGATGTTGAGTCTCCTGGACTGATCGTATCTTTTTATTATCTCTTCTTTCCTACTGTCTATGTCTTTGTCTTTTTTGTTCATCTGTCAGGGAGACTTTAAAATTTTTATCTACTAAAGCTTCTACATAATTTTTATTATGATTTTTATATTTTTAATTTCCAAGAGCTCTTTCTTGAACTCTGATTAGAAAAATTGTTAACATCCTGTTTTTGTCTTTTTGGATACATCATCTCTTACCCTGCTTTGTTTGCAGGTTTCGTCTGTGCCCTGCCTTCCCTTTATTTGTGTGTTTTTGTATCTAGCTTTCCTTAAATATCTGGTACCTTTGCTGTATGTTGTTATTTAAGGTTGAATCATAAAGCTAATTGGGTAGGGCTTGTTAACTGGGCTTCACTGAGGGTGACTGGAGTGAGCTGGGTTTTCATTGGTTGACCTCCAGTGTTAGCGTCTGGCCTTTACTTTGAGGCTGTTTGATTCCCTAGAGGAGGCTCTTCATACTCCTGCCCGGTGTATGTGAACCTGGCGTTCTGGAAGCTGTGCAGAAGGGCATAGGCGCTCACAGGTCAGTTCTTAGTCTTTCACATCATCTCCCTATTTTCCATCTGTTTGTTCAGCCATGCCCTCTACTCATCTGTTTTTCCAAAACCAGAGCCTCAGATAGTTGAAACTTCTGTCTTCCTCAAAAGTTGGAAAGGGGATGGTTTCCTAGCTTTCAAGGACGTGTGGAAACCTGGAGAGTTTAGCTTCTCTTTATCAGCACTTTCCACCTACTTGCCTGTTTCTAGCCCCATAGTTCACCCCCTGCCTTCTGCAGTACCTGGTGCCTCTAGTTTCAAAGCTTTGCAGAGCCCTGCCTGGTGAATGGGCTGCCTCTCATCAGCACCACCTTCTGCAGGTGTGTAGATTGAGCTGTCTTCAGCTCTGCAAGTCAGTATCTACTTTGCCACCTGCTTCCCATCTTCATAGAGTGGTGTGGTGTTCAGGTGCTCCTAGATGGAGTGTGTGTTCTTGTTTGTATTAGTGAGGGCTCTCTGGAGAAATAAAACCAGTAGGATGTCTGTCTGTCTGTCTACCTATCTGTCTATTTGTCTGTCTACCTATCTATCAATCAATCATCAGTCATCTATCTTAGCAATCAATCAATCGATTGATTTAGTTTAGGGAATTGGTTCATGAAATTGTGGTGGCTGGCAAGTCTAAAATCTATAGGGCAGGGTGGCAGGCTGGAAATTCAGGTAAGAATTGATGTTACACTGTTGACCCCCCAAATATGCAGACCAGCAGGCTGGAACTCAGATAGGATTTCTACACTGCAGTCTTTTTTTTTCTTTTTTTGTTATTAAACTTTAGGTTTTGGGGTACATGCGCACAATGTGCAGGTTTGTTACATATGTATCCATGTGCCATGTTGTTTTGCTGCACCCATTAACTTGTCATTTAGCATTAGGTATATCTCCTAATGCTGTCCCTCCCCCCTCCCCCCACCCCACAACAGTCCCCTGAGTGTGATGTTCCCCTTCCTGTGTCCATGAGTTCTCATTGTTCAGTTCCCACCTATGAGTGAGAACATGCGGTGTTTGGTTTTTTGTCCTTGCCATAGTTTACTGAGAATGATGTTTTCCAGTTTCATCCATGTCCCTACAAAGGACATGAACTCATCATTTTTTATGGCTGCATAGTATTCCATGGAGTATATGTGCCACATTTTCTTAATCCAGTCTATCGTTGTTGGACATTTGGGTTGGTTCCAAGTCTTTGCTATTGTGAATAGTACCGCAATAAACATACGTGTGCATGTGTCTTTATAGCAGCATGATTTATAGTCCTTTGGGTATATACCCAGTAATGGGATGGCTGGGTCAAATGGTATTTCTAGTTCTAGATCCCTGAGGAATTGCCACACTGACTTCCACAATGGTTGAACTAGTTCACAGTCCCACCAACAGTGTAAAAGTGTTCCTATTTCTCCACATCCTCTCCAGCACTTGTTGTTTCCTGACTTTTTAATGTGGCCATTCTAACTGGTGTGAGATGGTATCTCACTGTGGTTTTGATTTGCATTTCTCTGATGGCCAGTGATGATGAGCATTTTTTCATGTGTTTTTTGGCTGCATAAATGTCTTCTTTTGAGAAGTGTCTGTTCATGTCCTTTGCCCACTTTTTGATGGGATTGTTTGTTTTTTTTCTTGTAAATTTGTTTGAGTTCATTGTAGATTCTGGATATTAGCCCTTTGTCAGATGAGTAGGTTGCAAAAATTTTCTCCCATTCTCTAGGTTGCCTGTTCACTCTGATGGTAGTTTCTTTTGCTGTGCAGAAGCTCTTTAGTATAATTAGATCCCATTTGTCAATTTTGGCTTTTGTTGCCATTGCTTTTGGTGTTTTAGACACGAAGTCCTTGCCCACGCCTATGTCCTGAATGGTATTGCCTAGGTTTTCTTGTAGGATTTTAATGGTTTTAGGTCTAATATTTAAGTCTTTAATCCATCTTGAATTAATTTTTGTATAAGGTGTAAGGAAGGGATCCAGTTTCAGCTTTCTCCATATGGCTAGCCAGTTTTCCCAGCACCATTTATTAAATAGGGAATCCTTTCACCATTTCTTGTTTTTGTCAGGTTTGTCAAAGATCAGATAGTTGTAGATATGCGGCATCATTTCTGAGGGCTCTGTTCTGTTCCATTGATCTATGACTCTGTTGTGGTACCAGTACCATGCTGTTTTGGTTACTGTAGCCTTGTAGTATAGTTTGAAGTCAGGTAGCATGATGCCTCCAGCTTTGTTCTTTTGGCTTAGGATTGACTTGGCGACGCGGGCTCTTTTTTGGTTCCATATGAACTTTAAAGTAGTTTTTTCCAATTCTGTGAAGAAAGTCATTGGTAGCTTGATGGGGATGGCATTGAATCTGTAAATTACCTTGGGCAGTATGGCCATTTTCATGATATTGATTCTTCCAACCCATGAGCATGGAATGTTCTTCCATTTGTTTGTATCCTCTTTTATTTCATTGAGCAGTGGTTTGTAGTTCTCCTTGAAGAGGTCCTTCACATCCCTTGGAAGGTGGATTCCTAGGTATTTTATTCTCTTTGAAGCAATTGTGAATGGGAGTTCACTCATGATTTGGCTCTCTGTTTGTCTGTGATTGGTGTACAAGAATGCTTGTGATTTTTGTACATTGATTTTGTATCCTGAGACTTTGCTGAAGTCCTAATCAGCTTAAGGAGATTTTGGGCTGAACAATGGGGTTTTCTAGATATACAATCATGTCATCTGCAAACAGGGACAATTTGACTTCCTCTTTTCCTAATTGAATACCCTTTATTTCCTTCTCCTGCCTGATTGCTCTGGCCAGAACTTCCAGCACTATGTTGAATAGAAGTGGTGAGAGAGGGCATCCCTGTCTTGTGGCAGTTTTCAAAGGGAATGCTTCCAGTTTTTGCCCATTCAGTATGATATTGGCTGTGGGTTTGTCATAGATAGCTCTTATTATTTTGAGATACGTCCCATCAATACCTAATTTATTGAGAGTTTTTAGCATGAGGGGTTGTTGAGTTTTGTCAAAGGCCTTTTCTGCATCTATTGAGATAATCATGTGGTTTTTGTCTTTGGTTCTGTTTATATGCTGGATTACATTTATTGATTTGCTATGTTGAACAGCCTTGCTCCCAGGGATGAGGCCCACTTGATCATGGTGTATAAGCTTTTTGATGTGCTCCTGGATTCGGTTTGCCAGTATTTTATTAAGGATTTTTGCATCAACGTTCATCAAGGATATTGGTCTGAAATTCTCTTTTTTGATTATGTCTCTGCCAGGCTTTGGTATCAGGACGATGCTGGCCTCATAAAATGTGTTAGGGAGGATTCCCTCTTTTTCTATCGATTGGAATAGTTCAGAAGGAATGGTACCAGTTCTCCTTGTACCTCTGGTAGAATTAGCTGTGAATCCATCAGGTCCTGGACTCTTTTGGTTGGTAAGCTATTGATTATTGCCACAATTTCAGAACCTGTTATTGGTCTATTCAGAGATTCAACTTCCTCCTGGTTTAGTCTTGGGAGAGTGTATTTGTCGAGGAATTTATCCATTTCTTCTAGATTTTCTAGTTTTTTGCATAGAGGTGTTTGTAGTATTCTCTGATGGTAGATTGTATTTCTGTGGGATCGGTGGTGATATCCCCTTTTTCATTTTTTATTGCATCTATTTGATTCTTCTCTCTTTTCTTCTTTATTAGTCTTGCTAGCAGTCTATCAATTTTGTTGATCTTTTCAAAAAAACAGCTCCTGGATTCATTAATTTTTTGAAGGGTTTTTTGTGTCTCTATTTCCTTCAGCTCTGCTCTGATTTTAGTGATTTCTAGCCTTCTGCTAGCTTTTGAATGTGTTTGCTCTTGCTTTTCTAGTTCTTTTAATTGTGATGTTAGGGTGTCAATTTTGGATCTTTCCTGCTTTCTCTTGTGGGCATTTAGTGCTATAAATTTCCCTCTACACGCTGCTTTGAATGTGTCCCAGAGATTCTGGTATGTTGTGTCTTTTTCCTCGTTGGTTTCAAAGAACATCTTTATTTCTGCCTTCATTTCATTATGTACCCGATAGTCATTCAGGAGCAGGTTGTTCAGCTTCCATGTAGTTGAGCAGTTTTGAGTGAGTTTCTTAATCCTGAGTTCTAGTTTGAGTGCACTGTGGTCTGAGAGACAGTTTGTTATAATTTCTGTTCTTTTACATTTGCTGAGGAGAGCTTTACTTCCAACTATGTGGTCAATTTTGGAACAGGTGTGGTGTGGTGCTGAAAAAAATGTATATTCTGTTGATTTGGGGTGGAGAGTTCTGTAGATGTCTATTAGGTCCACTTTGTGCGGAGCTGAGTTCAATTCCTGGATATCCTTGTTAACTTTCTGTCTCGTTGATCTGTCTAATGTTGACAGTGGGGTGTTAAAATCTCCCATTATTATTGTGTGGGAGTTTAAGTCCCTTTGTAGGTCACTCAGGACTTGCTTTATGAATCTGGGTGCTCCTGTGTTGAGTGCATATATATTTAGGATAGTTAGCTCTTCTTATTGAATTGATCCCTTTACCATTATGTAATGGCCTTCTTTGTCTCTTTTGATCTTTGTTGGTTTAAAGTCTATTTTATCAGAGACTAGGATTGCAACCCCTGCCTTTTTTTGTTTTCCATTTGCTTGATAGATCTTCCTCTATCCCTTTATTTTGAGTCTATGTGTGTCTCTGCACATGAGATGGGTTTCCTGAATACAGCACACTGATGGGTCCTGACTCCTTATCCAGTTTGCCAGTCTGTGTCTTTTAATTGGAGCATTTAGCCCATTTACGTTTAAAGTTAATATTGTTATGTGTGAATCTGATCCTGTCATTATGATGTTAGTTGGTTATTTTGCTGGTTAGTTGATGCAGTTTCTTCCTAGCTTTGATGGTCTTTACAATTTGGCATGTTTTTGCAGGGGCTGGTACCGGTTGTTCCTTTCCATGTTTAGTGCTTCCTTCAGGAGCTCTTTTAGGGCAGGCCTGGTGGTGACAAAATCACTCAACGTTTGCTTGTCTGTAAAGTATTTTATTTCTCCTTCACTTATGAAGCTTAGTTTGGCTGGATATGAAATTCTGGGTTGAAAATTCTTTTCTTTAAGAATGTTGAATATCGGCCCCCACTCTCTTCTGGCTTGTAGAGTTTCTGCCGAGAGATCAGCTGTTAGTCTGATGGGCTTCCCTTTGTGGGTAACCCGACCTTTCTCTCTGGCTGCCCTTAACATTTTTTCCTTCATTTCAACTTTGGTGAATCTGACGATTATGTGTCTTGGAGTTGCTCTTCTTGAGAAGTATCTTTGTGGCGTTCTCTGTATTTCCTGAATCTGAATGTTGGCCTGCCTTACTAGATTGGGGAAGTTCTCCTGGATAATATCTTGCAGAGTGTTTTCCAACTTGGTTCCATTCTCCCCGTCATTTTCAGGTACACCAATCAGACGTAGGTTTGGTCTTTTCACATAGTCCCAAATTTCTTGGAGGCTTTGTTCATTTCTTTTTATTCTTTTTTCTCTAAACTTCCCTTCTAGCTTCATTTCATTCATTTCATCTTCCATCAGCAATACCCTTTCTTCCAGTTGATTGCATCTGCTACCGAGGCTTCTGCAATCTTCGTGTAGTTCTCGATACTTCAGCTCCATCAGCTCCTTTAAGCCCTTCTCTCCATTGGTTATTCTAGTTATCCATTCGCCTATTTTTTTTTTTTCAAAGTTTTTAACGTCTTTGCTATTGTTTTGAATTTCCTCCCGTAGCTCAGAGTAGTTTGATCATCTGAAGCCTTCTTCTCTCAACTGTCAAAGTCATCCTCCATCCAGCTTTGTTCCGTTGATGGTGAGGAACTGCGTTCCTTTGGAGGAGGAGAGGTGCTCTGCTTTTTAGAGTTTCCAGTTTTTCTGCTCTGATTTTTCCCCATCTTTGTGGTTTTATCTACTTTTGGTCTTTGATGATGGTGCTGTACAGATGGGTTTTTGGTGTGGATGTCCTTTCTGTTTGTTAGTTTTCCTTCTACCAGACAGGACCCTCAGCTGCAGGTCTGTTGGAGTTTACTAGAGTTCCACTCCAGACCCTGTTTGGCTGGGTGTCAGCAGCGGTGGCTGCAGAACAGCACATTTTCGTGAGACCACAAATTCAGCTGTCTGATAGTTCCTCTGGAAGTTTTGTCTCAGAGGAGTACCGGCCGAGTGAGGTGTCAGTCTGTCCTATGGGGGGTGCCTCCCAGTTAGGCTGCTCGGGGTGAGGACCCACTTTAGGAGGCAGTCTGTCAGTTCTCAGATCTCCAGCTGCGTGCTGGGAGAACCACTACTCTCTTCAAAGCTGTCAGTCAGACAGGGACATTTAAGTCTGCAGAGGTTCCTGCTGAGTTTTTGTTTGTCTGTGCCCTGCCCCCAGAGGTGGAGCCTACAGAGGCAGGCAGGCCTCCTTGAGCTGTGGTGGGCTCCACCCAGTTCGAGCTTCCTGGCTGCTTTGTTTACCTAAGCAAGCCTGGCAATGGGGGCGCCCCTCCCCCACCTCGCTGCCGCCTTGCAGTTTGATCTCAGACTGCTGTGCTAGCAATCAGCGAGACTCCGTGGGCATTGGACCCTCCGAGCCAGTTGCGGGACACAATCTCCTAGTGTGCCGTTTTCCAGGCCCGTTGGAAAAGCGCAGTATTAGGGTGGGACTGACCTGATTTTCCAGGTGCTGTCTGTTACCCCTTTCTTTGACTAGGAAATGGAACTCCCTGACCCCTTGCGCTTCCCGAGTGAGGCAATGCCTCGCCCTGCTTCGGCTTGCGCACAGTGCGCTTCACCGACTGTCCTGCACCCACTGTTTGGCACTCCCTAGTGAGATGAAACTGGTACCTCAAACAGAAATGCAGAACTCACCTGTCTTCTGTGTCACTCAGGCTGGGAGCTGTAGACCAGAGCTGTTCCTATTTGGCCATTTTGGCTCCACCCCCTACACTGCAGTCTTGAGGTAGAATTCCTTCTTATCTGGGAAACCTGAATCTTTACTCTTAAGGCCTTCAACTGATTGGATAAGGCCCCTCACATTATATAAAGGGTAATAAATAATACCCTCCATAATTTCTTACTTAAAGTCAATTGATTGCAAGCGTTCCTCACTGCTAAAAATACCTTTACAGTAACATCTAGGCTGGTGTGTGTTTGACTGAACAACTGGCCACCATAGTCTAGCCAAGTTGACACATAAGGTTACTGATCACACTGTTCTTCCTTTCTTCCTGCATCATTTTAAAGTCACAAATACCATCATGATGGTCTAATGCATTCTTTGTAGAGGAATCAGTTTTTAGAGAGTTCTTGCTTTGCCTCAGTGTTATTACTATTGATAGCAGAGTCCTTGAGGGTGGAGGGTACAGACTATAGGGTCTTTTACCAGCTGCGTGTCTGGGAGTTTGCTTTTGCTGAAGGAATCTAAGTAGGTTTTAACTATGAATTGAGAAATTATCACATGATAGCATGCATCTATGCCAGGTTTAATGCCATTGAGCATGAATATTCAGTATTATAAACCAGCTGGTTCTTAGAGTGGTTGGGCAGGCCTTTGCATAAAGAAAGAGGAAAACAGGAGAGTAGAGGAAATTGCAAGATTTGTTTGTTTTGCATCATTTAATGGAATGAAATTGCTGTCAAGGGGTTTGGTTGGTAGATGGGAAATTTGAAAAATGCCACTCTCTTTCCTTTTAGTTTTTGAGATGGAGTCTCGCTCTGTCGCCCAGGCTGGAGTGCAGCAGCGCGATCTCGGCTCACTGCAACCTCTGCCTCCCGGGTTCATGCCATTCTCCTGCCTCAGCCTCCCGAGTAGCTGGGACTAGAGGCGCCGGCCACCACACCCGGCTAATTTTTTGTATTTTTAGTAGAGACGGGGTTTCACCATGTTAGCCAGGATGGTCTCAATCTCCTGAGCTCGTGATCTGCCCACCTCAGCCTCCCAAAGTGATGGGATTACAGATGTGAGCCACCATGCCTGGCTGCCACTCTCCTTTCTTTTAAGAATTGTATAAAATGGCATGGGCTGCTTAGGTCATTTGTTCCAACAGGACACATTGGTTGCCATGTGTCTGAGGTCACCTCAACTTGTGTGATTTCTCTTATAATTTAAAAATGAAAGCTCCCAGGTTCACTGATACGTCAGGAGATATCAGCGAACTTGGCAAGATCCCCTCATGGTTTTTTCCCTGAATTTTTATAACCCTACATCTCAAGCTTCCAAGACAATTGCAGAGGTTCTGGGAAGCAACAACAGTTGTTTTGCCAAATAAAGGAAGACTCCCCCTAGATCCTGGGAGGCTTGCTTTGGGCATGCCAAACCCCTGGAGGGAATGTTCATTTAAAGCTGAATCAGACCTCTTTGGAGGGCAATGTTTCTCAACTTGTTTTTCTTTTGTTTTTTTTTTTTTCATCACTGTCTCCTCCCCATGGAGCCTTTTTAGATTTTTAAAAAATAATTCCCCACCATAAAATGTTAATGCCACAGATATATTGTATATCTGTTTATGTCTTAAAAATACAAGCATCTAGGTTCACAGTCATGTTAAGGGACAGCAGCGTACTAGGCAAGAGCCCCTCATGTTTTTTTTTTATTTCCTAATGATTTTTTTTTCCCTAAATAATTGTAATATCTAAGATTTTAAGATCTCCCCAGGAACCAATTTTCATCTCCTCAGGGGGCATATGAGAATGCATGTTCTAGGGCAGTGGTTCTCCACTGGGCAGTTTTGCACCCCCCCTCCCCCCCGCCCAGGGGACATTTAGCAATGTCTGGAGACATTTTTGGTTGCCACAAGTGTGCATGTGTGTGTGTGTGTGCATGCGTGCATGTGTAGCAGGGGGTGCTATTGGCATCTCGAGCACAGAGGTCAAGGATGCTGCTGAATATCCTGCAGGGCACAGGACAGCCCCTGTGGCAAAGAATTATCTGGCCTCAAATGTGAATAGTGTCCAGGCTGAGGAAGCCTGTTCCAGGGTAATTAGGCAAATATATGGAAGAAATTGACCACTGTGTTAAATTCATCCACTCTCCAAGTTCCTGGTCTGAATAAGTAGAATATTTTTAGCAATGGATACTGTTTAATTAATTCAAAATACTCTTTCTCAAAGAAATAGCTCACTATTTGATTTCTATGAAAAAAAGGTCAGAGTCAGATTAAAGGTTATAATTAAAACCCAGTACAAAGCCAGGAATAGTGACTCATGTCTGTAATCTCAGTGCTATGGGAGGCTGAGGTAGGAGGACCTCTTTAGGCCAGGAGTTCGAAACCAACCTTGGCAACATAGTAAGACCGTGTCTCTAGAAAATATTTTTTTGGTATAGAGCACAGCAGGTCCTTCGCTGAGATCTATTGAAAGCCCTCAACACAAGGGTTTGTAAAAAAAGAAAAAACAAAAAATAATAAAAGAAACAAAAAAAGTTTTAAAAAGAAGCCAGGGATTGTGGCACACACCTGTAATCCTAGCTATTAGGAGATGGGAAGATCGTATGAACCTGTGAGTTTGAGGCTGAAGTGAGCTATGATTGCACCTCTGCACTCTAGCCTGGGCAACAGAGCAAGACCTGTTTCAAACAAACAAACAAAAATCCAACGCCTCTTTCTTTCAACTTTATATTATACAACATTTTAGGCATATGAAAGACAGCAATGTCTAGTGAATCCTCATCCCCCCCGGGTACAGCATTCTGCCCTTCGTATATCCTGTCCTTCTCTACCCATTTCTCACCACCATTCAATGATGATGATTCTTAAAGTTATTTTAACATTTTAAGGTAAAATTAGCATCAAAATGCATAAATCGTAACCATTCAGTTTTTACAAATGGACACACTGTATAACCCAAATTCCTATCACAATACAGAATATTTCCGTAACACCGAAATCTCTCGTATGTCCATTTCCAGTCAAACTTCATCCCCATGAGGCAGCCACTGTTCAGGGTTTTTTTTTTTTTTTTTTTTTTTGTCTTTTTTAAATTTCAGATTAGTTTTGCCTATTTTAGAACTTCATAGAAATAGGATCATATAGTATGTGCTCTTTTATGTCTGACAGCTTTGGCTCAGTATGTCTTGAAATCCATATATGTTAAGTATCAGTAACGTATTCTTTTTTATTGTTGAAATGTATTTCACTATAATGAGTATCACACATGTTCTTTATCCATCTTATCTTTGCTAAACATTTGGGTTGTTCTAGTTTGTTCAGTTGTGAATAAAGCTGCCCTGAACATTTGTGTACAATTATTTAGTGGACATATGTTGTCACTTATCTTGGCTAAGTATCTATGAGTGGCATTGCTTGGTTAAAAGTGAGGTCTGTGTTTAACATTGGAAGAAACCATCCAGCCTTTTTAGTAAATGCTTGTGTCAGTTGGCATTCCCATGGGCAATCTATGAAAATTCCAGTACTCCATGTCTTCACCGACATTTGGTGTCATCACTCTTTTCAATTTTAGTCATTTTGGTAGGTGCATAGTGGTATCTCTGTAGTTGTAATTTGCATTTCCCTGATGACTAATGATGCTGTGCACCTTGTCATTTGCATACAGGCTGTTCACTTATCTTACTGTATTAATTGGTGGAGTTTCTCCATATTCTGTTTGCAAGCCTTCTGTCAGATAATTTTTCATGCCTATTTTCTTCTATCAATAGCATGCCCGTCATTTTCTTATTTATTTATTTATTTATTTATTTATTTATTTATTTATTTATTTATTTTTGAGATGGAGTCTTGCTCTGTCGCCGGGCTGAAGTGCAGTGGCACCATCTCGGCTCACTGCAACCTCCGCCTCCTGGGTTCAGGTGATTCTCCTGCCTCAGCCTCGCAAGTAGCTGGGACTACAGGCACGTGACACCAGGCCTAGCTAATTTTTGTATTTTTAGTAGAGACAGGGATTCACCGTGTTTTCCAGGATAGTCTCAATCTCTTGACCTCGTGATCCGACCGCCTCAGCCTCCCAAAGTGCTGGGATTACAGGCATGAGCCACCGCGCCTGGCAGCCTGTCATTTTCTTAATGGTGTCTTTCAATGAGCAGCGGCTTTTAATTTTGATTAAATCTAATTTACTACTTTATTCTTTTATGGCTATTGCACTCTGTGTCCTAAGAAACCTTTTCCTCCCCTCAAGTTACAAATCTGTCTTCATATGTTTTCTTTAAAACATTGTGGCTTTTATATTTAGGCTTTTCTCTAATTTTTGTTTATAGTATGAGGTAGAGTTTGAAGTTCATATCTTTTCATATCAGTATTCATGTATTCAGCACCATTTGTTGAGATGACTTTCCTTTCACTATCAAATTACTTTGGTGTTTTTGCAAAAATTAATAGACTGTATAAGTTTGGATCTACTACTGCACTCTGCATGCTATTCATTAATCTGTGTTCTTATCCTTATTCAAGAACCACACTACATATATATATATATATATATATTTTATAATTTTAAGTTCTGGGATATATGTGCAGAACATGCAGGTTTGTTACATAGGTATACACGTGCCATGGTGGTTTGCTGCACCCATCAACCCATCATCTACATTAGGTATTTCTCCTAATGCTATCCCTCCCCTAACCCCTATGCCCCCAGCAGGCCCTGGTGTGTGATGTTCCCCTCCCTGTGTCCATGTGTTCTCATTGTTCAGCTCCCACTTATGAGTGAGAACATGCGGTGTTTGGTTTTCTGTTCCTGTGTTAGTTTACTAAGAATGATGGTTTCCAGCTTCATCCATGTCCCTGCAAAGGACATGAACTCATCCATTTTTATGGCTGCATAGTATTCCATGGTGTATATGTACCACATTTTGTTTATCCATTCTATCATTGATGGGCATTTGGGTTGGTTCCAAGTCTTTGCTATTGTGAATAGTGCTGCAATAAACGTATGGAACCACACTATATTGATTAGTATAGCATTATATTAGATCTTGACATCAGACAAGATCTTTATTTAAATAAATTCATTTGAAATAAATTTCACATATGATTCAATTCACCTATTTAAAATGGTTTATGGTGTATGTTTTTAGTATATTGTCTATTGTATATTCACAGCATTTTCACAATCACCACAATCTAATTTCACAAAATTTTTTGTCTCTCATAAAATAAAACCTGAATCCATTAGCTCTCTCTCTCCACCTTTCCCCACCCTTCTCTATCCCCAGACCTAAACAAACATTAATTTACTTACTGTCTCTATAATTTGCCTATTCTGGACATTTCATATAAATGAAATAATACAATCTATAGTCATTTGTGACTGATTTCTTTCACTTGGCATAATGTTTTCAAGATTCATGATGTAGCATGAATTAGTACTTTATTTTTTATTGCTCAATAATCTTTTATTATGTGGCTATAGATCACATTTTATTTATCCATGAATCTAAGTCATTTGATGGACATTTGGGTTGTTTCCAGCTTTTGGCTGTTATGAATAATGCTGCTACAAAAATAGTATACAAATTTTTGTGTGGATATATGTTTTCTCTTGAGTACATATCAGGTAGGTGCAAAGGTAATTGCAGTTTTTGCCACTGAAGGTAATAATAACTAAGAATGGAATTGATGGGCATATGGTAACTCTGGGTGTAAATTTGAGGAACTGCCAACCTGCTCCGTTACAACTGCCCATTTTATATTCTGACCAACAGACCGACATCTAATATTTCCACATCCTTGCCACCATTTGTTATATTCCATCTTTTATATTATAGCCATGCTAATTGGTGTGAAATGGTATCTGATTATGATTTTGATTTATGTTTACCTAATGACTAATGAGGTTGAATACCTTTTCATGTACTTATTGGCCGTTTGTATATCTTATCTGCAAAATTTTCTATGCAAATCCTTTGCCCATTTTTAAATCCGGTTATGTGTCTTTTTATTACTGAAGTTTAAGTGTGGTTTTACATATTGTAGATACAAGACCATTCTCAAATATATGATTTGCAAATATCTTCTCCCATTCTGTGGGTTGTATTTTTACTCTCACGATAGTATTGTTTACAGCAAAAAGCTTTAAATTTTGATGTAGTCAAATTTATCTATTTTTCCCCTTTGTTATCTGTGCTTTTGTCATAATATCTAAGAAACAATTTACTAACCCAAGGTCACATTTTTCCTATATAGCTCTCTTGTCTCCCCCTATTTTCATGCTGTTATTACTGTACATATTGTATCTTTATATATTACAAACCCAATAATATGTTGTTACAATTATTATTTATATAATGTTACGTGTTTTAAAGAAGCTGAGGAAAAGAAGGAGAGCAAATATATATTCCTAGAATTTGTTACATTTATCTTCTTACCATATTTGGTTCTTTTCATTTGTTCCTGTGGATTCGAGTTACCATCTGGTTTCATTTCCTTAGTCCAATCCGGCTTTGCTCCCACACACTTCTTTTGTGCTGCTATTAGCAAATATATTATCTTTCCATATGTTGTAGGAACAACAATGCAATTACATATGTATCATTCTTTATTACTGCTTTTTAAATCAGTTAAGAAAGGAGAAGAAAGATGCATTTATATTGTCTTTTATAATTACATAATTAACTTTATTGGTGTTCTTTGTTTTTTGTGTACGATTTCAGATTACTATCTGGGATCACTTGTTTGTGGTCTAAAGACTTTAGTATTTTTTGTGAGGTGGGTCTGCTAGCAATGAATTCTCTCACTTTTAGTTTTTGTTTCTCTGGGAACATCTTTATTTTGCCTGCATATTTGAACAATGATTTTGTCTTGACTTTTTTTTTCCTTGAGTATATTGTTCTGTTTTCTTCTGGAGTTATTTCCATTGGGAAGCGAGCTGTTCATCTTATTAGGGTTCCCTTGTAAGTGACAAATCATTTTTCCTCTTGTTGCTTTAAACATTTTTTCCTTCTTTGGCATTCCTCATTTTTATTATGACTTATCTGTATGTGGATCTTTTTGTGTTTGTCTGCTTGGAGTTCATTGAGCTCCCTGGATGTATACATTAATGTTTATCATCAAATTTAGGATGTTTTCAGCCATTATCTCTTTGCATATCTTTTTCTTCTCCCCCTCCTCTCTTACCAGTTCTTCAGGTACCTCCATTACATCTACATTGGTATGCTTAAATGTGTCCTATATTTCTGTAAGACTTTTTATTTCTCTTTTTTTTCCTTCTGTTTGTTGGATTGGAAGATTGCTATTGAACTATCTTAAATTTGCTGATTCTTAGTTCTTTGTTTCCAATCTACTGCTAAGGCCCTCTAGTAAATTTTTCCCTTCAGTTATTGTACTTTTCAATTCCAGAGTTTCTATTTGGTTCTCTTTTATAATTTGTGTCTTTATTGATATTCTTAATTTGATGAGACATTGCCATCATCCCTTCCATCCCTTCCTAAGGCATGCTTTCCTTTAGTTCTCTGAATAGAATTATAATGGCTACTTTGAAGTCTTTGTTAAATCTGGCATCTGGTGGCCCTCACAGGCAGTTTCTGTTGCCTCCTTTTTCTCCTGGTGTATTATCGGACTTTCCTATTTCTTTGCATGTCTCTTTTTTTTGTTGTTGTTGGAGACCAGTGAATTTAGGTAATAGAGCAATTCTCAGTACTATTCACCTTGCATTCTAAAGCTTATTATTGTCATTTGCAATGAATGGCTGGATTATTTTAGCGAAGTCTATTTTCCCCACATATGAGGCCTCTGGTGGTGGTATTATTATTATGTTCAAGTATTTTCTACATTCCCTTGTGATTTCCTTTATCTGTGGGCTATTTAGGAGTTGATTGTTTCCCCAAATATTTAAGGCTTCCCTACTTATCTTAATGTTATAAATTTTTAATTTAGTTTTATTGTGAATAGAAAGCATATGAAATTTTACTCTCTTGACATTTATTGAGGTTTGTTTTATTGCTCAATGTATAGTTTATCTTGGTGGATGTTCTATGCACACCTGAAAATTTATTCTGCATCTGTTGGGTGTTGCATTCCAAGTGTCAATTACTTAAAATGATGTTGTTCCGAGATTTTTGGTCCTTACTTTTTGTGTGTGTGTCTTATTCTATCGATCACTGAGAGTAGAGTTTGATAGTCTTCAACTATGATTGTAGATTTGTCTGTTTCTCCTTTTAGTTCTGTGAGGTTTTGCTTCATATATTTTGGAACTCTGTTTATAGGCACATTCATATTTATGATTATCATGTCTTCTTGATATTTTGAGTCTTTTTTTCCAATATTAAATGTCCTCGTTTTTTATTTTATCTCTTCCTGTTTCATGATGTGACTTCATGTGGATGCAAAGCCCCTAGGATCATCAATTATGAAACCTTTTAATAACAGAGTTCTTGTTCTTAACCCTTGGTGATGGAGTGGACTTAAATTATAAAGGGATTGGATAGCAGCTATTTTGTGTGGTTTTCTTTTATTGCTGTTTCAAATTATTGACTTATAACAGTCTTCCAAATTTGAGTTTAGAGATCATTCAAGACATTTCAAAAATAGAAATTCAAAATTACCATGTGTCCTTTGTAATGGACATCTTTTGGGAAACGGACATCTATAAAATATTGATGAAAGAAATTAAAGACATAAATAAATGGAAAGATAGTTTATGCTTGTGAAGAATCAATATTGTCAAAATGTTTATATTATCCAAAGCAATCTAGAGGTTCAATGCAATCTCTATCAAAATTCCAATGGTATTTTTCACAGAAATAGAAAAAAAATCCTAAGTTTTGCATGAAAAGACAGAAGAGCCTAGATAGGTAAATCAATCTTGAGCAAGAAGAAGAAAGCTAGAGGCGTAACACTTCCTGATTTCAAATTATATTATAAAACTGTAATAATAAAAACAGTACAATACTGGCATAAAAACAGACCAATGGATAGAATAGAAAGCCCAGAAAGAAACTGATGCATATAAGGTCAACTAATTTTTGACAAACACTCCAACAACACACCAGAGGGAAAAGGTACTCTGTTCAATAAATGGTATTGGGAAAATTGGATATCCACATGCAAAAACAAATGAAATTGGATCTTTATCTTATATCATACACAAAACTCAATTAAAAATGAATTAAGGATTTAAACATAAAACCTGAAACCATCAAACACCTAGAAGAAAACATAGGGAAATAAGATCCTCAACTTGGGTCTTCTTGGCAATGGTTTTTTAGCATATGATACCTAAAGCACAGGCAAAAAAAAAAAAAAGCAAAAATAAACAAGTAGGATTACAAAAATACTAATGTTTTTGCACAGTAAAGGAAGCAATAAACAAAATGAAAAGACAACCTCGAAGTGGGAGACAATACTTGCAAACCATATATCAAATAAGAGGTTAACCTCAAAAATATATGAAGAACTCATACAGCTAAATAGCAAAAAGACAAATAACCCAATTAAAAAGCGGGCAAAAGACCTGAATAGACATTGTCCTAAAGAAAGCTACAAATCTCCAACAGATATATTAACAGCACTAATTATGAGGGAAATGCCATTCAGAACTGTAGTGAGGTGTCATCACACATCTGTTAGGATGGCTATTATCAAATAGACAAGAGATAATAAATGTTGGTGAAGTTGTGGAGGAAAGAGAACCCTTTTACAATGTTGGTGGGAATGTAAATTGATATAGCCCTTATGAAAAACAGTGTAGAGCTTCCTAAAGAAATTAAAAATGTAACTACCATATGATCCAGCAATCTCACTTCTGAATCCATATCCAAAGGAAGTGAACTCTATATGTCAAAGAGATATCCGTACCACCAAATTCATTGCAGCATTATTCACAATAGCCAAGATATGGAAACACCCTGTCAATGGATGAATGAATAAAGAAAATGTGATAGATATAGATATACAATTAAATATTATTCAGCTTCGAAAAAAGAAAAGGAAATTCTACTATTTGTAACAACATGGATGAACCTAGAGGACATTATGCTAAGCGTAATAAGCCAGACACAGAAAGACAACTACTGCATGATCTTACATACGTAGATGTGAAATCTAAAAAAGTTGAACTCATCAAAGCAGAGATTAGAAAGTTGATTGCCAGGAGCTGTGGGGTTGGGGAAAATGGGGAGATGTTGGTCAAAGTGTACAAACTTATAAGATGAATAAATTCTGAAAACCCAATGTACAGGAAGTGAGTATAATCAGTAATGTATTGTATACTTGAAATTTGCAAACAGCATAGATCTTAAGCATTCTCACCCCTCCCCCAAAGGTAACTATGTGAGGTGATGGATATGTACATCAGCTTGCTCATGGCAATCTTTTCACAATAAATACATATATCAAAATATCACATCATATGCTTTGAATATATACAATTATTATTTGTCAATTATAGCTCAATAAAGCTGAAAACAATTAAAGATCTAAATACCATGAGCGAGCACTGTTCCACATTCTCTTTTTCTGGAAATTGTCCCAATCCTGAGCTGGGTGTCCATCCTCAGCCAGGGCCCTGCTACAGAAACCTTCTGTTTTGGGTTCAGAACCACCAGGCCGTTTCTTTGTGTGTGTGTGTGTGTGTGTGTGTGTGTGTGTGTGTGTGTGTGTGTTTTCAGATTCATATCTAGTATGCATTTCCTTAGAACCAGAATATTTTCTTTTCCCTTTTGGATAGAACTCATAAGTCTGGAGAAGTCATTCCCATGGGGGCCTCCACAGCAAACATTTCCTTCCAGGCTTGCTTCCTTATGCCTCCCGCTAAGGCTGGGGCTGCCTCTCTTGGCATCTCCTTGGAAAATGCAAACTCATTTGAATGTTAGCCAGAACCATCATAATTAGGGAGTTAAGTCTGCCAAAGGAAAATGAAACAGATCATTCTATAGCCAAGTCTGTGCCATCTTTGGATGATTCAGACCAATGCTTCTTTCCTTTCATCAGCCTTCAGAGTCTGCTAATTAGTGCTAAATAGCACCTTCCCTCTATGCCAGCAGCAGATTTAGTACTGGAGATATAGATGTAGAAAAGATGTTTCATGTTTTTGGAGAATGACATTCTAGAATGATCATGTAAGGTCACTCCTCAGCTTGAACTCTGCAGTGTCTTCCAGTGTACCTGAGAGAAAACTCAGGCCCTTTCACATGGTCTTCAGGCCCTTCCAGGATCTGGCTCCTGCTGTCTCTTCAACCTCATGTCCTTCTCCCCTCCTCCTTATACATTACATTCTAGCCACCCTGTCCTTTTCATGATAATGCAAACGGCTATCATTTATTAAGTATGTGAAATGTGTCAGGTTTTGTGTTAAGGGCCTTAAAGGCTTTATTTCATTTAATCTTCAAAATCTCTGAGGTCTTTACTGTTAGCCCTATTGTCCAGTTGAGGAAACTGAGAGAAGGCAATAATTCATCTCAATGTCAACAGCCAGCATGTCACGGAGCTGGCATTTATACCCAGATCATCTGACATCAGAACCCAAACCCTTGATTTCAGAGCTCAGCTCTTGCCAGCAGACTCCACAGGAGGTATTACTTCTCTTTCCTTCCTTGGCCTTTGCAATTGCCCTTCTCCCATATTTCCCACATGCTGTCAGAAGCCCATACATGCTAATTCCTTCAGCCCTTACTATGTCCCTGCACACCTGTCTGATTTCCAACTAGTGGCAGCTGGACCTTCCTCTCTGAGGGCTTCTGCTGGCTGCCAGAACCCACGCTGCCTGTGCTTGTGGGGAACTGGATGTGCAGGGAACAGATGCTCAACCCGTCCCCTAGAGCCACTGCTGTTAGAGGCTGAAGGGGTCGGGATATGGTCACAGGTCAGGTCACTTGGAGTTAGGAAATTCTGTGGTCTCTTTCAGCCTCAGTCTAATCAGCTTTATAAGAGGGCTTAAAAATGCCTGTCAAAGAAGGCCTGGTGATAATTGAAAGGGATAAGAGGTGTGAATTCATTGCACTGTGCCCGGCACACAGTGGGCCCCTTGTAACTGCTGGATTCCCCCTCTACCTTCCCAGCAGAGCTAAGGATTTGAAAGACTAACATGAACACCTGTGAGTTAGCGCCCTTTCTACCTGGAAGCTTGAGGTGGACCTGGAGAACTGGGGACTTGGGGCGGGGCAAAGATAAATGATCACTTTTACTCTAGAGCCTGGACATACCTCAAGTCTTTTATTTATTTATTTATTTATTTTAATAAGCAGACATTTTCAGAAGGTAAAAGTTATTTGAGAGCCTCTTTCTGCTTATTTCTACCAATAAATGGATTCCATTTCAGGCCACAAGTTGTTCTCTTTCATGGGCTCTCCCTCAGTTTTCTGGGTCATGAGGAACTCTGTATAGTTTTGGGAGGAGTGAGGGAGGAAGGATCCTTGCTTTCCTTATATACATTTATTTACTATTAGGTTGGTGCAAAAGTAATTGCAAAAACCATAATTACTTTTGCGCCTACCTAATAACAGACGCTAGGGAAAACACTTGATATTTTTGAGTGACACCAGCTGAGCCTCCCTCCACAGATCCCAAGGAGATTAGTAAGCTTGTAAAAAAAAAAAAAAAAAAAAAAGGATCAATATTTGCCCTTTACTAATATGGTCTTTTGGTCAAATCTTCAAATAGTTTGTCCTGGGGATTATTTCCCATACTTTATAAATAAGATTCTAATTATTTTCTATCAAAACTATTTTCTTCCAAAAAGAAGAAAAATGACTACATTTGCTGACTCTGGAGAGAGCAAGGGAGCCAAATGCACAGCTGCCCAGCACTCCCCAGGGCCTGTCCTGTGAACCTGGGGCTTGTGTCCTCCTGTGGCTAAAGTTTTAACTGCTAGAACAAGTGACGTGATGTTGCCACACTTCACAATTTGGCCTTGGTCACGGTATCTTTGGTAACACTCTCAATACTCTGGAAACTCTTTAAAAAGTATTCATTCTCATTTATTTAGTCACTTAATAATTTGTTCCACAAATATTTACTGGATACCTACTAGGTTTATGTTTGGTGCAGGAGGAAGTAGACAGACACAATCCCCACCCTAGCAGAGCTTACAGGGCAGGACCACTGTGAGCGCATACGATGCCTTATGCCAATTAGGAAAAGGCATCGCATCCTCCTGGCAGGTGCAACCCAAGGTACAGGGCAAAGTGAGAAGAGAAGAGGCCTCACTCCTCTGCTGGGCACCCTTGGGCAGTGCACATCCTGAACAACTATCCTTGGCAGCCCTGATGGACAGCAATGGACATTAAACAAATAATTACAGAAATGGCCACTTAATTACAATCCTGTTATGCACTAGTATGAAAACTATATAATGTGTAATAATAGTGTCTCTAGCATAGAGAAATCTGGGACAATTAATTCTGAAGGAAGAATGAGGTGAGAACAGCCCACGAGAAGTGAGAGCGTTTCTGAGCGGAACACCCTCCAGTGCGCTTGCCTGTCGTCATGGCACATGTGCAGGAGAGGGAGGTGAGTTAACCTGTGGTGGAGAAGGACCAGACCATGTAGAGCATTTTAACTTTAGAGTTTCTGGTCTAAATACCATGACCATTCATTTTTAAATTCTTTTCCTGTATATTCATAACCAGATATTGTTGCCTGTCAAAAGAATGCCTTTTTAGGACCTCACCTGGGGCCAAAAATGATATATTTGCTTTTATAATCATCATTCTACATAAATAAATTGAGTTACTTCATATTTAAGTATGTTTCTATATTGATGAGAGGAGAATTATTTTCAGACTCAGACAGACCTGAGTTTCACCTGGTTCCATGACTTAGTAATGATGTAATATTGGGCAAATTGCTTCACTTTGTGCCTCAGTTTATTGATTTGTAGAATGGGAGTTTCCGTCCTTACATTTCAGGGTGTGAGGGAAAATTAAATGGGATAATGTAGTGCCATTCCCTATTGAACTGTGATTCTGGAAAAGTCAGAAACTGGTCTCTGTCCCCAGATGATGGGAGAGCCAGAGACTGTCCTGACAGGTACCTACTGGAATGCACTTTTGTCTAATCCAACACTAGAGGAAGCTACAAATCCTTCAGTCCAGTTTATTTCCCCTCTGAAAGGTACTTGTTCGATTATTGCATTCTTAATGGTGTCCTCCATGGCATGTGTTTTGCTGTGAGGGGGGACATATATTTAGTCAACACGTTCCTTTTGGAGTGGTTCTCATGTCTCCACTTATGGTATTAATTTGATTCTGAGAACAGATCCACATGCTTCGGAAACTCCGTGTTTTGCAGTTGTTCAAGGCAAAAATAAAAAATTGACTGTTTCTCTAGTTATGGCCTGCTGTGCATTTAAGAAGCATGAAGTGCCATTTAAGTCATTCTTTTTTTTTTTTTTTTTTTTGAGATGGAGTCTCGCGCTGTCGCCCAGGGTTGGAATGCAGTGGCACTGTCTCGGCTCACTGCAACCTCTGTCTCCTGGGTTCAAGCGATTCTCCTGCCTCAGCCTCAGTAGCTGAGAGATTATAGGCAACCGCCACCATTTCCAGCTAATTTTTTGTATTTTTAGTAGAGATGGGATTTCACCATGTTGGCCAGGTTGATCTTGAACTCCTGACCTCGTGATTCATTAAGTCATTCTTGAACATCAGTGTGTACTTCAAAGAGCCCTCCCTTGAGTTAGGCCTCTGGAGGTGGCCACATGTAATGAGCACAGCAAGGCGCTCTCGCCTGCCAGCCTCCAGCTTGGAGGTGAGGAAGCCTGCTGGAGTTTCATTTCCAGGAACATTGGTTAGTGGTTGCTGCCATACCGACAGAGGTCACCGAGGCAGGAACACCCAGGGTGAGGTCACCCAGTGTGTCAGCCAGCTTGGGCTCAGATGCAAATGACCAGAGTCATGGCCTGACTTTAAACAGTGGGGACAGAAGGTCGTTACCTGCTGTTTTCTTGATTGTATTGTTTATTGGATGGTGGCTAAAGTGGAAGAACAGAATTAATAGTGAATCGCATAATTTATGGAAGCAATTGTTACAGACACGAAGGAAGCCTCTGGGTACAACTAGGATAGTTGTCCTAAAGTGTTAGAGGCAACTTGGGGACCCTGTTTCCTGGGTCTCCTCCAATATGTTTATGAGAGATGGGATTTGGAATTACACAGGCTTGACCATGCGTGCTCATTGCAGAGGAGCTGGCTGCCTCCCCCCAGAAAAGGTGCTATTAGAAGGCTTTTGCCCCACATGTGTAAACCTCAGCAAAAAAGTGACCTTGTAAAAGTATGTTCAGTTCTTTTCTTGCACTCAGCCTACATTCTCAATTCCACAAGCGCTGCTGAGTAATTAAGTAGTAAAAGCTTTTTCATGCAGTAACAATCTCTAAACCCACTGCAGAGTGACTGTCAATGATGCTTCATTGTGGGCATTTGGATCAATTAGACCCCTGATTGTGGGCAAAAGATGGCTTCATCTTTCAAAATTATTCTGTGCATTTGCAACATATAGTGGGATGAGGTTTGCGTCTCCCAGAGGCAGTTTGTGTCCTTTATTCTTGAGAGACGCTGCTCCAAGAAATGTGTCATAGGGACCATGTGCATGTAGAAGGAGATTACAAAGAACGTGGTACTTTGTGTAGCCTGACGCCCATCCCCAGGACAGTGGGTGAGGGTGGGTGTGGGTGGCAGGACTGGGCCACCTTGGTAGAGATGAGAAGTAGGGAAGGGTCACCAGGCTCTGCCAGCACTTGAGACCTGCCTGCCACAGCTAAGTGGGTGACATCACAGGGGATAGAGCCGGGGGTCCCAGGGACACCCAGGGGACTAGAGTCAGTGTCCTTAGCACAGGCACCTTTTCAGTCCTTCCTCCTCCAGCTGGCATTGTCTAGCGGGGGATGTTGCCTGTGGATGGTAGAGGCAGAGGAGGGGCAGAGCCCAGGCACCGTGCAGCTGCCTGTCTCAGGGTTCCCTGCTGTTATGGTTGGCCTGTTGCCCCCAATAGCTCCTATGGTGGGAAGAGCTGGAGCTTGTGACGCCCTTGGTACTCAGGTGAGGGTGTAAGCATTACTGGCCTCTGGCATCAAGTCGAGATCGGCAGATGCTCAATGGAATAAAAAAAAAACCACACACTCAGCTTGTCATTTGGCCCTGACTAATCTCTGCAGCCATGTCCATGAGGGACAGAGGAGAGAACATTTCTGAAGGTGTAGATTTTTTGGGTGTTGTGAAATATACATAACATAAAATTTACCATCTTCGCCATTTTTAAGTGTGCAGTGACCTTAAGTACATTCACAGTGTTGTGCAGCCATCAACACCATCTATCCACAGAACTCCTTTCATCTTGCAAAACTAAAACTCTGTACCTGTTAAACACTGACTCCACCTTCCCCTTCGCCAAGCCCCTGGCAGCCACCACTCTGTTTTCCACCTGTGATTTCAATTACTCCAGGTCCCTCATATAAATGGAATCATACCATATTCATCTTGTTGTGACTGTTCTCTTTCACTTAGCATATGCATCCTCACGGTTCATCCATGTTGTAGCATATCTCTGAATATCCTCCCTTTTTAAGACTGAATATTATTCCATTTTATGTGTACATGACATTTTGTTTGTCCATTCATCCAGCAGTGTACACTTGGGTTGCTCTCACGTTTTAGCTATTGCGAATAATGCTGCAACAGACATGGGGGTACCGATATCTCTTTGAGCCTCTGATTTCCATTCTTTCTGGGTATAAACCCAGAGGTGGAATTGCTGGATCATATGGTAATTCTGTTTTTAAGATTTTGAGGAACCACTGTACTGCTTTCCACAGCAGCTGCATCATTTTACATTTCCACGAACAGTACATATACAATGTCCTTGCCAATACTTGTTATTTTCTGTTTTAATTTTTTTTGTAGTGGACTCCCTGAGATTTTGACAGAGCCCCTGGGGGGATGTGTCATCTTCTCTGCCTGGGAGACTAGAGTGAAAGTAAAATGAAGATGTAGTAACCGAGTTTCCACATTCTCTCGATCCTCCCAAAAGCAAGTCGCCCATTCCTGCCACTAAGCACCTAACTAACCTTCCTGCCCCGCAACACAGAGCCCTGGTCAAGGCTCTCATTCAAGGCCCAGCTCACACTCCCGCCTTCTAGAAAACTTCCCCTCCCATACACAGACTCTCCTGCTTCCTGGGCCTCACTCTTCCCTCTTCCACCTCCAGCCAGTGGAGGCTGGAGTGTGAGTCTGTCCCTTCTAGACTACAAGCCCCCGGAAGGCAGGCCTGCCTGCTCATTTCCCCATCTCTTTGGGCCCAGCCCAGCACTTTGTACGTGTTATAGGTTTGGTGAACAGAACAGGCTGAATGGTTGAACTTCCACATAGATAGAAACCAGAAAACCTAGGGAGACTTTTGAATCGACTGGCAGGAGGGCCCATTGGTTTGAGGCTTTGTGTAGCCCATCTGAGCAGAGCCAGGGGACCAGAGTGTCAACCAGGGAATAAGACGATGCCCAGGCCGTCTCCACTCAGACATTTGCTAGGGAAGTCTATGCCAGAAGAAGTGAAGGGTCATTGTCAGGGCCAGGGATTCTCCCTGAGCATTTGTTTTTGGCTGAGGAGTGACATGTGCTTGGTTGACGGCATCACTTCTGCTTTGAGAAGCCATTGCTGATCAGAGTTCTGGGACCATCGGTAGCTCTCTGAAGATGACGATCTTTGTAAAGCTGCCAGCTTGCTTGCATGGCACTGTGGCAGACACAAGGAGGCAAACTGGAGAGCCAGCCACTTAGCCAGCACCTGCCATTGCCCAATTCCAAATCCATTTGCTCTTACTCTTTCCTGGTCCTTCAGGAAACTAAGTCCTGGGTGGTGGCCCAAGGCTTCCTCTTTATTTATGAAAGCAATTTAATAGGATAAGAATGATTTTTGTTTATTACCGATCTTTGTCTTTCTACTACATCATTGTGCTTTTCAGTGCCAGAAATTTGGCCACACAAAGCCACGGGATGCGTATGATATTCTGCCTTTAGTCATGGACATTCTTTCCTTTCATTGCCCTGATGGTTCTTCTGGCCTCTGCTCACTTTTACTCTCTGGTAGCAGGCCCAGAAAAAGGCTTTCCTTCTTCGCCTTCCCTTTGTATACCTTCAGCATTTGGGAAGCTCGGGTGATGCTTCTGCCCTGGAAGGGAGGCTCACAGACCTCACTTGTCCTCTTCTGCTGGTAACACATGCTCAGCAGAAGTGGGGTCCTGAATGTTGTCTCGTCTCACTCTGCCCTGGAAGTGGCAATGCAGCTTAAAGGAAGGTTGGATAGGGGTTTGGCTGCCTTCCAGTTTTTTATTTAAATCTGTAATGGTTAATATTGAGTGTCAACTTGATTGGGATGAAGGATGCAAAGTATTGTTCCTGGGTGTGTCTGTGAGGGTGTTGCCAAAGGAGATTCACATTTGAGTCAGCGGACTGGGAGAGGCAGACCCACCCGCAATCTGGGTAGGCACCATCTAATCAGCTGCCAGTACGGCTAAATAAAGCAGGCAGATGAACGTGGAAGGATTTAACTTGTTGAGTCTTCCAGCCTTTATCTTTCTCCTATGCTGGATGCTTCCTGCCCTTGAACATTGGACTCCAAGTTCTTCAGCTTTTGGAATCTTGGACTTACACCAGTGGTTTGCCAGGGGCTCTCGGGCCTACAGCCACAGACTGAAGGCTGCTCTGTCGGCTTTCCTATTTTTGAGGTTTTGGGACTTGGACTGGCTTTCTTGCTCTTCAGCCTGCCAACGGCCTATTTTGGGACATCACCTTGTGTTTGTGTGAGTCAATACTCCTTAGTAAACTCTCTTCCCTATATACATCTATCCTATTAGTCCTGTCCCTCTAAGAACCCTGACTCACACAAAATCCTTCTTGAGAATGGAAAATGGACCTGCATTCTACACCTCCCCTGTCCCCCAGCCTGGTATACAGCCTTCCTGTTCAGTTCTCTCACACAGTGGCACCAGAAGCCCTCATCTCTTCTCTGTGGCACCAGCGTCGAAAATCTAGGGATCTGCATCGCTCAGGATCACTCATCAATTCCTTTAATAACTCACTGGGGAATTCTAACCTGGAGATTTTCCCAAAGCATGCTTGAACCAGTTTGCATTTTCTCTCCTACCCATTTGAGAAGAGCACATTCTCTCTCCTCCAGCATGTAGTCTTCAAACCAGTCAGTCCCAAGTCCTCACAGTTCCTGCCCTGGTCTGTGGCTCCTCTCCTGTCCCCCACGCAGTGCCCTCCTGGCTCTTCCCTATAGCCTATACCCTGCCTGGCACAGTAGATGTTGAGAAAATGCATCCACATCCTGCCTACCCATCTGTCAGGTCTGGATTCATGTTTCCAAACTCCTAGAAACCTTTGATTATCAAGATCCACATTTGCTTCTCCATATCATCTATCTTGTCTCCCTTGCAAAGTGGTTGTTAGGATAATGCTAGAGAATACATGAGTGTTGCCCACTGTAAACCTGAATGTAAAGAAGGATTAAAAGCACAGTTCTATGATTGTTTTTAGCACTGGATAATTTGTTGTATGTATTGATTCACAGGTGAAATGAATAATAGATGTTCACAAGGTGTAGGTCTAACATGTATGTTCAATGTTTTACTAGAGTTTAGGGACTCTAGGTAGCAAGTTCTTTTTCAAAAAATAGATGTTCCCGAAATAGTTGTCTTTTTTTTAATCTTTAAGAATGATGAATGTAGATAATGGAAATGAAAGTTATTTTTCTTCATTTTCTAAAATAAGGCATTCAATAAGAACAAGTCCTGAAATAAATGTTTAGTTAAACCCTAATATTTCTTGATTAAGAAGAAATAAATCCCTTTCTTTGAAAGAAATCTCTAGAAATTAGAGGGCAAATCATAACCCTATGAGAATCTATTATTTAATAAAAAGAAATAGCATGAGTTGATCAACACAGCATATTATAAGCTTGCAAGTGATACTTCCCATCCTTATTAATCACATTTTTGAAGTGGACGTTGAAAATTGTGTATGTGTTTAAAAAATTGATATTTTGGAGGAGAAACCCAGTAGGAGAATGATTGATTATTAATAAGTCAAGAAAGAGCTACATTCCTCTAGTGTTACTTTCTGTTGTTTCCATCAACAATAGTATTTTATTCAGTACAACGTGAAACTTCTTGACCCCCGTGAAAAACTGAGAGACATCCTTTCTTATCATAGATACCCTTTTTCCATCTGTATTTATCCCAGTTTCAGGAGGCACCATACCTTTCCAAAGGTTGACTGCTCCAGTGCTGGTGATAGGATATTCAATTGTTTGTTCATGAAAATGTCATGGTTTAGTTCATAGGCATTGGAACAGTGGGAAGTTCCTAGGCACTGGAATGGAGAGACATGAGTTGAATCCAAAATAGCTTTTGTGACTTTGATAATTGCTTAATTTCTCTAAGCTTTGATTTTCTATTTTTGAAGTGGATATAATAATAGTTCATAATATTATTATGAGGGTTATATCATGAAACTTTCCAAATATGCTGACTTGTTTTAGTCACATGCTATTGAATTTCTTAAGAATAATGAGTACATGTGGACCATAATGATTGGTGTTAGATTTGGGGAATTAATGTAGATGGCAATTGTTTAAAATTGCCAAACTTTTTTTAACTTTTAGATTTAGGGGTATATGTGTAGGTTTGCTATACAGGTAAATTGTGTGTTGTGGAGTTTTGGTGTACAAATTATTTGGTCGCCCAGGTAATAAGCATAGTACTCAATAGGTGTTTTTTTGATCCTCACCCTCCTCCTACCCTTCACCCTCAAGTAGGCCTCAGTTTTTGTTGTTCCCATCTTTGTGTTCATATGTTCTCAGTGTTTGGCTCCCACTTATAAGTGAGAACATGTGGTATGTGATTTTCTGTTTCTGCATTAGTTTGCTTAGGGTAAAGGTCTCCAGCTCCATCTATGTTGCTGCAAAGGACATGGTCTCATTCTTTTTCATGGCTGCATAGTATTCCATGCTGTGTATGTACCACATTTTCTTTATCCAGTCTACCATTGATGAACATTTAGGTTAATTTAATGACTTTGCTATTGTGAATAGTGCTGTGATGAACATACGCATGCATATGTCTTTATGGTAGAACAATTTATATTCCTGTGGGTATATATCCAATAGTGGGATTGCTGGGTCAAATAGTAATTCTGTTTTAAGTTCTTTGAGAAATTGCCAAACTGCTTTCCACAATGGCTGAACTAATTTATATTCCCACTAGCAGTGTATAAGCATTCCGTTTCCACAACCTCACCAACATCTGTTTTTTTTTTTACTTTTTAATAGTAGCCATTCTGACTGTTATGAGATGGTATCTCTTGGTGGCTTTGATTTGCATTTCTCTAATCATTAGTGATGTTGAGCATTTTTTCCATATGCTTTTTGGCAACGTGAATGGCTTCTTTTGAAAAGTGTCTGTTCATGTCCTTTGCCCAATTTTTGATGGGGTTGTTTGGTTTTTGCTTGTAAATTCGTTTAAGTTCTTTGTGGAATTTGTTTAAGTTCTTTGTGGATTATAGATATTAGACCTTTGTCAGATGCATCGTTTGTATTTTCTCAAAATTCCAAAATGTTTAGACAAAGTACTTCTGATTCTAGACATGAGGGAGAAACTGGCACTGAACTTGCCATTATTATTATGATATTATTAATGAAATCAATAAACTCCTAACAAGACTGATCCAGGGAAAATAGAGAACCCACACAAATTAGCAATATCAGGAAAGAAAGAAAAGCTATTAAATATTTCCAAAAATCCTAAATACTTTTTAAAAAAGATAATTTTATGAGCAGTTTCATGCCGACAAATTTAAAAACTAAGTAAAATGATTAATTTCCTTGTAAACCACTGCTAACCAAAATGGATACTAGATGAAGACGAAGTCTAATTTTTAATTTAAAACCTTTTCAGAAAGAAAGCTCCAGGCCCAGATGGTTTCACTGGTGTCTTTAATCATACATTTAAGGAAGAACAAATGTTAACCTTACCTAAAACTTTCAAAAAAAGCCAGAAGAACAGGGAACACTTCCCGACTGGCTCTGTAAGGCTATACAGATAAGGTAATAGGATAATCCTAATAACAAAATCTGATAAAGATATTGCAGAGAAGAAAATTATAGGCCAATATTCCTCATAAATGTAGATACAGAATTCTCAAATTATCAAGATAAGTCCAACAATACATAAAAAAGAATTTGAACTTATTCCAAAAATGCAGTTGATTTAAAAGTTGAAAATCAGCCATTGCAAGTAAGCACATTAACAAAATAAAGAAGCAAAATCATATAATCATCTCAATAGATGTAGAAAAAGCAACACTTATGCATGACAAAAAAATCTGTCATTAAACTAGGAATAGAAAGAAACTTCCCAGTCTGATAAAGGGCATCTATGAAAAGCTTACTGCTAACTTCATACTTATTGGTGAAAGATTGAATGTTTTTCCTGTTTGATTGCAGACATCATAAAGAGATGTCTATTTCTACTGTTTCTATTCAAAATTTTAGTGGTGGTCCTAGTCAGTACAATTAGACAATAAAATAAAATAAAAGGCAAGGAAGAAGTAAAATTAGTTTTATTTGCAGACAACATGATTATTTATAAAGTCCTAAGATCTACAAAATGTATTAGACTAAGTGAATTTTGCAAGATCATAGGATACAAGGTCAATATAGAAAATCAATTGAATATTTATACAATGTCAATATGCAATTAGAAAATAGAGACTTTTAAAGTACCATTTATAGGTACTTAGGAGTTAATAAACAAAAACTGTGAAACCTGTATTTTTCAAACTATAAAACATTGCTAAAAAGCTAAATAAGACTTAAATAAGTGGAAAGTGTACCATATTCATGAGTTGAATTATCCAATATTGTTAAGATATTGATTATCCCTAAATTTAAGTATAGATTCAACATAATCCTATTTAGATTTTTTATGTAGAACTTGGAAAGCTGATTATAAAATTTATATGAAAATCCAAAGGACCTAGGATAGCCAAACAATTTTCAGAAAGGGGGAGGATACATTTGAAGTACTGACAGTACCCAATTTCAAGAGTTCTTATAAAGCTATAGTGATCAAGCCAGTGTGGTTGAGGACAGATAAATATATCAATAAAACAGAATAGAGTCAAGAAATTGACCTACACATATAGTCAGTTTATTTTTGAAAAAGGTGTCAAGGTGATCTAGTGGCAAATGGAAAGATTAAAATCGATATTAGAAATTCTGAATAAAAGTACGGGAAAAAAAGTAAGCTTGACCCCTACCTCATACTATATATAAAAGTTAATTCAAAATAAATCATATACTAAAAAGTTCATCTATAAATCATATAGAAGATAATATAGAATAATATCTTTGGTACTTTGGGATAGACAAAGATTTCTTTAGGAGAAACACAACAGCACCAACAATAGAAAATAAAAGATAAATGGAACTTAAGCAAAAGTAAAAATGTCTGCTTTTCAAAAGACATCCTAGAAATAAAATGGCAGGTCACAGGCTGAAAGAGAATATTTACAATTCATATGTCTCAAAAGGACTTGTACATTCATATCCACAATATATAAAGAGTGTATATAGATCAGCAATAAAAAGAGCCCAATAAAAATGTAGGTGAAAGACTTGAACAGAGACTGCATAAAGGGAACTGTATGTATGAACAGTAAGCACATGAAAAGGTGCTCCATTCTTGCTCATTAGGGAAATACAAATTAAAATCACTTCACAACAATTAGAATAGCTAAATTCAAAAAGATCAGCAATGCCAAAATGTTGATGGGTATGGATTTAAGTATAATTCTCAAATATTGCTGGCGATGTATAAATTGTTACAGCCACTTTGTGAATTGGTTGTCAGTTTCTTATAAAGTAATCATATACTTCTCCCACTACCTAGCAGGTTCATTTCTAGGTATTTTCCGAAGAGAAATAAAAACATACATTCATAAAAGGACTTGTACAAAATATTAATAGCAGTTTTATTCCTAATGATCCCAAACTAGAAACAATCCAAAGTTAATCAATAGGAGAATGGATAGCAATTAAAAGGAAAAAACTACTAACAAATATTGCAACATGGATGAATCTGGAAAACACTATGTTGAGAAAAGGAAGTCAGACAGAAAAGAGTATAAGCTATAATATTCTGTTTATATGCAGTCCAAGCACAATCAAAACTAGTTTATGGTGTAGGAATTAGAGTAGTTGTTCTGAGTGGCGAGGTCATTGGCAAGGGAGGGAACTGGCTGGCAAGAGCTGTAACAGATTATTCTGAGGCGATGGAAATGTTCTCTATGTTTATTGAGGTCTTGCTTACATGAGTGTCTATGTTTTGGGGGACTTAAGACGTATGCATCTTGGACACTCCTTCTAATGCTCTTTGCATAAGTTCAGGTTTATATAAAGTGGAGTCTTCCCTGCTCTCATCAACCATTCTGTTCTTCATAAGCCTATTTGTTGCTTTCTTAACTTTTTTTTTACAATTTGTAATTATTTCTCTCTAAATGCCGTAAGGCCAAAACCCGAGTGTGTCTTATTTGCCCCCTAGAACTGAGCATAATACCTGGCCAGACTTGTAGCAGGAACTGAGTAAATATTTGTTGAATTAGTAGCTTCATTATAAAATGCGCAATTCTGTTGCCCCAGGTGGTGATAATAATGGTGATTGTGGTGGTGGTGGTGGTGGGGCATGTGTGTGTGTGTGTGTGTGTGTGTGTGCGTGTGTGTGTGTGTGTGTATGTTATGTTTTGTGAAGTCCACACATTTCTCTAAATCCTGGCAGGCCAGATTCTTACTCATTGAAAAAAACTTGTATTACCAGAGAGAATAAGGCATCTTTCTCTAAACTCAGGTATTTGGCTGCCTATAGTTAGATGACCTTTCACTAAATCACAGTTTCTTTATCTAACAGATAAAACATTGAAGCCAAAATCAGGGTGGTATATTATCATCCCTCCAATGGGTAAAGTTGGAATCTGATTTGATTCTAATTCTTTTTGACAGTATCCATTCTCATTCTATTACCATTGGCCATCAAAAAATAATGTCTTGGGAAGTCTCCAGAACTTTATTTGAATTCGATGTGCATATTTCCTGTGTTTCACATGCACATACTTTTGTGCTCATTCCCAGGAAAGCAATCTGGCTGGTGGGTGAGAAGGACCATTTTGACTGTTTTGACAAGTGGCTTGGCTGCTGCTTTTTGTTTGTTTGTTTGTTTTTTGTTTTAACTGAACTTTACTGAATCTATGACCTACTTTGGCCCTACAGAACACTAACTTTCACCACTGAGCCTCATTTCTTGCAAGCTATAGACTTGCATCAGTGATTAGACAGGCATATGGGCTATGCTGATTTACACAGCTGAGTGACAAGACTGGAGTTGATGGAATTGATGCAGAAAAAGGCCTTTGGAGGATCCAAGAAAGCTGAGACTCTGCTGCTGACTGACATGCCATAGGTAGCACTTCTGCTGTGCTTGAGAGGGGCATGGCCATTAGAGTTCTCAACATTTGAGTTACTATTATCTGATTCTTCTGATTCTCTGTAGTTATGAGATTGCATGGGGAAGCCAAAATCAGCATGATATGAAAGAAAATATGTGGTAATGAACTGACCACTTCTAAGAGATGCTTTCAAACACCTATTCCTGCCAAATCCTGGTGGGAACCTCTTACTCTTTCTCAGTTACCACTGGTTATTGGTCATTTTAATATGACAGTTGTCATGATCTGAATGTGTTCCCCAAAATTCATATGTTGAAAAGTAATCACCAATGTCATGGTTTTAGGGGCTGGGGCATTTAAGAGGTGATTAGGTCATAGGGCCTAATGATAGGTCATAGGGTCATAGGGTCCTTATGAATGGGATTAGTGCCCTCCTAAAAGAAGCTCCAGAAAGCTTTCTTTCCCCTTCCACCATGTGATGACACAGCAAGAAGGTACCACCTTTGAACCAGGAAACAGCCTTCACTAGACATGAAATCTGCCTTAATCATGGACTTCCAAGCCTCCAGAACTGGGAGAAATAAATTTTTGTTGTTTATAAAGTACCCAGTGTATGTTATAGCAGTCCCAATGGATTAAAACAACAAATAGCATAATGCAAATCACACCAATTTGATGACAAAGTACATATCTTGAGAAAGAGGCAGGAGGCTTCCAAGCCTCAACTCTTGCCCTCTGCATACCCATAGACTTAACACCACGTGGAAGCTGCCAAGGCCTACAGCTTGCACCCTCTGAAGGAACAGCCTGAGCTATACCTTGGCCACTTTAAGCCATGGCTGGAGCTGGAGTGACCATGAGGCTGAGTGCCATGTCCCCAGGTTACTCAGGGCAGTGGGGCCCTGGGCCTGGCCCAAGAGAAACTATTCTTCTCTCCTAGGGATCTAGACCTTGATGGTAGGAGCTGCCATGAAGGTCTCTAAAATGTCTTTGAGGCATTTTCCCCATTGTCTTGGCTATTAACATTCAGCTCCCAGTATGCAAATTCTGTGGCTGGTTTGAATTCCTCTGCAGAAAATGTATTTTTTTTTTTGTTTCCTACCACATAGTCAGGCTGCCAACTTTCTAAATTTTTATGTTCTCTTTCCTTTTAAGTATAAGTTTCAGTTTCAGATTATCTCTTTGCTCATGCATATGACCAGCAGCCAGGTTACCCCTTGAATGTTTTGCTGCTTAGAAATTTCTTCTGCCAGATACTGTAAATGATCACTCTCAAGTTCAAAGTTCCACAGATCCCTAGAGCAGGGGCACAAGTCTGCCCCTCTCTTTGCTAAAGCATAGCAAGAGTGACCTTTATTCTAATTTTCAAAAAGTTCCTCATCTCCATCGGAGACCACCTCAGCCTGGACTTTATTATCCATATAACTATCAGCATTTTGGTCACAACAGTTTAACAAGTCTCTAGGAAGTTCCAAACTTTCCATCATCTTCCTGTCTTTGGCCGAGCCCTCCAAGCTGTTCCAACCTCTGCCTGTTACCCAGTTCCAAAGACACTTCCACATTTTCAGGTATCTTTATAGCAATGCCCCACTTCTCTGGTACCAATTTTCTGTCTTAGTTCATTCTCAAACTGCAGTAAAGAGCTACCTGAGACTGGGTACTTTATAAAGAAAAGAGATCTAATTAGCTCACAGTTCTGCAGGCTGTATAGGGAACATGACTGGGGAGGTCTCAGGAAACTTACAATCATGGCAGAAGGTGAAGGGGAAGCAGGCATGTCTTACGTGGCTGGAGTAGGAGGAAGAGAGTGAAGGTGGAGGTGCTACCCACTTTTAAACAACCAGACCTCATGGGAACTCTCTATCATGAGAACAGCAAGGGGAAAATCTGCCCCCGTGACCAAATCACCTCCCACCAGGCCCCTTCTCCAATATTGGGGATTACAGTTTGACATGAGATTTGGGTGGGAACACAAATCCGAACCATATCACCCTGCATAGGTCCAGCACCTTCCCACCTGTACGCCTGAGGCAGCTGGCTCTGTCTGCCACTTTGGACAGGTAGCATATGTCTGCCTTGCCTGCCCCAAACCCACCTTTGAGAAATTTTGGGAATGCTGATAATCTCCCAGTGGCTGTCAGATTAAAGCGAGTGGCAAATGTGGGGGGTGGGGGTGGAAGAGAGTGGGGAAAATACAGGTAAAGGAGAATAAACTAAAAATACTAAAGCCAAGCAGAACCTACATAGCAAAATACTTATTTTTACCTCTAGAAAAGAAAATGAAAAATCTGGCTCCATGGTAGAACTTTTACTCCCAAAGCTAGACTGAAAAAAAAATCGTGTTTGTCCTATGGTTGGTCTGAATGATGTACAAGCTTACAAATGGTAGGCTGTCCCCAGCTGGCTTTTTTCTAGTGTTTAAATCACATTTTGTGTTTTCCTTGCATTGTGCCTGGGCCAGGTGAGACTGTTTAGATAAAAAGGACTTTCTTTGGTACCACAGTTTTCAATCTTTCACCGAACTCATCTGGAAAGACTGAATAGAAATGAGACCAGGGTCTCTGAACAGGTCAGCATCCATACTTTTTAGTTTAGTTGTGCAGTCAGCTACTGAAACTCCAAAATAGCTCTCTGCTGCTCAGCCTGTTATGCTTCTAAACTGTGGCCTTGGCAAACACCTTACTATATCAACACACACTGGGTGCAGAGATAGAAAGAGCATGGGTCTGCCTGGCATAGTGCCTGCCTGTTTGAATGAATGAATGCATGAATGAATGTAATTTCAAGTCTTGTATCTATCACCTGTCAGCCATGACCTTCAGCAGGTTTCTTTGCATCTCATTCATTCACCCAACAGATATTTATTGATTGCTTCCTGGGTGCCAGGCACAAAATTAAGTTATGAGGATCACAAGGTGAAAAAGACAGCATCTGTTCTTAAGAAATTCCAGTCTGGTAAGGAGGGATCCTTCTAAGAGAGTAACTGGCTCTGTATACTGAGGACCAAATTGTAGGTGTGCTCACTCCCTTTATTTCTTGTTTTCTCAGACTGGTGGCTTGTGGCTTGTCCCCCTCTGCTTTCTGTCTTAGCTAAAGTGGTAAGGCCTGTTAGATCACACATTCCATTCTGTGACTATTGCCAGAGACCTATATCAAAAGCTTTGGTCTTTACCTTCTGGAATTCCAAGTTTTCCTTTAAATGTATATGTATGTGTATTTTAACAAATCAGGATATTTTCCTGTTGTCAGGCTTCTGGTAGCTTTCCTGTTGTTCATGTGTTGCAAAGACTCCTGGAAGTAACTTTTGATCACACTGGGGAGAGTCTCTTAGTGCCCAGGGGGTAATTCTTCTAGTCCTATATTTTTGTCTCTTCTAAAGCTGACAGGTGGCTGACATTGTTCTTGATTTTTCTGATGTTTGTTCTCCTTTGTCATGTTAGAAATCACAGCAGGAGTGGAACAGTTATGTTTAATTTAAACTATTTCTGGCCCACATGTCTGTTTGTGAATGCAGGGAGTGTTCAGATTTCTTGGGCAGTAGGCCAAATGGTGTGGACAAGAGTATAAAATTTAAGTTTGCCATTCATGATAGAAGAAATGCAGAAAAAAAGTCCAGTCTCCTGTTAAGTGTAGTAAACTAAGCGTAGAGGCTTTCTGCTAACTATAGTTCCAAAATACACCTAGCATTTATTGAGCACTTACTGGATGCTAGGCATGCACCAAATGTTCTACTAGGGCTGTTTTACTTAATCCTTAGGAAAACCCTATGAGATGGATATTCGTATTGATCCCATTTGCAGGTGAGAAGCAGAGAGTTAAGTATCTTGCTTGAGGTCACACAGCAAGTAGTGAAGCTAAGATTCAAACCTCGGCGCTAGATGTTACTTTGCATCCACATCTACCTATCTTATATTTAGGTTGGTGCAAAAGTTATTGCAGATTTTGCAATTTTAATGGCAAAAACCACAATTACTTTTGCACCAACCTAATACTTAGGTTAAGATGTTGTAGTCAGTGAAGAGATCTCCAACTGATGATTCATGCGGCTGTTTTCCTCCTCAAAAACTTTGTAACAAAAGTATTTTATTTCATTTTAATGTTTGTGGGGCATGTTTCATTGCTAATAATTCTCAAGGAAAATAAATAATCCAAGTCCTGGCTTAGCATTTTTCTGAGCCTGTGCGAATCATGCTGACCATCGTGACAAATGGCCAGTCTCAGGTGTGTGTTGTAATGAACAGGAAAAAAGGGAATGAAATCTGTCTTTTCACCCTTAAGAAATAGCTGCATTAGAAAAATAAAATAGCAATGAAGTTTGAAATACATTCTGGTGTAAGACCTGTAACAGGTAACCCGGCCAGTTTCATTTATTCTGAATTTATTCCCATTACAAGCCTTGAATGCTCCCTGGGCTCTCTCTTGCTAAATCGATGTTTTCAGAATTCTCAGTGGCTTGAATTTTGTAATCTGAGAAATCAATCAAGTGCCTCCGGAGAATGCCATGTCTTATTCTACTCTGAGCCTCCAAACGCCTCTTGTAATTAAGTATTAGTTGGAGTTCATTGCACTTGAATAATGAGGTGATGTTTGGGTAGGTTTCCTTTGTTGTTTTTTTCTTGAGGAGCACGGCTTCTGTTTTTCTGGTTAGCTGAATCACAGTTGTCACAAAAAAATGCTATGTAAAGCCTCCCTAGTTATAATAGCTTCTCCAAAAACCAAATTCAATACTTTATGGTCATTAGTGTGTTGCTGCAGTCGACATGCATAGCCCTGGCATGCATAGCGTATGCCCTGTGATTATGGAATTTTACAATTAAGCTTTGACAATGAAAAAAGGGCTGAAGGAGTTGAATTTGTACCTTTATAAAATGGTCTGACTTGCCTGATGACCAAATGAATAGCTGCATAACTCCTGTTATAGAGCAAACAGTGCGTCACTAGCTCTTTCTGCATTTTCTCTGCACTATATAATTTTCTTGTCATACTACAGTTGTTTAACAGGGATAATTGGTTAACAGTGAAATGTATGTACAAAATCATATAGAAAAATAATCATTGGCTTAAATATTATATTTACTATTAAATAATAATATTAATAAATATTAAGTAATAATAAAAAACAGATCTTCATGTACCCAGCACTTGGTTTAAGAGGTTGAATTTAACTATACCCTTAGAAATCCTACATTACCCTCCTGGTGTCTGATCCTTCTCTCTCTTACAGTGGCCATTATCTTGAGATTTTCAAAATTATTTCTTTGCTTTTCTAGATAGTTTTACATGCACACACATACACATGTATACATTCCTAAGCAAATTATTGCTTAGTTTTTCCTGCTTTTGAACTTTACATAAAGGGAGTCACACAGCATATATTTTGTGATTTGCTACTTTTGCTCATTATTGTTGAGATTCTTCTATTTATTGGTGTATGTAGCAGGAATTTATTCATTTCCTTTTCTTTCTTTTTTTTTTTTTTTTTTTGAGACAGAATTTTGCTCTATCACTCAGACTGGAGTTCAGTGGTACAATCTCAGGTCACTGCAACCTGCAACCTCCACCTCCCGGGTTCAAGCTATTCTCCTGCCTGAGCCTCCTGAGTAGCTGGAATTACAGGTGGCCACCACCACGCCTGGCTAATGTTTGTATTTTTAGTAAAGACGAGGTTTCACCATGTTGGCCAGGCTGGTCTCAAACTCCTCACCTTAAAGTGATCCGCCCACCTTGGCCTCCTAAAGTGCTGGGATTGCAGGTGTGGGCCACCACGCCCAGGCTGAGTTTATTCACTTTCATTTTTATCTGCCATTCTAAGCCATGACTGTACCTCAATTTTAAAAAACTCATTCTAATGCTCATGGACATTTGAGTCATCTCTAGTTTGGACCTATTATAAAGTGTCAGCATGAATTCTTTTTGTACTTCTTCCAAATATAACTCTCAGATAAATTCCTTGCAATAAAATTTTTGGGTCATTTGCTTATCTTCAGCTTTAATAACTAATGACAAACTGTTTTTATACTCTCACTAGCAAGTTATGAAAATTCCCATTGCCCCACAGTCTTGTTGGCACTTAACATGGTCAGAATTTAGTTTTTGCTTGTCTGGAAGATGTATTGGTAGCTCCTGGTAGTTGTGATATGTGTTTTCCTGATGACAACCGAGCTAGATCATTCATTAGTTTAATGGACATTAGCTTTTCTCTTACATAACATACCTGTTCATGCCTTTTGCCCATTTTTTTCAATTAGGTTATCACTTTTTTTTCTCATTAATTATTAGGCTTTTAAAAATATTATGGATATTAGTTCTTTGTTGGTCATACTTGTGGCAAATATCTCCCTTTCCGTTCTTGTCTTTTACATTTTCATTTTTTTTTTGCTTTCCATGAAAAAGGGAGATGTTTGTGTATTATTTATTTATGTTTCTTTCATGTATTTATTCGTTTATTTTATAATCTTTATTAAAGAAAGAGTACATACACATTGTAGAAAGTTAAAATATACAGAGAAGCAAACTTTTTTAAAAAGAACTTTACATTCCTACTGCCCTGAAGTCACCAGAATTAGCATCTTATGCAGGATTTCATATTCTGAATTTCATACATGTATGTGTATGTATGTATAATTGACCCTTGAACAACACAGGTTTGAACTGTGAGGGTGCACTTATATGTGGATTATTTTTCGATGAATATATTGAAAATTTTGGGGGGATTTGTGAAAATTTGAAAAAACTCATAGAGGAACCACAAAACCTAGAAATCTAAAAAAAAAAATTTTAAAAGCTATGTCATGAATGCATAAAATATATGTAGATACTACATCTACATATATCATTTACTATCATAAAATATACACAAATCTATTATGAAAAGTTAAAATTTGTCAGACCTTACACATACAAACATAGGTGGTATGTGGCATTATTCGCAGTCAATAAACTTGAAGCTGCAGTATTAAATCACAACTGCATAAGATTAACTGTAGAACGTGCTGTGCTACTGTGGTAATTTTATAGCCACCTCCCATTGCTATTGTGGTGAGCTCAATTGTTTTGAATATCTACTTAAAACACCGTGTGGCGCTGATCACCTTTACGTGGGCAGTTTATGTCTCCACGAAATTGGCGGCAGGCCACAGTGAAAGTGATTTCTCACAGTTCTCGCATATTTCCCATTGTGTTTGGTGCAATGTTGTAAGCCTTGAATAACACCATGGGACTTACGAAGTGTCACTAGTGATGCTGGAAGTGCTCCCGAGAAGTGGAGAAAAGTCATGACATTACAAGGAAAAGTCGAATTGTACTGAGTATGTACTATAGATTGAGGTCTGTAACTGTGGTTGCCCACCATTTCAAGATGAATGAATTGAGCCTAAGGACCATTGTAAAAAAAAAAAAAAAAAAAAAAAAAGAAAGAAGAAAATCATTTGTGAAGCTGTCACTGCAGCTGCACCAGCAGATGTGAAAACCTTATACATTTTCTGAAATATTAGGTTAGTGCAAAATAAGTTGTGGTTTTTGACATTAAAAGTAATGGCAGATTGGGCGCCCTGGCTCATGGCTGTAATCCCAGCACTTTGGGAGGCTGAGGCAGGCACATCACCTGAAGTCAGGAGTTTAAGACCAGCCTGGCCAACATAGTGAAACCCCATCTCTACTAAAAATACAAAAATTAGCTGGGTGCCGTGGTGTGTACCTGTAATCTCAGCTACTCAGAAGGCTGAGGCAGGACAATCGTTTGAACCCATGAGGCAGAGATTGCAGTGAGCCGAGATCACACCACTGCACTCCAACCTGGGTGGCAGAGTGAGACTCCATCTCAAAAAAACAAAAACAAACAAAAAAATAGTGGTATTAATTTTAATGGCAAAAACTGCAATTACTTTTGCACCAACCTATACAAAATATGGGTTAATTGACCATTTATGTTATTAGCAAGCCTTCTGGTCAACAGTAGGCTAGTAGTAAAATTTTGGGGGGAGTCGAAAGTTATACTCAGATTTTCAACTGCATGGGGTGTTGGTGCCCCTATCCCCCACATTATTCAAGGGTCACCTGTATATGTAATCCAAACTAATTTTCAGTCACCAACCTCCAAGTTTTCATTTGAGTAGATTTCCTCTCACCATATAGGTAAACCATCTTCAAATTTTCCCAGCTGACCAGCAGTCCTTTAGAGCTTTGGTCAAACAAGTATCCAATCTAGGACTTATTCTGTATTTGGGTGAACCAAGTTCTCAATGTTAAAGTCAGTTTTATCAGTCCTTTGCTTTGTGATTAGTATTTTTTATATCTTTTTAAACACATGTCTTTCAATCCCAAGACTATTATCTTCTAACAGCCCTATGGTTTTGCTTTCTCCTTTAACTTTATAATCCAGAATTGATTTATGGGTATAGTAGCAGTCCAATTTTTTTTTCCATATGGATACCAGCACCATTTATTGATATTCACTGACCTACAACATATCATGACCCCTGCCATATTTCATGTTCATGTAAGGATGGGTCTTGGCTTTTAAAATTCTGATTCATAGGTCTATTTGCTTATTCCTATACCAATGCTGCAGTGTCCTAATCATTATACCTTTATAATATGTCTTGACATAATACATTTTATAATAAGGTTTAAATAAGACAAATCTCCATGGATAGGTTAGGATAGGTTGGGCTGTCTTTGGGTACAAATCTCAGTGGCTTAAAACTCAAAGGCGACCTACAAACTGGGAGAAAATTTTCGCAAGCTACTCATCTGACAAAAGGCTGATATCCAGAATCTACAATGAACTCAAACAAATTTACAAGAAAAAAACAAACAACCCCATCAAAAAGTGGGCAAAGGACATGAACAGACACTTCTCAAAAGAAGACATTTATGCAGCCAAAAAACACATGAAAAAATGCTCATCATCACTGGCCATCAGAAAAATGCAAATCAAAACCACAATGAGATACCATCTCACACCCATTAGAATGGCCATCATTAAAAAGTTAGGAAACAACAGGTGCTGGAGAGGATGTGGAGAAATAGAAACACTTTTACACTGTTGGTGGGACTGTAAACTAGTTCAACCATTGTGGAAGTCAGTGTGGCGATTCCTCAGGGATCTAGAACTAGAAATAACATTTGACCCAGACATCCCATTACTGGGTATATACCCAAAGGATTATAAATCATGCTGCTATCAAGAGACATGTACACATATGTTTATTGTGGCACTATTCACAGTAGCAAAGACTTGGAACCAACCCAAATGTCCAACAACAATAGACTGGATTAAGAAAATGTGGCACATATACACCATGGAATACTATGCAGCCATAAAAAATGATGAGTTCATGTCCTTTGTAGGGACATCGATGAAACTGGAAACCATCATTCTCAGCAAACTATCGCAAGGACAAAAAACCAAACACCGCATGTTCTCACTCATAGGTGGGAATTGAACAATGAGAACATATGGACACAGGAAGGGGAACATCACATTCCGGGGATTGTTGTGGGGTGGGGGGAGGGGGGAGGGATAGCATTAGGAGACATACCTGATGCTAAATGACGAGTTAATGGGTGCAGCACACCAACATGGCACATGGATACACACGTAACAAACCTGCACATTGTGCACATGTACCCTAAAACTTAAAGTATAATAATAATAATTAAAAAAAAAAAACTCAAAGGGCTTGTTTCTTGCTCATGCTACACATACAGTTGTGGTCACTCAGGGTCCCAGGCAAACAGAGGCTCTGTTACTATCTCAATATGTTCCTCCACACGAGAGAAGAGAGCATGGAGAATCACTTATCAACTTGTAATGCTTTCTCCCAGAAGTAACACATGTCAGTTATGTTTACATTTCATTAGCAGAGCTACTCCCATGACCACACCTGATTTCAAGGGTGCAGGGGAATGTGATCCTTGCATAACCAGAAGCAGAGGATTGTCTACCACATCTCTCCCATTGCTTTTCTTCAGAAGTGTCTTAGCTATTCTCAACCTTGAGACCCAGCTTGTCAATTTCCATGAAAACCCTTACTGAGATTTTGATTGGGATTTTAGTAAATCTAGGGCTCACTTTGGGGAGAAATGATATCTTCCTTTCTAAGCATATGGTATATTTGTCTATTCATTTAGATCTTAATGTCTTTTAGTGGTTTTATCCTTTTCTCTTTAAAGGATTTGCACATCATTTATTAGACTAATTCTTAGGTGTTTTATATTCTTATTGCTATTATAAATTTTATTTTTTAAATTACATTTCCTAGCTAATTATTTTCTGGTTTCCAGAAATGCTGGTGACTTTGGTATATTAATTTTATTAATGCAGAAATTTTGAAAAACTCTCCTAGTAATTCTAATTACTTATCCATAAATTGAGTTTTCTACATAGAAAATCATACCACCTGCAAATAAGTACAGTTTCATTTTTTTCGTTTCTGATTCCTAACCCTTTTATTGAGTTCTCTTGTCTTCTCTAGCTAGGGCTTCTTGTGCAATGTTCTAGAAGTGGGGATAGCAAACATTTTTGTCTCGTTACTGATCTTAAGGGAATGCTTTAAATGCCTGACCAATAAGTAGGACTTTTTTGCTACATATTCTTTATCAGATTCCTTCCACTTCTAGTTTTCTAAGAATGAACTTTGAATTTTGTACATCAAAAAAAGTGATACTTTCCCTTTGATGTGTTAATGTGGTCATTTATTGTAATCAATTTAAAAATTTTTAAACCTGCTTTAATTCCTGGAATTAACGTACCTTGGCTAAGTTGTATCCCCCTTTTACTCAATGCTAGATTTGGTTGATAATATTCTGTTTAAGACTTTTGTAAATATGTTTTGAGTAATATTGGTTGGTAATTCTCATTTCTTGTACCATACTTGTATGGTTTTGGAATCACTGTTACCAAAATAAGACAGACGTACAAAATAGAAATATGAGACCTATAAAATCCATGAAAATTGTTTGAGATATAAATATACATTTCAGGCTGGGCATGATGACTCATGCCTGTAATCCTAGCACTTTGGGAAGCCAAGGCAGGCGGATCACCTGAGGTCAGGAGTTTGAGACCAGCCTGGCCAAATGGAGAAACCCCACTTCTACTAAAAATACAAAAATTAGCCAGGCATGTTGGCAGGTGCCTATAATCCGAGCTACTTGAGAGGTTAAGTCAGGAGAATTGCTTGAAGCCAGGAGGCGGAGGTCGCAGTGTGCCGAGATCGCGCCACTGCACTCCAGCCTGGGCAACAAGAGCGAAACCCCATCTCAAAAACAAAACCAACCAAACAAACAAACAAACAAAAAAGATGTAAAGATACATTTCAGTGAGTGATAGATCAAACATAAATTGGAAAATATATGACTTGAATATCATAGTTAACAAGCTTCATAAAATAAATATCCCCTCATTTTTAATTCTTTGTAAAGAGTCTGTGTGAGTTGATTTATTTTTTGGAGGGATGTCTGGAAAATATGTCCATGAAAACGTGGTCCTAGATTTCAAAATATAGGATCAGTTTACCTAGAGTTATAAAACTCTTGAATTTTAAAATATTTTTGTCTTGAGCTATTTTAGTAATTTTTATTTGTTTTTAGAACTTAGTCATTTCAATTTATTTCATTGGTCTTTTCAAAGAACTGATATTTTTGCTTTGAGCCTCTTTACTATATGTTTGTTTTGCTTTTCATTATTTTCTTTATTATTTTTCTCTTTCAATTTTGAATGTATTCTGCTGTTTTTTTTAAACTTACTGTTAATTTAAATGCAGCACAATAATGCTAATCTTGTTTTTCTAACAAAAACAATTTAGCTATAAATTTTCCTTTAAATGTTGCATTAGCTATATTCTATAAGTTTTAATACATATTATTTTCATTAATTTTAATTCTGGATATTTCTAATTTTTCATTGTTTTCTTCTGTGACCCATAGTTGTTTAGTAGAGCTTTAAAAAAAAATCCCAAACATAAGATATTTTTCTTGTTATATCTTCAAAATAGTTTATAATTCAATTGCATTATGGTCAGATAGAGATCTATACAGATAACCAGTCCTTAGATCTTTGATTAGCTTTGAGAATTAGCATAAGGTCGGTTTTTATAAATATTCTATATGACTTTAAAAGAACGTGAATTTTAAAATTGTTGGACACAAAGTTGTTATATGTCTATTAGAACAAGATTGTTAATTTGGTGTTCAGATCTTATAAGTCCTATCTAATATCTCTGTTTCCTGTTTATTCTTAATTTGTCAATAGCAAAGATGTGAATTAAAATTTTCCACTATTATGGCAAATGTTGTAGTTGTAGGGTATTTGTAATTTCATCAGCTTTTGATTCATATATTTGGAGTGATGTGTAAACAGTTTAGAATTGTAATACTTCCTATTATACCTTCTACTACCTGTGTAAGTCGTGATCATCTTTATCTCTAATATTGCTTCTTACCATAAAGACCATCAAACATTAATATTGATACAGAATTATATCCATTAATATTTGTCTCATTTTTCTTTCTTTTTTGTGTGTTCCCTGTATTTTATGTATTTAAAAATTTTTAAATGGGGAGCAAATTTCAATTCTATTTCTTGTAATTACTCACATATTTAAAGCTTTATTCGTATATCTTTATATACTTCTTTGTCCTTTCTTATACTGTTTTTATGTCTGAATTCATTATTTTCCTCTTTTAGTTTGAAAGTTCAATCAAACCTCTAGTTTAACACACATAGTTAACAAAGTCTCAATACCTTTTCTTCCTTCTGAGCAATGTAAGAACATTAAATGCTTTAACTCTGATCGATAATATGTTCTAACCTATTTGATAATGTTGTCTGGTATTTTAATTCTAGCTTGATTCTTTCTCCTTCCTCCCAACAAACCACCAACCTCTGCATACTTTAACCCACAGATATGCCAGTATCTTTGCTTAGCATTCTCTCGTGTATCAGCCTTACCACTTTCTGCCTAAAACATATCCCTTACATTTCCTTTGATTTGTGTGCTGTGTGTGTGTGTGTGTGTGTGTGTGTGTGTGTGTGCTATATGCTCTGTGTTTTTGAAATTCCTAAATTGTCTTTGACTTCATTCTTGGAAGATGGCCTTATTCAATATGGAGTTCTAGTTTGACAGTTACTCTTTCTTTCTGAACTTTGATGATATTATTTCACTGGCTTCTAGCTTCGATTTTTTGGCTCTTCTGAAGTCATCTGTGAGTCTTAAACTGCTGCTCCTTTGTAGGTATTCTTTTCTTCCTTTCTGCACGTCTTTAACAACTTACTTCTTTTTTTGTGTTGTAAAGTTTTATTAGTACTGTGTCTAGGTGTGGAGTTCCTTTAATGTATCTTGTTTGGGGATTCAGTGGGCTTTATAAATCTCAAGTTTGTGTCTTTCAATATCATGAGATATCTTCTGCCATTATCTATCTGAATATTTCTTCTTCTCCATTTTCTGTATTACTTCCTCCTCTAATTTAGAATTTCACTTAGGTATTTGTTAAGACCTTCTCACCATATCATCCATGTCACTTAATCTTTCCTTCATTATTTTTCATATGTCTTTTTAAATTTTTAGCTAAATTCTGGATAAAATTTGAATCTATCTTTCAATTTGTTAATTCTCTACTTAGGTTTGTTTTACATGCTATTTAATCTGTCTACTGAGTTTTAAAGTTTAATTACTATATTTTTCATTTATAGAAATTCCATTTGGTCTTTTTAAAAATCTATTTTATTATCCTTTTATAATGCTTATAAAAGATTATATAATGCTTATAATGTCCTTAGTTTTAAGCTTCTCTCAAATTTCTTCAAGCATATTGCAAATAGTTATTTTATATTCATGCCTTGTAACTATACTATCTAAACTGGTTATTAGCCAGTTTTTCTTATGGGTTCTCATTTATGATGTCCTAAATCTTTGTGTTTCAGTTTTCTTACTCTGGGCTTTTAATTTTTCCTAGAAGTTTATTTTTGGGAAATACTTTGATGTCAGGGTTGAAGTTGAATTCCTCTAGAGAGATATTTTGCCAATTGTCTGACAGCACTAACTACCCCAGGACCACTCAAAATTAACTCCCCACTTAAGGTTTTTTGGAGACCATATAAGAAGCATGAATTGGATAGCAAAAACCTATGAGAGTTGGCTTGTAGTTCTAAAATCTCTCCACATAGCACAAAGATGGAGACAGGCAGGTGTCCTTGCTGTTTCCTTCTGAAGGGCAGACTTCTTTTCCTACTTACTTTTTTTTTTATTTTTTCAGATGGAGTCTCACCCTGTCACCCAGGCTGGAGTGCAATGGCACAGTCTCAGCCCACTGTAACCTCCACCTCCACCTCCCGGGTTCAAGCAATTATCCCACCTCAGCCTCCTGAGTAGGTAGGATTACAGGTGCTTGCCACCACACCCGGCTAATTTTTGTATTTTTAGTAGAGATGGGGTTTCACCATGTTGGCCAGGCTGGTCTTGAACTCCTGACCTCAGGTGATCCACCTGCCCCAGCGTCCCAAAGTGCTGGGATTACAGGCGTGAGCCATGGCGTCTGGCCTTTTCCTACTTAAGCAGGTAGTTTAGTCTTTAGGGTGCAAGATTTACTCAGGGATCTTCTGTTATTTTTTTCACCACAGGCAGTCCTCAGACTTTGTTTCTTCATCCTTATGCCCCAGGGAGACATCAAAGTGGAAGCTCAAGGTCTGCAGTTCCCCACAGACACTCGGGGCCAAGTGTGGATCTCTGGCTTTTCTGTGTCCTTGCACCCTAGGTTTTTTCTCTCCATTCATTTTTGGGAACCTTGTTTTTATTAATTTTTCTCTGTGTCAACAAAGCGGCATGCTTAAAAGGTTGTTTTAATATTTCGTCTAACATTTAATTATTTCAAACAAAATATATAGTCTGCTACACTGCTAGAAACAGAAGTCCTAGGTTTGGGAATTATTAGGTATTCTTTTATTTGAAAAGGGGAACTTCTTTTGGCTAAGAAGTAGACATGTCTGGGTGTGAGACCAGATTCTGTATTCAATATTTCCAGATATTTGTTTCCTCAGCTTTACTAATAATAACACCTTTTATTTGTATGTTGAATTTCTGTTTACAAAGTCCTTTCACACGTATCAAGTCTTTGGAGAGTTGGCTGAAGCAGATGTTGTTATGCCTGTTGAGTGAATAGATGAGATTGTTGAGGGGGACACCACACTGATTTGGAACCCAAGTCTTTTAATACCTAGAAGAGTTCTATTTTTGTTTCAATGCCATCTTGGATTAAATTATTTCAAAGAAGTCAGCAAGTGGATCTCAATTTGTTGTCTGGGGCAAGTCACTGCTTGGGCACCATCTTGAGGGAGATCCTGAGCCCAAAGCTGGGTTTTCTTGTTGTTGTTGCTGTTTGTTTGTTTGTTTGTTTGTTTTGATAGAGTTCATTGATCCAATTAGCAGTGTCTGCAAAAGTTACAAGAGATGAAAAATGCAACTTATTTGCTTTCCCAGGTTTAAAATGGCCTTCCTGACTTTAAAAAATTCACAGTTCTCATATAAACAGAAAACATATCTTTCTAAATTCAGATGGCATTAAGTAATGGAAAGATAGACTTTGCTTATGTCAAATAATGAGGCTACTAGTTCTATTTACGGTCAGCTTCCTTTGTGGTGTGTGAGATGAGCATGGAATGGTCTTTGATGATAGGGAATTTATTGCAAGAAAAACTAGAACATGAGGAAATCTTGGAAAGCCACCTCATCATTGGTACAGTCACTTGGGGCTTCTTAGATGGTTGTGCTACAATCTTCTTGAGTTACAGAAATAAGGACCTGGCTTAGCTCAGGACAGTAGCTTGAAGTCAAACTGCTTCCCTTTTTACATTCATACAATATTTAATATCTGATTGGGCCGTGTGGCCAGCACCCGTCACAGACTGTCCCTATTGGTCAGCATTTGAGCCAAACATTTCAGGGGTAGCAGATCTTCTTAATGCAAAGGCCATTTATATTCCCTTCCTGTGCTGGCTGAGACCCTAATGCCAGGCTGCTAGTGACAGGTTAGAAGGGTTCTTTTTCTCTAGAAAACCCTGAGGCAGGTTGTGTAACATCTCGTAAAAGGCAGGAGGAGTTGAGGCTACTCTTTTAGAAGAGAGCAAGACAGTAACAGTCATTACAACCTAAGGCCTTCTCCTGAAGTCCATGCACCCCAGTTAGAGGATGATCAGATGAGCACACTGGGCAAATCAATGACTACTCCTTGTTGGTGGGTTCTTAAATGTGCATTACTATTCAAATATCATCATCGAATTTATGCTCCGTTAAGTCCTTTGAAGGTAAACTAAAAATCATTTTTCATTAAAATATCATCTTTATTTCAAACCCGCTCATGCTCTTATCAGCTCCTCTAATGTCATTATGGAAAAAGGCAATTTGTTTCTTTTGAAGGCTTATTTTTATATTTATATTTCAGATCATTGTGGCATATAATCAAAGGAAAAGTTATCCTGGGGATTTAGACCTTCTGTAGATTAGGATGCTCAGATATGCAAAACCACTTTCCATCCTTGTGACTGTCAGTAGTTTTCTCCAGTGCAAGGAGTAACATTTATGAGTTTTCATAAGCATTTTTCATCAAGGAGTGTGGGGTGGACAGTGGAGCCAAAGCAGCTTCTGTCATTCAAAAATCCTTAATCCCCAACCAGATGCGGTGGCTCAAGACTGTAATCCTAGCACTTTGGGAGGCCAAGGTGGGCGGATCACTTGAGGTCAGGAGTTCAAGACCAGGCTAGCCAACATGGTGAAACTCCAACTCTACCAAAAATACAAAAACTAGCTGGGCATGGTGATGGGCACCTGCAATCCCAGCTACTCGGTAGGCTGAGGCAGGAGAATTGCTTGAATCCGGGAGGCGGAGGTTGTAGTGAGCTGAGATCACATCACTGCACTGCAGCCTGGGGTAAAGAGTGAGGGTCCATCTCAAAAAAAAAAAAAAAAATTCTTAATCCTCCTCTGCTGCTACTTTCCCTCCTTGTAACTGCCTATTCCCAGGATCAGTGCCTCCAGCCAGTTGACAAAAGGACAGCCACCTTCCTCCCGCTATTATTTTTCTTCCCACCACTGTTCTTCCTCTGCACTTCTTGTGCATTGAGCCTGAGTTGATTCTTTTTCTCAGAACAAAATCCTCTTTGAAAATGCAACATGAGGTAAGAAAAGGAGTTTATAGTCTGCTTTTTTCTGTTTGCATTTCCTGCGTCTGACATTTGCTTTCAGACTAATTAGGAGTTTTGGAGTTCCTTTTCCTTTTCCCCAATGCTCATTTTCAAACAAGACTGTACAACCCTTTCCATCATGAGATGAAAATCTCACATGGCTCAGGTAGCTCAGGTATCACCCTGTCTAGAAACAGGGGATAAAGGACATGACCTTTCATGTCTTTCTGTCCCCAAGGACCTTGGCCTCTTGCCGGAATACTTAATAGGGTCCAGGTATATTTGTAAAATGAATACATGGTCTCTACCATTTATATATTCATTTGGGCATTACATATCGGGTGCCTCCTATTGTCAGGCAGTGTGTTCAGTCCTAGAGCTTCAGCAGTGACCCTGATGGGCATGTCCCTAATTGGGGGTACGAAAACAAATGGGCAGTTAGCATTGCTGTAACTGCAATAATGCTAAGAACATCTGTGGTTTTTCTCTATTTAAAGAGAACTCGTAGTTTCTAAAGAGCTGCGTCGCACCTATGTTAATGATTTGTACTTTCTGAGCCTCCATTTCTCATTCGTAGAATGGCCTAATGACTACATCGTTGTGTTGTTCTGGGGATGAAATGAGGCAACGTAATGAAAAGCTTCCAGCACAGTGCCTGGCCCATGGGAGGTACTCAACCTTTGATCACCTGGCTGTCCTTCTGATAGAATGCTCCTCTGCCGGCTTTGCTTGGCATAGTTTCCTCCTGCTGATGAGGGTGGGCAGGCATTGACCAGGCAGGCTTGTTTCCCACATCCTTAGTTTCAAATGGTCTTGTGGAGATGCACTTACATCCTCTGCAAAACACCCTTCCACACTAAGGTTTATTAAACTACCCAACGTTGCCTTTCTCCCTCAGAGAAGGTGATACCAACTCTCTAAACATCCCAAAATGGAAAGTTTGTATAGATTGACTCATCAGAGCACAATCATGTCTTCAGTGCCAGAAATTATCAGCTTGTTTGGAGAAATGTATTATAATTAGCAAAAGTAAAAAAATACAACATAAAAAGCAGGATCTGTCTTCCTGATTCTTATCTCATTTGTTTTTTAAAGATTTTTCTTTTTTGGTGCCAGTTTTGTGTTTCTTGCAATCAGTAGGGTCCAAAGATTTTCCACTTGGTTTAAGAGTCAACTGGGGTTGAAGGGAAAACTACAACATTGCACCGAAGCTAGTGCAATGACTAGACCTTTCTTTGCAAAGGAAGAGTTTTGAACTCATCTGGGTTGCTGGAGAGAAGAATCAGTGATTCCTTTTCAGTGTCACCACGCAGGCAGATAGCCCTGTTCATGGGATGGACCTGGTGTTACCGCATATGTTAGCTCCTTTTATTGTAACGCTTTGCCTATCTACCCTCATTCATAACAGCCAGTGAGCATCACAAGAGTTAGAAACAGGGTGAAAAGCCATTATCTTTCATCTTCTTCCTAGTTTAGACCATCTTTCCTACTCACAGACAGATCAACACATAAATATTAACAATCAACTGCTACAAATAAAGAAAACCTACTACAAGGCTTTGAAAGCAAGGGGCATATGCTCTTCCCACAGGTCACTATGCCTACTTCCTTCCCATCAGTAGTAAAGGTGTGTGTGGGTGGTCTGTGTGTCTCCAACTCTGGAGAGCAAATGAACAAGTTTGTCCAGGACAAGTAGACTCCAAATATCCTCTCATCCCACTGGCTCGGGAGTTTTCTACTCATATTTCTGTTGTTGGTAATGTTAGCAGGATATGAGTACATTTGTCCCTTCTTATAATCCCCATGTTTAAAAATGTTTAATGCCCTAAGTCTTTGAATGCTATTGTCTCAGTTTTAGTTCTTAATCAAGCAGAAAGCTAGGATTGTGCTTAAAGGGAGGATGGGGGTAGGGTGGGGGACAGATACTCACTTGGAATGCAGGTCATTTAACTTGTTCCATGCTAGAAAGAAAGGTTATATAGCACCCTCCCCCTCCTCACAGTGTGTAAAATGCTTGTTTTCTTTGAGAAGAGAGTAGGATGTCCTATGGCTAGAGTCAGAAAACATGTCTTGGACAGCCTTCCTGGTTTTTTGTTGTAGTTTTTTTTCCTCCCAGTTGAACTTGAATCTGAGCCTTGATGATTTAGAGTCCTAGGATTTCAGAGTTGGGTGGGAGATGGCTCATGGGAGAGATTGCATCTTGATCCCCAACCCCTTAGCTGCCAGGAAGAGTGGCAGAAAAATTATGAAATCATACTAATTCAGTACGGGTTGGTAGAGTCTCATTCTTCCTCAGGTAGTTACTGGAAACACAGGAGTGCAGAGAACCAAGGCTTCCCATAGCTCAGACATGCCCTTGGGCCAGAGGGAATGGCCTCAAAAGTCCTTTGTCAAAGGATATTATGTTAGTTCAATAACAGTATAAATATCAGTAAGAAAGTGAAAGCATGAGGTTTAGCATGAAATTGGAGCCTCATTGTGTAACTTAGGAAAGTAAGGGCGCACAGTGAAGTTTAAAAAAAATATTCAAAGGCCCAATAGTGTGTGGGCAGGAAGACTGGCTGCTGCTGGGTGCCCACAGGATCTAGGCCCTTGCACATAGCCTATAAAGATGGCTTGGAATGCCTCCTCTTTTTCAAAGAGGCACAGGCTTCAACATTTTGGAGGGGTCACAGTGGTGGTCCTGGCTCCCAGCGTGTGAGAGAGAATACATTTTACCTACCCTCCAAAGAATGAGTTAGAGCCTGGGGTGCCAGTGCTGGCCAAATATGAGTTCTTGAGACAGAGAAACCAGGCGGAGGCTGAGGATCTCACCTCAAACCATTTGCCCGACAGTGGAGGGTTTCCACGGCCCTTCCCCTTCTCCATGCCCTGGATGTGCCTGGAGGTGCTATAGGCAGTATTGGTTGCTTAAGCTGATGACTCATATGTCTTAAAGTCTCCAAGTCATTTTTTATGGGGACACATAAAAATTCCTGCTCAACAGCTGCCCTATGTTCATTGATTTGTTTGTTTGTTTCCCTCCCTAAGAGATGCCAGTTTGGCAACACCCAAGGCTGCCTCTCCTCTGATTCAGATCTTGGAGACTTTCATCCAAAACCATACAAAGCCCCAGGGCAGTTTTTTTGTGCTTCCTGCATTTAGTGTAATTAGGTGGATAAATTTGCTAAGCCACCTGATTTGAATAAAGTCCATTATTCCTCCTGAAAGAGCTCAGGATGGGGTCAATACCAATGGGAGCCAACTCTCCAGCCTCCTCTCCCACTGGAATACCTCAAGGAAGAATGTAAATGAATAGAAGGAACAGAGCAAAGTGGATGAGGATAGAATTTAAGAAGTTGTTGTGCTTGCTAGGATGGTGGCCAAATAGGGCCACTTTGGAACATCACCTAAACTACTTAATAACCTTCCACCACAGTATCTGGAGCAGGGCTGGGCCATGCAGTTTCTTCTCACATATTTTTACTTTAAGCAGAATATTTAATATATATTGGCACAGCTCTGATGTTTGAGTGCTAATCATTAAGCAGAAGTGTTTCAATGCACACACCACTCATATTTGCATTTACTTTCTTTTGCTGCATCTTTATACCTAGGATAAACCTGGTTTAATATTCCATTAAAAAAATTTTTTAAGCCACTCTAACTTTGTTTAATTTGGTTGCTGAGAAAAGTTCTACTTTGGTATAATCTTGTGTTTGTAACCGAGATCGCTTTTAAGAAGGCACATTCTTATCAGAGATAATTTGGAAAAGCTGCAGGTTGTTTGCTGTTTGGTACTATAGTAATGATTATCTTGAACTTACAATTTAGGGTCCTACTTGTTTCACTTAGCATGCATCCTAAGTATTGTCTATATTGTTACATAATCATGTGGTTTTCATGATTGCATCATAGTCCATTACGTGGAAATGTCACAGCTTGCTTATCTATTCTTCTGTACTGATCACTTTCAGTTGTTCAATGTTTATCAATAACTTTGAGCAGAAAATCTTCTAGATTTCCCTTATATTTTATATTATTTTCTTAAGATGGACTTTTCAAAGTCTCTTATAAAGACAATGAATGTATTTTAGGCCAAGGCTTCTCCAAGTGCAGAGTGTGCACAGATTGCTGGTGGATATTGTGAAATGCAAATTCTAACTCAGTAGGTGTGGGTTGGACCTGAGGATCTGCATTTGTCACAAATGCCTGCATGATGCCCAGACTGTGGCTCAGGGCTTTGGGCAGTCTCTTAAAGTTGCTGGTGTGTTGGCATTGAGAGTATTTATAATACTCGTTTTGCCAAGTCACTGTGTGGGCTGGTTACCTAGGAGCTCCACCCCCTCAGAAGTACTTTCTAATCAAGAAGAAAGTTTGGATTAGACTGGTGTCCAGAGGGATGGGGAACTGTAGCACCTGCCTTCAATAAAAGCCTCTAAGGTTAGTTGTGGCCACCATTAGAATCATCTGGGGAGTACACACACACACACACACACACACACACACACACACACACACATTCTCTCTCTCTCTCTCTCTGTCTCTCTCTCTCTCTTTCTCTCAGCTCCCTCCAGACCACTACAAACAGAATGGCTGGCAATGGAACCTGGCTATCAGTATTTTTTAAAGCTTCCCAGGTATTAGAGGTGACTCTGTATAGCCAGGGTTGAGGACCGTTGTTCTAAGCCCTTCCCACCTTAAATCTCACTGAGCTCCCAACTGTGTTTTATACCTGCTTGGAGGTAAAGCTTGGGGCTTATATATGCTACACTCAGACCTCTACACTTTTGACAATGGATTTAGCACAGCCATGAGTTGTCTTTGCAATTCTGAAAAAACAATAACCATTATTTCGGACAGAAAACAAGGTATTTGTCATCACTGACTTCTCCATCAAACTCACTCTTTTGTAGCATTTGCTGGTCCCATCTTACTGAATGCCACCATTGTATACTTAGTCTCCCAAGCCAAAAACCTGGGGCTGATCCTAGCCCCTTTACTTTCCCATACCCTTCAGATCTAAGCAGTTCTCACAGTCCTTTGCTCTGTATGTACTTGTTTCTTATAGAATCTATCACATTATATTAAAATTATCTCTTAGCATGGTATGTCCTTCAACTAGACCATGAGCCTCTTGACTCCAGATATAGCATCTGATGCATCTTTTTATTCCCCACATCTAGTGCAGTGCCTTTCTAGCACAGAGTGGAGACTCCTGAAATAACTATTGAATGAATGGATGAAATAGGTTTTGATCACATGTAACCCTGGAAGATTGTTCTTATGGCTGAAACTTTCATAGCAGCGTGGTTCTAGCAGGAGCACAGATTGCCTAGATAGCGCTTGGTGCGAACATGGCCTTGGCCTTGGGGGTGTGCAAGACAGCAGACGGAATGCCCAGCATGCCCTGAGTCCCTGCTACTCACCACCTGCTAGAGTAACACCTGCTGTTTCTGTTTGGCAGTTGCCTTTTCGGGCCTTGGCTTCACGACGTTCTACTTGGCGGGCAAGCTGCACTGCTTCACCGAGAGTGGGCGGGGAAAGAGCTGGCGGCTCTGTGCTGCCATCCTGCCCTTGTACTGCGCCATGATGATTGCCCTGTCCCGCATGTGCGACTACAAGCATCACTGGCAAGGTGAGTCCCTGCCCAGGGCCTGATTAGTCCTCACTGTGGTTGCCCCTCTCCTCCAGGGATGGGTGTAGAAATGCACCAATTGTGGGGAGCTAAGTGCCCATTGTCCGAAGCCAGAGGGGGCTGAAATGACAGAGTAGACACAATGTTGAAGCAAATATGCTGGTTCAAGTGAGGTCTGGCCTTCCTGGGGAAAGAATTGGAGCTCTTCTTCCTCCTTCATGCTCCAGGAGACTGCTTGAGTCCTGCCAGAATGTCAGGCCCTTTGGTTTAGAGTCACCCTTGGCCTGAGACCCAAATGTGATTTTCCTGCTGGATCACTGCCTCAGTCCTCAGAGTTGGTGCCAAGTGGTTTTTGGCTTCCTTTGCTTATCAAATCCAGCCTACAAGGACGTATTTGTCACCATGGATGCTCTTCCGAAAGGTACATCCAGCCAGGGATTCATTCCAGTAATGCTCCAAGCAGCAGCTGCAAGCCTGGGGTGAGGTTTGCCTGTATATATATCAGTCCTGGGATATTTGTTAAAAATCAAAAGAACACAAAACAAGGGAGGGGCTTGTTCCTGAAATATAACTAAACCATGCCATGTCCTTCTGCAGACAAACTGCAGCTCACAGTCTGTCTGAAAGACAACCACCACCTGCCAGAGCACACAGAGAGCCGAGACGGAGGTGATGTCCACAGGAGATGTGGCCTCTGGGAAGCATGGGGTCTAGGGCAGAGTTTCCCAAGGGCAATCCTTGGATCACCTTGATCAGGCTGCCCTGATCTAGAAATTGGACTCTCTAGGGGTGCATCTGGAGCAGTGGCCTAGAATCTTCCTGGATAATAAGCAAGCCTGTCATTGCTCATGAAGTCTAAGAAGCACTGGTGAGCTCCGCCCTATGTGTCAATTTTAACCAAACAAAGCAAAGAAAGTGTGCCTGAGTCCAGCTGCTTTGGGTGAATGGGCTTCCATGATAGGTCTGTGACCCAAACCTCCTCTCCCTTTCTTGTTTTCCGACTGTTGCTGGGCATTGTTCACCTCCTCCCTCTCTCTGTCTTTGCAGCCAGCTGCCTTGCAGGACTGCCCTCTTCCTACCTTTTCTGGGGGTTTGTTGCAGTGGTAATGAAGCAATGGATGGGGATAGGGTTGAGGGGAACTCCTAGCTGACAACCCCTCCTTCCTCATCTTCTCTGGAGACCTTGTGCTCCTTCCAGCACTACACAGCTTCTCCTGTTCCTTCCTGGTCTCATCCCTACCCTGTATCCTCCTGGAACTCATGCTCCGGGTGTTCTGTGACCCCAGCAGGAGCTTTGGGCTGGAGGATGAAGGGTATAGGGAAAGAGATGCTGACATGGTTTGGACAGGTGGATGCAGCAAGCATCAAGTGCTACTAAGGTCTGAGGCCCTCCTGATGGGGGAGGTCAGGAGAGGGTCACAGGTCTGAACCTGCCCTTGTTCTGTTTTTATCAGTGACTTGGATGAAATTCTGGATGATAAGAAGCCACATGAGACGGAAGGACGGACAGAGTCACTGGGCCAACAAAAACACAGGCACAGCCCCCCATTGGAATATGTTCCCACAGAATTGTTTCCCACCTATGTGGGTTAGGGCATTTCCCCATGAAGAATATTACGGGCCAAATGGCCTTTTATGGACTGCTTCTCATTGATCCCTTGTGAGCCAGTTTCTTCTTTGAGCACAGGAACAATCCCTAATATTTCACAGAGCTTTTCATAGATTGAATGAAATAATGGGTCCAAATGTTCTTTGTAAATGGAAATTTACTACACACATGCAAAGTGGTATCATTGTTGCTTAGTACATTTTTTCTAAGGAAGGATGCATTGTGTTTCCCAAACAACTGACTTGGAGGCAGACTTTTTTTTGGAACATGATTTATTTGTAAGCTATGAATGCCAGGTTTTCACTTTTATTCAACCACTTTGGATTCGGGGAATGATTGGGGGTTTCAGAATTGAATCAATTTTTCCTTTGTCTTGGAGTCAGTAAGAGCCTTTGCATAGTACTGACAACCTAGGATGTGAGGCTAGCCTGTCTTCAGCACTCTCTGGCCCTACCCCATTTTGTTCCTCATTTCCTATCTGTGGTAGTGTAACGTGGCCAGAGTAAAGGAATGTGGAATCACAGCTCTTGTCTTTAGGGAATGGTGAATTTATGCTGCAGCTGGTGTACCCAAGGCCTGTTGGCAACTGGGGCTTTGAAACCATACTACCCAACAGGCACAGAAAGGAACTATGAGCAGTCAAGGGAGAATATTCATCCTGCGTGGGCTGTTGGGAAAGCAAAGCAAGAGAATTTATGTTCAGTGATGGTTAGAATCATATTTGGGAATCAAACAAAAACTGCATCATGGTAGACTTCTGCAGGCCAAACTGAATGTGCATCTCTTGGTACGGGTTATTGATATAGCCCAAGGACCAGTTCAGCTCTGCCATTATCTGTTCAACTTATACCCTTGGAGTCAGCCAGGAGAAGAACACAACTTCCCTTGGATGCTCTAAAGGGCTCTGAGTCGGGCTCATTTTACCTGAGTTCCCCTTCATGAGGCTATCTGCCACTGTCCACACCAGTTGTTTTCAATCTCTCAGGGGACATTTAGCAATGTCTGTAGACATCTTCTTGGTTGTCACAACTTTGAGGGGTAGGTGCTACTGCCATCCAATGGGTGGAGGGTTAGAGACTAGGGATGCTGCTAAATGTCCTACAATCACAAGACCCCTCGTCCACTAACAAAGAGTTATCCAGCCCCAAATGTCAATACTGCCCAGGTTGAGAACCCCTGTTCTACATCATACCCCAGCTCCATATTTCTTTTCCCTGTTACATGTTAAGAAGCATCAGTGTTCTGGAGTGGGAAGTTTTGTTCATTCAACACTCAATTATTAAGGGAGAAATCAAGGAGACCTCAAAGGTTTCCCACTGGGAGGAGGGATACAGAGTGAGGTCTTCAACTGCAGTGTAGGTGGATGTTTGAGGAAGGATGCCTGATTAAGATAAATAACTTGTTTTCCTTTGGTGAACTGAGCTGCCCAGTGACTGTGGGTGGGGGCCATCCATCATGGTGAGAATTCACATGGAGTCCCATTAGCATCAGCAAAACTCAAGTCCTCCTCATTATAGACTTTAGTTAACAGCATTCATGTTGTGAGATTTTATGACTCCATTTTAATTTTGATTTAAGCCACTGTGCCTAATGTGGAAATACATCCAATTACTCGATTACACATTCATATCCAATAAATAGTCCATAATCTCCAATGACTCTCTCTCTCCATTATCATGGTTATTTTCTGTTATTGACACTCCCTGGTCTTTTCTGCCTCCCCAGCCCACTCCAAATATACAAATCTATTGTTTTATTAAGTGAGGAAAATACAGAGGCACAGGCCATGGCATAAGGAAGGAGACATGAAACATTTAGCAGAACTTCTCCAGACACAAAACCAGCTGGATCAATCCTAAATCTCTGTGTGGCTGATGTGCCCTGTGTCCTTGTGACATTCTGGCTTGCAGGTCAACTGGAAGCTGGAGAGTTTCACAGATGATGCTAACTACAAAGCCCAGTGCCCTCTCAAACAGGCTCATCTTTGTGATTAACAAAGTGTTTATCAGCGCTCAAACTTGTGGAGTCCCCATACTAGAGAAAATAAATGCAGAGAAAGAGCAGAGCATGTCATTAAACTGACTCCTGCCTCTATTCACGCTCTTACGTGATTATGACTTCTTGTCGATGGAGGGTTACAACTACTAGTGGCAGGAATGTGGTGTTTGCTCCATCACTGGACTTAATAATGAGCTCCCCTGACCCCTCAAGTCCCTGCACCTGAAACTAGCCTCTCCCCATGTGACTTCAGGTTTGGAGGTAACATTTTAAACATTTGTTTCTCTAACCATAGGTCATTTTAAGCAGCCCTGGATGCCTGCGTGGTGTTTCATTATAAGAAAGAACATCCCCCTCTGGATGTAATCTAGGGAAACAGGTCTCAAAGAATGACACAGTCATTTGTTCCCACCCAGACTAAGGTTGGAAAGCGTCTCGGTCAGTCACAGACGCAGTTGTCTAACTGGGCTGAAGTTTTCAAGATGGCCATTATTGCCTTCGCCTGCTTTCCCAGACTGGGCTGTGAAGGGTCTGTGATTTGAAATGAACTAAATGTAGTTACCAAGCTTCAGGAGATTACTGACCCTGCAAATGCAGGTGTTTTGGTAGTTGGATATTGTGCTGGACTATTTCATGTGCCACAAAATACTTCTGGCCTAAAGAAGCCCAGGCAGAAGCTATTCCCTTTGGAGAAACCCTTGCTTCAAAGCCTGATGGCATTCTACAACTCATAGGACTCTCTTGAGTTCTTCCTTTTGTTACTGATAAACCCAGTAGCCCCAAAGGATGGGATCCTTCCCTGTTCAGTGTGACAGAGCCATTACATGAAATCAAAAGTGAGCATCAAGCAGAGTACCCTTTATTCCATGGCCAAAGAATGGAGAAGTGGGGGCTGGGCTCGGTGGCTCACGCCTGTAATCCCAGCACTTTGGGAGGCCAAGGTGGGCGGATCACAAGGTCAGGAGATCGAGACCATCCTGGTTAACATGGTGAAACCCCGTCTCTACTAAAAAAAATACAAAAAATTTATCCAGACTTGGTGGCAGGCGCCTGTAGTCCCAGCTACTCGGGAGGCTGAGGCAGGATAATGGTGTGAACCTGGGAGGCAGAGCTTGCAGCTAGCCGAGATCATGCCACTGCACTCCAGCCTGGGAGACAGAGCGAGACTCTCTCAAAAAACAGAAAAAAAAGAAAGAATGAAGAAGTGGGAACACAGCTCTCAGATGAACTTCTCAGCTAGTGAGCGGTGAAGGGATTAAAATATAGGGTTTCTCTAATGAAGAGGTCAGGTAGTAAAATCTAGGGGAGGAATAATCGGCTCTTTTTCTGGAAATGGATGGTGAACTCCTGGGAACCAGAGTGCTGCCTTCCTTTTATGGCTTCTTCCAATTGTTGTCATGGCAATTGTCAACTGTCATGGTGCTAGTGAGAGTGTCATTTAGCATGGAAATTAGATTATAATGAAGGCTGAGGTCTTCTTGAAGTTGTTCTGTCAGCTATCTTGGTTTTAACCAGTTTCAGGTAGTCCAGTTACAAAGGGAACTTTTTACCACAGGGGTCTCATTTCTTAAAGATAAACAGGGAGGGGTGTAAATCCAGCTATGTCACGCAAGCCTTACGCTGAGTAACACCTTCCCCTTCCCTCCCCTCTGTCTCTGTCTCCATCTGTCTGCTTCTGTCTCTTACACACACACACACACACACACACACACACCCACGGCTGAGGGACACACACTGTTAACCAGGCCTCCCTTGTGCTGTCAGAAGCAATCCGTAGATTTTCTAAATGAAGTGACTTGAAAAAGATCCCTTGGAACAATATGATTGTTCCTGCCAAAAAGCTGCCAGCCCTGGGTAGAATAAAAACACTGAGATTCTCCCTCTAATATCCTCAGCCCAAGTGAATTGATCTCACCTCATTTTCCCTCCACAATCGGCTGCTCTGTGTGGCAGGGCCCACAGTCATATTTACCATCAGCTGCCAACCCCCACCTCTGTCTGGGAACCTCTGAGCCTTGACTGCCCATCTAAGTCCACCCACCTCTGTGTTGGTGCCCAGGAGAGCATAAGAAGCCTCAGCCCCTGGCTCACCCCTCCCTCCGGTCAAAGTCCACTGCGTAGCCTGCTTTCAGCCTCAAGAGAGGCATTCTCAGTCAGGACTTCTGCCCTCTTCCTGCCTCCAGGATAGCCCTGGTGTTTCCCCGTGACATAATTCCCAGGGAAGATGGACGTTGATTGCTGCCAAGTCTCACTGGCATCCTTCCTTTGTTTTACTCAAGGGAACCTGTCTCTTCTCAGCTTTCTTTGATGTTCTGTGGTTCCTCCTGCTCAGCATATTTATAGACTCCAACTTTTCCTTCCCACTCTGGTCTAGTGATCATCACTTGTTGCCTGAATCATTGCAGAAGCCTCTCAGCCTGGCTCCCTCCTTCCTTTTTTGGCCCTCAACTGCATTTGGAATGTGCCTTTAGAGCCTGTGTTAGCACATGTCACTCTTGCAAAAATCCTCCAGTGATTCTCATTTCACTCAGCATCACAGCCTGTGTCCTTCCATGGTCCACAAGATCTGCTCCCTCCATACCTCTTTGATTCCATGTTCAAGCTACTTGTCCTCCTCGTTCACATGATTTCATCGCTTGAGCTTCTTGCTGCTCCTTGAACCGGCCCATCCCATCCCACCTCAGAGCCTTTCCACAGGCTCCCCCTTGTGCCTGGAATGCTCTTTCAGATGTGGACATGGCTTGTTCTCTTCTCCCTCCTAAACTGGGCTCAAGTGTCACCTTCTCACTCTTGTGATGCCCACTCCACTTGAATTGCAGCCCATTCCCCACATGCCGTGTCCCTCTCCCCTTGCGCATTTACCACCTTCTGACAAATGTCATTTATTATGTATTGATTATTATCTGTCTCTAACCACTAGAACAGGGGTTGGCAAACTTTGTAAAGGGTCAGATATCAATATCTTAGGCCGTATGTGGCCACGAGATCTTTGTTGCAACTACTCAGTTTGGCTGTAGTGCACAGAAGTGGCTATAGACAATATGTAAAGGAATGTGTTCACTTAGTTTGCTGGCCTCTGCACTAGAATATAATATCCATGTGATCAGGGATTTAGGTCTCTGTTGTTGGCATGGCACATAGTAGGTACTTGTGTCAGGGTCCTAAGGCTGCCGTAGCAAAGTACCAAAAACTGGGTGGCTTAGAACAACGGAAAGATATTGTCTCACCATTCTGGAGGCTGGAAGTCTGAAATCAAAGTGTTGGCAAAGCCACCCTCTCTCTGAAATCAGTAAGGGGAAGATCCTTCTCTGCCTCTTCCAGCTTCTAGTAGCCCCAGATGTGCCTTCGCTGATGGCAGCGTAATTCCAATCTCTGCCTCTCTCTTCCCATGGTGTTTCCTCTGTGTGTCCTCACATCAGCTTCCCTCTTCGGGTGTCTGTCTCTGTGTCCAAATTTCCGCTCTTTATAAGGACACCAGTCATATTGCATTAGGGCCCCCCCTGATTATCTTATTTTAACTTGATTACTCCTGTAAAATCCTATTTCCAAATAAGGTCACATTCTGAGGTCCTAGGGACTAGGACTTCAGCATATCTTTCAAAAGGACACAATTAAATTTATAACAGTCTTCAATACATATGTGCTGAATAAATAAATGATTTTGACTAAATCATGTTCCTTTCTTACTAGTATCATTTTTTCTTTGGGCTGGTTTTACTATTAACTTATTCTCTACAAGTTCTTTCCTTTTAAAAATAAACAAAAGGTTACACTGTAAATAATCCCTCCCTCCCTCCCTTCCTCTCTTCCTTCCTTCCTTCCTTCCTTCCTTCCTTCCTTCCTTCCTTCCTTCCTTCTTTCTTTCCTTTCTTCTTGTCATTGTGTCTGTGTACCAGGCGTGTTCTCCACTGGATCAGTACTGAGTAAGATGGACACAGCTGCTGTCCTCTCAGCTTATACTGTACCAGGTCTATTGTGCATCCTTCCTGCTAGGTAAGCTCTTTTATAGAAACTCAAAGTCACAGAAACATGAAGCTTCACAAGTAGCAGAATCACTGGAAAGAATAAAAAGAACAACAACAAAAAAATCACATGCAGTTGTTGAGTTTGCCAGAGCTGACTTTTGCCCCAGTACCTTGGGTCATGGAGCCCAAGGCATACAAGGTCCCAAGTCAAGCCAGCTTAGTGATGTTGGAGGCTGCCATGGTGACAGAAGGGATGATCTTCTGGAGGACCTGACAGCACATCTTCAGAAGCCTTTCTGCTTGTTTGTACCACAACAGATGAGGGCAGCCTGGCACCTCAGTATGGCAGAACTCATAAGGTCCTTCCTGTCATTTGACCTTATGACAAGGGGGCAGGGTTTTGCCAATGTTATAGGTAAGGATTCAAATCCAAGCTGCCTGATTGAAAGTCACTCTTTCCACTACCATTGGAGCTTATCTGGCTGATCTGGTGCCAATTCTCTCCTCTCTTTTTAAAGAACAGCTTTCTTAATAATTCTCAACTATAAAATTCTCCCTTTAAAGTATAGAAACATTTTTATATATCCAGAGTTGTGCAACCATTACCACTATCTAATTCTAGAACATTTTCATCACTCCAAAGAAACCCTTATCTCTCAGCAATCATTTCTCATTCCTCTGTGCCCCAGGCCCTGGCAACCACTGATCTACTTTTATCTCTATGGGTTTGCCTATTCTGCACATTGCACATAAATAGAACCATACAATGTGTGGCCCTTTGTGGCTGGTGATGTTGGTTCTTTAGTGCCTCTTGTAGATGTTGTTCAGCTCATGTCAGTTCCCCATTTACTGCATAAAAGTCTGCTGAGCTCTGGGAAATAAATAGAAATGAAACATCCCAGAGTCCTAGATAATGACATGTAGTCAGGGAGATAGATTCAGAAACAGGAAACCCCACTGGTGGTAGGTGTGAAACCACAGAGTGCATAGATGGCAGCCCAGAGAGACAGCAGGGCCCCTGGTCCATGCTGAGGGCACTACAGAACCACAAAGGGACATGGAAAACATTCTGCTCCAGCCCACGTCAGATGACTGGTCAACTTGTGTCCTGTAGTCTTACAAAGACACTACCCCTCTCTTAAAAGATGGGTCGGTCTTCAGTTTCTCAGATTTACCAAGCCTCCTTTGTCATCAGCACCTTCACACATACCCTTCTTTCCACCTGGAAAACCACCAGTGCCCTCCTTTCCTTTACTCCTCAACTTCTCCCGGTTAACTCTTGCTCATCCTTCAGGTCTTAGCCTGAGGGTCATGTCCTCAGCAAAACCTCTGCTCCAGAATAGCCCAGGTCTCTGTGCTGGGTGAGCTCACAGACTCTCACACGTTTCCTTCATGGTGCTTATCATAGCTGCAAATTGCTGATATGGCTGTCATTGTTTAGTGTCTGTCTTGCCCCTTTGCTGGAAACTCTGGGACAGCAGGGACTTGTCCCATTCATTCAGCCTGTGTCCTAGGCTTGGCAATCATGCCCGACCCCTGATACATATGCAGCGCATGTGTATGAATGAATGGCATCAGTGCTATATAAGGACACGAAGTATTTTGTATTCCAAAGACACTGAGATCCATTTATTTCCCTTTTGAGACTTCCAGTTGATTTGGGGTGAAGTTAATCCCAAGTGTTTTTCCCCCAATAAGGGCTTTCTTGTCCCCTGCTTGCCTGTCTATCAAGAGGATACAAATGTGATTTTATCAAAATAGCAATAGCCCACTTGAGGCAATTGATGACAAGCTCCTTCATAAAGTAAGTTATTGTTTGGATCTTGTTCGCCACCTTTGTAATAAACAGAGCCCCAAAATGAGTTTGCTGAGAAGCAGCTTGGATAGACCTTTCATTGCCCTTGTTACTTCTAATAACTCCCATATACACCTGTGATATCACTTTTCACTCATTCCATTAAATGGGAAAAAGAATTGGCAGGAATTGTCATTTCCATGCATGCTGCTATGTCAGTAAATCTGGGAAACATTCTTGGAATGGTTTGATGTCTTTTGGTCAATGATCCACCTAATGAAATGCTGCTTCAGAAAATAGAATGTTGAATGGTGTTATTTGTAGGTTTTGCTCTTTGGTCTGTTTAGTTAATGGCTCAACTGCAGATGTTGTGGATCATTTTAGATGCTAATAGAAATACCTCATGGGACTGTTTCCTGGGGTTAGAGGAAAAACAAAACAATAGTGCAACTCTAAGACCTTGAACTAGAAAAAGGCCTGACACATTTTATAGGCTGGTGGCCATAAGCTAGTGAAGAGATTCTTCATTTAAGCAACTTCATTTAATCATGTTAATTACACCGTGTGGCCCTGCTCCAGAATTCATGGTACATATTGCTTTACGATTTCTAGGGTGACAAATGTGTTTTTAAGTTCCTTAGAAGTTTATTTACAATGCTATGAAAATGTAGCCATGCCAGAGAGGTGAGATCTGTAAGCCGCTGAGTTGCTGTATGAGGAGAAGGATGGAGCAGAATGAGAAAGCCTCCAGCAGCTCTGGAGTGGAATGTGAGAGGAATGGCAAAAGGATAACAAGGATGGATACTATTTTTATGTCCTATTTTGGCATGCTCCATGAAATAATCATTAGAAGGTAATATATTATTAAATTATCATCACAACTTAATGAGGCGGATACTGAGATCCACATGTGAGAGATAAGGAAACTCAGAGAGGCAAAGCAACTTGCCCTGGTAGGGGCTGCAATGTCTTAGCCTTAGGACTTCTCAGCATGAAAGATTCTTGGATCGGGGGTGAGGATAAGTGGTGGTTACCTTACCACAGCCCCAGGAGCCTCCAAATGGCCAACAGGTCTTCTCTTGGGAATGGATCTGCTGCCTCCTTTTCTTCTTCATTCTTGGGAATGCCTCTTGCTTTCCCTGCTGTCCTCCAATCCCCCCCTTCCCTGATGGCTGCTCACCAAGTTTGAGCAGACAAGAATATGTATTCTTTGCCTTTCTGCCAGACAGCTACTGCTCAGTCACACTGTGTTCATCAGTTGTTGAAGTTTGAACTCATGGGGAGAAAGCAGTGACAATTATTTGGTCTCTCCCTTTGACTAGTTAGAATGACTTTTGTTTCTAACTGATATTTTATCTGAACCAAAGAGAGGATATGACCTATTTTTTTCTTTTCTTTTTTTTTTTTTTTTAAGAGATGGAGACTTGCTCTGTTGCCTGGGCTGGAGCGCAGTGGTACAATCTTGGCTCGCTGCAACCTCCACCTCCCGGGTTCAAGCAATTCTCCTGCCTCAGCCTCCAGAGTAGCTGAGATTAAGGCACGTGCCAACACACCTGGCTATTTATTTTTTTTGTATTTTTAGTAGAGACATGGTTTCACCATGTTCCCCAGGCTGGTCTCAAACTCCTGAGCTCAGGCAATTTGCCCTCCTTGATCTCACAAAGTGCTAGGGGATATGACCTATTTTCTAAATGCACCTTGGTAGAGTCTCCAAATAATCTCAATGTATGGCCTCAGTAGGCTGACTCAGGATCAAATTCCTGGAACACTTATATAACAAGGCCTCTTAGCCACCTTGTACTTGTGGTTCCTTGCTAATATGTTACTGATGAGGTCATCAAGAGGACCAGAATGGGAAAGGGGCATAACCAAAAACACCCAGGACAGCAACCCAATCTAACCCTGAGTTACTATGTATCCATTTCCCTCAACAAACATAATTATGCTGTGAGCAAGGTGTTGGCCAAGGTGTTGAAGAAATCAACAGCCAACCCTAATAGAGTTCTGAGTCCAGCATTAAACATTAAACAATCGCACAATTTGTCATTGTTCACCACTCTGATTGCACAGGGAGTGGAGAGGGGCTATTAACATGTGTAACTGGGAGACTTGGTCTAGTCTGGAGGTCAGATGAGGCTATGTTGCACAATGATATTGAGCTCTGAAATATGAATAGAAATGACATTGAGCTCTGAAATATGAATAGAAATGATACTGAGCCCCGAAATATGAATAGAAATTGATTAGGGGAAGGCATAAGGAGAAAGGATTCTTGGGAATCCAGGATCGGAACAGCACATGTGGAGCCCCAAGAGGAGAAGCAGCACATATATTTGAGGAACTAAAGGGAAGACCATGGCTTCGGTAGGATGAGTGAAGGGGAAATGGCTGGGATGGTTGGCAGGGCCAGGGATGCAGCCTTGAATGACACAGGGGCTTGGCTGTTCTATTACAGCAGTGGGAAGGAGTCAGCCAAGCAGGAGAATGGGCTGCGCCTATTTGCTCTTGAGAGAACATCACCAGCTGCTGTGTCCCAAGTCCAGTTCCAGAGCAGCATAGGGGGCCCCTGGTCTACATGCACTGAAAGCTTATGCCGCCATCACGGACATGTCTAAAATAAAAGAGCTTTTCTTTTATTTATACTTCTTTTCCTGCTTTTCTATTGTGGATTAATAAAATTACATGCATGAAATTACTAAATCTGTTTTAAAGAAGATAAAGCTATTCATTATAGAACTTTTCATGTTTTACTATTATCTTCATAGAAACTGAAAGTAAAAGCAATTCTATGAAAGATACTGAAATATGAAAATATTGTCCCTGTCCTCAAAAATTATCCTGTTAGATCTAGATAGAACCAGGATACCTATAACAGGATCACAAAAAGACTGATAGGTGCAATGCACGTTTCTAAGCATTGAGCTGCTTGTTTTCTTGAAAGATACATTTCTTTAACAACCACTCAAAATGTCACCTACAGGAGATGCAGGGACATTAGTTTGTGACTTAAACTGAAGTCTTTATATAGTGTGTTGCTTACTGGGAAGCATTGGGAAACTTGCCATCCTGAGCACTGATCCTTCAGGAAAACCATTGCCCCCTACCTGAATGCAGGTGGACACATCCTTCAGCCCGTGGGCCTGCAGCATCCTGAAGGCTGGGACCTCAGAGAGTCATGTGGTTATCAAGCCTGGAATGAACCTGCCAGGGTGTGGACACAGCACCATGGACCAGTGCAACTGCAGGATCAGGACTCCACGAGTTCAAGCCCAATTCTTTTGGGGCAAATGGGGCTGATCCTGCCTGCCTGTGAGAAGTCTGTATGGTTCAACAAGAGTTCCAAATTTTTTTGTTAGGGGAGATTTTCCATTGGACTAGAATCTTTTCAGCAATAATAACCCATAGACAGTTAAAGTGAACACACACACAGATACTAAGCGAGGGTTGTTTATGTGAGCTGCTTTTATGAGGTCTCTATTGAGAACTACCTGAGTGTTCTCTTTGGCAAGGGGCTGCCCTGGGGCGGAGGGCTGATATTCCCTGCAGATGCACCCCCCTGCCTCACCTGCTCCCCTCTTGCCTCCCAGCTGGTAAGATCTGTAGGTCTTAGAGAATTGAGCCCTTCCCGCCAGAGATCTGCTGAGTTTGCCAACACAGGCATATCTTAAAATGTTTTATTCACTTTGTTTGTGACTCAGAAGGTTCATTTCATCCCTGGGAAACCACTTACCACGAGGCAGAGACCCTGGCACCCGCTGGCTTTTCTGCAGCACACCAGCAATACTACAGGACTCTGGTGGGAACTTACTAAAGAAAAAAAATTACAGCTCCCAAGATATTTAGATCCTACAGAGATGGCTTGAATTCTTCTTCCAGAATTTAGAATTGATTTCAAAAATCAGGAATACAAATCTGAGTTTATGCAATGCTCAGGTGTGAATTAAAGAAATACAGGGAAGGGCCGGGTGTGGAGGCTTACGCCTGTAATCCCAACACTTTGGGAGGCCGAGGTGTGCAGATCACTTGAGGTCAGGAGTTCGAGACCAGCCTGGCCAACATGGTGAAACCCTGCCTCTACTAAAAATACAAAAATTAGCTGAGAGTGGTGGCGTGTGCCTGTAATCCCAGCTACTTGGGAGACTGAGGCAGGAGAATCACTTGAATCAAGGAAGCAGAGGCTGCAGTGAGGCGAGATTGCACCACTGCACTTCAGCCTGGGCAACAGAGCAAGATTCTGTCAAAAACCACAACAACAACAACAACAAAACAAAAAACAGGGAAGAAAGAATCAAGTACTCATTTTTTAATATGTAAGTACCAGAAATGCTGGCAGTTTACAGAGGCCACTGCGGTTTCTTTCCTTTAGTCTTTCAGGGGGTCCTGTAAGCAAACCAGGTCCTAGAACAGGAAGGAAAAGTGCTTTCTGGAAAATATAACTGGCCACATTTGGACAAATGGTAACCCATTTTTCCTGCTCTGCTGTTTCCTGCCTAGATTCCTTTGTGGGTGGAGTCATCGGCCTCATTTTTGCATACATTTGCTACAGACAGCACTATCCTCCTCTGGCCAACACAGCTTGCCATAAACCCTACGTTAGTCTGCGAGTCCCGGCCTCGCTGAAGAAAGAGGAGAGGCCCACAGCCGACAGCGCACCCAGCTTGCCTCTGGAGGGGATCACCGAAGGCCCCGTATGACCAGTGTCCTGGGAGGATGGACGCTAAGCCCTGGGCACATCTGCCACCCTGACATCCTAACACAATAGAAATGGTTTCTGTAGTGTATTTTTCATCAGTTGTTTCTCAAAGTCATCGTCCTTCTGCTTCTGTTTCACTGATGGTGTTCCTGCTACTTTAAATGTCTACTTCCAACATCCTTGAATTTGCAAGTGAAGGACGCAAGGAACAATCTCTGAGAGACATGTGGAAGAGGCTGTGAAGGTGGGGTTTGGGGAGCTCGGCCGATTCGTCTATCCAAAATGTTTGCTGTGACAGCCACCTTCCTATGTTTTCATGGTTGTAAAACATAATAAAACCTCCCACGTGGAAGACTTGGTGTTGGCCGCCTAGTGCAACAAGTCGTTTGGAGACGCAGCAGGTTTCTCAGAGACCCAAAGCCAGCTCTGTCTGTAGGTCATTCCAGGTGCTGAGCTTGGAAGCAAAGGCTCAGAACCTTTCTGAGCCATCAGCTTCTCATAGCCCACGTCTCTAAAATGGATTTGAAACTTGGAGTGACAGCTTGAGCATTTCCAGGGCTTTTGAATCATTGAATCTGGAAGCAAATAAAATTAATAACTTCATGCACAGACTTCCACCAAACACAATGAGCATGAAGATGCATGAGTGCATGTGTAGGGGATGAGGCCACTGCAGTTGCCTGAGGGTTCATGGGCACAATATCCTTCCCATCTTCCAGTCCAAGTTTCTGGAGCCACTTCTGTAGCTCTGCCTCATACAGTGAATTTTTGGGGCATGGGGGCTTTACTTGGCTCTTCTGCAAGAAGTGGTGTGACTGATCTCACAGATCAGAAACTGCATGCCTGGGGCTCATCTCAAGGGTGTGGCTGAGTGGCCATTGGAGATAAGAAGCAACTTCAGGCTGAGAGTTTAGGATCTGAGTTTTGCAGAGCTCTGCTCTAAGGATTCTCCAAGTGGTGGTGTGTTCCTGTTCCTATCTAGCAGGCAATATTTCAGCATGATAGGACTCTCGTAGAAGGTACAAGAAAAGAATCAGGAATGTGCTGTGTCTCTCGCTCAGCTCTTTGCATTGTTGAATACAGCCAGTCAATATGAACCTTTTTCAGTCTAAGTATAGAGCATGCTGCTCCTTGGCCAGCTTGTTTTTTCAAGGCAAGGAGCATCCCCTTCATCCAATTCCGATTGGATGTACCATGTGGTTCTTCAGATTCCTAGGCCTGGGTGCTATGAGGTGATGCATCTTTGCTATCCAGAGTGTCACTTTTTTTTTTTTTTTTTTTTGAGATGGAATCTTGCCGTATCGCCCAGACTGGAGTGCAGTGGCATGATCCTGGCTCACTGCAACCTCTGCCTCTGGGTTCAAGCTATTCTTGTGCCTCAGCCTCCCAAGTAGCTAGGACTACAGGCGCCCACCAACACGCCTGGCTAATTTTTGTATTTTTAGTAGACACAGTGTTTCACCACGAACTCCTAGCCTCAAGTGATCTGCCCGCCTTGGCCTCCCAAAGTGCTGGGATTATAAGCATGAGCCACTGCACCTGGCCAAGAGTGTTGCTTTTGGGCAGTTAGCATAACAGACTGCATTTTGAGAGACTCGGGTGGCTGCCAAAGAACCCTGGGCTGCGTGTGCAAGTTAGAAGCACTCTGAGATGCTTCTAAGAGTGCAGAATATCTTTGCAGAATTCTCTGGTGCAGAATATCTTTGATCAGCCATTTCTGTTAAGCTCCATGGGCTTAAGCTTGGAGTGCATGTACCACTGACTATGCTCCATGAGCCCCAGTGCAGCCCTCTCCAGCCCTGGTCCTTCCAAACTGGCTTTGGTACAGTCATGTGATTGTCCCATGAATGGAGTGGGAGAGGGGGAGGCTTGAATTGACTTTCATCCAAAGTCAAGCCATTGATTTTTTTAAAATTATAGCAGTTACATTGGCAAGCAACTTTGAAGATGAATGTGAGATATTTTAAGAGATAAATCATAGCAATTGAAAAGACATAATTTTAAATTCTGAGCTAAAATTCATTTAAAATTAGAAAATTAAACAATACTCTAATTTAACTAAAAACTCTATAATTTTCAAAAATAAAGCCCAAAATAGAAATGTAGGAAAAAAATCCTTTGCTACTGTTAAAAAAAAAAACCCATCCTGATGTGGCCCACATTCTTATTTGATTCTAGTTTTATCTGAGCAAGAGGAAAGGAAAAGGGTTGTACTTCAGTTAATAAAGACTTAAAATTCTGGACCATCAAGTGTAAATTTAATATAAATAATTTTATTTAAAGATAAATGGCCAGGAAGTACTCTGCAAAGTAACAACAGAGTATTATTAGTGCTGATAATTACACGGAAAATCCTAAGACTGGCCATGTAAAAGCTTTGATTAAAATATAATTAAAATTACAAATGATGTAATAACATGAAGCTGATGGTAGGATCCTCAGGGGCCATAATGAAGAGTGTAAGCCAGTTCACAGAAGGCAGGCATTTTTACAGATCCTTAGATTTTAATTTCATGCTCTATTCATGTGAAGTAAATATAGCATCACAGCGTACCAATTAAATGGCCATAATGAGAACATTTATTCCTCAACCCCTGATTTTTTTTTGGATGTGGGGTTCCTAATTCAGTCTCTTTGGCAAAGCAGGTTACACACAATGTGAAGAGTCTGAGCCCACCCTGGGAGCTGTGGGCTGCTGGAATTTCTTCCTCATTGAGTAAACTTACTCAGAGTCCATGTTAAGAGATCGGCAGCCACAAGCTCAGATACCTTGAGGTACTAGGAAGAGAATACAGTGAATGAGGCAAGTGGGGTCATTAAGGAATAGTGGAGACTGTGGAAGACTAAAAGCACACACCCCAGGGAAGTGGTGCTGACCCTCTTTAGCTCCAGGTTGTTATTTGCTGGATAGAAAGGTAGGCCCAGTGTTGGCAGATCTTTTGATTTTTTTTTTTTAGATAGAGTCTTGCTCTGTTGCCCAGGCTGGAGTGCAGTGGCGCCATCCCAGCTCACTGCAAGCTCTGCCTCCCAGGTTCATGCCATTCTCCTGCCTCAGCCTCCTGAGTAGCTGGGACTACAGGCACCTGCCGCCACACTCAGCTAGTTTTTTGTATTTTTTAGTAGAGACGGGGTTTCACTGTGTTAGCCAGGATGGTCTCGATCTCCTGACATCATGATCCGCCTGCCTCGGCCTCCCAAAGTGCCAGGATTACAGGTGTGAGCCACCACACCTGGCCCAAACACATATTCCCCCAAGAGAAGTCAAGAATCTTCATTTTATATGAGATTGTTTGATTTTACCTTGGGCAACTGTTTCCACTGAGATACATTAGAATGCAACCAACAATACACCCCAGCAAAAGAAGCTTAATCAATAGGGGTTTATTAAGATTAAAAATAATAAGAAATTGAGAGGTTGGTGGTCTCAAAGCCCCCAGGCTTTCCCATCCTCTTGCTCCACCATCTTCAGTATGCCAGTGATTGTCCCTCATGATCACAAGGTGGCTGCAGCATCCCCAAGAATCACATCCTCATCCCATCATGCTCAAACGCAGAAAGAAAGGAGCCTAGTCATGTGACAAGATAACTCTACTTGTGGGTCTGTTTATCAGGGAAGAAAATGTTTCCCAGCACCCCTGAGAAATATTTCCTTTACTTGCATTGGCTAGAATGATGTTAGATGGCCACCCCCAGAAGTCATGGGGGCTTGGAGGAGTGAACATCCAGCATTTTCAGTCTCTTTGCAGGAGAAAGATTCTACCTGCTTGGGAAAAGGGTTAAAGAATGGCCGTTGGGTTGACAATGAACAGCGTCTGTGACAGCACCAAAGTTGTTTAATTAAAACACAAAAATGGCACATCAGTCACATAAAAATGTAGAGCAGGCTGTTTGCAGTCTCCTTTAGGGCTCACATGTCTTCTTAGTGGGTTAGAATTTGAGCAGAAGAGCCGGGTCTTTTGTCAATCTATTTAGCCCTATTGAATTGCCCTTCTCCTAAAGAGCTTTTGTAGCTAAAGCCGTGATCCTTGTTGTCTGGGCATACTCCATCTCGCTGAAGGTTCTGGCACGTTCCCCTCAGCTTTACCATTTTGAAGATACTGTTCTTTTCCTTAAACTCACTGTTTTCTCACCTCCCATTACTTATCACTTAAGATATGTCCCATTCTTTCCGGTTCAGAACAAGTGGGTCACATCCATAGTTATCTGCTTCCTCTTCACATCTGGAGTTGACCCCACTTGGGAAGGCTCTTCCTTCCTTAGAAAAAATCCTCACACACAGGACTAGGGTTCCAGAAATGATGACTGGCAAACTTCCCTTCTCCCTCCCCACTCAAACCTACTGGTCAAAAGGGAGACCCTCAGCCTAGGTGAGCCAATCTCAGTCTCACTCCTAGAAGCTGGAACAGAGCTGAGCCACCTTAATGGCAGCCTCTTAGAGAAGAAAAACATAAGCTCCTACTTCCACATACCCCAGACTGCCCCATTTCCTGCCTGCCTGAAATGGTTGCTCAGCCCTTCTTTCAGTACTGTGAGCCACTCGGAGTCTGCCAATGCATGCATTTTTCCCCCAACTAGAGCTGCTTTCTGTTTCTTACAACTGAAACATCTTCTAAAGAAGAGCTTTAATTTCATCAGTCCCAGCTCTCCAGATGTGGAAGAGTTATTTCCAAGAGGTGTGCAGAGCACTGCATTGATGACACCAGGCTTCAAAATTCCACTCCCACTTGTCAAAACTGAGCTTTCCAAAGGTTGGTTCGTCCATCATGGAAACCCCAGGTGGAAATTTCAGAGAATGCCTGGCAAGTAGTTAATCTAAACTGGCACGTTCCCCAAGTCTTTAGCATGTAGTGATTCCAAACTCTGGCACACACACACGAAACTTCCAGCTACAGTAGCATTTCGAGGGAAGCCTGACACAGTGCCTGGATCTTGCTCTCTGTCCTCAGTTCAAAACAAATAAAAGCAAAACAACAACAACAATAACAACAACAAAGCAAAACCATTTTCCTAAGTTTTAAAAAGTAAAATGCCAATTTCAGTGTAAAATTTACCATGAATTTTAAAGATGTGTGCTTCCTTGGGGAGTATTTTTTCCCTTGCACGTGTGTTTGTGTTTATGCCTTTAGAACTTTGATGGGCATATCCTATCTCTTCTCAGCACCCTATGTGCTTGGGGACATGTGTACCTGCTTTGGTCAAGAAGAACTGTTAGTATATTAGAAAATGGCTTTGATAGCCTCTGGCTATAACCATCCTAGGCCAAAGGAGTTCAGTCTCAATTAGGATAAATACTTTAATGTAATTTGCACCATTGCTGCTGTCTGGGAGTAGAGGAAATGAAGAACTAGAAATCTAGAAGCAGTTTTTGTTTGTGTGAAGGCAGAGGAAAAGAAGAGATGGCCTCACACCAGTGTTTCTCAAAGGGAACTTCACAGAACTGTTCCAGCTTTGTGAAAATACAATACAATACAGATGTGATTAATAGATTCTAAATTCTCCTCTTACAGATCCAAATGTAAAATAGCATATTAAAGGCTCTGAAAAGTACTGCCATGAAGAAACTGACTGTGAAACATGCCCCTTTTTATTCTTTTTTTCTTTTTTTTTTTTTTTGAGACAGGGTCTCACTCTGTCGCCCAGGCTGGAGTGCAGTGGTGCGATCTCAGCTCACTGCAAGCTCCACCTCCCGGGTTCACGCCATTCTCCTGCCTCAACCTCCCGAGTAGCTGGGACTACAGGCGCCCGCCACCAAGCCCGGCTAATTTTTTGTATTTTTAGTAGAGACAGGGTTTCACCGTGTTAGCCAGGATGGTCTCGATCTCCTGACCTTGTGATCTTCCCAAAGTGCTGGGATTACAGGCATGAGCCACCACACCCGGCGCCCCTTTTTATTCTTTGATGACATCTTTTCATCCCAGTGCTTGCAGTGGTGCTGCCATGACTACTTGCCAGTGGATTCTGTAAATGATCAGGAATGATAATGCTCTCAGTGACAGACAATGAGAGTAATATCTTAACACAACATATGCTGTGTGATGGGTGGTGTCTCTTCTTGCTATGTGATGTCTCTTCTTTTTTTGCCCTGGAAAGATCCCCAGACTGACACAGAACACCATCACAGATGCCCTGGGGACATCACACACTGTGTTGCTAAACACCTGCTTTCATCCACATACAGGGTGCTCTTCAAGGATGGCACAGAGGAAAGAACCACTTAGAATGGGGCCAGGCAGCCCTGCCAACATCTCTGCCACTTAACCTTGAGCAAACTGCTTCACACCCATGAGCCTCAGCATCTGCATCTGCAAAACAGGAATAACACCAACCTTACAGGACCTTTCACAATGGTTTAGTGATTTAGAATGTATTAGGTTGGTGCAAAAGTAATTGTAGTTTTGCCGTTAAAAGTAATGATCAAAACAGCAAGTACCTTTGCGACAACATAATAAGATATCAGACCATGATAGTTGTGGTTATTGCAGAGCTCCTGGGGTGTCTGAGACATGAATAAAGTAAGCACCAGGCACTAAAACTCTCTTGTCTTAGTTTGTTCAGGCTGCTACAACAGAATATCATAGACTGGTGGGTTATAAACAACAAAAACTTATTTCTTACAGTTCTGGAGGCTGGGAAGTCCAAAATCAAGGCACCTACTGATTTAGTGTCTGCTGAGGGTGTGCTTCAGGGTTCATAGACCCCTGTCTTTTTACTATGTCCTCACATGGTGGCAGGGGCAAGGGAACTCTTTGGGGTCCCTCGTATAAGAATACTAATCCCATTAATTAGAGTCCTACCCTTATGACCTAATGCCCTCCCAAAGGCCCCCACCTCTTAATACCATAACATTGGAAGTTGGGATTTTGACATACGAATTTGGGAGGAGACATAAACACTCAGTCTATAGCATCTCTGAAGAGTAAATAGCAATTCTGATACAAGCAGGAGAATTTCACCGGCAACACTGTTATGGTAATCAGGTATTAAAACCCTAATTGAATTATAATCCCTCTAATTGCTGCTGCCACCAGTAGGTAATGATACAATTTATCCTCTGAGGGAGCCAGATTCCCCCTGTAAGAAGGTTGAATTAATAATACAGCAAAATTCACTATGTTGATTTTTAGAAAAATTAACATGTCTGAGGGGTATTCAGCCTAAGTCAGATGTTGCTCCAGGCACCAGCTATTTGGGAGAAAAAGGCCCATCTGAGCCAAAGCCAGGGCAGGACAAGCAGCTTTAGGGGTGCTAAGGAGTGAGAAGCCCCCATACACCAGGGCTCACTCCTTAGGAGGCCTCCTGAAAGAAGGGGAGCAGGAGAGGGGCAGGGAGAACCTGTAGCTGTCCAAGGAAGGGGGTGAGCTAAGCTGATACTTGAATTATTAGAGAAAAGTGTGAAATTAGAAAAACCCATGAAAAGACCCAAAGGCTTGCGAGCCTCTTAGGGATTGCAGAATGTTTTCGTTCACATGGAAACCAACTGCACAAAAAGTGCTCATACCTGTATTCCAGGAGCTAGCAAGGATAGTGTGTATGCAAAGAGAGCTTCAGTGAAAGGGGAGTTTTAGGAAATGATGGACCCAGACTTCCTTAAAAAGAGGAGCCAGATACCTCCTTGCACGCATGTGCACACATGTGTGTACACACATACAGACACACACACACTAGAGATTGTCTAAAGGTGGGTAGTTTATATAGCTCTCCCTGGATCATATAAACTGTATTTCACTTGGACTTGCCATTGACTGAAGCAGACTTTATAGAACATTCCAATCTTCATCCTGGACTCCCAGTCAGCCCCATATCTACACCCTGGAGCTCTAGAAAGATCCCTTCCCAGCACAGTGGCTCACACTTGTAATCCTAGCACTTTAGGAGGTGGAGGCATGAGGATCACTTGAGGCCAGGAGTTCAAGACCAGCCTGGACAACATAGTGAGACCCCATCTCTATAAAAAATTAAAAAAAAATAGCTGAGCATGGTGGTGCACACCTGTAATCCCAGCTACCTGTGAGGATCACTTGAGGTCAGAAGTTTGAGGCTGCAGTGAGCTATGATTGTGTCTCACCACACTTGAGCCCTAGGTGACAGAGAGGGACCTTGTCTCTTAAAGCAAACAGAAAAGAATGATCTTTGAAGTCACACTCACTGCTGATAACTTGAGGGTGAAGCCCCAAGGCAAAGCAGGGGCTGCCTTTTGGGGTTGACCTGATGAATATCATCAAAATAGAGTGATTTTCCACCCTCATAATGGACAAGAGCAAACTCAGCCATGCTTGGGATCAAATCCAGCTCAGATACTTCCTTGAGCAAATTACAAACCTTTCAAAGATTCAGTGTCCTCATGTGTAAGATGGGTTTTTTTGTGAGTATTAAATGAAGAAGGTGTGTACAGAAAGTGCTTAGTACAGGGCTTGGTACACAGTAAGTGCTCAATAAATATTAGCTCTTGTGATTGGTCAGTGTGATCTGTCACTGTGTTGTGAGGCATGGGCTGTTCTACATGAATGCATTTCCCAGAAGAGTCGTATCTTGAGCCTCTCTCACATGCTGACCATTTTGTTTAAAATCTTTGATGGATGAATTCTATACTCCCTGGCCTTCCTTGTCCGGAGGCTTCCTCCTAAGAACTCAGTGCCAGGATTTTGAGTAGCACTGGATATTCTGTGCAATGGGGTCATTCATCCAATTTCCACCACTTTACAGAGGAACTGGGGATCAGAGAAGGCAAGCCACCTCCCCAAAGTCACACAGCTTGTGAGAGCAACACAACAGCATCCAGGCCTAGGTAATAGCAGAGCCATTGCTTCTTTGGCTCTGCGGAAGCTCGTATTGTGGTGTATCTGGGTTGTAGCTTTGCTGTCTCCTGTGTCAATGTCAGGAGGACAGGCTGAGCTCCTCGGACCAGAACCCCTCAGATTCCAGGAGGAGCAGAGAAAGCACAGATGGCCTGGAGAGTCCCAAGGGTGAGGCCAGCAAGTACTTTCTTCCCCCAGGTGCTCAGAGCATCCTCTGAGTTGCCAAACGGACTCCCAAAGGGATCAACTGTGGGCCCTGAACCAGACAGCGGCTGGGAAGCAGGCTCTCAGAGGAACTGGGGTCTCACCAGCTCAAGAGCAGGCCAGGACTCCTCAGCACAGAAGCTGGGAATCTTGAGTGTCCAAATCAGCCTGAAAATCTGGACTTGGGAAAAGCCATCTGGCTGGGGCCACCTGCATGCGGCTGTGACCCGGGCATCCTGCTGCTCTCCTCTCTCACAAGGTGGTGCCATCTGCCTTGTCATTGCTCCTCAGGACAAGCCTGACTGCTCTCCCTGCACCTCTGGCCATTGAGAATCCAGCTGCTCCATCGTGGTGGAAAATCTTCGATGCTCAGAGGGACACCTTCCGACGCTGGGGTTCTGGAGGAGAGCCTGGTGCTACGTGACAAGGAGCCATGTGGCAAGGCGGGGGGAGGGGTAGGAGTGGGAGACACAAGTGTGGTTTGGGACAAAATAGGGCCTGAGGCTCACGTATTATAAAACCCCCTCTGCTCTGCCTGTCTCCTTGAATTGTGGCCAGTTTCACATGGGAAGCAACGTCGAAGGACAGAGACAGCAGGTGAGGCTGCAGGGCTCTGCATTCCAATCCCCAACAGTCACCAGCATGTGGCCTTGTGGGTGTCACTCCCCTCTATGGAATCAACTTTGTGCAGTGACATGCAGAGGCTGGACTGGTGCCACCTCATGCCCCTCCTGGCACGATGGTCGCATGAGGCTGAGTGATTTGCGGGTCTATGGGGAAGTGTCCCGCCTCAGAGATGTGGAGGAGAAGCCAGGCAGAGCGCTGTTCATTCCATTTCTTTCCTTTTTTAATCTAAAGGAGGGAAAGGGCTTTACTAACTCAAACAAAGGGATGCCATACAACTTCCCAACGATGCTGTGCGGTGATGGCATTAGGTTCCACCTGTTCTATTCTGGGGACAGGGTGTGAGGACTGGCTGCTCTGGGAGACCCTCTGAGCTGAGAGAGAGAAGAAATAGCAATGCTAATAGCTGCCCCTTACTGAGTGCTCACTCTGTCCGGGGCTGCACTGAGTGCTTGCGGTGGATTCTCAGGTGCACTCAGAACAGCACTGTGAGGCGCTTTTGCTGCCCCTGGTGTGCAGATGAGGACAAAGAGGCACAGAGAGGTTTAGAACCTTGACCTATATCACACAGCCAGTGAGCAGACGACCAGGATTTGAATCCTGCAATCTCTCTGCAGAGCCTGCACATTTAATACCACACACAGGTCTGGCCTGCAGTGAATTTGGTGGTTCTTCCTGCCTGGGGTGGTCAGTTTCCAAGCCTTTCCAGATGGAATTCTGCAGTCCAAAGCTGCGTGCTCCCTGTGCAGGCCCTTGTCAGAGCAGAGAAAGATGGTTGAAGTTGTTGTCCATCTACATTTTTATCTTCGAAACATTGCTGAAATCAATCTCTCTTCTACCGTCTCCAATTTCCTTTGTCCTTATGGGTGGTCTACAACTTTACTATCATTTTAGTGGATGCAAGAGGAGTGGAGATAAACACGTGTTCAGCCTGCTGTGAATCTCTGCAGTGGCTATTTTGTTTCTTAAACAGATGTAATGAGGCATCTATTCCCTGTGTGCCATGTGCCCCTTGAGTGGGGGACATCTGTTTTGAGTTGTCTGTGTCTCCAGCATTAGAATGGAACCTGGCACACAATAGAGGCTCAATTAGTATTTGTTGAATAAATGAACATTAAGAAAGAGAAAAGAGCCTTGTTCCTTCCTTGTTTCTCCTTCTTCATGTTTTATAGTCTGTTGGCATCTCATTACTAGATTATTGTTCCAGAAATATGTTCTAAGGACAGGCATGTGCAGGCAGAATGGAACTGGGAACGTAATTGGGAAGGTTGAGCCTGGAAAGTCACAAGGGGGTTGGAGATTTGGGGAGAAGTGGGAGCTGGGAGAGCAGCAGCCGAAGCTGAAGATCTAAGCTGGGGGTCAGGAGAGCCAGCTGAGAGCTTTCTAGGCTGCAGCTGAGCGCCCTGCCCGTGGGCCTCCCAGCCTCCAGGTCACCACCCTGTGGGGAGGTGGGAGCAAGTGGGAGCATAGGTGCTGGGCCCAGTGGACGTCGAGGTGCACAGGTGGCCAGTGGATGTGGGGTCCATGGGGGCAGAGGGAAGCCCTAGGATGCTGCAGAAGCCTGAGGCCAGCCCCAGGCCAGCTCTGGGAAGAGGGGGAGGCAGCTGCCATAGGTGAAGGCTCAGGAGGGCACTCAGAGATGGTGACTGAAGGCCTGCTTGCTTCTGCTTCCTCTGCCCAGATCCCCTGAATTTCAGTAAACAGAGAGGATGGAAGGACTTAGGGACTCTGGATGATGAGAGTTTCTGCAGTCCGGGACTTGCCACATGCGTTTCCTCTGTGTGCCTGCTGTGCAGCCAGCTCCCTCCTCTCCCTGCTCTGTCCTGGTGCCCACAGAGGTGGCACTCCCTACCAACCCCAGCACAACTGCCATCTCAGCAGTCCCCCAAGGAAGAGGCTGAGATCTTGCCTCGGGGCACCCTGAGGGGTCCACTTCACTCTCCTGACCACCCTGCCAGCCTGGACTCCCCAGCCCCATTTCCAACCTCTGCACTCTCCCAGCCTAGAGTGGGATTTTCTGGGATCCTGACATATAAGCTGGACTGGGAGGGCTTGGCTGCAGCCTCAGCTCAGGACCACCCCCTGGTGGCCCCCTTGGGTGGGAGCCCATCTCTTGATGGATAGGTGAGCCTGTGTCCTCAGCTGTGACCTGAGCTGCTAGTTGGGGGAAGTGACTCAGCAAACTAGGCCGCTGCCAAGTGGCATCAGGATCCAAAGCATCCCCACCCAGTGGCTTCGGGTTGTTAAATTACATTTAGCCTAAAGCTGCCTCCATACATATTTTAAGTTCAGCCTAAAGGTTTCTCCATGCATAGTGAACTGTAACCTAACTGAATGCGTAAACAGACTATCACCTGCTCTTTTGCCAGTCACAGAGTTCGGCCAATCACAGGCAGCCAACTGTTTAAACCATGTTCAAATACGGCAAACACCGAGAGCTGTAACTAACCAGCTGTTTCTGTACCCCACTTCCCTTTTCCGGACGTCACTTTCGTATTTTTGTCCATAAGTCTTCTACCACCACGTGGCTGTGCTGGAGCGTCTGTGCATCTGCTGTGATTCTTGGGGCTGCCCGATTCCCAAATCATTCTTTGCTCGGTTAAACTCTGTTAAATTGAATTTGTCTAAGGTTTTTTCTCTATACAAGGTTAAGACATAACCTGTGTCTGACCCAGGGCCAACTGTGGGCTGTGTGTGGCGGGCGGCAGGGGCGTGTTATTCCCTTTCTCCCAGAGGCTGTTCTCAAAGTTGAGTTCTCAGGTTGCTTGTGCACAGGTGCCATGGTGTCCTCATTCATGGGATTATCGAGTCCCAGATACCACCCTAGAGCTACTGAATTAGACTCTGGGGATCACAACTGGGACTCTGTGATGAGCACTCACCCACATGGATCTCAGGCTCACCTGGTGTGGGAGCTTCTGCCCTCTCTTCTGCCTGCTGGACACAATGCAGAAGAGACAGTTTTACCAGGCTGTTCTTGGGGTGTGCTCTATCCTGGAAAGAGGGATCTCGGGAAATGATGACATTTCTTTATGTTTGGTTGGTATTTCAGTGTGTTGTGCATTCTGGGACCACTATCAACTCACCTGCTTAAACCTCAACCCTAGGGACCTGCCTTGATTGGTCCTTTTCTTGATTCTCTTTTTCTAATCCACCAGCAACCCCTCTCGCTCCTGCCTTCAAAGTGGACTCCACACCTAACCACTCCCCCCAGCTCATTGCAGCCACCGTAGTCCACCCCTGTTGCCACCCCTGCTCACCTGAGCTGCTGGGATGCCTCCCACCCATCAGTGCCACATTCACTTCCCCCAAATCCACTTTCCATTGCAGCCCAAGTGTGTATGTGTGTGTTCCTTTTTTATTAAGGCACTGTTTTCAGAGAACAATTTTCACTTATTTTAAGTGTACGGTGTTTGAATTGTGATCCTTGTACATAACTATGTAACCACCAAGACAGAAGGCAGTTCCCTCATCCTCAAAGCTGCCTTTTGCCCCTTTGCTCTCCATCCCTGGACCCAGACAGTCCTAGATCTGTTTTCTGCTGTCTGATTTTTGCCTTTTCTAGGATGACATATGCGATGGTTAATACTGAGTGCCAACTTGATTGGATTGAAGGATGCAAAGTATTGATCCTGGGCGTGTCTGTGAGGGAGTTGCCAAAGGAGTTTAACATTTGAGTCAGTGGGCTGGGAAAGGCAGACCCACCCTTAATCTGGGTGGGCACCATCTAATCAGCTGCCAGCAAATATAAAGCAGGCAGAAGAACATGAAAAGGTGAGACTGGCCTAGCCTCCCAGCCTGCATCTTTCTCTTGTGCTGGGTACCTCCTGCCCTCGAACATCAGACTCCAAGTTCTTCAGTTTTGGGACTTGGATTGGTTTTCCTTGCCCCTTAGCTTCTGTCCCTCTAAAGAACGCTGACTAATACATAACTGTGTAACCACCAAGATAGAAGGCACTTCCCTCATCCTCAAAGCTGCTTTTGCTCCTTTGCTCTTCATCCCTGGCCCCAGGCAGCCCTAGGTCTGCTTTCTGCTGTCTGATTTTTGCCTTTTCTAGGATGTCATATAAATACAATCATACAAGATGTTGTCTTTGGGTTTGGATTTTTTTCTCATTTAAGATTCATCCACCCACATCACTCTATGTTTTCATCTGGGCACTCTCTCTTTTGCATATCACATTGTTACAAAACTGCCAGGTTCACCAGCCCACTGTGCAGCAACAGGCCAATACTCAGACAGCAGGGTTTGCAGCAGAGAAAGAGTTTAATAATTGCAAGACTGCTGAACAAGAAAACGGAAGGAATTCCCAGCTTCAAATCTGTTTGCTGAGGAGTTCTGGGCAAGAGTTTTTAAGGGGATTGTGGAGGATGAGGGGCTGGAAAATACGGGGTCATCGATTGGTCCGGTAAAGGAGTGAAATTATCAGGATGTGGAAACTGTGTCTTCCATCAGTCAGCTGCTTAGTGGGCCCTTCAGAGGAGGGGGATGGATAGTTTTGTTAGTTTGCAGAATCTAAAAGGAGAAACACTTAGATTTTATCCATAGAACAAAGAACCTTGTGATGAGGGCTACCTTATCCTGGGGTTGTGAGCAGCGACCTGCTACAAGGAAGTGGGCCAAAGGGCAAGCTGATTTCTGCTGATTGTGTTGCCAGCCTAGTTGAATTTTACTTTTATCCTTTCATCAATTTTATAAAGTTTTTTGGGGGATCGTTTCAAAACCAGCCAAGCGGTTTCTGACCATGCTCCTGTGCCTCTGCCTGGATAGCTCTCCCTCGCCTAGTTATTTCTCCTCCTTCAGGCCTCAGCCTCGATGCCACCTCCTGAGCCCTGCCCTCACTGTGACTGCTCCCCCTCTCCCCCAACACACACAATTAGTTTTTATCATATTTTCCTAAGTTCCTTCATGTCACAGTTATATTATTCATATATTCTTATGGGTCGAATTGTCCCTGTCCCCAAAATTTGTATGTTGAAGTCCTAACCTTCAGTACCTCAGAATGTGACCTTATTTGGAGACAAGGCCTTTACAGAGGTAATCAAGTGAACATGAGGTCATTAGGGCAGGCCCTCACCCAACATGACTGGTGTCATTACTCAGAAGAGGAGGTTTAGACACAGATCTGCACAGAAGGATGGCGATGTGAAGACAGCCATCTACAAGCCAAGGAGTGAGGCCTGGGACAGATTCATTCTCCTCACAGCCCTCAGAAGGAACCAACCCTGCTGACACCTTGATCTTGAACTTCCAGCTCCAGAATGATGAGACAGTACTTTTCTGTTGTTTAAGCCACCTAGTTTTTGGCCCTTTGTTACGGCAGCCCTACTGTACTAATACACATATATTTTTCTTTCCTTTCTGCCCTCTCTAGAGTGCAGGCTTCATGGGAGCAGGGATCCCCTCTGCCGTGTCCCCAGAGGGGACCCTCAATATATTAATATTCCCGCATTAATGAATGGGTACATCATGTTATTTTGTTGTTGCCATTATCCCTATAAGGTTGGCTCGCGAAGTTTAGGTTCCTTACCCAAGTTGATGGCTAAAAGAGAGAACTCTTGATACCTGGGGCCGCATCATTCTAATTATGCCACAGTTCCCTGAGGGCCTTCTTATATTAGATAAAATCTGGAAACAAATTCTACTGTCTTTTCCTTCTTATAGGATACAGAAGGCTTGTTCTTCTAAAAGTGTTTCGGAAGTTCAAAGCTATCTCATTTGGGCTGTGGGGAGAGAAGCAAAAACGACAACAACAAATCAACCAAACCCAGATACCTTGAATGACATTATTTCCAGTAAACAAAGCAAACCAACAAACTAAACAAAAGCCTTCTTTATTCTTTTTAACCTAAGTATTGGCTATCATACTCATTGATAAAGCAGACGCCCCAATCCATTCTCATATGATATTATTTATTCCAATGTGATTTACAAAGATCTTTCAAGAAGCTGTCAGTTGCACACTTGGAGCTGTAGGCCCATTGATTAAAACACACTTGCAAACTAAGAGACATTTGCCAGAATGGCCAGAAAAAAAGAGGCCATGGCAGCTTTTAAACCAACACCAGACAGGTTCTGAGAGACCAAATGCATGCAGAGGGGTGTTTGGGGATGGAGGGTGGGCAACAGATAGTAAATATATTACTTCTTTGAGTGGCCAGATACCTGGAAGCAGGTTTGCAATATGATAGCCCACTCAATTAATTTTTTTTCCCAAGGGGCCTAAGTAGTATAGCTATTACTTTAATTTGAAATGAGTTAAGTTTGGGGAATGATAGACGGCATATTTAATGTACAGCTGGGCACTGGTGCGTTCTAACTCTGGCTGTGTTCTCTTTTGCGGTTTCATCTTGGTCTCTATGTCCTTGGGGTATCTTTTCTCTGTCTCTATATATCAGTGTGTTTCCGACTTCTCTGCTCATTCTTCTACCAGCAACTCTCTGCCTCTCTGTGTGTCTGTCGCTCTGTTGTCTCTCTCTGTCGTCCTGTCATATTATCAGGCTGCCTGTTTGGCTTCAGTGGAACTTCATCAGCCTCCCCTACATTGAGAGCAGAGCTCTTTTGTGGAACACAGTAGCATTCGGGAGAGAGAAAAACTCTTTAAGTGTGCAAATGCTGTCTCATTATCCTGAGACTGGAGGGAGGAACCTCTCAAGCTTTGTCATTTCAGTAAGAAAGAAAGACCTTTGAAATTTTTACAATTATCTTCACACTCATGTCTCCTTGTCCCCCACACCAGCTAAAAGATGGGTGAATAGTGCTGAATGCTCATTGGCTGGTCCATGGAGGGCAGGATCATTTATTGAGATATTAATTCAGGTTCTATCTTTGCTGCTGAAAGAGAATCAAAAAGAATGAGAGGCTTTGCTGTCCTCTGCTCTGTGTCTCTCCCTCCCCCAGGCCCTCACCTGGGCAAGGAGGCAGGGAGGGCCTATTATACATGCTTTTATACACACACACACACACACACACACACACATAAATACATAAGCTTAATCTCTTCTTTTGGTTGAAAAAGTATAGCTGAGTGGGTGAGAGTAATAGCTCTAGAATTTTTCAAATCATAGCTCAAACACAGGTTCATACCCACAGATTTACATCCCAGCTGTACTATGTGGCCTTGGGTGAGTTACCTAGATTCTCTTATCTTCAGTTTGTTCATCTGTAACATGGTGATAATGAGGAAGTTACTATGAAAATGAAATGAATCAATTCATTTAAAATATTTAGAAAAAGTGCTTGGCCCCTGACAAGTACCTGAGAAACAGGCTCTTATTTTCACTATTACTGACTAATCTTGGAGAAGGAAATTGTTAGTGATTACCCACCATAAAGCTTTGAACTGGATGACTTCTGAAGTTCTATACTTCTCTAAATACCATGGACACGGGTTTCTCATAACGCCCTATACTCTTCTCTACTTTTGACTAACAATGGGTAAAAGCCATGATTAGAAATTGGACTGATAATACAGTGGCTTAACACTTTAAAAAGAAAGATCTAGGGCTCACAGAAGACTAACCAATGACCTGAGTCATGTGGCAAAGAGCACATATGGCAGGGTTTGGGTTAGGTGTATACTGTAGCATTATTAGCACAGTTCACAAACTCTTCTTCCTTTGGGACACTGGTGGCCCCCGTAGGGAATGCAATATACCACTGAGAGAGTGACTAACTGGACAAATAAACAAGAGAAGAAAAAAGACACTGAAACAAAAAAGTTGGCTTATCTGACTTATAAAATAATCTGCTAGAGGATGGCTGATGTCTTCACAAAGCCTTTCACTTGCACGAACTCCAGGCTGCTGTTGGGAGGAGCATGTTCAAGAGCTCCCTGGCTACTATATCTTTTGACTCTTTGGGAGAGAGAAGAGGCAAGGGCTTCAAATCAGCCTAGAGTTTGAGACTGAGCTATTTGAAATAGCGAGAGGAAAGAACAGTAGCTGTCCTGAACATGCAGAAAGTCTTGACTAATCAGTATCTGCAGGGCAGATTTTCAATCCTTTTAATCCCTTTGAGATGGATTCCACAAGCTCTACTGGGTAGTGGATCCAAGATGGCTGTGTGATCCTGGACAAGCCTCATCTGTAAAATGGCAGCAATACCTGCCCTACCTAACTCATAGAGTCGCTGTCAGGCTCATAGAAGACAACAGGTGAATGCTTGGGGACCTGACCAGTTGCAGTGGCACAAGTGGGAAAATGCTTCCCATTCTCTTTCTTTTTCTCTCTCATTCACTTATGCCCCCGTATCTGTAGTCAGGCATTTGTGGTATAAATAGCTTGGTTAGGAGTAAAGTGGGTAGTCATGAGCAGGGTGTGGAAGTTAAAATGGCACCTTTGCCAATTCCAGCCAAGCCTATGGCCAACAGCCAGGCTTCTTCCATGGCCTGGCCTCTTCCACTTGACACTGGCCTGCTGGTGAGAGTCAAAAGACCTCTTTGCTTTGTAAACATCATCCAAAATTCTTCCATCAGTTGACATCACCATCTAGTGGGGTCTTCTCTCATGGGAACTTCTGCTCAGAGAGGGAATTGCTATGAGTCAGTAGGAATGACTAACAGAGATTCCAGAGGGAAGACACTGCCAGTTCATGGCCTCTTAAAGAAATGAATACATCAGTTAAAAGGCTCTTGTCTGCTCTCTATGACTTTCAGAACAACTTCTCCCAGTTGTCTGACATTGAGAGTAATGGAACACTTGGAAGAAGTATCAACATAATTAACAAACGTAGACATAATGATCCCTGATAGTTTTAACAAAACATAAAATAACCAAGCAATGTCTACCACTTTATAAGTTCACATTGGAAACACACCTGATATAAATAATGAGTCAGCACAGTGGTTTCACTATTGAAAGTCGGCAGGTTTCATTATTAAAAGTCAGCAAAGAAAACATGAAAACTTACAGGCTGAAAGAATAATTAAAGGCGATCACTGTAGATTTTAAGCATTATTAGTTCTCAAAACATCTGACTGGCTGATGATGAAGACAAATTCATTCTAATTGTCCTTGATAATTTCATGCTTTTAAAATCTCATGGCAAGACCACCTTGGGAGCCATAGTCCTCAACAATGGGCATGGTCAGAATGATGGCTGGTAAGAGCAGAGCCCTAATCCATTACAGAATCTGTTAGCCTGCATGGATACATGTGGGATGATGACTAATGAAGCCACTATTTAGCATTGTATCTAGGATTTCCTTGCCATCTGTAAACCGTGACCCCTCCCTTCAGGCAGTTTTTTAACCTGAGGTGGTTACCTGTTTTTGTTTGCTGTCCTACATTCCTGGCCCCTTGACAGAATTCAACTGTTCTTTGAGAACGATTCAGTCTTCCCCTGTTCAAGCGATCAATGTGGGGCTGACCCCTACCTCAGCTTCAGAGATGAGCATGTGACCCTGCCTGGCCAATGAGAATATCACATCTCTCTGACCATAGTGATTGGTTAAGGGATGAACATGTGGCCCACAGCTGACCAATCAGAGCTACTGAGACTCAGTTCTATGGTTTCAATGGGAACCATTGAAAAAGAGAAACTCTCTTTTGGCTAGAGTTGCTGTGAGGGTGGAATGGGGAACCTGGACAGCTGCAGCCATCTTACTGCAGAAGGTGCTTCTGGGTGGATCCCAGTCAGAGGAATCAGAGGCAAAACACAGAGGGAGTGAACTCCTGAAATCACTTGGGTTCTGAACCCAGTCATGCCCGAAAACCAGCCCTGCCCTGGGCTTTTCAGGTACTTGAGCCAATGCATTCTCTTTTCCTCTTCATTAAGGTTTGGTTAGAGTTTGCATCCCATGCGACTGAACAGAATGGACATTGCTCTTAGCAAGGCACAGTAACCATGTGTCCAAGTCCTGAAACACAGGTGGGGCTCACCTCCTCCCTTCTCACTGGTTTCCTTCCTCCTGAGTGGGGTCTATCTGAGCCTGGCATTTCCTTCATGACAGTTTCATTTGCTCCTGGACGGTTCCCTTGCTCACCATCAGCCCTCGGGCCAGCTCTAACACTCAGTTTGTCCAGATAATGTTAGGAACCTGTAAAGAGGAACTCTATGTTATTCAACTTTTTCTCTCATTAGCACACTGTTTTTCTGTCCCGGGTGATGCAGGCTGAATGCAAAGCAGCAAGATGCGCTGGTTTGAATTCCATGGCCTTCCTTCATCAGCCTGAATGTTTGTGTACACACAGCTGGGCTGCAGCGTCAGTTTCTGTCTGATGGCTCAGAGCCACAATTTTACCCTGTTATTGATGCCCATTATGTCATTTTAGAAAATGTAGGGATGTGGCTGTCCAACTTATCTGAATATCTGTATATAAATAAATAAATGTACATTTAAATCCATCCTAACTTTGATGTGATCTGAGGGAAAAATGAGGTCTTTGTGTTTTCCCATAGAAATAAGAAGAAACTAGGTTAATAAACCATCAGTATCACAAGCAATAATGAAACACAAGAAATACCATTTGCAAATTATTTTTGCAATTACAATGTCAGTTTTCCATGAAGAGTTGTAGCAACCGCCTCCTCTCTCAAATAACATATTCACCTGTGGGCAGATGGGGAGTTTCTAAGATCCCAGCTTATGTTTATGAAAAAAGAAGCACCACAATTTAGTGAGCAAGGAGGTTACTAAGCTTGGTATGCACTCAAAGGCCATGTCTGCACTGTGTGTGATGATGTGGGGGCTTTGGATACCCATCAGCAAGTTTTATGTTAATAAAATATTTTTTCTTCTATCAGCTGCTAAGACCAAAAAGTTTCTCATCTGAATGTAACCAAGTAATTGTCTTGACTCTCAGCTCCATTTTGTGCTCAGAAGAAAGCAGTTGTGTCATGAAATGAAAAGATGAGGTCTAGCTTCAGTAGACCAGTATTGGCATTCTGGAAAAAAATAAGACCCCAAAGATAACTTTTTACCATGATTTCACAGACAAATAGGACCTGAGATTTTCTTTTTATGGAGCAAGAAAGCAATGCTTATGAGGAGCAGATTTGAGTCTAATACTACCAGACAGACTGCAGAGACTTGTGGAGGCATGCGATGGTGTTTCCGAACAACGTTTTTGTTTTTGTTTCTTTCTTTGAGATGGAGTCTTGCTCTGTGGCCCAGGCTGGAGTGCAGTGGCACGATCTCAGCTCACTGCAAGCTCCATCTCCCGGGTTCACGCCATTCTCCTGCCTCAGCCTCCCAAGTAGCTGGGACTACAGGCGCCCGCCGCCACGCCCGGCTAATTTTTTTGTATTTTTAGTAGAGACGGGGTTTCACCATGTTAGCCAGGATGGTCTCGATCTCCTGACCTCGTGATCCACCCACCTCGGCCTCCCAAAGTGCTGAGATTACAGGCTTGAGCCACCGCGCCCAGCCTGAACAATCTTTTTAAATTGTATATGTTTTGTAACAGGAAGAGAGAGATAGGGAAAGGGAGGGGGGAGGAAGGAAAGAAGAAAATGAGAGGAAGGAAGGAAGAATGGAGGAAAATTTCTCTTAATCAGAGAAATAATGAGAGCAAAAAAAAGAAAAAGAAACCCAGAGAGTCAGAATTCTATTGCAGCATCATTGGCTAGAGAAAAGGACACTTGGGGTTTGACAGGTCGTTAGGAGTGGCTGCTGGGTTTGAGCGGAGTATAACACATCAAGAGCTATCACATGCAAAACTGAGTAGGCTTATTTCTTGCATGGCAGAGGAAGGAATAGAACCAATCAGTAGGAAAGAGACTTTGGTTCAGTTTTAAGAACTTTCTTAATAGAGAAATGGGCTTCCAGTGAGTAGTGAGTTTCTTGTCTGGAGACTTTCCAGCAGAGGACAAACACATATGGGGTATGTTGACAAGGGAATTTAAACATTGAGGAAAATGTTAGACTAACTACTGAGATTCTATGTTCACATTCGACTCTTGGAAATTAAGCAGTCATCTTAATAGAATACCTGGAAGAATCTCAAGCCACTGGGAACAAATAACCCTTAGACTCATGCAGAGTTCAGAGGAGGAAAAAACTATGACAGCAACAACAAAGCACAAACCAAGTTAACACTTTGCAGCAATGAGGCAATTACTTCCCTCCAAAAACTCCACAGGGAACAATAGTAGGTAGAAGTTAAATCACAAACACTCCCCCTCATTATCTAGGAAATAACTTGAGCTGCCCTTCTAATTAGCATCTGTAAACAGCCCTGTGCTGTCAGTTCTGGGTAACTCTCAGAACCTAGTAAGATGATTATACAAGATGCTCAATCCCATGGTCATTGTTGGCCAGAACACTGCCACCCACACAATGACATGAGTAAGACGCACTGCAGAAGACACTTAAACTCCAGGACATACAGCATAACAACATTTGGAGCTATTGTATAGTTCTGCAATTCAGTGAGCTTCAGCATATTCTGAGAATGAACAAGCATCCTTCTTATGGTTAGAGTTGCTTTGGCACCTAACTCTCCATGTAAAGAGCCTCGTGTGCGGGGGCAGAGATGATTACATTTAAAATAAAGGCTTACATTTGCATTGAACACATTTATTATGAAGCTAAGCAAAGTTTAAGCTACTGTTTAAAAGTTCTGATGGAAAACATTTTCTCCTTCCACCTGTTCTTGGGGCAATATATTCTATGGACATGGTGACTGCCACTTTCTTCAGGTTGTGCCAGGTAGCTATTTATAAAATCATAGTTATAGAATGTTGGGTCACTTTTTAATGTGCTTATTAAAGCCAAGGAAGTAATTTGGCATAACTCCCCAGGCATACCAGGGAAAACCAAGGCATGATCCAAGTAAGAGTCTCAATTTTGCATTTCTCTACTTTCTTCTGGGAGCTTGTCAATATTTGCTATTTGGTTTTCTTACTCTTTTACTTTGAAATCACTATAGGTACGGGTTGGGGAAATGAGGATGAGAGACACTTTCAAAAAGTTCATACGGGCTGGAAAGGAGATGGGCACATCAAGTCCCTGGGAAGAATTCATCAAGTATTAGTTATTTTCATGTGTCATGGGTGGGAAGCTTTTCTCCTCTCATCCAAGCAAGCCCAGCGTTTGGTTTTTCCAAGGCAGAGACTGTCTACTGGTCTCTAAGGACTTTCTGTAAACATCTTGTTAATTAGCTGTTAAGCACATTAAGTGAGAAATAAACATGAGTGACTTCATATTCAGAGAGTTTGACAGGGATAAAATCAATCGCTAATTGAGAAGAGGAATTTGAAAAAGAGACAAAAATATACCTAAGGTTTTGGTTTTGAGTTTCCATTTCTATAGCCTAATTTTTCTCCCGGTTGTATAGACTATCATTTCTTGTTTCTTGGCCTGTACAGTAATTTTTAACTGGGTGCTGAACACTGTAAATTTTACTTTGTTGAGTATTTGGATTGTGTTGTCATCCTTTAAAGAGAGTTAACTTTGCTCTGGCAGTAAGTTGTTATTTGAGCATCAAATCGTTTTTGTTTTGTTTTTGAGGTTTGTTTTTAAGCTTTATTAGAGTGGTCCTAAAGTAGTCTGTAGGGCTAGTACAATGGCATGGCCCTCATGAAGTCTCTACTAAATGCTCTGGGATTTTAACCAGGTCTTTCTACTCTGGCTGGTTGGAACTAAACTATGTTGCAACCCTGCATGAGCTCTGGGAATTGTTCAGCTCACAGCTTACAGGTAGCAGTTCTTTGACCAGTTCTATGGAGTTTTACTCTGAAAATACACAGCTCAGTTTTCAGCCAGAGACCCATAGAGACACCCATGCAGATTTCGGGAGCTTTTTCTTTGTATAGTTTTTTCCTCTCCAGTATTCTACCTTGCAAAGCTGCCTCAGTCTCTCTAAACTGTGATCTCTGTCTCGTCAATTCACCAAGACTGCTGTGTTCTCCTTGGCATCGCTCTGGGCACTGAGGCCTGGAAGGTGCCTCCAGGCAGAAATCTGGGGTGGTTGTGGGGCTCACCTTGTTATTTATCTTCTCTCAGGGACTATGTTCTTCTGCTACCTGTTGTCCAATGCCTGAAAGCAGTTTTATATATTCTATTTAGTTTTCTAGTAATTTATGATGGGAAAATATATCAGCTTCCAGCTACTCTGTCATGGCCAGAAATGGAAGTTCATTTCCTAGTCTTTGCATACATGTGTTGCACTGTTTCTGCTGCCAACAATTCATCAAACACTACATAGTTGAATAGAAACAGGACGTGGAGGTTGGGGTTGGAGAAGAGATTGTAACTCAGTGGCAAGACATTCATATAAATAAGTCCACCATGGGGAAGAATAATAGAGACTTGTAGTCTGGGCATGGCCTGGCTTTCCCTGTCTAGGACTCTCACACCAATAACCCTCTAAGCCGGGCTTAAACACTTCTTCCCTTTCCCATTATCAATACTGACTCACCCTTGACCCAGACTTACTTTTGTTTATTTGTTGTTTTGAAGCAGTCTTTTATTCTTTTTTATTTTAAACTTTTATTTTAAGTTCAGTCTACACGTGCAGGTTTGTTATGTAGGTAAACTTGTGTCATGGAGGTTTGTTGTACAGGTTGTTTCATCACCCAGGTATTAAACCTAGTACCCATTAGTTATTTTTCCTGACCGTCTCCCTCCTCCTTTTTTTTGAGGGATGACAACAGTTGCTAATCTTGATCTAGTAAATGAATATGGACTGTGTATTTTCCTCCCAAGATCCTGCATCCTTAGCCTAGACATGATGCACATGAATAATGATATCTTTGTGCAGCAGGGAAGGACAATGGGAGTGACTGGTGTTAGATGAGACTTGTCAAATTATGCCAAGCAAGCAATTGTCTATGGCTAGTGAACACTCACAACCCTAGCTCCATTGCTTTTCTTAGCTAACTCCTTCCCCAGTCCCCCAATCAGGAAGATCCTACTTGACTTCTGCATCTGCTTTTTTAGGCTTCAAGCTCAGCTCCAGCCTATCTCCCCTATAGGCTTGTTATATCATGTGTGCCAGGATGCTTACTTGGATGTATGGATGTATGCTTTCTTGCCAGCATGTATTTTGTTCTTGAAGCTTATTCTTAAGTGGGTGGGCCACTGAAGTGTCATTCTCTCTTATGTAAGCTGGGGCAGGAACTTGAAAATTGTTTGATGGGGGAGAATAAAGGGAAGTTTGCTGAAAGGATTAAAACAAGCCTGAGGAAAAGTCACAAAGCAGTAAAAGTAATAAATATTAATTACAGTCAAATGGAATTGTATGATGACTATTAGTTGTTTGCAGTTTCAGCTGCAAATGCTGGATTCCTTTGATCTTTCTGAGGAAGGTAAATCCTGGTTCCATCTCTAGGTTGTATTTGCAATTCTCAAGGCTGATTGAAGAACGTTATAGCATCTTCACATTAAGAAAGCTTGCCAAAGCTTTCCCTGTTCGTGGGGATAATGCCTGTGTTTTCACAAGGTCTGATACTCAGCTAATGTGGTTCATAAATATAACTGTCCTGAGTTTAAAACCACAGAAGAAACAGAAAAGATCCCAGAATTTTGCTTAATATTTTGTATTCCACCCAGAAAGAAACCTTACAAAGATAACATTTGTAGCAGTTAATTTGATTTTAGCAATTCTGACTTCCAGAATTTTGATTTAATAAGCTTCATAGGGTCCACCCAAATGCTGTATCTACATGTTTGCTCTTGACTAAAGACGTCATTGGGATACCAGGAGAATGTCTGAACCTGAACTCTTGAAGGAAAACTAGACACAGGTTAACTGGCTATGAAGGCTCTGTGTGACTCTAATTTCTGACTCCAGATTTTCCATCCTAAGAAGTTGGTTAAAATGCACATGCACACATTCACACACGTCACACACCACCACCACTAATAACAACAACAACAACAACAAAATTCTCAACTTTTGTAGCTAAAGGAATAGTTTGGTCTTGCTGGACTCTTCTTTTTCCCCAGAACAATGGAGACACCTGTATGCCCCTAATCCATCATCAGCCATCCACACTGCCTCTCTGAAATATCCACTTTGTTTCTCAGAGCCCTTGTGACTGAGGGTTGGGATGTTGCCTTTGCACTTACTCTATTGCTCAAAGTATATCCTCTAACACCATGAGTTTTCAGTCACTCTATTTCTTTGAAAGCTGTTGTCCTGTTCTTTTTTTTTTTTATACTTTAGGTTTTAGGGTACATGTGCACAATGTGCAGGTTTGTTACATATGTATCCATGTGCCATGTTGTTTTGCTGCACCCGTTAACTCGTCATTTAGCATTAGTTATATCTCCTAATGCTGTCCCTCCCCCCTCCCCCCACCCCACAACAGTCCCCCGAGTGTGATGTTCCCCTTCCTGTGTCCATGAGTTCTCATTGTTCAATTCCCACCTATGAGTGAGAACATGTGGTGTTTGGTTTTTTGTCCTTGTGATAGTTTACTGAGAATGATGTTTTCCGGTTTCATCCATGTCCCTTCAAAGGACATGAACTCATCATTTTTTATGACTGCATAGTATTCCATGGTGTATATGTGCCACATTTTCTTAATCTAGTCTATCGTTGTTGGACATTTGGGTTGGTTCCAACTCTTTGCTATTGTGAATAGTGCCACAATAAACATACGTGTGTGTGTGTCTTTATAGCAGCATGATTTATAGTCCTTTGGGTATATACCCAGTAATGGGATGGCTGGGTCAAATGGTATTTCTAGTTCTAGATCCCTGAGGAATCGCCACACTGACTTCCACAATGGTTGAACTAGTTTACAGTCCCACCAACAGTGTAAAAGTGTTCCTATTTCTCCACATCCTCTCCAGCACCTGTTGTTTCCTGACTTTTTAATGATGGCCATCCTAACTGGTGTGAGATGGTATCTCACTGTGGTTTTGATTTGCATTTCTCTGATGGCCAGTGATGATGAGCATTTTTTCATGTGTTGTTTGGCTGCAGAAATGTCTTCTTTTGAGAAGTGTCTGTTCATGTCCTTTGCCCACTTTTTGATGGGGTTGTTTGTTTTTTTCTTGTAAATTTGTTTGAGTTCGTTGTAGATTCTGGATATTAGCCCTTTGTCAGATGAGTAGGTTGTAAAAATTTTCTCCCATTCTCTAGGTTGCCTGTTCACTCTGATGGTAGTTTCTTTTGCTGTGCAGAAGCTCTTTAGTTTAATTAGATCCCATTTGTCAATTTTGGCTTTTGTTGCCATTGCTTTTGGTGTTTTAGACGTGAAGTCCTTGCCCACGCCTATGTCCTGAATGGTATTGCCTAGGTTTTCTTGTAGGATTTTAATGGTTTTAGGTCTAACATGTAAGTCTTTAATCCATCTTGAATTAATTTTTGTATAAGGTGTAAGGAAGGGATCCAGTTTCAGCTTTCTGCATATGGCTAGCCAGTTTTCCCAGCACCATTTATTAAATAGGGAATCCTTTCCCCATTTCTTGTTTTTGTCAGGTTTGTCAAAGATCAGATAGTTGTAGATATGCGGCATCATTTCTGAGGGCTCTGTTCTGTTCCATTGATCTATGTCTCTGTTGTGGTACCAGTACCATGCTGTTTCGGTTACTGTAACCTTGTAGTATAGTTTGAAGTCAGGTAGCGTGATGCCTCCAGCTTTGTTCTTTTGGCTTAGGATTGGCTTGGCGATGCGGGCTCTTTTTTGGTTCCATATGAACTTTAAAGTAGTTTTTTCCAATTCTGTGAAGAAAGTCATTGGTAGCTTGATGGGGATGGCATTGAATCTATAAATTACCTTGGGCAGTATGGCCATTTTCACGATATTGATTCTTCCAACCCATGAGCATGGAATGTTCTTCCATTTGTTTGTATCCTCTTTTATTTCATTGAGCAGTGGTTTGTAGTTCTCCTTGAAGAGGTCCTTCACATCCCTTGTAAGTTGGATTCCTAGGTATTTTATTCTCTTTGAAGCAATTGTGAATGGGAGTCCACTCATGATTTGGCTCTCTGTTTGTCTGTGATTGGTGTACAAGAATGCTTGTGATTTCTGTATATTGATTTTGTATCCTGAGACTTTGCTGAAGTTGCTAATCAGCTTAAGGAGATTTTGGGCTGAGACGATGGGGTTTTCTAGATATACAACCATGTCATCTGCAAACAGGGACAATTTGACTTCCTCTTTTCCTAATTGAATACCCTTTATTTCCTTCTCCTGCCTGATTGCTCTGGCCAGAACTTCCAGCACTATGTTGAATGGGAGTGGTGAGAGAGGGCATCCCTGTCTTGTGCCAATTTTCAAAGGGAATGCTTCCAGTTTTTGCCCATTCAGTATGATATTGGCTGTGGGTTTGTCATAGATAGCTCTTATGATTTTGAGATACGTCCCATCAATACCTAATTTATTGAGAGTTTTTAGCATGAAGGGTTGTTGAATTTTGTCAAAGGCCTTTTCTGCATCTGTTGAGATAATCATGTGGTTTTTGTCTTTGGTTCTGTTTATATGCTGGATTACATATATTGATTTGGGTATGTTGAACCAGCCGTGCATCCCAGGGATGAAGCCCACTTGATCATGGTGTATAACCTTTTTGATGTGCTGCTGGATTCGGTTTGCCAGTATTTTATTGAGGATTTTTGCATCAATGTTCATCAAGGATATTGGTCTGAAATTCTCTTTTTTGGTTATGTGTCTGCCAGGCTTTGGTATCAGGACAATGCTGGCCTCATAAAATGTGTTAGGGAGGATTCCCTCTTTTTCTATCAATTGGAATAGTTTCAGAAGGAATGGTACCAGTTCCTCCTTGTACCTCTGGTAGAATTCGGCTGTGAATCCATCAGGTCCTGGACTCTTTTTGGTTGGTAAGCTATTGATTATTGCCACAATTTCAGAACCTGTTATTGGTCTATTCAGAGATTCAACTTCTTCCTGGTTTAGTCTTGGGAGGGTGTATTTGTCGAGGAATTTATCCATTTCTTCTAGATTTTCTAGTTTATTTGCATAGAGGTGTTTGTAGTATTCTCTGATGGTAGATTGTATTTCTGTGGGATCAGTGGTGATATCCCCTTTTTCAGTTTTTATTGCATCTATTTGATTCTTCTCTCTTTTCTTCTTTATTAGTCTTGCTAGTGGTCTATCAATTTTGTTGATCTTTTCAAAAAACCAGCTCCTGGATTCGTTAATTTTTTGAAGGGGTTTTTATGTCTCTATTTCCTTCAGTTCTGCTCTGATTTTAGTGATTTCTAGCCTTCTGCTAGCTTTTGAATATGTTTGCTCTTGCTTTTCTAGTTCTTTTAATTGTGATGTTAGGGTGTCAGCTTTGGATCTTTCCTGCTTTCTCTTGTGGGCATTTAGTGCTGTAAATTTCCCTCTACACACTGCTTTGAATGTGTCCCAGAGATTCTGGTATGTTGTGTCTTTGTTCTCATTGGTTTCAAAGAACATCTTTATTTCTGCCTTCATTTCATTATGTACCCAATAGTCATTCAGGAGCAGGTTGTTCAGTTTCCATGTAGTTGAGCAGTTTTGAGTGAGTTTCGTAATCCTGAGTTCTAGTTTGATTGCACTGTGGTCTGAGAGACAGTTTGTTATAATTTCTGTTCTTTTACATTTGCTGAGGAGAGCTTTACTTCCAACTATGTGGTTAATTTTGGAATAGGTGTGGTGTGGTGCTGAAAAAAATGTATATTCTGTTGATTTGGGGTGGAGAGTTCTGTAGATGTCTATGAGGTCCACTTTGTGCAGAGCTGAGTTCAATTCCTGGATATCCTTGTTAACTTTCTGTCTCATTGATCTGTCTAATGTTGACAGTGGGGTGTTAAAATCTCCCATTATTATTGTGTGGGAGTTTAAGTCCCTTTGTAGGTCACTCAGGACTTGCTTTATGAATCTGGGTGCTCCTGTGTTGAGTGCATATATATTTAGGATAGTTAGCTCTTCTTGTTGAATTGATCCCTTTACCATCATGTAATGGCCTTCTTTGTCTCTTGATCTTTGTTGGTTTAAAGTCTATTTTATCAGAGACTAGGATTGCAACCCTTGCCTTTTTTTGTTTTCCATTTGCTTGATAGATCTTCCTCCATCCCTTTATTTTGAGTCTATGTGTGTCTCTGCAGGTGAGATGGGTTTCCTGAATACAGGACACTGATGGGTCCTGACTCCTTATCCAGTTTGCCAGTCTGTGTCTTTTAATTGGAGCATTTAGCCCATTTACATTTAAAGTTAATATTGTTATGTGTGAATCTGATCCTGTCATTATGATGTTAGTTGGTTATTTTGCTCGTTAGTTGATGCAGTTTCTTCCTAGCTTTGAAGGTCTTTACAATTTGGCATGTTTTTGCAGGGTCTGGTACCGGTTGTTCCTTTCCATGTTTAGTGCTTCCTTGAGGAGCTCTTTTAGGGCAGGCCAAGCTCTTTTAGGTGGTGACAAAATCACTCAGCATTTGCTTGTCTATAAAGTATTTTATTTCTCCTTTACTTATGAAGCGTAGTTTGGCTGCATATGAAATTCTGGGTTGAAAATTCTTTTCTTTAAGAATGTTGAATATCGGCCCCCACTCTCTTCTGGCTTGTAGAGTTTCTGCCGAGAGATCAGCTGTGAGTCTGATGGGCTTCCCTTTGTGGGTAACCCGACCTTTCTCTCTGGCTGCCCTTAACATTTTTTCCTTCATTTCAACTTTGGTGAATCTGACGATTATGTGTCTTGGAGTGTACCTGAAAATGACGGGGAGAATGGAACCAAGTTGGAAAACACTCTGCAAGATATTATCCAGGAGAACTTCCCCAATCTAGCAAGGCAGGCCAACATTCAGATTCAGGAAATACAGAGAACACCACAAAGATACTCCTCGAGAAGTGCCCTGTTCTAATATGCCCTGCGGGATGCTAGCTGCTTGCTGGAAGGGGCTGGCTGAGGCTGCTGGGGCTGTCTGCTTTTTCAGCATGACTCATTTGCATCTGTCTTTTCTTTGGCAGTTATATTCTTGCTCTAGGCTGTCCCAATGGGAGGAGAATTTATTAAATCAACTTTATTGAAGTATAATTTATACCAATGAAATGCACAGATTTTAAGTGTACAATTTGATGAGTCTTAACAAATATATACAGCTGTCTAGCTGCTACTCCAACATAGAATATTTTTATCTCTTCAGAAAGTCACGTGCACTCCTTCAGAGTTAATCTGTATCCCACAGCCAACCAATGATCCAATTTCTATCACCATCATAAGTTTTGCTGGTTCTAGAATTTCATATAAATGCAATTAATGGCATACATTCTTTTATGTGTGACTTCTTTTGCTCAACATGTCTACTAGGATGATCTTGGTTGTTGTGTATATTATCAGTTATTTTATTGCTGTTACTTTTTATGGTTGAGTGTATTCCATTGTATGAATAAATAAACAGTTCTCCTTCTACTGTTTGTGGACATTGAGAAGTTTCTAGGTTTTGGCTACTATAAATGAAGCTACTATGAATGTTTGTTTTTAAGATTTTTGTTGAAGTATGTTTTTATTTCTCTTTGGAAAATAGAGTAGAATTGTTGGTCATAGCATAAGTATAGGGTTGGCCTTATAAAAGGGAAAAAACTTCCAAACAGTTTGCAAACTGTGCCATTTCGCATTCCTACTAACAATGTATGAGAATTCAAGTTGCTGCACAGCCTCAGCAACACTTTATCTTGACAGTGTTTTTAAATTTTAGTTCTCCTAGTGGGTAGGTATTGGTATATCATTGTGTTGTTAATTTGTACTTCCCCGATGACCAGTTTTATTGACTGTATTCTCATGTGTCTACTGGCCATTCTTCTATGTGTGGGTGTTTTCAATATTTTACCAATTTTTAGTTGTGTTTTTTTTTCTTATTATTGAGTTGTAAGAGTTCTCTATATATTTTGGTTACATGTCCTGTTTCATAAATAGGTATTGCAAATACTCTTTCCTAGTCTGTCATTTGACTTTTCATTTTCTTAACAGTTTCCTTTAAAAAACAGAAGTTTTTAATTTTGATAAAGTGCAGCTTTTCATTTTTTTGTCCTTTATGGTTAGTGTTTTTTGTGTTTTGTCAAAAAAAATTGTCTTTTCTAACATACTCTTAATTATATCTGGTTTTTCCTCAGAAGTTTTGGTTTTTGCTTTTGCATTTAAATATATGGCCCATTTTAAGTTGCTTTGTGTATAGATATATATTATATATTGTGTATAAACATATATGTTGTGGCTTTATGACATAGGAGAAATGATAAAACAACAATAATGGAACTGGGGTATAAGAATACACAGTTCTTAGGTTATACTTGAAGTAGTGTAATGTTGGGTATCCTGTGATGAGTTAAAGGCATATATTATACATCTTAGAGCAATCACCTTAGAAAAGGGATAAAGATAATAAACTAATAGAGGAGGTAAAATGAAATGCTAAAAATACTCAATCCAAAAGTGGGTAGAAAAAAGGACAAAAAAGAAAAATAAGATGGTATATTTAAACCCAACCATGTCAATAATTACATTAAACGTAAATGGCCTAAATATTCCAACTAAAAAGCAGAGATCGTCCGAGTGGATAAAAATATAAAACTCAACTATATGCTGTCTTTAAGAAATTCACTTTAAATATAAAGGCAGATAGGTTAATAATAAGGTCTGTAAAATATACATGTAAATACTAATCATGAGAAAACCGAAGTGGTCATGTTAAATAGACCAATGATGAAAGAGTTAATTCACTAGAAAGACATGCCAATCTTAAGTATGTATGCACCTAACAACAAGTTTAAAACACATTAAGCAAAGGTGATAGAACTGAATGGAGAAATAGAGCCACAACTATAACTGGAGATTTTAACACTCCTCTTTAAATAATTTATAGAACAAATTGACCAAAAACAAAATTAGGTATGAATATTGGATAAAGGAGATTTGAATAACACTGTCAATCAACTGACTCAATTGACATTTATAAAATACTCAACCCAACAATAGCATAATACACATCGTTTTCAAGTGCACATGGGACATTTGCCAAGATAGACTATATGCTGGGCCATAAAAGAAGTCTTAATAAGTCTAAAAGAATCAAAATCATAGAGTATGTTCTCTGACCAAAATATAATTAACTTAGAAATTACTAACAAAACATATCGAAACATTTTTCAAACATTTGCAAATTTAGAAACACACCTCTACATAACCCATGAGTCACAGAAGAAATCATAAGAAAAATAGAAACACTTTAAAATGAAAGAAAATAAAAACACATCATATCAAAATTTTTAGTAGAAAACTAAAGCAATATTTAGAGGGAAATTTATAGTGTTAAATATTTATATTTGAAAAGTAGAAAGATATAAAATCAATTATTTGTTTTCAACTTAAGATAGAGAACCAAGAGCCAAAAATAAGTAGAAGAAATGTAATAATAAGGATAAGATACTAACTTATTAGTAAGATTTTAAATAATTTTTAAAGGTTCATCTATGTCTATAAGGCCTTGCACATACTAGGTGCCTTGTAAGTACTTTTTTCCAGTTGGAGTAGAGCCTTCTACTTTCTAATATAGGGTTAAAAACAGTGTGGTTTAGTAGAAGGAACATAAGTTAAAGAGTATGGGCAGTCTAGAGTTTAAATATCAGCTCCCTCATTTAATAATTGCATGACCTTGGACAAGCCATTTAATTTATCTGAGCTATAACAATAGCTACATTTATTGAGTACTTATTGATGGTATGCACCTTATATGTATTAACTCATTTAATTCTTATAACAACTCCATGAGGTAGGTACATTTAACATCCTCCTTTTAAAGGAAATAGTATCTCATATGGTTTAGAAGCCCCTCTGAGATCACAGAGCTAGGAGATGGTAGCATTGAGATTCAAAGACAGGCTCATCTGACAGTAGTCTTATGTACTATTCCTGAAGATCCAGAAAACTTCAGTTTCTTCATTTGTAAAAATAAGGTTATTGATGCAAGATTGACTGAAGGGGAACAACAGGAATGGAGAACATACAATACACAGGTCTGGCTGTGTACAGGGAGAGAGGGAGTGGAATGTCCCCCAAGTGCTATTCAACAGAGCAGTTCCAAGATGCATTTCCGCACTAGGGCCTACAGGGAGAGAGGTCAGGAACATACTGTATTGCCCATCGGTGCCATCTATTTTGCTGTGTCTGGCTTACAAGGCCCAAGCAGGTCATGTAGATGAGTACAGTGGTAGGTAAGGTGAGCCGTGACAATGAGTGATGAATCTTCTAAAGCATGAGCAGCCCCTTGCCTCAAACTCCCTGAGGCCACACTGAAATGTGCACCCAACATCACCAGAGCTTCTGAGTTTTCAAGAGATGCCAGTAATCTGGCTTTTAAGTACTCTCAATTCTTAGGTATTGACTCTTAAACTTTTTAAGGAAACACTGTAAGGGGTAAGTAAAATACATTTGATGGCTGGCTTTAGCTCATGATGGGCAGTCCATAGTCTTGGGTTTACACTTAGTGTGTTTTAAAGGATATTCCAATAACCAGAACAAAAGTGTTTTTCTTATCTTCCAAGTTCTTTTGAGTCATAATTCCAAAGTACTATATGGATATCAATAGGTTGGGATTAATATTTATGTTGGAATGAAAAAAGAAAACTGTGTGTGTATGTGTGAGAGAGAGAGAGAGAGAGAGACAGAGAGAGAGAATTTCTTAAAAGACTCCAAAGCAGCAGACAATGTGGCTAATCTTATTAGTGGAAAAAAAAAAAAGACTTTGCATCTCTGGGAGATACTCCTTTACTCCTTTGGATGGAGTCACCCTTGTCAGGTGAGAAAGGAAAGGTGATAGCACAGTTTTCCTCTTACCTACAAGGGGGAACAGAGAACTTGGCTGATGAATGATGAGCAACTGAAGAAGGCTCAGGGTAACATCACAAATCCACAATGCATAATGTTGCTGTGAAATATATGTGACTAATTGCCACCTGTATTTAAAGCAGCGAGGAGAGAGGTGTTTTCCCTTTCTTTAAAAGAAACACCAAAGAAGGAAGGAAAGAAAGAACAGATTACATCTGTGCTTCTCTAAATTTCATGTGCACACAGATCCTCCGGGGAATCTCATTAAAATGCAGATTCTGAATCAGTGGCTGGAGGGCAGGGGAGGGCCTGGGAATCTGCATTTCTTACAAGCTCCCAGGTGATGCTGATGCTGCTGGGTCCAGGGCCACATTCGAAATGACAAGAAACTAGCTGATGTATTAAAGTGAGTGCAAAAGCAATTGCGATTTTCCCATTGTTGGAATTTGCTGTTTTATACTGGAATACATTCTTAAATCAATATGGTTAAGTTATACATCATTTTAATGGGCATTTCTCTCTCTCTTTCTTTTTTTTTTTTTTTTTTTGCTAATGACTTATTACTTGCTGTTTATTTTAAACTATGGAAATGATGTTAGACAAAAAGCAAATTCAAGCAATTTTCTTATTTGAGTTCAAAATGGGTTGTAAAGCAGCGGAGACAACTCGGAACAACAACAATGCATTTGGCCCAGGAACTGCTAATGAACGTACAGTGCAGTGGTGGTTCAAGAAGTTTTGCCAAGGAGACAAGAGCCTTGAAGATGAGGAGCACAGTAGCTTGCCATCGGAAGTTGACAATGACCAATTGAGAGCAATCATTGAAGCTGATCCTCCTTACAACTACAAAAGAAGTTGCCAAAGAAGTCAACGTCGACCCTTCTACAGTCATTTGGCATTTGAAACAAATTGCAAACGCAAAAAATTTCCATAAGTGAGTGCCTCATGAGCTGAGCAAAAATTTTTAAAAAATCATTGTTTTGAAGTGTCGTCTTCTCTTATTCTATACAATAATGAACCGTTTCTCAATTGAATTGTTACATGTGACAAAAAGTGGAACAACTGGCAATGACCAGCTTAACGGTTGGACTGAGAAAAAGTTCCAAAGCACTTCCCAAAGTCAAACTTGCACCCAAAAAAAGGTCATGGTCACTATTTGGTGGTCTGTTGCTGGTCTGATCCACTACAGCTTTCTGGATCCCAGAGGAACCATTACATCTGAGAAGTATGTTCAGCAAATCCATGACATGCACTGAAAACTGCAATGCCTGCAGCCAGCATTGGTCAACAGAAAGGGCCCAGTTCTTCTCCATGGCAATGCCCAAGCACACATAGCACAACCAACACTTCAAAAGTTGAACGAATTGGGCTATGAAGTTTCACCTCATCTGCCATATTCACCTGACCTCTCACCAACCAAATATCTTCAAGCATCTCTACAACTTTTTTCCAGGGAAAATGCTTCACGATGCAGAAAATGCTTTCCAAGAGTCTGTCAAATCCCAAAGCAAGATTTTTTACACTACAGGAATAAACAAGCTTATTTCTCATTGGCAAAAATGTGTTGATTATAATGGTTTCTATTTTGATTAATAAAAATGTGTTTGAGCCTAGTTACAATGATTTAAAATTCACGGTCTGAAACAGCAATTACTTTTGCACCAACCTAATAAATTCTGAATTCTAGTGATAGACAGACATGTAGAGATCATCAAGGATGTCCAAACTGAACTAAAGAGCTCCTTCCATTCTCTGCTCCCCTTCCTCCCAGGAGCTCCTTGTTTCTGTGGTGGCACAAACCCCAGGCCTCTCTGGTTGAAACCTGGGACCTGTTTAGGCTCTTGCTTGTCTCTCACTCCCAGCCCTAGCCCCTTCACATGGCAGCCCAAGTTTAACCCCTTACCTCATTTGTCAGTTCTACTTCCATAGAGTCACTGTATCCACCCTTATCCTCCCCTGCCTTCCCTTGACCCCGGCCTCTAATCTGGGTTTTGTGCTTCCTAAATGGCCTCTTTGCTGCTTGTACCCTCCCTATACTGTTTATTCTATGCAGAGCTTCCCACTTGCCCTTCCTGAGTGCTGCTCACTGCACTCTCTTGCTCGGGAGAAATCAACGCCCAGCTTCTCCCCTGTCTCTTCTACCTCTGACTTGCACAAACCTGCACCCATCCCCTCCTCCCAAACCCCCTTGATGAACCTACTATTTTTGCCCAAGCTGTTTTTTTTTCCTCTAGAGCACACTCTACCCTCTCAACTGTCAAAATCACAGCTCAAGTACTAGCTCAATATTGATGAGAACTGAGAAATACATTTTGTACCCTTTTTTCATAGTTTTAAGTTCCTGCTGAATGTGCCTTAAGGCCGTACTGTTTTCTTTATGCTGAACCATTACCTAGAAATTTCTCTGTGACCTATTGTTACTGCCAGCCCCAGGAGATGGGCAGATGCCCATTTTGATAGCTAGAGGCATCCTGCCTAGAAAATTCATCCTTCCCTGGGCCTCTCCTTTCCACTTCCTCCCCAGAGCCTGTTCGTTTGATCACCCAGCAGGAAGTGATACGTACACCCTCTTTATAATTATAGCCTTTCTCCTTCTATTCCCTAAAATAATCGTTTCCTCATTTCCATCCTTCTCTGAAACACAGAGCAATAGCCCTCCATTCATCTTCCAAAATAGCAGTACTTGTTTTGTTTTTTAAAACTTGTCCTCCCCCATGTCTTCCTCAGCCTATTCTTTCTCTCTCTTCTCCTCCCATCTCCTCTTCTAAATACAGCCAATAGACTCTTCAGTTTTTCTTCCAAATGTCTTCAGTCCCTATTTCTCAGAAGAGGAGCCACTGTGTCCCTCTGGAATGCCTCCTTCTAAAGGAACTTGTGTCACTTCTTATCTCCCCTGTAACTAGTCATTAACCTCAGTGTTCAACCAACTTCTGATAGCAGCTCCTGCTAATAACCTGAACTTCATTAATACCCACTATGTGCCACGTGCTCTGCAAGCATCTCCCATTTTGTTTTCATAACCTCACAAAATAAATATTATTACTATCCCCATTGTACAGAACAGAACATTGAAAACTCACCTGTCTAAGGTGTACAAATAGAAGATGGCAGAGGTACAATTCAAAGCCAAATCCAGGTTACTCTGATGTCAAAGCCAGCATTCAATGCCACTCCCCAAATCATGTCACCAGTTAGCCTGTGTATTCATTTTCTTTGGCTGCCGTAACAAATTTCCACAAACTGGGCAACTTAAAATAATAGGAACTTATTGTCTCAAAGTCTTGGAGGCCAGAAGTCCAAAGTCAACGTGTCAGTAGGACTGGTTCTAAGGGAAAATCTGTTCCATGCCCCTCTCCCAGCTTCTGGTGGCTGCCAGCAATCCTTGGTATTCCTTGCCTTGTCCACCCATCGCTCAAACTTCTAGCTCTGTCTTCACATAATCCTCTCCTCTGTTTTTGTTTTTTCTCCAATTCTCTTCTGTATTGAGTATGGTTTCCCCATACTGTTCTCGTAGTAGTGAATAAGTCTCATGAGAGCTGATGGTTTTATAAGGGATTTCCCCTTTCACTTGGCTCTCTTTCTCTCCTGCCTGCCACCATGTAAGATGTACCTTTCAGCTTCTGCCATGATTCTGAGGCCTCCCCAGCCACATGGAACTGTGAGTCCATTAAACCTCTTTTTCTTTATAAATTACCCAGTCTCAGGTATGTGTTTATCAGCAGCATGAAACTGGACTAGTATACTTGTCATTGGATTTAGGACTCATCCTAATCTGAGATAATCTTATCTCCAAATCCTTAACTTGATCACTCTTGAAAGACCCTTCCCCCAAATAAGGCCACATTCATTGGATCCAGATAGACATGTCCTTTGAAGAAAGGAGTGTTTATCTCACTACACCATGTAAAGAAAAATCAGCATGAGAAATCAACTCTGATGGAGATGTACAAGGAGATTAATGTTTTCATGCCTGTTAACACAGCATCCATTCTATAGCCTGTGGATCAAGGAGTTATTTTTATTTTCAAGTCCTATTATTTAAGAAATACATTTTGTAAGGCTGTAGCTTTCAGTGGATAGTGATTATTCTGTTAGATCTGGGCAGAGTAAATTGAAAGCCTCTAGAAATGATTCACCATTGTAGGTGCTATTAAGAAGATTCATGATTCATGCAAGGAGGTAAAAATATCAACATGAACAGGAGTTTGGGAAAGTTGATTCCAACACTCATGGATGACTTTGAGGGGCCCAAGGCTTCAGTGGAGGAAGTCACTGCAGATATGGTGGAAATAGCAAGAGAACCAGAATTAGAAGTGGGGCCTGAAGATGTGACTGAATTGTTGCAATCTCATGAGAAAACTTTAACGGGGTACGGAGTTGCTTCTTATGGAGGAGCAAAGAACATGGTTTCTTGAAATGCAATCTACTCCTAGTGAAGAGACTGTGGACTGTTGAAATAACAACAAAGGATTTAGAGTGATACATCTACTTAGTTAATAAAGCAGTGGCATGGTTTGAGAGGACTGACTCCAATTTCTAATAGAATTTCTAATACTATAGGTAAAATGCCATCAAACAGCATTGCATCTACAGAGAAATCGTTCATGAAAAGAGGAATCAATTGATATAGCAAACTTCACTGTTGTATTATTTTAAGAAATTGAGACCATCCTGGCTAACGCGGTGAAACCCTGTCTCTACTAAAAATACAAAAAATTAGCCGGGTGTAGTGGCGGGCGCCTGTAGTCCCAGCTACTCGGGAGGCTGAGGCAGGAGAATGGTGTGAATCCAGGAGGCGGAGCTTGCAGTGAGCCGAGATGGTGCCACTGCACTCCAGCCTGGGTGACAAAGCGAGACTCCGTCTCAAAAAAACAAAAACAAAAAAAAAGAAATTGACAGGGCCACCCAAACCTTCAGCAACCAGAACCCTCATCAGTCAGCAGCCGTCAACATTAAGGCAAGATCATCCACCTGCAAAAAGATTATGACTCACTGAAGGCTCAGATGATTGTTAGCATCTTTTAACAATAAAATATTTTTAAATTAAGGTATGCAGATTGTTTTCTTCAGATACAATACTATTCACACTTAATAGACTATAGTGTAAACATAACTTTAATATGCACTAGGAAACCAAAAAAAAGGTGTGACTTGCTTTATTGCAGCTGTCTGGAACTGGATCTGCAATCATTCCAAGGTGTATCTGTATTTTTCCATGCCACTGTTACTGCAGCTCCAATGACTAATTTACAAATCCCTGCATGGAAGTCACAGCCAGAGTGTACCCTGGCTGTCTGTCCTGCTGACAGAATGCTCTCTGCCACATGCCATGGCAGCCAGAGGAGTGTTGTGGCCCACTGGGGATGTTGTAGGAAATATATCCCTCCCCAGCTGCGTGCTGCTGCTGGATTGATTCTTCCAGTTTAACTATAGCTGGAGTCAGTGCCTTATAGATTGCTATGAAGTCAGGCCCTGCAGAAACATTAAGTTTGGTGGCAGAACAGAGAGGGACTCAGCAGCCTGGGCTGCATAGTGAAGCTGTTCCCTTAAAGGTGTCATGGCTGTGTTCTGTAGAAAGGAAAATTGCAAGGGGATATTGTTATAGGGTTATCTCTAGACCCTTCATCACCTCCTGAGGAGGGCAGCTCTACTCCTGAAGGCTACAGGAGTCTGAGTTTGCAGAAACCAAACTGTACTCCCAAGAAGGAGAGCAAGATTTGGGAGTGATATCCATTGGTAAGACCCTACCAGGGTTAGAACACTGAATACTCCTTTACTAGTGGGATGCCAGTAAACAGTCCCCAGAACTCACTGCCTGCATGTCATTCAGCCACTAGTGGCTGGACCTCTGACCCAGTAGGAGGCCTTGGGGACCCTGATCATGTGTTCTGGAGGGCACCTGTTAGGACTAGTTGGTGCTCTGCAGTTACTTCCTAAATATTTTAATATCACCCTCGAGGAACAAGAGAAACAGGAACCAATGAAACTTGAGGTTCCCTGGGCAGGAGGCAAGAAGGAGAATTACCACGGGGTTCCAGCCTAGATCTGTGGGGAGGAACAACATGTTGATGGTGGTTTCTGAGCTTGTGTGCCATTTGATACAGCTTCTGTTAAACCCATCCTGCTTGATCAGGATTCTTGCTGGGGGCTGTGAGAGGGCTGAACCCTTGGCCAAGGCAAAGTCAACCTGTAGGAGCAAGGAGAACAGCGTGCATTTGGGATAGATGTCTGTGTGCTGAGGTGCCAGGATGTCAGTGGGCTCAGAGCCCCACAGCCCTACTTGTCCTGGGAAGGGATGTGTTCCTGCTGGTGAGTCCAGGGGTCAGTGAGTACAGCCAGACACACCAGGGCAGACAGTGGCAAAATACAACTTGCGCTTATCTCCTTTGCTGTGTGGCTCATCGGGAAGAGGGCAGGTGTCGTATTAGCAATGCTTTCTTGTAAAGAGGCAAATTCTCTGACGGTCGCAGGGACTGAAGCAGTAGCTTCTTGGAATTCTCTCTCCACTGAACAGCCTACCCTTTCCATAAGGAGGACTTCCTGTTTCTGCCTGTCTCTGCTTTCCACAGTCAACAATGTTTCGCCCAGGATTGGATTTTTCTTTGCTTCTGCTTTGAGCACAAGCTCAGAGACTATAAAGGTGAATTAGACGCTGCCTGTGGCTATCCCAGCCTAGCTGTGGGCATCAGCAGGTTCTTCAGGGACACCCCTATGTGGCCGAGGGCATTCTGTTCCTCATGCTCAGTTTCTCTTCCATACGAGGGGTTTATCTCATCTCTGTTTTGTACCTGCCTATACACTGGGCTGGACTTCCTTCCCCGACTCACAGAAGAGCCCTTCTCCCAAACGTGACTTAGAATGTGTTCCCTGTTTAGTGATCAAGCTCTCCTTGAAGTGTACTAAATTCTCCCTTTCCATCCCAAGTTTTCTGTCTAAATTAGATGTTGAACCCCTCAGAGTTACCTTTCCAGAGTTCCTTGGACTTCCATTTTCGAGTCTGTAAAACAGAATGAATCAGGCTAGACGAATTTCAGATATTCTAGACATTTTATCACATTTTACACTTTGCTAATAGGTGCTAGTCCACAAAGCACATTTATGCAAGTTTTAATTAGAAGCCTCTTCCTCCAAGACAGAGTCTATTCCAGGGCCATGGCTTGGTGAGCAGAGCAATGGCTAGAGTCAGCCTTTCCTTACACTTTTGGCCAGGTACCCTTGTGTAGTGAATAACCTGAACAACCATACTGTATGAATCTGTTCTCAAGCTGCTAATAAAGACATACCCGACACTGGATAACTTATAAAGGAAAGAGGTTTAATTTACTCACAGTTCAGCCTGGGGAGGCCTCAGAAAACTTACAATCATGGCAGAAGGGGAAGCAAACATGTCCTTCTTCGCATGGTGACAGCAAGGATAAGTGCAGAGCAAAGGGGGAAATGCCCCTTATAAAACCATCAAATCTCATGAGAACTCACTCACTATCATGAGAACAGCATGAAAGTAACCACCCCCATGATTAAATTGCCTCCCACCAGGTCCTTCCCACGACATGTGGGGATTATAGGAACTACAATTCAAGATGGGCTTTGGATGGGGACACAGCCAAACCATGTCACATATACATCAGCCTTGTTTTCCAAGTATCAGGAGGATATACAATTGCAAAAAACAAGTAGACAGTAGTCATAGTCTATATTCAGAACAGTGGTTCTCAAGCAGGGGTGATTTTAGCCCCTTTCTCCAGGGGACATTTGGCAAACTCTGAAGACATTTTTGGTTGTCCAAATGAAGGGATGGGGTGGCAGGGGTGCTAATGGCACCTAGTGGTCAGATGCTGCTGCTAAACATTCTATAATGCACAGCACAGCCCCACCTAAAAACAAATAATTTTCCAACCCTAAATATCAACAGTGTCGAAGTTTAAAAACCCTGGATGAAAATACTAGCCGTGATAATAATTAGACGTTGCACAAACAAAAATTAAAACTTAAGCAGGAAGTAGGAGGAAAAGTTTAAATTGGGAGCAACTTTAACAGATGTTTCTGAATAATGCTTTTGAATCTGTCTCTTTTTATGCCTATTTGAACTACATGTCTGCTTACTGCAGTAGCTCCACCTTTGGCAAGAACACTGAATTCTCATTTGAGAAATAAAGAAAAAGCCTGAAGCTTATAGCCCCTAAGGGTGGTTCCTTCAGTTCTTTGTTGTACCTTTCCAAGCTTATAGAAACCCCTTGCCAAATTGCAGGTTCAAATTACAAAGAAAAATTTAAATTTTCATGCAGTGAACTCAACTATAAATTACTCTACAACTGAGTCTACAATTTGAATGTTTATTCTACACAAAAGTACTAGGTAAAATGTTATTTAAAGTCTTTATTATGTCTTTAGCTTTAAACAGTGATGAAAAAGTTATTGACCTTCAGAAGATACTAAAGAATGGCAGTATTTGGTGTTTTATTATTGAAATTACATATTTGCATAAACAGAAATATATATTAAATAGAAATTCCAATTGTAAAATGGAAAGCAAGTTAACTGCACACTAGTTTTGTCCCTGTTGGTCTTAACTTGAAAGAAAATTCAGAATCAGTTTTCGTTTAGGATGTGGAAACCTACACATAACAATGAGAAAAAGGCAGAAAAATCTACAGCAATTGTAAGTTTTCTTGAGCCCATCAGAGGGCTGAAATCCAGGCAATCAAACAAACCAAATTCCAAAGAGGGACAGGCTCTATTAAGGGGTGAGGAGACATAAAAACATTCACCTTACACAGAACATGGGAGAGAGAGGTGGCTGCCATACAGATGTGTAAAAAGAAATCAGCTAAAAGATGTTAAAACTATTAAAGGCTATAAAAGAAAATACAATTTCAGGACTCTCTAAATTTATTATGCCAAGGGGGAAGTTAAGCTCTGGAGACTGAGTCACATAGCATGTTTGCTATTCTGCTTCTTAGGTTATGGACTATCTCTCTTCCTCATTGTTCTTGTTCTGTAAATGACTAGGAGAAACCAGAGAACAGACCCCTCACCTCCTAATCATCTATCTTTGTTAAAGATTCACTGCCTGCTTTTTTTGTCCTTACCCAACTCAGGCCAGATGGGGCAAAAGACTCCAGGACTGTTAGATCTTTGGTGTGGAATGTCAAATATACCTTTTCTTAAAGAAAAAAATCACCTTGACTGATTAGATCATAACTATGCATTAAGCCTTACATAGAACGATATTGAAATTCTGTTAAGCTTTCCTAAACTTTGTCTTTATAAATGATCCCAAACTTCTACATTTTGGAACACTGACTTCCATTCTTTGGAATCTCTGCTTTGTAGCTGGCTGTCCTTAAACTTTGTGCTTGTGTAAACTCTCTTTAAACTAGATTATGACCCTTTTGATTATTTTAGGTTGACAAAGCCATGTGTGGGCTAGAATGTCAGTTTGGAATAACTGGGGGCCCAGACACAAAGGAAGCTCAGAGACACATGCTCTTCTCCACATGGCTCCACCAGTTACTGAGAAAAAGATGTAGGGCAGGAGCCTGGAGCGAGCCCCCCTTGGTGGGGTAGGTGTTGGGGAGCTCTCTGTAGCTGTAGGGAGAATAAACACAATCCTCTCCCCAACTCTTCCCTCCTAGGAGAGAAGTCTTGAACTGTCGGGGGAGAGGCAGCAGACTCTCTTCCCCAAAGGCACAGGCAAAAGACTGGTGTGCTAGGGAGAGTCAAAGCAAAATCTCCAACCCCCAGTGAAAGGGTAGGAAGCTGTGCTGGGCCCAGGATATCTTACTGCCAGGGAGGGGCAGGAAACTCTGGCCCAAGTCCAAGCTCAGATCCAAAGCAGTGTTTGGCTGCCATGGGGAGGATGGATGAGAATGCTGAGAAAGCCTCAGCCCCAGGCCCAGGCACATGGTGCCTGCCTAAGACTAGGGCTAAACCGAAAGAACTGAGAACCACCTCTCTTCCCTTGCCCCTGTACCCTAAAATAGGCCCGGCATTGAATAATAGGCCAGAGTCATCTGCCACTGGGATAGGGGAGCTAAGAGCATGGACAGAGGACCCTCTGTGGCATGGGTATGCCACGCTGGCTGCATTGGGGCTCAGAGAATGATACCCTAAAGTATGATTCTTTGGCATGCTGAGTACTTTTTAATTAAAGGGAATTGGAAGGTCTTAGAAGCTGCCTCAGAACCAAAGAACTTCTAATCTTCTCCTGTTTCTTCCCTCCACCCCAAAACCCCAAGCACAGTAAGGGGCATTCTCTAGAAGTTTCCTCATCTGAATGAGAAAAATTCTTCCAAAAGAAATGCAATTGTCTTAAAACTCTCCCCCTAGAAATCTCATCAAATCACCAGGAAAGATGAGCTACTAGAGAAGAGAAAAGACTAAAAGTCATCACCACATCTAGGCAGACTTTTAATCTATTCTTCTGAGGGCAGCTCTGAGACATTACCTGGAAGATGTTATCTGCATGATAAGACAACCTTTGTTCACACGGAAGTTCCACCCCTCAATTTCCCAATACATGTTGCCACCTTCCCCAGAGCTCAGAGGAACTTTGTCCCAGGACATTGTCTATTCTTTGGGCTCGTTAGTTTTCCCTAAAAATAATTCACTACCCGTCAAAATTGCCTACATTCCCCCATCTTCCTCCCCCTATGCAGATGATGGTATTTAAGCTTCAGCCATCTGGCCTGTCCTTGAATATCATATTTTGTATGGCTCCCATGCATACTTGCATATTAATGAATTTGTATGCCTTATCTCCTGTTAATCTGTCTATTGATAGTTCATTTCAACAGACTTGACCCTTCAGAGAGGGAGGAAAGGTTCTCTTCCCCTCTACAACAGAAAGCTGAGGCGCAAGCAGGAAACCTGGGAAAGGATTCTAGCACCTTGGCCCTCACACTAAGCACAAGATAACATGATTCCCACCTCTAGAGGAATTTGAAACCTGTGGTCTACTGAAGGTAACAGTGGCAACAATAAAACCCATAACACTGACACTAATGCTCTCACAGAAGAAGATATTGGGATCATTTATAGAATAAATACTATTTACCTTCATCTCTGCTGTCCTATACAGTCACAAATTATGAGATATACAAAAAAGCAAGGGAAAAAATTGTAAAGAGACAAAGGCAATCAACAGAAACAGACTCAGGGATGACTCAGATGTTGAGACTTTGAGATAAAGACCATAAGAATTATGATTAATAAGTTAAAAGAGTAATAGAAAATGTAGATATCATGCATGAACAGATGGAGAATTTCAGCAGAGGGATGAAAAATGATAGAGTTAAATGGAAGTGCTAGAAAAAAACACATGATATCAAAAATGAAGAGAGTCAATAGGTTTTTTTATCCATGGGGACATCTGCATATAGATTCTTTAAGGGAATTGGAGCTTCACTGAAATATTTTTATGACTTAAGGATAATTACATATATATTAGAGTCTTAGAGTTCAGCTGACAACAAATAATTTTGTGTCTCCAAAGGATTTGAGATATTAAAAGTAATTATAGTTCTAAATAAGCCTTGTAATTAGAACTAAGATTCTATTGTAGCAATGGGAGGGAACTTTCCTAACCTGAATGGACACTAATGAGAGTGGAGATCTCTGAGGCATAACACTCAGGACAGTCAGAATCCGATAGAATCACAAATGGAATTGAGTAGGCTCCATAATTTTATAGGAAGAAAGCACCAACTTTTAATATATGTGTAAGCCAAAAATAAAATTCTAAGCCCTTCAACCAACTGATGGACCCTCTCCTTGGCCCAGGCATTCCAAAGTTAATCTGAAAAGCTAGTTCAGGCCATGATGAGAAGTGGGGGTTGAACATTCTTTATTATACCTTCCTCCCTTTGGAATTCAGGCATAGTTGATCAGTATTAACATTAAAACAGAGATCTTTTTTTCTTTTTTATACTTTAGGTTTTAGGGTACATGTGCACAATGTGCAGGTTTGTTACATATGTATCCATGTGCCATGTTGTTTTGCTGCACCCATTAACTAGTCATTTAACATTAGGTATATCTGCTAATGCTGTCCCTCCCCCCTACCCCCACCCCACAACAGTCCCCCAAGTGTGATGTTCCCCTTCCTGTGTCCATGAGTTCTCATTGTTCAACTCCCACCTATGAGTGAGAACATGCGGTGTTTGGTTTTTTGTCCTTGCGATAGTTTACTGAGAATGATGTTTTCCAGTTTCATCCATGTCCCTACAAAGGACATGAACTCATCATTTTTTATGGCTGCATAGTATTCCATGGTGTATATGTGCCACATTTTCTTAATCCAGTCTATCATTGTTGGACATTTGGGTTGGTTCCAAGTCTTTGCTATTGTGAATAGTGCCGCAATAAACATACGTGTGCATGTGTCTTTATAGCAGCATGATTTATAGTCCTTTGGGTATATACCCAGTAATGGGATGGCTGGGTCAAATGGTATTTCTAGTTCTAGATCCCTGAAGAATCGCCACACTGACTTCCACAATGGTTGAACTAGTTTACAGTCCCACCAACAGTGTAAAAGTGTTCCTATTTCTCCACATCCTCTCCAGCACCTGTTGTTTCCTGACTTTTTAATGATGGCCATTCTAACTGGTGTGAGATGGTATCTCATTGTGGTTTTGATTTGCATTTCTCTGATGGCCAGTGATGATGAGCATTTTTTCATGTGTTTTTTGGCTGCATAAATGTCTTCTTTTGAGAAGTGTCTGTTCATGTCCTTCATCCACTTTTTGATGGGGTTGTTTTTTTTTTTCTTGTAAATTTGTTGGAGTTCATTGTAGATTCTGGATATTAGCCCTTTGTCAGATGAATATGTTGCAAAAATTTTCCTCATTCTGTAGGTTGCCTTTTCACTCTGGTGGTAGTTTCTTTTGCTGTGCAGAAGCTCTTTAGTTTAATTAGATCCCATTTGTCAATTTTGGCTTTTGTTGCCATTGCTTTTGGTGTTTTAGACATGAAGTCCTTGCCCACGCCTATGTCCTGAATGGTATTGCCTAGATTTTCTTGTAGGATTTTAATGGTTTTATGTCTAACATGTAAGTCTGTAATCCATCTTGAATTAATTTTTGTATAAGGTGTAAGGAAGGGATCCAGTTTCAGCTTTCTACATATGGCTAGCCAGTTTTCCCAGCACCATTTATTAAATAGGGAATCCTTTCCCCATTGCTTGTTTTTGTCAGGTTTGTCAAAGATCAGATAGTTGTAGATATGTGGCATTATTTCTGAGGGCTCTGTCCTGTTCCATTGATCTATGTCTCTGTTGTGGTACCAGTACCATGCTGTTTTGGTTACTGCAGCCTTGTAGTATAGTTTGAAGTCAGGTAGCGTGATGCCTCCAGCTTTGTTCTTTTGGCTTAGGATTGACTTGGCGATGCGGGCTCTTTTTTGGTTCCATATGAACTTTAAAGTAGTTTTTCCCAATTCTGTGAAGAAAGTCATTGGTAGCTTGATGGGGATGGCATTGAATCTATAAATTACCTTGGGCAGTATGGCCATTTTCATGATATTGATTCTTCCAACCCATGAGCATGGAATGTTCTTCCATTTGTTTGTATCCTCTTTTATTTCATTGAGCAGTGGTTTGTGGTTCTCCTTGAAGAGGTCCTTCACATCCCTTGTAAGTTGGATTCCTAGGTATTTTATTCTCTTTGAAGCAATTGTGAATGGGAGTTCACTCATGATTTGGCTCTCTGTTTGTCTGTGATTGGTGTACAAGAATGCTTGTGATTTCTGTACATTGATTTTGTATCCTGAGACTTTGCTGAAGTTGCTAATCAGCTTAAGGAGATTTTGGGCTAAGATGATGGAGTTTTCTAGATATACAATCATGTCATCTGCAAACAGGGACAATTTGACTTCCTCTTTTCCTAATTGAATACCCTTTATTTCCTTCTCCTGCCTGATTGCCCTGGCCAGAACTTCCAGCACTATGTTGAATAGGAGTGGTGAGAGAGGGCATCCCTGTCTTCTGGCAGTTTTCAAAGGGAATGCTTCCAGTTTTTGCCCATTCAGTATGATATTGGCTGTGGGTTTGTCGTAGATAGCTCTTATTATTTTGAGATATGTCCCATCAATACCTAATTTATTGAGAGTTTTTAGCATGAAGGATTGTTAAATTTTGTCAAAGGCCTTTTGTGCATCTATTGAGATAATCATGTGGTTTTTGTGTTTGGTTCTGTTTATATGCTGGATTACATTTATTGATTTGCATATGTTGAACCAGCCTTGCATCCCAGGGATGAAGCCCACTTGATCATGGTGTATAAGCTTTTTGATGTGCTGCTGGATTCAGTTTGCCAGTATTTTATTGAGGATTTTTGCATCAATGTTCATCAAGGATATTGGTCTGAAATTCTCTTTTTTGGTTGTGTCTCTGCCAGGCGTTGGTATCAGGACGATGCTGGCCTCATAAAATGTGTTAGGGAGGATTCCCTCTTTTTCTATCGATTGGAATAGTTTCAGAAGGAATGGTGCCAGTTCCTCCTTGTACCTCTGGTAGAATTCGGCTGTGAATCCATCAGGTCCTGGACTCTTTTTGGTTGGTAAGCTATTGATTATTGCCACAATTTCAGAGGCTGTTATTGGTCTATTCAGAGATTCAACTTCTTCCTGGTTTAGTCTTGGGAGAGTGTATTTGTCGAGGAATTTATCCATTTCTTCTAGATTTTCTAGTTTATTTGCATAGAGGTGTTTGTAATATTCTCTGATGGTAGATTGTATTTCTGTGGGATCGGTGGTGATATCCCCTTTTTCATTTTTTATTGCATCTATTTGATTCTTCTCTCTTTTCTTCTTTATTAGTCTTGCTAACGGTCTATCAATTTTGTTGATCTTTTCAAGAAACCAGCTCCTGGATTCATTAATTTTTTTAAGGGTTTTTTATGTCTCTATTTCCTTCAGTTCTGCTCTGATTTTAGTGATTTCTAGCCTTCTGCTATCTTTTGAATGTGTTTGCTCTTGCTTTTCTAGTTCTTTTAATTGGGATGTTAGGGTGTCAATTCTGGATCTTTCCTGCTTTCTTTTGTGGGCATTTAGTGCTATAAATTTCCCTCTACACACTGCTTTGAATGTGTCCCAGAGATTCTGGTATGTTGTGTCTTTGTTCTCGTTGGTTTCAAAGAACATCTTTATTTCTGCCTTCATTTCATTATGTACCCAATAGTCATTCAGGAGCAGGTTGTTCAGTTTCCATGTAGTTGAGCGGTTTTGAGTGAGTTTCTTAATCCTGAGTTCTAGTCTGATTGCACTGTAGTCTGAGAGACAGTTTATTATAATTTCTGTTCTTTTACATTTGCTGAGGAGAGCTTTACTTCCAACTATGTGGTCAATTTTGGAATAGGTGTGGTGTGGTGCTTAAAAAAATGTATATTCTGTTGATTTGGGGTGGAGAGTTCTGTAGATGTCTATGAGGTCCACTTTGTGCAGAGCTGAGTTCAATTCCTGGATATCCTTGTTAACTTTCTGTCTTGTTGATCTGTCTAATGTTGACAGTGGAGTGTTAAAATCTCCCATTATTATTGTGTGGGAGCAATATCCTGGGAGTAAGATATCCTGGGCCCAGCACAGCTTCCTGCCCTTTCACTGGGGGTTGGAGATTTTGCTTTGACTCTCCCTAGCACACCAGTCTTTTGCCTGTGCCTTTGGGGAATATTATCATATTTCTCCATCTATATGATAAAGGCTTAGTCTCTGAAACCCCTAATTTTTTTTTTTTTTGACAAGTTCTGGTTCTACTGTCCAGGCTGGAGTGCAGTGGCACAATCTCTGCTCACTGCAACCTCCACATCCTGGGCTTTAAGTCCCTTTGTAGGTCACTCAGGACTTGCTTTATGAATCTGGGTGCTCCTGTGTTGGGTGCATATATATTTAGGATAGTTAGCTCTTCTTGTTGAATTGATCCCTTTACCATTATGTAATGGCCTTCTTTGTCTCTTTTGATCTTTGTTGGTTTAAAGTCTATTTTATCAGAGACTAGGATTGCAACCCCTGCCTTTTTTTGTTTTCCATTTGCTTGATAGATCTTCCTCCATCCCTTTATTTTGAGTCTATGTGTGTCTGTGCGCATGAGATGGGTTTCCTGAATACAGCACACTGATGGGTCTTGGCTCCTTATCCAGTTTGCCAGTCTGTCTTTTAATTGGAGCATTTAGCCCATTTACATTTAAAGCTAATATTGTTATGTGTGAATCTGATCCTGTCATTATGATGTTAGTTGATTATTTTGCTCATTAGTTGATGCAGTTTCTTCCTAGCCTCGATGGTCTTTACAATTTGGCATGTTTTTGCAGGGGCTGGTACCGGTTGTTCCTTTCCATGTTTAGTGCTTCCTTCAGGAGCTCTTTCAGGGCAGGCCTGGTGATGACAAAATCACTCAGCATTTGCTTGTCTGTAAAGTATTTTATTTCTCCTTCACTTATGAAGCTTAGTTTGGCTGGATATGAAATTCTGGGTTGAAAATTCTTTAAGAATGTTGAATATCAGCCCCACTCTCTTCTGGCTTGTAGAGTTTCTGCAGAGAGATCAGCTGTTAGTCTGATGGGCTTCCCTTTGTGGGTAACCCAACCTTTCTCTCTGGCTGCCCTTAACATTTTTTCCTTTGTTTCAACTTTGGTGAATCTCACAATTATGTGTCTAGGAGTTGCTCTTCTGGAGGAGTATCTTTGTGGCATTCTCTGTATTTCCTGAATCTGAATGTTGGCCTGCCTGGCTAGATTGGGGAAGTTCTCCTGGATAATATCTTGCAGAGTGTTTTCCAACTTGGTTCCATTCTCCCTGTCATTTTCAGGTACACCAATCAGACGTAGGCTTGGTCTTTTCCCAGAGTCCCAAATTTCTTGGAGGCTTTATTCATTTCTTTTTATTCTTTTTTCTCTAAACTTCCCTTCTCGCTTCATTTCATTCATTTCATCTTCCATCACTGATACCCTTTCTTCCAGTTGATCGCATTGGCTACCGAGGCTTCTGCAATCTTCGCGTAGTTCTCGATACGTGGCTTTCAGCTCCATCAGCTCCTTTAAGCCCTTCTCTCCATTGGTTATTCTAGTTATCCATTCATCTAATTTTTTTTCAAAGTTTTTAACTTCTTTGCTATTGTTTTGAATTTCCTCCCGTAGCTCAGAGTAGTTTGATCGTCTGAAGCCTTCTTCTCTCAACTCGTCAAAGTCATTCTCCGTCCAGCTTTGTTCTGTTGCTGGTGAGGAACTGCGTTCCTTTGGAGGAGGAGAGGTGCTGTGCTTTTTAGAGTTTCCAGTTTTTCTGCTCTGTTTTTTCCCCATCTTTGTGGTTTTATCTACTTTTGGTCTTTGATGATGGTGATGACAGATGGGTTTTTGGTGTGGATGTCCTTTCTGTTTGTTAGTTTTCCTTCTACCAGGCAGGACCCTCAGCTGCAGGTCTGTTGGAGTTTGCTAGAGGTCCACTCCAGACCCTGTTTGGCTGGGTGTCAGCAGCAGTGGCTGCAGAACAGCGGATTTTCGTGAGACCACAAATTCAGCTGTCTGATAGTTCCTCTGGAAGTTTTGTCTCAGAGGAGTACCCGGCCGAGTGAGGTGTCAGTCTGTCCCTACTAGGGGGTGCCTCCCAGTCAGGCTGCTTGGGGGTCAGGGACCCACTTTAGGAGGCAGTCTGTCCATTCTCAGATCTCCAGCTGCATGCTGGGAGAACCACTACTCTCTTCAAAGCTGTCAGTCAGTCAGGGACATTTAAGACTGCAGAGGTTCCTGCTGACTTTTTGTTTGTCTGTGCCCTGCCCCCAGAGGTGGAGCCTACAGAGGCAGGCAGGCCTCCTTGAGCTGTGGTGGGCTCCACCCAGTTCGAGCTTCCTGGCTGCTTTGTTTACCTAAGCAAGCCTGGGCAATGGCGGGCGCCCCTCCCCCAGCCTCGCTGCCACCTTGCAGTTTGATCTCAGACTGCTGTGCTAGCAATCAGTGAGACTCTGTGGGCATAGGACCCTCCGAGCCAGGTGCGGGACACAATCTCCTGGTGTGCCGTTTTCCAGGCCGTTTGGAAAAGCACAGTATTAGGATGGGACTGACCCGATTTTCCAGGTGCTGTCTGTTACCCCTTTCTTTGACTAGGAAAGGGAACTCCCTGACCCCTTGCGCTTCCCGAGTAAGGCAATGCCTCGCCCTGCTTTGGTTCATGCACAGTGCGCTGCACCCACTGTCCTGCACCCACTGTTTGGCACCCCTTAGTGAGATGAACCCAGTACCTCAAACAGAAATGCAGAAATCACCCGTCTTCTGTGTCGCTCAGGCTGGGAGCTGTAGACCGGAGCTGTTCCTATTCGGCCATCTTGGCTCCACCCTCCAAAACAGAGATCTTAAGACTAACAAAACAGACTTTTTTGGTAGCAGTAAGATACCAAATTCCAGCCTGACTCTAGTGTAGCATTATATCAGAGATAGCAGGTCCTGAAAATAAATCAAGCTATTTTACCCCAAATTATATTCTTTGACATATTTTGAAATGGCCCTGCAAAGATGACTCTTGTGGGGGAAAATCTACATTCTGTAGAGAATCCTCATTTCTTTCCAGGTCATTTCCCTGATCCCAGAGGAATTAACTAAGACTCTGGCCCCTTTTTAGGTCTGAAAAGAGCTCTGACGCCTGCTATGTGAAGGCTCCATCTATATGATAAAGCCTTAGTCTCTGAAACCCCTATTTTTTTTTTTTTTTGACAAGTTCTGGTTCTACTGTCCAGGCTGGAGTGCAGTGGCACAATCTCTGCTCACTGCAACCTCCACCTCCTGGGCTCAAGCCATCCTCCCTACTCAGCCTCCTAAGTAGCTGAAACTACAGGTGCACACCACCATGCCCAGCTAATTTTTGTATTTTTTGTAAAGGTGGGTTTTGCTATGTTGTCTAGGCTGGTTTTGAACTCCTGAGCTTGAGTGATCCACCTGCTTCAGCCATCCAATGTGCTGGGATTACAGGCATGAGCCACCATACCTGGCCCAAAACCCCTTATCTTAACCCAGACACTCCTTTATATTGATTATATATCTTTATATAATAATTCTTTCAAACAACTGCCAATCAGAAAATCTTTGAATCCACCTATGACCTGGAAGCCCCCACTTCCAGTTGTTCTGCCTTTCTGGAACAAACCAATGTATATTTTCTGGGTATTGATTGATGTCTTATGTCTCCCTAAAATATATAAAACTGAGCTGTAGCTTAATCACCTTGGGCACATGTTTTCAGGATCTCCTGGGACTGTGTCATAGGCCATTGGTCACTCATATTTGGCTTAGAATAAATATCTTAAAATATTTTACAGGCTTTGACTATTTTTGTCAACATATGCACACCCAACTTAAAAATAAGCAATTATTTCTACAAAATTGTAGAAATCATTTATTCATTCATTTTTGTGAAAAGCAAATGATTTCAAATATAGAAAGGGTTGATCATTGATAGGTTTGGGACACCTCCAACTTATACATTATAAAAAGAAAAAGAGGGATAGAAAGGTGTAACCTATGGCCCCAGTCATTAAGCCAGTTGTCCAGAAAAGGATATCAAATTTCCTTTGATTTTGCTTTAACTTTTTATTAACCTATAATTTACATACAAACACATAGGATATGTATCTGTAACCTATCCTTTACATACACATATCCTACGTGTACAGCTTGTATAACTTTCAAACTGAAAACACTCTTGCAACAGGTTCCAAAATCAAGGAACATAACACCAGCTTCTTTGAATTCTCCCTCATATTCCCTTGAAGTCTCTACCTTCTTCCAAAGCTAGCCATTATTCCTATATTAAGTAGCATAGATTACTTTTGCCTGTTTTGCTCATATGAAAATGGAATAATACATTGGTACTATTTTCTGTCTGGCTTCTTTCTTCAGCATGTTTGTGGGGTTCACTCATATTGCTGTATGTGGTTATAGTTTATTTGTGCTCATTTTTGGTATAGTACTGTATTTTCTTGTTGACAGGCATTTGAGTGGTTTCCAGCTTAGGGTTATCATGAATAAACTATGAACAGCCTTTTACCAGGCATTGTGTAGGCAAATGTTTTCTTTTCCCTTAGATTAATACCTATGGGTTGAATTGCTGAGTCATAAGGTATATGCATGCTGCCAAAGTGTTTATAGAAGTGGTCATAACAATTTACATCCCACTAGCAGTGTGTGAGAGTTTGCTGCTCCACTAGGGACATGAAATTTTAAGCAGCAGCAAAAACCACAAGCAAATGTAAAATTCATATTGTTGCACACAGACTGTGAGAACCACAACTGTTCAGAAAGAATAAGAATTCATGAGAGCAGGAGCGTGGGAGAAGTTCTTCCTGGACAGAGGATGGGATGGATGGGCTGAGGGGCACCTGTGACACAGCCTTTGGTTCAAGGCCAGGTTCCATAACTGACCAGCTGCATGACCTTGGGAAAGTTACTGAATCAATCTGAGCCTCTGTTTTACCATCTGCAAAAGGGGGAAAATAACGATCCTGCTATTAGGCTGAAATGAGATTGTGCATGGAGGACACTGAGTATAGTGGCTAACACATAGAAACTTACTATTTTATTACTATTATAAATAACAAAGGGGACAAGAACTGGGTTTTGCAGGATGGCTGGGACTGGCTCAGTGGATGGGCGGAAGGGCTCTTTGGAAAGGGGAGAACAGGAAAGAACAAAGCAGGGGGTGAGCTTGGTATCTTCACAAGCTTAACAGAGGCAGGCCAAACACACAGGGACAATCCCTTCTCCTGCCTGTTTGTGTTCGTGTTTAGCACAGGGTAGCTTACTCCTGGAAGCCTCTGTGAAGTCTCCCACCTCCCAGCATCCATTCACAGAGGACACATTTGAGTTAGCACCCAGAGGATACTTCTCTGGTTGTACTTAATTATCTTAACTGAAACTGCTGGGTTATTGGCCTCTCTTTGTCCAGGAAAGGGTTGACCTCCATGAGGACAAGGCTTGGTGACTCACTGAAAACCATGGGCCTCCATCCCTGGAAGAGGAATATTGTTTCATTCCAACAAAGGATTATTAAAACACTTACCATATGCCAATCATTATGCTAAGTGACCTACAGTGTCAATGAGGAGACCTGTTGCAGTGTTTAGAGGTCAGCAAGAAGAAATTCAGTGTATGTATCCAATAACTGACTGAGCACAGGATCTTGTTTCTCCCATGAAGTCATGAAAACTTGCATTAAAAGAACATAAAGAACTGAACCAAATCAAGAAGAAAAGTTTTAATGACATGAGTGATGAATGATAACAAAGCACAACTTATACTGTTTTGCAGCCATGATCCAGGTTAAAGTCCACCCAAAATAATAATTTCTAAGTAAAAATTAAGGCAATAAGCATGGATCAGATTAGATACTCTGGCGTTGTAATACAATTTATACTTCTGTTGTATGTTCTTAAGCCACCTTAGGGTAGAACAAATGGAATCATCTCCCCACCCACAGTATTCATTTGACTCCACTTTTCATTCCTGGGCTGTACTTTGGAACAGTTGCACTGCCTGAGGGTGAGGAGGAAGGTGTGATTTGAAGGGAAGGAATGGATTTAGAAATGATGCACTCCCACACATTTGAAAATAAAATATTCAGTAACATCACAAAACACCTGATATTTAACTTTCCCAGGGAACCCCCTCAAGGAATCCAGAAAACTCCTGTAGATCTTTAGGTCACCTTGGGAATCAGGACATTTTTCTTAGAAGCTTAAAACAACCTTGGAATAGTCAGAAAGCACCAAAGAATTTCAAAGAAGGAGGAGAACAGGGGTTGCTGAAGTCAGAGAAGGAGGCGAGACTAGTACAGGCAGAAATGAGCAACCACAGGACAGGGCCGGAGGCCAGCCAGATGCCACCAACTCAGAGGCACCTGCCTTGGCCTGCATTTCTTAGGAGGCCAACCTGGAGGAAGAGGTCTTTGTTGTGTAAAAAGTAGCCTTTTCTCTGCCAGGCACGGTGGTTCACTCCCGTAATCCCAGCACTCTGGGAGGCAGAGGCGGGTGGATCACCTGAGGGCAGGAGTTCAAGACCAGCCTGATCAACATGGTGAAACCCTGTCTCTACTAAAAATGCAAAAAATTAGCCAGACGTGGTGGCGTGCGCCTGTAATCCCAGCTACTCTGGAGGCTGAGGCAGGAGAATCACTGGAACCCGGGAAGCGGAGGTTGCAGTGAGCCAAGATCACGCCATTGCACCCCAGCCTGGGAGACAGAGGAGTTTTTTTGAAACTCCGTCACACACACGTACACACAAAAATAAAAATAAAAATAAAAAGTAGCCTTTTCTTTGACTAAAGAACTGACCTCTTGATTTATAAAGCATGACACCAAAATATTCCTTAGAGTTGAATGTCTTCCCACAGAATATTTTGCCAGGTATTCCAGTTGGTAATTATGACGGCCTTGACAGTGCTCCTCTCAGATCCCCAACTTCTAGGAGCATAGCTGGTGCCGGTCTCAGCTGAGGCCCATCCCTCCATTAGCATCACGCACCACACGCTGCTCACGGCCAATGACTGGGCTTGGTAGGAATTCTAAGGAAAGTTCATTCGGGAGAAACAAGAATCCTCCGAAAACGGACTTGGGCTCGAGGGCGCCCCCTGGGCTTTGCCAATGTCTTAGAAGGACTCTGCCCTCTAAGACTCTCCCCAGCCTGCCTCGGTCCTTCCTGCATCTTCCACTCAAACCAGACCTACATCTGATCCCTCAGCTCTCCCAGACCACTCCAGCTTCCCGCCTCCGCCTCCCATTTCCCCCGCAATACATCTCTTCCACATCCATCCTATGTTGATACCTGCTCCTCGGAGGACCTGAACTAACACAATAATGAACTTTCTGAAAGTATCTTTGTTTGCATTTGATTGTGCATGAGGTACTTTAAGAGAGAGGCTGGTGATGTGAAATGGAAAAAGTTTCATTAGGAGCTGGGGCTTGGCTCTGGCTCTTCCCAGCTACGTGGTCTTGACATTTAGCCTTGCTCCCTAGTTAGACCTCAGCTTCTTTATCAGAAAAATGGGAATAATAAATTATATGCATCATAAAGTTATTGTGGAGATTAAGAAGATAGTGAATTCAAGATTTCAGTGCACATAACAATAGCTGCTATTTACTGAGTGCTTTCTATGTGCTTTTGATATAACTCACTTAATCCTAGCAATTACCCTATGAGATATGTGCTTTACTCACAAGAAAACCAAGGCATAGAGTGGCTAAGAGGTAGAGCTAGAATTTGAACCCTTCAGAGCTCAGGCTCTTTAACTACCACCCTATGATTTTCCCCAAATAGCACATGCTCGGGAAATGACTGTTGTGATTCCATCATTAAATCCAATATATTTTTTCCACTTTCTACCCCTGTGAGCTTGGCAAGAGTCTTCAACTGAAGATGATCTTGTCGTTTTGTGAAGGTGAAGTGAGGAAAGGGATGTAAAACACCTGTAGTTGGTGCTTAGTAGCTGTTCACCTGAATTTTAGCTAGGATTATAATTATAATTATTATTAGCTTTGAAATGCTGATTCCTCTTTCTTTGTATACTTAATGGGTACAGTAAAGGAGCAATGGGTTGTGTGTTCCCAGCTTTCAGATGTGATGTCTAAATGAGAATTGAAATAAACCATGAAGGAACTGAGTTGCAAACACTTCTCTGATGACTACAGCAGGTGAATAATCAGCTCTGATATTTGATCATACCCTTTGCAAGCCTGAACCCCTTTGTAGGCCCTTTGCCATATCCTCTACTTGTTTCTCTGTAGCTCAATCTGCTGCCTGCCCAGGACCATCAATAATAAATGTCCACAGACAGCTGAAGGACATTAAAGACAGATGGTGATGGATCAGAGCACTCATCAGCCACTGGGTGTAGACTGTATGAAAAGCTGGGTCCAGAGGCCACCATGATCAACCTGCAACCTGGCAAGAAATGGGGTCAACTCCACAGACAGCAGTTGTCAGGGAGCCCAGGTGAGTGCATGTCTGCTTCATCTTTATGTACTTGTTATAGCACAGATGAGTCTATTTCCTTTCTTCCTAAAATAGCAAGGAGAAAATAGGAAATGCGTGGTGCATAGTTTTTTTTTCTCTCCATCTGTGTCATACTTTATTAACAAGTTCAAATCAAAATCATACAGATGTTCTGGGACATCTCAGGTGAAACTGTTGACAGGCTAACTTTGTTCTTGCCATTGCCATCCTCCGCTTCCCTTGTCATTGCCTGCCTCCCAGTCCATACCTCTCAATACTCACTTTCTGAAGAATGTGCCTCAATTCTTGCTTCCCTGCTTTGCTTACATCAATAGTCACCTGGGTTTTATGACTCACCCTTTCAGGGTTCCATTTGATTAATATTTAATATGTTAATCTTACTCATACAATTTAATTGTGCAAACATATGAACACCTGTAGTGCTAGACATATTGAAGGACACAAAGAAATAAAATGTGGTCCTTGCCTTGCAGAGACTAATGCTGCAGACCAGTGATTCTCACTAAGTATACATCTGAATTACCTGGAGGACTTGTTCAAACACAAAAACTCTTGGACTCCGGAGTTTTTGATTCAATTGACAGGGAGTCGGGTCTGATCATTTGCATTTCTAACGACTCCCCAGGTGATGCTGATGCTGCTGATCTAGGAACCGGATTTTGAGAACACCGATCTAGCCTGAGACACACGTGTCCATAGGTATTGAGATAATTGGTACAATAGTGGTTGTGTTGCTATGCTGGTGGAGGCCAGTTTCTTAATGGGTCATCCCAGAGAAGATGGCATCTTTGATTGCTCACAGGTACCTTCTAGGTGTGCAACAATAGAGAAGTGGTTTTCATGAGGTACATTGAGGCACTGTGGCAAATCAAGGAAGAGGGGTCTGGGGATGGGCAGCAACTTTGCCATCCCTGAGAACCACTTGTTGACTGACCCCATGACCTTAGCTGGTACTTGCCCTGACTCAGGGCAAGAGAGGGATGTTTACACCAGAAAATGCTTGGTCTCCTCATGTTAGGGAATAATTCATTTTTTTTTCTTTTTTAAGTGAATGTTTCAAAGACATTTGTGCCATTTGACAGATATTTCAATAAATAATGACAACGCCAAGGTGAAGACACTCATGTTTACACAACCAACACATAACAAGTCATTATCCAGAGGAGGTGTGAAGAACAAGGGGAAGAGATGGTCCCTGCTCTCTGGAGCTCTCATCAGCCTCATTAAGGGGCCTCTAAGGAGCCCTAGGATCCACAACACAAGGAAGCAGCTGAGCCATGCCTCATTTATTCATTTGTTTCTTCATTTCCTCTATAAACAAGCATTGTATTATTATTTTAGGAACATTATTGAGCCCCTGACAGAGGAATTGGGAATAAAAATGAATGAGACTCATTCCTCTTATACTGTAATTCAGATTAAGCTTCTGGGTAAATTTGGTGAGTTTTTAACATGCGTCTATGACTATTCCCTCTTGAAACAACACTAAAATGACAGAAAAGGGATATTTTGAAAATATAAACCCTCAAGGACAGGGAGGATGAGAGAGATGAAAATAGCAATAAAAATTTGGAAGCTGGGAAGCAGACAGACAAGGGTAAAAACACTAATCTGGATCCTAAACCTGCAATGGAAAGGCTGAAGCCAACTTGCTTTCCAGAATACCGTAAAGGACCTGGAATTACTGCAATGGTATATCTGTAAGTGGACGTTAAGGGAAGGAACTAAAATAAGAACGAGGAAAAAGTGGCATCAGAAGTGACTGGTTCCCAGGTTTCTCCTATCCCTTCTGGAGGACTAGTTTTCCCTCCCTCTGGAGAGGATAAAACAGGATTTCACAAATGGTTGGGCACAGGAGTGCCATACCCAAAATAGAAAAAATAAGCACTGAATGCTGAATGCCAAGCGTCCAGCCCTCTTCCCCAAGTTGACCCCACAATGCTGGTGGCTAGGAACCTGCCTCCCCACAATCCTCACAACAAAGCAGAAAATGAGGAGAGACCTAAATATCCATTCATCAGAGATTCTACAAATAAAAGGTCCCACCAGTTCATAGCTTTGAAGTCTGCAATCAACCAGCTCCACACACATGCTCAGAGATTCCAGTCCCCCGCTTTTAAATATAAACAGACAACTAGGGATGGCCAGGCAGCTGAGGAAATCCTCTAACATGGGAGATGGAATTACAAACAAAACAAACTTTGAAGAAACAAGCTATGAGGGAAAAGGAAATTTCAGAAAATCTGTACTAGGTATCCTCAGAGATACAAAAGAAGACATTGTGGCCGGGCGTGGTGGCTCACACCTGTAATCCCAGCACTTTGGGAGGCTGAGGCAGGCGGATCACGAGGTCAGGAGATTGAGACCATGGTGAAAACCTGTCTCTACTAAAAATACAAAAAAAAAAAAAAAGTAGCTGGGCGTGGTGGCGGGCACCTGTAGTCCCAGCTACTCAGGAGGTGGAGGCAGGAGAATGGCATGAACCCAGCAGGTGGAGCTTGCAGTGAGCCAACATTGCACCACTGCACTCCAGCCTGGGTGACAGAGCAAGACTCCATCTCAAAAAAAAAAAAAAAAGACATTGTAACAATGAAATAAGAAAAAAATGTCATTAGAAGGAATATTCTGTCAACAATGCAACAACAAAACCATTAGATATTTAAAACGTAAGAAAAATAAAATGTACTGTAACACTTGGAAGATGAAGACCTCAGAAAGTAGAGTATAAAAAGACAAACAAAAATAAGGAAGAAGGGATAAGACCCCAAGGACCAACCTAGAGGTGCAACATCTCAATAACAGGTCTAGGAAGAGAAAAGGAAGAAAACAGGAGGCAACCATCTTTTTATGAAATTATTCAAGAAAACTTAGCAGAACCTGAAGGGGCCCACTGAGTGCTCAGCACCATGGATGAAAATAGACACTCACTACTGTACATAATTGTAAACATTTCAGAAAAATAGGAACAAAAAGATCTTTCAACTTCCAGAGAGTAAAGCCTGTTCATATGTGAAGGGTCAGGAACCAGAAGGTCTCTAGCCTCTCTAAAGCATCACTCAAAGTTAGAAAGTAATGGAAGAACCTTTAAAAATCCCAGAGGGATGGCCAACATGGTGGAACCCCATCTCTACTAAAAATACAAAAAATTAGCCAGGCGTGGGGCACGCACCTGTAATCCCAGCTACTCCAGAGGCTGAGGCGGGAGAATCGCTGGAACCTGGGAGGTGGAGGTTGCAGTGAGCTGAGACTGTGCCACTACACTCCAGCCTAGGTGACAGAGTGAGACTCCGCCTCAAAAAAAAAAAAAAAATCCCAGAGGGAAATGGTCTCCATAACAGATGCTGTCAGTGTCCACCTATATTCCCAGCACTCCCTGAATCTGTGCACGATGACCTGATGGCTTCTAGGACAAGCGTCTGTAACTCTGGGCCGAGGACTTTCTTGGGACACTCTGAAGGAAAGTGAATGCCCCAGGAGCAGGAGTAGCCACAGTCTTCAACTGAGGTTGGTCTCTCTTGCCCTTCAGGTGAGGCATCTCTGAGGTGTGCTCTATGCAGTCTCCCAGAGTTCCCCAGCAAGACTGAGGTCCAGTTGCTCACAGTGGTATCCTGTTCCTTCCTGTCTCTGTCTCAATTCCTCATTCTCCTCTTGATGCTCCCAGGATCGCCTCCTAAATACAATAATTACCCTAACTTCCTTGTCTTAGGATCTGCTTCTGAGGAAACCCAAATTAAAACACCTGCTGAACTATCAAGTGTCAGGGTAGAACAAAGACATATCCGAACATGCAAAGTCTCGAAGTTTACATTCCAGACACCCTTTCTGGGAAAATATCAGAGAATGTGCTCTACCAAAATGGGGCCATAAATCATGGATATAGGAAGAAGTATCCACTGCAGGAGAGAGGTGAGGGGATTCATGAAAATGATGGTAAAAGGAGATGCCAGGACGATAGCTGGGTACTAGGTGCACAGGGCCACTGGTCCAGCCTGGAGCACAGCTGAAGGCTCTGGGAAAGAGCTTCCTTAGGAAGATGAACTTGAAAGAGTACCAAATGCATCTAAACTTTTTGTGAGGATATTCAGACAACTGTTTATGAGTTTGATCTTAGATTAGTAATAAGAACATAGTGTACTATGCAAATTTTTAAAAAGCAACTCCAGAGAATAAACAACTTAGTTATGTTACGATGTCATAATATTGTAAACCCTGAATATTGATCCAATTAAAATAACAATATGGCTCTACTGGGAGAATGGGAAGTAGAAGGACGCATGTGGGCAGGGACTAAAGTCCTGTCTTCCCTAGTGTAAAGTCAATTAAAAATGCCTTAAACTGGCTGGGCACTGTGGCTCACACCTGTAATCCCAGCACTTTGGGAGGCCAAGGCAGGTGGATCACCTGAGGTTGGGAGTTCGAGACCAGCCTGACCAACATGGAGAAACCCCGTCTCTACTAAAAATACAAAATTAGCTGGGCGTGGCAGTGCCCGCATGTAATCCCAGCAACTCGGGAGGCTGAGGCAGGAGAATCGCTTGAACCGGGGAGGTGGAGGTTGCAGTGAGCCGAGATCGCACCATTTCACTCCAGCCTGGGTAACAAGAGTGAAACTGCATCTCAAAAATTCCTTAAACTGAAAAAAAAAAAGAAGTTAATTCAAATCTGCTATATAAAGACATGAAGATGAAAATGAAAACACTCAGCAGAAGGGGGTCAACATGGCTTGCCCAGATGAACAAGAAATGGTAGAAAAACAGGGATCAAAGGCTTTCTACAACAAATCTTGAACAGTTTGGCTCTTTACACTGTGTGTTTGCCTCCATGCAAACAACCCAAACCTACAATACAATACAGAACAGAACCTCAGCTGAAGAGCCAGCTTTCAGGAAGCTCTGCTTCCAGAGTCTGACTTACATGCTATTTTTTTGTGCCCGCCCCATGTGAGGGACATTGAAAGTGTAAAGCTCATCTCGGGTTTTCTGGTTGGTTTCTCCAGTGAGATTCTAAGCTCCTTGAACTCAGGGACCCAGGGACTTTGCCAATGCAGCTCCATGTGCCGAGTGCCCACAGTCCCAGGGCCTGGCACACAAGGGGTGCTGCACTGATGTTCATTGAATGCAGTAAAGGAAAGAAGGAAAGATGTCCAACTAGAGAGCCGCACAGGCAGCGGTGATGCAGGGAGCAAGGGCTCAGATCAACCTGAGGGCAGTCTGGAGGTTTTGCAGGAGGACTGGGTGAACTGGTAAGGTGGGGAGGGGCACACCCAGGCAGGTAGAGCAGCTGTGCAAGTGTGAAAAGGCGCTGTGTGCAAGCGTGTGTATGTGTGTGTGTGTGAGCACGAGCATATGCTTAGAGAGTGGAATAGTCTAAAATGAGACTGTGCTTGTGAGCTGAGATCAACAGAGACACTTTGGCCACTCTGTGGGTCTTAGATGCCAGTTGACCTCTTTGCACCTAAAGGGGTTCCTTAAGCTGATTCCTCATCAGAATCACCAGGGGAGCCTTTTTAACATAGTCCCAGGCCTCAGTCTGAGAGATCATGAGCCGTAGGTCTGTGACTGGATCCAGGAAACTGTATTTGTCAGAAGATTCCCCAGACCTCAGTGGATGAGCCAGCCTTTGGGACAGGCTTGGAAAGAGGGGAAGGTGATGACAGAGGAAGTGGACAAGGGCCAAATCTGGGCTTTCGAGTCCAGAGTCACACTGGACTTTTCCTGAAATCCAAAGTGAATGCATTTTAACCTATTTGAATAAGAACAGAATAAATAATGCCTTTGTGTTGATTTGAAAACAAGTACTGCAAAAGAGTTACTCTGTGAGCCTTTTATTGCCAAATCCATGGAGTTATTGCTGAAATGAAGTGCATTAAATATGAAAAGTTAAGATCGATTTCCAGATGGCCTACTTTCATTACTAGAATTTAATAGGTTCTCTAATTTCCTTTCTTCTGTATATTAGTAACAGTGAAGTAAGTCCTAAGGTGAGTTAATGTATTTCACACCTAATATGTGACATTGGAACCATTCAAAATATCCAATTTTATTGAGGGAGAATGCTTTAAAAATACCCCAAGGAAATACCATTCCCTAATATGCATAGTGTGATTCTTACTATGATGTTCATTTATTTCAGTCTTATTTTACTTCAGAATCAACCGATATCCACTGAGTTCTTCTTCTCTGCAAGGCCTGGGTTGGGGAACAGGAAGCTGAGCTGTTGTAGGGAATATAAGAAAACATGAGCCAAGAGCCCTGTTCAAAAGAAATTTACCAGCTGGCTGAGGAGATAAGACTAAAACACATGAAAAAATTACTAAGGACTTCAGGCTATGATCAAGTGAGAGGTATAAGCAACACAAGCTATAGGAATTCAGATGGGAGGCAGGGAGAGCTCTGGGCTCAACTGGTCAGGGAAGGCTTCATGGAGGAGGTGTGATCTGGGCTGGCCTTGAAAGCTGGGTGAGATTTTAGTAGACAGAGTTGAGAAGAGAGACTCCTGGGGCAGGGGGTAGGAGAGAACCTAAGTCCAGATTGGGGAGGATGTATGACACATTCAAGAAGAAGGCTAGATAGAGGTAAAGTCCTTATCTGGGAATTATTTGAGGTGAAACTATATAAAATGATTAGGGGGTGAACCTGGGGGACCCTGGATGCCAAGATTGAAACCAGTAGGCAGTAGGGAGTGGTTGATGATTTTTGATTTGGTTAGAGAAGAGGCAGATGAACATAGAATTTTGGGAATGCTAATTTGGAGAAGTGTTCAATGAATTAGAAAAACAATGAGACCAGTTATGAGGCTGATGTAACAGGTAAGTCCAAGGGAATGAGATTCTGAATTAGACCATGGGATTGGCACTGGTTTTTTTTTTTTTTTTTTTTAAAGGAAGGTGGCCGGAAACGTTGCAATGAACAACTAAGCAGGCTCTATAGCAAGCTATGGTTGGCAGAAGGAAGAGGTTTTGCATGGGAGCCATTGGAGGAGTGATGGTGTTGCTGGTAAAAATAGGAAGGTCCGGTGGGGATGCTGGTTTAGAGAGAAAGAAGACTTCTGTTGCGAGCATGTTGGTGTAAGCAGGCAGCAGAGGAAAATGAAAACAGGCAACTGGAGATGGGGGAGCTTTATTTTGGAGAGGATTTGCAGCTAGTTATCCCCATGGAGACAAGCTGAAGTTGAACAGTGTAGAAGATTCATTCATTTATTCATTTACATATTATTTAGCAAATATCTATTGTGCGCCAGCCACTTCCAAAGTTGCTGGGATCCTGCAAAGCAGATGAATCTCTTGCAGAGCTTGTATTTTGCTGTGGGAAGCTGACCATAGACAGGCAATTTTACAAAGGTCTTGCTACAATTCAAGTATCTGTCCCCTCCAAAACTCATGTGGATGTTTAATCCCCAATGTGACAGTATTGAGAGATGGGGCATTTAAGAGGTGATTGGGTCATGAAGATTTTGCCCTCATGAATGGATTAGTCCATTTGTGGATTCATGGACCAATGGGTTAATGGATTAATGTGTTATTATGGAAAAGGGACTGTTGGTTTTATAAGAAAAGGAAGAGAGATCAGAGCTAGCATGCTCAGCCCCTTCATTCTGTGATGCCCTGCACCAATTCAGGACTCTACAGGGAGACCCCACCAGCAAGAAGCTTCTTGCCTCGTACAGCCCCTTGACCTTGGACTCCTCAGCCTCCATAACAGCATGAAATAAATTCTTTTTCTTTATAAGTTGCCCAGTTTTAGGCACTCTGTTTTTAAGCAGCCAAAAACGGACTAAGAGGCCTGGAGGAAGAAAACTGCAAGAGTGAGTGAGCAAGCAAAGAATCTTCTTTCTTTAGGGTGTGGGAAAAGAAAGCAGAAGCATGATGCAGGCCAGAATGATTCTGAACTTTAAAACAGAGAAGAGGAATCAAGGGCAATCTAAACTGTTGCCTGCCCGGGACCTCTCTGGGACCCTGCCTGGTTGTCCAATGTACTTTTAGGCAGAGACCATGTAGTTTCAGAGGCAGCTGCCAGCCCACTTATTTTGAGGCGCTTCCAACCTTAGATTGTGAATTAACCAAGGAATCTGCATGACTGATGTCTCCATGCATGCCTCCTCAAAGGGGCTGGAAAATAAAATCACTGAAGGGCAAGCAGTTGATGTTACCCTCGTGCATTTAAGGGAACCAGTTGGAAAAATAAATCAGTTAGTGGTGTTCTCACATTAATTCCCCATGGGGTCCAGTGATTTCTTTAGAATGCCTGTGGATGCTCCACGATGAAAGCCAAGCTCATGTTCCCATCAGCTAAATGAGGCCTCTCATTACATAGTTCCTGTTGGAGGGAGAATGAGTGATGTTGATGTGACTGATACATATGCATTGGCTGATCAATAATAATGGCAGTGAGCTGAGGTCCTTGTATGAATTTTGCATGAACTCATAACAATGTGAGGAATCAATGATGAATTGCAACTCTCCCCTTTGTTGGCCAACCCTTACCAGGCTCATTGGGCACACTGTGTAGCAGAAAAGAAGGGATTCTTGGGGTCTTCCAGAGTTTCCCTCTCTGCAGCCTGTGTATCAGTTCTTCCCCTCACATCTCTCATATGGTACATGGCCCACAGTAATACAATGATTATTTCCCTGGCTTCCCTCCTGGTATTGGAGTTCTTGAGGACAGAGACTGTTTTTATCAAACTCTATGTCCTCAGTACTTAGTACAGTACATAGCACAGAGCACAGGTGCTCACCAAATGTCTGTGTCATGTGGAGCTCAGCTGGATGTCCCTCATGAAGGGGAGGGGTGTGGAGCAGCTGTAGGTACTGTTAAGTGGTCAAACCCACCAAAGGAATCCTGGAGAATAAAGAACCAGTTCTTTTCTTTTTAAATTCAAGAATTACATTCCAGCCCACCTGGAGGAATAGGTGAAAGAGAATGTGCACACATGTCTAGGAAAATCTCAAATGCTGTGCAGACCTGAGATAACTCAGCCTGCAAAGTCCTGCCTGGAAAGGAGTAGAAAGACCAGTGAGTGAATAGGTTCAGCCATGCATGGAATAGGTTCGGCCTGCTGGGCATAGCAGCACCAAGCACCACATACAATCCAGTGACACCAGGGATGGTGCAGGAGACTGCAGGATCCTCTAACTGCCCTCTTGTTTGGTGCTCTAACTCCCTTCCCTAACACAAAAATAGCCTTGCATGAACTGTGTGCTTCCCCCACCCTCGACGGGCTCCTGAGTTGCAGGAGATTAATGAGGATGGTGAGAAGTAAAAACGATGGAGACCTTGTGGATGGAAGGCAGCAGCTATTCTTGGCACCAGCTACAGAAAAGCAAGAGGACAGTAGGGGAGAGCCCTGGGGACTGGGGGAAGGCCCGCCTAGGGAGTGATAGCAGGACTGCTTAGGTTACCAAGGAGATTTCACAGGCCGAGGTATAGAATCATGTTTTTTATTTTCTGTATTTTGTGTTGCTTTAACATCTTGGGGCCTTGCAGACCTGAGGAGGGACTGTCCCTCCCAGGGTTAGCTAATTCCTTGAGATAACAAATGACTTGCCTGTGAGCACATCTTTGATATGAAAATCAACCAATCTAGAGCTCAAACCCCCAACCAGCAGCTTTATCTAACTCACACACAAAGCTGATACTCCCACAGCCCTAAATCACCCTAGAGCCCGGTACTGGATAACTAGAGATCACCCCTATATCCCTGAGCCTGCCAACATTATTCAAATTAGACAAACCTGAGTTATTTACCCCACCTTGCTTTTCCACGGAAACCACAATAAAGGCCATGCTTATACCATTTTGTTCCTTCTGCCTCCAGACCCACCGTGGTGCCTCCCTACATGGCCTGTATGGTACGGGATGCCCCTGTTTCTAGGGCTCTGTGAGAATAAAAACATTTTTCACAATTGTCATTTCCATGTCTGCATATCTTACCGTACCTGATTAAGGATTTGTACATTTTAAAGCATGTGGCAAAACACAAAGTTTCCTGTTAGGGATTTAGCAGAAAAGAAAAAGAATCACATGCTCTTTCCCCCAAAGTATCTTCCACTTTGTGTCTTGGGCTCAGTAAAGATGCAGGCCAAATTACTGTGCCTTGTGTATTCACTTTGAGGCACCCCAGATTTTCTCATTAAGTAATATGTTGACATATTCAGAGTATTGTATGTAATGAAGCCGATATGTGGATGCTAAAGGTTTTAGAAATTATTTTTAATGCTTGATAGTTAAAAATGAAACAATGGATTCCTGTGTAACGATATGATGCATAGTTTGGATTATTTGCTTCTAAGTAAAAAAAAAAAAAAAAATTAAATGACACAAAAGAAGGAATGGGTTAGGAGCTTCCATACTTCTATACATTGGAAGGAGGGCATTGAAGGACCGTGGAACAGCCTTCAGAGGGACAAAGGGCATAGCTCAAGGGTCTGGAATAGGAATCCAGGGGTGGTCTTTTGAGGGTCTGTTTATCAGAATGACTCAGCCCCACCTGCTGTCCTCCTTGTGGGGTTTTGCCCCAAAGTCAGGACAGAGCTGGTGGCTTGGCTCAGGTTGGTTGTCCCTCTCTTTGCCCATGGAAGAGGCCACTGTGGTTGACAGTGCCCCAGGCCCATGTCAGGAGGCCGTCCTCCCAGCGGAGAGCCCGGAGGAAGTGTGAGGGTGTGTGTTGCAAGGTGGGGGAGCTATGGTCCTATTGGCCTGGGTGCAAAACCTAGATCTGCACTGGGTGGCTATGGGTATGTGGTTTTTGTCTTCCTGTGAGATGGAAATGCTAGCCATCCCACAGGGTAACAATAGGATATATAGTTTGTAGTCTTTGCTTATAAGTAAGAGAAATCAATTTAAATTAACATGAAAGAAGAAGTGGGCTAGCAGTTCCTAGCCCATGGCCACCCTGAGGGTTAGTGTGAAAATTACGTGAAGACCATGCATGTAAAATGCCTGCTCTAGTTCCCGGCATAAAACAGACACTCGAAAATGAAAGTTTTTCATCATAAGATAAAAAGCATCCATTGAGTTTGGCCTCAGGCCAAACTCCTCATGCCATATGATTTCTGGCCAATCTGGAATTTTTACTTTTCTAACTTGTTTTAATTTTTAGAGTTTAATTGTAGCTTCCAAGCACACTCAGGGCCACAAATAAAGCATTTTAAGATTCTTCTAAGTCAAAATGCTTAAAGGTGATAAAAAGGCAAATTGTACTCTCCTAGTCATTCGATGACTTATACAGTCCAAGAACTTGGTCTCTTTTTCTGGCCACTCTCCTGAGCCCTAACCCCCAGGGTGGCTCTTGCCAGTCTCCTGCTGGTGACTTCAGGCACATCACTCCCTTCCCTGGGCTTCAGTTTCTTTGTCTGTAAAGTGAGTTATTTTAACTGGATAGCTCCAAATAATGACCAACATCTTTGCGCTATTTTCAGATTGCAAAGTTCTTTCATATCTATTATGATATTCGATTCTTCAAGTGTAACTCTCAATCACTGTGTAAAGCAGATAGACTTTGCAACCCACCATTGATCAGTAGAAACAGCTGGTGTCTTGCTGTTCTGATGGTCCATATGGATTAGTGCTGTTCTTCTCCATAGATCTGCAGATACAACAGCCTCATCTCAATCTCTTAGAAAAGTAGCTGAGGCAAAAAGAAGCCAAGCATGAAGTCCTAAAGAATAGATCTGAACTAATTAGCTTTCCATGCATGCCTTCATCAGGAAACAAGGCACAGTTGTAATATCTTAGGAGCAAGGCTCTTCCCTCTGCCCCCCTAAGAAGTAATATTAATGGATTCATTCACTGCAGGATCTGGTTCATTCTCTGAAGTGGAGGGCATGTAGCACCTCACTTCTTGTTCTCCACCAAAGTTAGACTTACCTAGTAGCTTTTTATATTCCTAAATTGGTTTAATTGTACTGGTGGTTAATGGTAGTGTGAACTTGCCCTTGGAGACCATCAATATCGGATTCGCACAGCTCATGGAATGCCATAGTGGACAAATATTTCCTCCTTTGTGATCCCTGGTGCCTGAATGCTTCATTCACTTCTTCATATTAATTGATTTTGGTTTTACCTATCATTGTTTGAAGACATTTCTCATTCTCCTACTTAATTTGGTGTGTGTCGGGGGCGGGGGGGAGGTGGGGGCTGCAAGTGATTTTAGAGATAATCCACTGCTTTATTGACACAAGTTAGTTGAATCCCAGAGAGGTTAAATGAATTGCTCAAGGTTGCAGGGCTCTGAATTCAGATTTCTGACACTCATCCAGAGCCCTTTATGCTTCACCAGTCTGCCCAGAAGAAAGACCGTAGGAACATTCTTTTATTACCTCGGGTGTCATTATTGTGAACAAATAGTGACAAAGAGCCAGAGATGCAAGAGTGGAACAGTGGTGGGAGGGAGTGGGAAGGAGGGTAACATTACAAATCTAGATGCAGGTTATAAATGATAGCAGGGAAGTTGACAGTACTCTATATGAAGGCTTACTTTATAAAACTGAGTTCCCTAAACAGCAGCATGGGATAAAAAGAACTTCAGCCCCAGATTTCTTAAATTTCATCAGTGCCTTTCTATCTGCTTCTGGATCCCAACAAGACATTTTTAGGCACATATGCTGTTTAAAACTAACTAGCAAGACACTAGGCTGAGTTTGTGTAAGCTGCTTTCCAGACATCCTCATAGAGACGTATTTCTCTCCTGGGCTAGCATGAGGGTTTATCACACAGCATGCAGGAAAGCTCCAGCAGTCTCTGTGCTAGTCCTTCAAAAAAAGAGACAGACAAAGAAGAGATGGGGCTGGAATGTCTGTCTCTACTCAGGCCTGTCTGAGTGCTCTAGCTCAGTGGAGACATGCCTTGGGGAGGAAGGCAAAGGAAGAAAACAAGAACAAGTTCTCAGCCGGGCACGGCAACTCTGCCTATAATCCCAGCAATTTGGGAGGCCAAGGCAGGAGCATGACTTGAGGTCAGCAGTTTGAGACCAGCCTGACCAACATGGTGAAACCCCGTCTCTACTAAAAAATACAAAAATTAGCTGGGCGTGATGGCAGTCACCTGTAATCCCAACTACTCAGGAGGCTGAGGCAGGAGAATGGCTTGAACCCAGGAGGTGGAGGTTGCAGTAAGCCAAGATTGCACCATTGCACTCTAGCCTGGGTGACAGAGTGAGACTCCATCTCAAAAAAAAAAAAAGAAGTCCTCCTTTTTGTGCCCAAGAATAGCAGGGTATTGCACATGGGAAAGGTCCTGAATGGGGCTCTGATACCTTCACTATGAGAGAACTCTCGCCACCCAGGCAAGGTCTCATTCCCATTTCTTCCTGTATCCGCTAAAGCCCCTGGGGAGTTTAGTGATCCTGGGCACCTGAAATCAATCTTCCACCACTGTTTACGATGCATTGTTTTACAATGACTACCTGTATTTTACTCGACTTCTATTTTGTTATACAGCATAGAAAATTAACCTGATGTGAAACTTCAAAGATTTTGTGTCTCTGTAGAACATGCCACTGACAACCAGACCAGATGTGGTACAGATAGTGATACGGATAGTGCCCCAAACGTTGGTCCCAAACTCAAAACAAAAGAAACCTCCTTCACCTCCCCTATGCCCCAGAAAAAGCCCTTCTGGGCTGCTGTCCCTGAGCCCACCCAAGGCAGAGAGATGGTTTAAGATGGGCTCCAGAGCAAGCTTTTGCAAAAGGATTTGGGCCTGTCCGCCTGCCTGCAGCTAATGGTTTACTGTTCTTCTTAATGACTGCCCATAAAAAAAGATGTGATTACAGTAAAGGAATGCCTAGTGATGAGCAGGGAAGCTGCACACCCTTCAGTTGACTGTGGTTCCTTGGATCTCTAAACTGGCCACAGAAGGTTGGAGGGAGGAAGAGGACGGGAGGTGAGCCAGCCATTGGAAGGTGGGATTCCCTAGGCAGTAAAGGAGCTGGAAATCTGAGGCGCTCCCATTACCCTCTGCTGGCTTAGGGGCAGCTTGACTTTCTCTCTGGGGCAGGTGCTGGAAGTCCTCCTTTAAGAGCTGCGACGTGACCACATCTGGTCACCCCAATGTGGCTTCTTTCTGTGGGGCTTTTTTTCCTTTGAGGAACTGCAGAGGAGCCCAGGCTTACAAAAGAAATAAATTACTTTCACTTTTCACAAAGTATAACCTTCTACAACCAACACAAATGCTTAAAGACTGAAATCATCAAGAAGCGCTGAAAATCAAACTCTTTACACTTGAATACTAGATTCCTGCCTGGACACCATTTGAAACCTTGCTTTCGATAAAGCCATTTGTTTAGGGTGATCCAGCCTGCTGATAGGGAGGCAGGCAAGCTTTAGGAGAGGCCACTCCTACCCAGCAAGGCCCTTTCCATTATTGGCCCTTTTTCATTATTATTATATTCCATTAATGGAAATAATATTCCATTATTTCCAATATTCCTTTCCAGCCACGGAGATCCCCTACCCAGAGGTGTCTACACAGGGGGCACCACTGACATCAGGATACCTTTTCTTCTTCCCACCCCTCTCAACCACAGCCAGTAGAATGTGGGTCCACTCCAGGTGGCAGTGTGGCCTGCTAGAGGGAGGAGTTAGATATTCTCTACTCACTGCCTGTGGAACCTCGGGCGAGTTACTGGCTCTCCTTGAACCTCAGTTTCTTCCTCTACAAAGTAGGAGCAATATATGTACCTTGCAGTGTTGTGAAAATTAAATGAGATCATGGATATTAAGGCAGGCACAGAGTCCCTGCTCAATGATTGGTAATTCCAATTGTAATTGAAAGATCAGGGATTGGTAAGCTTTTTCTGTAAAGGGCCAGATAGTAAACGTTTTAGACTTTGCAGATTATACCACCTTTGTCATGACACTTAACTCTCCCTTGTAGAGAAAGCAGCCACAGACAATATGCAAACAGGTGGGTGTGGCTGTGTTCCAGTTAAACATTATTCACAAGAAATGGGCAGCCAGAGGATTTGGCTCCCATAGGCCACCCCTGACCTGGAAGATGAGAGTCCAGGAAGGGAGAAGACTAGGAAGGGTATGTCGGATTGTCAGTGGCATGTTCTTTAGAGACACAAAACCTTCAAAGTTTCACATCAGGTTAATTTTCTATGCTTTATAACAAAATAGAAGTCAAGTAAAATAAAGTTAGTCATTGTAAAAGAATGCGTAGTAAACAGTGGTGCCAAGATTGATTTCTGGTGCCCAGCTAGTCTCTAGCTGTTCTAGTCATCCCAGCTACAGCCTCAGCCCTGTGCAGGAGGCCACCCCAGGTCATCCTCCAGGCAATACCACATGACACAGGTCATCCCTGTCACGCCTGTTCAAGTTCCTCACCCACAGAATCATGAGTAATGGTATGAGTGTTTGGGGCATTACTTGTGTGTTTGTTTAACCATGCAATAGATAACTGACTCCATTTATTGATTGAAAAAATTTACCTAAAAATCCAAATTTCCAGCTTGTCTTGAAAATTCAGATGCTCTGGCCAAATGAACCACTATTTCCACATGGCTACAATTTCCTGGACCCAAGTATCACTGGTCATCTGTAGATGAAGTCTACAGTCTCCAGGTGGCCTAGCCCCACCCTGTGGTCTCCTTGGTGTCACTTGCTGCCTGTCCTCACGTTTACAGAGCTGTTCCCCTTTCTCTTGGCCTGCCTCATTCATTTATGCAAACTGATTGGTCCTTAAAGCCATTTGAGTGTGCTACCCCCAGCTTAGATGGATGGCTTTTTGGGGGCCATGGGTCCCCTTGATCTTTTTGATTGCCACCTGATCTGCTCCTGCGTGCCTGGCCTTGGGCTAAGCTCTTTGGCAAAGACAACTAGCTGTCGTCAAAAATGCACACTCCTCTCTCCATCCTGGGAGGCAGCTGACCTGGAATGCACTTCCCAGCCTTTCTTACATGCAGGTGTGCTCATGAGCTCAGTCTCGTCAATACAGTGAGCTGGGTCTTATGTGCCACTTCTAGGACCAGGATTTTAAGTGAGTGTTCCTGGCCCACTATTTCTTTCTCCTTACAAGGTTTAAGTACAGACTCCCTAGCTCCTAAGGAATGGCAGGATCGTAACTCAGAAAGAGACTGGGAACCTCATTGTCACCTGGAGCAATGCCGCCTGCTGACCACACACTCCCACATCGGGATGATGTGTGAGCCATAAACTTTCGCTCTTTGGACATTAAAGTGTTGCAGTTTGTTATAGCACCTCATGTTAACCCTTCATGCATGCTATCACACTTAGTCTTCACAATAAACCTTTTTCTAGGAATGTGTTTCCTCCCCATTTTACAGATAAGATGACGAAGTGAGAAAGCAACTTGCCTGAGTCCCTAGTGAGAGGCAGAGAGGCAGAGGCAGGGTTTGAATGTAGGCAAAAGTGAACTCACCATGAAAGTAGTGAAGCTTCAGCTTCAGGGTCCCTTGCTTATACTACTTCCAAAACTCTGGAACATGTTAATGTGGTCATACATTTTTGTAGAATTTGCACAAGTAAAGTATCTTGTCTGCAATCAGTTAAGATTACTGTCTCTTTCCACTCCAGCTTCCCATCCATCTGCTTCACTCTTTCTTACTGGTTTGACTTTGCAGTGGCTGTTGGTATGTCTGGGGTCTAACTAAGGGGATGATAAATTGGGTAGCATTTGGTTTAGTTAGTGGAAGATTTGTTCATGGTTTGCAACCACTTCTGTATCGGGTTATTGTTTGTTCTCGAGATGTGAGCATGACTTCCAGGAACATTCCTGCCACTAACTGTGCTGACTCACCTCAAATCAGGACAGGTTATATCTGGTATTTTACACCAGGAATAAAGAAGGGAAGAAATGAAGCTTTACCTGTATGACGCTATGAGGTCGATCTGTGGAGAATTCTTCCAAAAGCTACATCTCAAATACAAAAAGAATATGATGGGATTTTCCCAAATTTAACAACAATCCTAAAAATTGCATGGCATTACCAATGACAAGTTGTGAACATAAATGTTTCGAAGTTATCAATGAATATAAAACAAATGTTCGTCAATCATGTTAGAGCAAAGGCTCAATTAGCTTCCTATTTTACTTCATCCAAAAATGTTACAAAAGGAAATCAGAGAGTAAGTAGCCAAAAAAATTATAGAAAAAATATAGAAACCAGCCAGTGATTAATAAACTTATCATACTATTTTATGGAGATCTTGACTGCAGTATTTGTCAAATCTATAAAATTTGAAATTTACTGTAACTCCTTTTTGCATTCTAAATAAGCTTTATAATCACATTTTTTGTTCTTTTTTTCTTGAAGGAATCTCAAAGATTATATGAGCTTTTGACCCCATGAAACTTGTACTGCTTGTAATCTAGGAAATCTGAATATAAAGTACATATTGTTGATAGCAGGGCCGTGCCACACCAGAGTTGATCACAGTTGTGGAGACTGCCCCTGGAAAAAACACACTTGCTAACACTCACCTGCAATTCTCCATTTGATTTCATATTTACAGACAAGCCTCTGTCTCTGAGGCTAATTCGAACACTTCTGGCTGAGTTGACTGCACACTCTGGTCCTACATTTCCAAATAGTGCATTACAAGATTATTAATTTTTTAACACAACTTTGTTTACTATCTCCAGAATTTATGAGGTGCTTGCTAGAAGAAACTTGCTCTTCATGAAGGGGATTGCCTTACACTGTCTAGAATTTGTGCAATCTCAGGGCTCTTCAGGCAGACTTACCAGCAGCAAGGAGGCCTCTGGGAACTTCCTACTTTCTGCATTTCCTATGCCTCGAGCCTACCTGGAACCCCCAGGTTCTGCTGTCACTGGTCATCTCAATTGCAAAGGAGGGTGCGGCAGAGGAGGTGTTAGGCGTGTGAGCCCAAGCTAGCTTTCCCATCGTTTATCTTTTTTCTTTTCAAATTTATGATAACTGAAGTATTTTTTGTGTGTTTGGTCATAATTTTGTCATCTTTTATTCTAGCTTTTGGGGTTATTTTTCGGTGGAGAGAGATTCTGTTTCGTTTTACTTCCTTGCTATGACCTTGGTTTTCTCATCTCCAATATGAATATCATGGTGGTTTGTTTGCCTTCATTTTCTAGTGCAAATGAAAGTTATAAACTTGATTTTAGGTATTTTAAAGAATATTGAAACTACAATTTCTGTAATTATCGAAGTCAAGAGTGAAATCGTGCCTTCTGACTTAATCTAATATAAAAGAAAAATAAAGATGTGTTTTCTCACTCCATTTACATTTTGGGAATATAGAGTAAAGATGAAAACTCTTATTCTGAAGGATATTTGTATTCAAACTTCTCACATTCATTCTTTGAGAAAAGTTGTTTTCATAATTACTTGAGCCACTTGTCTGAGTTTTCCAGAGTTCGTCGTCTTTGCTTCTATCTAAGGGCCTGAGATAAAGCACTTTTAAAATCTAGGTTTCTAGAAATCTGTTTCTCAGCTCCAAGAACTGGGTGGCATCATATCAGGATTGTCATTTTCTGTATTCATCCTGTAGCTGTATGTTCGTGGTCTCCCCCAGGGAAATGGGTATTGTCCTGCTTTTTAAAGGACTCTTATTATAAATAAATGTGGCACTTAAAGTTTTGGGATCCAACTTACATGAGTATTTAGAGTAGTCAAATTCATAAAGACAGAAAGTAGAATGGGGGTGCCAGGAGCTGGGGGCAGAAGAGAAGGGGAGTTGTTTAATGGGTGCAATTTAGCAAGATGCAAAGAGTTATATGTATGGATAGTGGTGATGATAGCACAATAATGTGAATATAGTTAATACCACTGAACTGTACACTCAGAAATGGTTAAAATGGTACATTATATATTATGTCTATTTTACTACAATTAAAATTATTTAAAAATCTTTATAGGGTCAAATATCTAGGGATAATACTTACTGAATTTGTGTTAGATATTTTTTACCTCATTTTTTTTCCCCACTGAGTCTATTGGTGACTTTTATCAAAGAGTTGGATCCAGTAGGTCTAGAGTGGAGTCTGGGCATCTGTGGATTTTTAAAAGAGATTTGGGTGATTCTGACTCTCTTCACTGAAATCTCTATTATCCAATTGCAAATGGTACCTTTCACTAACTTTGTCTCTTACTCAATGGTCAACTCTTTGAGAACAGATAAATATTCTGCTCACCCCTGCACTCCCTACAGCATCTAGCAAAGCTCTTGTAAGCAGAAGGTGTTCAATAAATAGCTGTTTATTGAGATGAGAGGAAAACCTAAAGTATAAATATTCCATGCACGGTGGTGTTACCCACTGACTTATCAAAGGCTACCATCTTCTCTAAGCTCTAAAAAGGGTTACCTGCTTCTGATTTCCTGTAAGACACTAGGGAGCTGTGCTCTGTGACCAGATTTCCTTGGACTCTCAGCATGAGTTCTAATTGCCACAATCATCAGATGCTCTTCTTAAGTGTGCAAACTCACATGAAGGAATAGTTTTTGTTCTATAAAAGTTTAGAAAAGGTAAAAGAAAACAAGAGTCTTCTCCTCTTAACAGGTTCTTCAGTACCTTGGTTCTCTCTAGTCTAAACAAGAAAGGTTAAGTGCCATATGATCAGGGTGTCAGATAAGCACAACTCCTGCTGAGGTGTCCTATGCTGTGTGAGACAGCCAAGGGCCCTGGATGCCTGGGGACAATGATGAAACCCGCAGCATAAAGCCAGATTTGTGGACAAGTAAATTGTTTATATCAGGATTTCCCCTGTTTGTTATAGAGAAGATATTTTCAAAAAATAAACAAGGACTTACCAGTTCAAAAAATGCTCCTTTATTAGTCTGTATTCCCAATGTTTCTGTGATAAACATGTTATATTTAGAAACAGAAATAATCATTATTTACAAATCAGGATGCCTGATTTCAAACCTATAAGACATTTGTTATGAGTTGGAAGCTTGCCCATCTTTTAATGCCCAACTGAGAATAACCAACTGGATTCTTTAAAAATTATTAGGGCCATTAACTTTGATTTGACCATATAAGAAGTAACAAAGATCAAAACCTTACCTGACTAGGGACTAGTTCATCTATTATCTATTATTATCTATTAATTATCAGCTAATAATTATTGCATGCCTATTGTATGCCAGGCACTAGATGAGATGCTGCACATCTTTCAGTCAACAAGATTACCTCAATCTCTAAAGACCTTATGTTTCTGAGACAGAGAAATGCTAAATAATTTTTAATAAACAGCCTCATTGAGACATAACTGACATACAATAAATTGTACATATTTAAGGTGCTCATTGTGATGAAATTTGACAGGAAGGGACACTTGTGACACCATCACCACAATTAAGATAGTGAACATATCCATCACCTCCAAAGGCTTCCTCTTGTCTGTTTGTAATCTTTTCCACCACTTGTCTCCACTTCCCCATTCTCAGGTAACCACTGATCCACTTTTGGTCACTATAGACTAGTTTGCATTTTTAAGGATTTGCTATAAATAGATCAGAGAATAAGCCCTCTTGTTGTCTGGCTTCTTTCACTCAGCATAGTTATTTTTAGCTTCACCAATGTTGTTGAATACATCAAAAATTCATTCCTTTTTATTGCTGAGTAGTATTTCATTGTATGGATATACTACAGTTTTTTTGTTCCTTCACTTTGATGGACATGTAGGTTGTCTTTAGTTTTTGGCTATTTTAATTAAAGCTTCCGTGAATATTCATGTGCAAGTCTTTATATAAATATATTCTTCCATTTTCCTTGGGTAAATGCCTAGGAGTAGAATGGCTGGATTACGTGATATATGTATGTTTTACTTTTTAAGAAATTGTTTTTCAAGGTGCTTTTTACTGTTTTGCACCCCCACAAGCAGTGGATGAGTGTTCCAGTTTTTCCACATCCTTATCACTAATTGGTATGATCAGTCTATTTAATTTTAGCCATTCTAATAGCATGTCATGGTATTTCATTATGATTTAATTTGCATTCTAATGACTGATAAACATGACTAATATTTAATACTACAAGTATTATGAGTTTGTGTAAGTGGGAAGCAAAATCTCAACTATGTAAGTGCCTTTTCTCTAGAATACTGTTTATTATACAATTCCCAAAGCCCAATACATATCTTTCCAGTGGATCTAGTTTTTGTGTGAATCTGACAGTCACTTGAGTAATAATCTGATATTTGGCTACTCTCTGCCTCTTCTGTAGGCTAATAATCTCTGTTTGGATATGGATATACCTGAATATTTCTCTGAACTGGGCCATTTTCAGTTCAGTGAATTTATGGGTGTTTAATAAATGACTAATCTTTCCCAGCCCCAATCCTATCCGTCACATTCCACTTGTGCCAACCTTTCCCAAGGAATGAGTTCCTTTACAAGTGAAATGTTCAGAGCCTTTTTCTTTAGCTTGCACAAAGATCAAGGTGAAATCTTGCTTTTGTGTCATTTGCTGTGGTTACATAACAAGATCGCTGGCCCCAAGACAGAGCTGAAGGGAGTGAGGAATATAAAACATAAGTCCTAAGTCAAGGAAAGGGAAAACGGATGCAGATATGGCTCATCCTGCCAGAAGCCTCCAGGCCCACACTGCTGTCTTGCAAAGTGGCTCAGCAACTCCGTGGTGTAGGGCCTTGGCTGCTCATGAGAGGGAGCAGGGTGGGATGGCTTTGCTATTTGAGTCTGAGATGAGGAAGCAGATTGCTTGGCACCCTGGGTCTTCCTTTGCTCCAATATGAGTTTCTACAACTAAGAAAGAGAAAAAAACAAAAATAAAAACAAAATATAGCAGAAGGCACACTCTTTAGTTTACTGGTTTTATGTTTCTACTTAATCTTCGTAGTTGGTTATTCCTTGGTCAAAATGAAAATTCCTTTTCTCATTTCCTCAAATATTTAAAATAATTCCTTAGTTGTGGCCAAACAGATTAAAAGAAAAAGAAAACGTTAAGTGAATGCCCCTTGGTGATATTTGCAGGAAAAGTGAAGACGTTGAATATTGCCAAGAGCCATTCCCAGCTACCTCATGAAGATAAGCAAAGGTTCTCAGCAATCAGGGAAATTAAAATACTTCTCTGCAGAATTATCAGCCCTCACCTTTTCTTTGTACCAGGCAGTTTAGTCTTGACAATCCCTTGTGTTGTACCTTCTCTGCTCCCCCTAGCCCTATTGTCTTATCTCTCGTACCACCTGAATGTCGATGACAACACTGATTTTATTGGCTTTCTATATTTAGGACCCTTTATCACTGATTTAATGTTGCAATCTCTTTGTCATCCCTAAGAATATTCTACTGCAAGTATTTGTTGTTAAAGTTAGAAGTATAAATTAATTTTATTTGGAACTTACTGATAAGTGTTGTGAGATGGCTTGAGACAATATAGCATCCAGTCATGAGACACATTTTTCCTAAAAAGAGGATCAGCTTTGCCTAGTGTGGGCTTGGGATGTGTCACTAGTCTCATGGAGTAGCCAGGAGGAGCAGGGAGATGTGGCACAAATATGACCACAGGGACCACCTTTGCATGTCCTCAAAGAAAGGGGAAGAGCACATAGTGGACACTCCAAACCTGTCTGCTATGTGGAGAAAAAGAGCAATGGATCCTAGCTCCACTTTTCAAATAAGACTAGCTCACCTACTGACTTGCATTCAACACTATTCTGTGACAGCAATGTGTACCACTGGCATCATCCTGGTTACCATAAATGTTTATTGAGTGACAGGCTTGGTACTAAGTATCTATGAGCATTATTTTTTTCAATTCTCATGCAACCCTAAGAGACAGATGCTATCATTATCCAAATATCATGGATGAGGTTAAGTTACTTGCCCAACATGATACAACTGGTTAGAGGCAGAACCATTCTACCCAAATCCATCTTGCTCCAAAGTACAGTCTTGAAGCATCATGCCAGGGTACCTCTCATAGTTTTCTGATGATTCCTTTATAGATCTGTTACATCCTAATAAGCCAAATGTCTCTCTCCAGCTGGCTATGATAATCATTCACTGCAAATTTATTACACGTGGCTTCAACTGGCTTCTCTAGTTCTTGCTTCTCTGCCCTAAGCACTGATTTTCTAAGGACTATAATTCTCCTAGAAAGATTTTGCAAATCACATGATAGTCTTTTCCCAAGGTTCAAAGTAAACAAAAAGAAAAGAAATACCCAAAGCTGCTTTCTAAGACTCTGACAATAATCTGCAGGAGATGTAAATTCTAAGTGACTACCATCTTCAGCAATTTCTAGCACAGTCTCTGGGTGTTTAGCCAATTCAAAATATTAGACTATAGTGTCCTCACTATGTTATAATTTTTTCAAAATAATATCAAATGCCAAAGCTTTCCTTTCCATCTTGATTTGTGTTGTAAATGGCTCTATTTAATTGTTTGCCATTATCTTTACTGATATCACTTTTAAAATTTTAGTATCATTTTAGGGACACAGCTTGGTATTGGCTATGACACAATTTGTTCTCTCTCTGAAGAGAGACCACAATTATTTGAGATGTGTTCAGGCGTCTCCCCTCATTTTACATTATGAGGAATATTCATGAGCATGCTATCAATATTCAAACAGGACACATTAAGTTTTGCTCCCGGGGAAAAGCTGTGTAAGGGTCAAACATAAAATTAAGATCTTGCCTGCTCTTTAGCAGAATGATATTTATTTCCCCCCTGCAAGAAAGACTCCAGATGGTAACCAAGATTTGCAAAAGATGAAACTGCTCCCCAATTCGTTTCTTCCGGGCTGACGTTCAGCTCTCATTAAGTCCCAAAATGTTAAAAAGATGCTTGTTCCGATTCCTTAAAGACTTACGATACTACTGGCTGATGTCCACCTTCCCCTCCCCCAAATCTGAGAGGAGTAAGTGAATATTTTCGCTGCTGAAGCATTTAGAATGGGTAATTGCTTTCATGCCAGGCATTTTTGTGAAATCAAATAGTAAACAGGGTTTTAAATTCTGTTTCCCTCAAGTTGCATGAGCTTAAAAAAATTTCTGTGGATAATTTTATTTCTTGTGCTGCAACTTTAATAACTCCATTAAGGCTCTTGCTTTCTTTCTGATCCCCAGCTGTGTATATTTGGGTGTGGAATGTAATTTTCTCTGGCTACAGCTAGAAGGAAGCTTCTTAAAATGTTCAATTTCTTCTAAAATGTGAAACACAATCAAGTTTCTCCTGGGAAAATAATGAGCATTTATTGACTAATTCGGGAGTCTGCAGACTTTTTCTGTAAAGGGCCAGGCAGTAAATATTTTAGGTTTTACAGATTATATGGTCTCTGTTGTAAGTCTCTTCTCTACCTATGTAGTGTGAAAGCAGGTATATAATACTAAGTGAGGATGGCTGTGTTCCAAAAAAACTTTACTTATGGACATTGACATTTGAATTTCAAATAACTTGTACGTGTCATTAGTATTATTTTTCTTTTTTAATCAACCATATAAAAATATAACAACCATGTTTTGCTCAGGAACCACACGAAAAACAGACAGCAAGTCAGATTTGGCCCATGGGTCAGTTTGCTGACTCGTGTACTAATTCATTAAATCAATTTTTTTTTAACATCTACTATGTACAGTGAGCAAAACAGACATAATACTTGCCCTTACATTGCTTATGGAAGAGAAAACTATTTGGAAATATTGAAAACAAGGACATTTTCAAGTTTGGGAGAAATGACAGCTTGCATTTATTTAATCATGTCCCAGTCAATGCCTCCAAAAATCTTCACCATAGGCAGTTCTCTGCAGTTATGTCTGAGTATCACTAAAAGCTGAGGAATATTTGACTCAAGTTGGCTTATAGCCCCACGTGGCAGGAACAGAAGCTATTTCTTAGTCTGTGAAATGCAGGGACTTAATTTCCCTCAATAAATTCACACTAAAGATGGTAAGCTCCTTGAGAGTAGAGCATTACACTTGATCTGTATCTCTGCTGTGAGCACAGGTCAGCCCAGTGGAAAAAGGTTCATGTGTAAAAGCATTCAGAGTTCCTTCGAACTGTGCTGTCTAATATGGTAGCCACTTCTCATGGTGTCTATTTAAATTTAGATTTAAATTAAATGTAGTTACACTTAAAATTTATTTTCTTTTTGCATTAGCCACATTCAAGTATGCAATAACTGCATGCACTGGACAGTGCAGATGCACGTTTCCAGTATCATAGATTGTTCCCTTGGGCAGAGATGCTTTAGAACATAGGGATACTTTTCTTCCCTCTGCTGTTGCACCCAAGCAAATTCATCGTGAAACTATGAATTCTATAATCTCATCCTCCCTTGGCAAATGGTAAAGAGATATTTTGGAATACAAGAATGAAGGTGGTTGTACTATCGGATGGCAGCAGCATTGTGTGATAGTCATTGAACCTCCCTGAATTCCCACATAAAAATAGATAAAAGAAACTCAACAATAATTGAGAAACTCATAGTCAATATTTACAAAAACATTAAATGATTAGGTATCCCTCACAAAATCCAAGATACAAATAGGTGGGGACAAACCTTCAACAGCCAGGGAACCTCTATGTGGAAAGAAGTGGAGGGAAGTAATGCGGCATTTGAAGCCGTGAATGAGGACCCCAAATACCCAAAAGATATTCACAGCAAAACAATCTTACTAATTTTTGAACAATGAATAAAACTGGGAGTAAGTGAATGGAAGAATTCCTTAGAGAGTTCTGAAAGGGGATGAAGCAGTCCACATGAATTTGAATTTGAAACTGACTGGCCAGGGCTCCTTTCTGGGACACAAATTCTTACCAAGGACCAATATCTCAGAATGGAATCATTCCCAGCTAAAGTAAGGTAGGAAACAACACCGGGAAAATTTAGAAAGTGAGCTATCATATTTTTGCACACTTGAAAACAACAACAAGAAGAACAGCATCAACAAAAGCCCAGAAGAGGAAACTCTGAGGAGCTAGAGAAGTTATTCTGAACATTGCCTCCTTCAAGATAAAATAAACTCATATAAAAATAAGCAGCAAATCTAATTCCAGGCCAGAGTTATAACAAGAAAAAAATGAGAATAAAGAGATGAATAATATCCATAAGACAGTGAAAGCATGCTGAAAAAGCAAGCCCAGAAAACTAACCTACTTTCAAAATGAACAAAAAGACATTTGAAAAATGACACCTAACATTAAGAAACAATATAAATTAAAATCACAAAAACTCAGAGTGGATACACCAAACTCCGTAAAGAATTAGAAATAAAATTTTAAAATATACTTTATAAAGGAAGACTAAACTTTTTAACCCATTGATGGCTAGTGTTCTTATTGGAATGCTAACTTTGTAGTAGTTATTTATATCCTACTGCTCAAGGTCATCACCAAGTTCTGATTTTTCACACAAAAAAATTGCAACCTCCAGCATAAATGGGTTAAGGAATACAAAACTGAGTGATTCATAAAACCGAAAAGAAACAAGGAAGGAAATCAAGAGAATTCAAGTAAAGGTCATAGATATTGAAGATGGGCAAAGAATATCCAATGTGCAGACAACAGGCTTCTTAGAAAAGAAAAGAAAACAAGAGAGCAAAACAAATATCAAACACAATTTGAAAAACATTTACTGAATTAAATATCTAAAGCTACATAGTTTTGTAAAACCCCACCCCACATGATAATATCAACACAGAATGATCAGTGTCAAAGTATATGATAATGAAATGACTAGACTTTTAAGAAAAAAAAAAAAAACAACTTTGGGCATCTAGACAAAAATGAATAGAAAAAGAAAATGAAGTGATTATCATACTTTTGACAGCAATGCTTTATGTCAGAAGAAAATGGACAATTTACTCAAGGAAAGAAAATGTGAGCCAGGTGTTATATCCAGCAACATTGACTTCAAAATATAAAAGGTGCAATGTATTATCAACAAGAAAGAACTCAGTTTATGTGATTCTTCCTGAAAAATATAAATTAGAATGTGAACTTCAGACCAACATATTGGTATCTGCATATTGGATATTCTTTGCCCATCTTCAACATTCGTCACCTTCACTTGAATTCTCTTGATTTCTCTCCTTGTCTGTTTTTGGTTTTTAAAATCACTCAGTTTTGTATTTCTTAATAATTTTAGTCTTCATTTTAAAAATACATTTTTAAATTTTACTTCCAATCATTTACCTAAGACTGGTGGTGAGCAGTAAGTATATAGTAGTTTGTGGAACTCTAAAACTACATAAAGTTAAAAAAGAGAGAGTATAGTGTGTATAGTTACCTGTATCTGTACATATATAAAGTGTATATTATATATATATATATGCTATGGCAATGTAGGTATGATACAACTATTTTTTAAAGGGAGGGAATAAAGAGAGCACATGTAAGCAATTCTTTAATAATTTTAATAAACATATTACAGTTGTAATATTTGCATTATCATTGTTATTCTGAAGCTATTAGGCATATATTATAAAATGAAGCAAATAAGTCATCCCTTGGTTTTGAGAATTTCATCAGGATTCTCAGGGTGGAAAAGAAGAGATACAGATGTGATATACAAAAGGACCCTCTAGCCCTGCATTTAAATTAAAAATATCTTATTAACTCATGAGATTTGTATTAATAAAACTCAAATACATACCTATAAACAGGAACATAGAAATATGCACATACATAAATCCCAGCTCTTTGCACTTAAAAGCCTAGAAACAATGTCCTACCTGCTGATAGTTTTAAAACACCATTTTCTATGAGAAGAAATCATGGCTGATCCCAGGTCTGGGGAGAAAAAGGGCAATATCCTGGAACTTATTGACACAACAGATGGCAAGAAAGTTATCGAAGACCACTAGTATCATATCAAAAGTCAACTTGAGTGGGTTCCCACTTGCCAGAGATAGTACAGTTATTACTCCAATGAGGATAATAATTGTAACAGATTAAAACTCATTAAATATTTAGAGTTCATAAATTTATAATAATAGTTTAAAAAAATTAATTGGTTCACTTCACAGATTTTCATTATCTTGCAAATTGAAAAACAAAGGGAAAGAATGGTGCTTTTTTTTTTCTGTAAGAACTATATACTACTGGGTAACCAAACAGTAGGTGAGGGAAAGCATCTCTGTATAAAAACACTCCAATTAAAAGAAAAAGAAAAGATGAAATTAGAAAAACACCATTTAAAAATCTCCACTCAACATATCTAGGCATTATGAATTAATAGCTACTAACATCACAAAAAGAGACAACTAGATATTGTTTGCCTCCCAGTGACAGAACACAACATACCTTTAGTCTTATCAATGGGATCAAACTTGAGTCTGATCAAGCCTTTGGATCCCGCTGCAGTTTGAATTAAATATATAGGAAAGAGGGACATATGGCCACTGCACAACGAGTATTCAGTCAACAAGATTTAGGCTGCTGGAAACTATAGGTTACATGGCCTGTGTTTTTCGACACATAAATGTAAGGAAAAGAAAGGGATGGGGGTAATCCTGGATATTAAAAGACATTTAAATGACAAATAATTTTTTAAATGGCAAGATGAAACTAGTGTCTACGGATACACACTGGGGTGAAAAATCTAAAAAGAAACCCAAGGAAGTGACTACTATAAAAGTCAGAATGGAGGGAGGTATAATTGGGAAGGGGCTCAAGGAGGAGATCCGGGATGGCTGACCGAGTTTGATTTCTTGACTTGGTGGTTACAGGATACTCACCATAGAAAAATGCATTGATTCTAGACCCAGTAATCCTATTACTGGGTATATGCCCAAAGGATTCTAAATCATTCTACTATAAAGACACACGTACACCTATGTTTACTGCAGCACTATTTACAATAGCAAAGACTTGGAACCAACACAAATGCCCATTAATGATAGACTGGATAAAGAAAATGTGGCACATACACACCATGGAATACTATGCAGCCATAAAAAAGAATGAGTCCATGTCCTTTGCAGGTACATGGATGAAGCTGGAAGCCGTCATTCTCAGCAAACTATCACAGGAACAGAAAACCAAATACCGCATGTTCTCACTCAAAAGTAGGGGTTGAACAATGAGAACACATGGATACATGGAGGGGAACGTCACACACCGGGGCCTGTCAGGAAGCGGGAGGCAAGGGGAGGGAGAGCATAGGACAAATACCTAATGCATGCACAGTTTAAAATCTAGCTGATGGATTGATAGGTGCAGCAAACCACCATGGCACATGTATGCCTGTTACATGGCACATGTATATCTATGTAACAAATCTGCATATTCTGCACATGTATCTCAGAGCTTAAGTAAAATTTTAAAAAGAAAAGAAGATCATAAGGAAGAAAAAAAGAAAAATTCATTGAATTACATACTTGTTTTATGTATTTTTCTGTATCTGTTTTGATTTTTTTTTTTTTTTTCGAGACGGAGTCTCGCTCTGTCGCCCAGGCTGGAGTACAGTGGCGCGATCTCGGCTCACTGCAAGCTCCGCCTCCCAGGTTCACGCCATTCTCCTGCCTCAGCCTTTCCGAGTAGCTGGGACTACAGGCGCCCACCACCACGCCCGGCTAATTTTTTGTATTTTTAGTAGAGACGGGGTTTCACTGTGGTCTCGATCTCCTGACCTCGTGATCCGCCCGCCTCGGCCTCCCAAAGTGCTGGGATTACAAGCGTGAGCCACCGCGCCCGGCCTGTTTTGATTTTTTTAAGATGTTGACAGAGTTTAGTTCAGAGAGGCTGGTTTAGCTGATGTCAGGACAGGGTACGCTGTCTTATTTCGTCCCAGTTAAAACAGACACTAGGGGAGGCGTTCAGGTTTACTATGTCTTAAAAGATCCCCCAAAGTTTCTAATGCACAGTCCTGGTTAAGAAGGACTAGCCACATGGTAGTCCTTGAAGCATTGGACCAGCAGCTTCAAAATCAGCTGGGATGACTGTAAAAAAATGTATTTTCCTTACCTGAGAACTTGCTAGAAATGTAAATTCTCACACTCCACTTTATCTACTGAATCAGAAACTCTGGGGCCCAACCATTTGTATTTTAGCAAGCCCTCCCAGTGATGCAGAGGCAAGCTCTAGTTTGAGACCCTCTGCACTACCCCAAACAGAGCCACTTTCTCCAGTTTGTCAAAGACTCAAACCTGTACGGGGATGAATAGAGCAAAGGCTCTAGAAAGTGCTAGGAGTGGCCATAATTTTAGATTGAATTCATCTATACAGAGAAGGCCCCTCATCTTCTTTCCCTGGACAGTAAGTACCAGAGGAAATGCAAATGCATGTTTGGACTATTTTTCAAATTATGACAGTCTGATAGGTCCTCTCAGCTCTGATAACGCAATATATGGAGATCATGGTTATTACTTTAGATCAGTCATATCTTCAACTGTAAGCTGGTTCCATTGCCAAACCTTAACAAATCTTGATGGTAACATTGCTGAACTCTCTGTGTAAATTTAATATGCAGAAATTATCCTTTTAGAGCCACTCAACAATAGCAGCAACAAGAAAAAAAAACATGAATCTGTGTGTGTTTATTTGAGTTCTTAGAGCACAGCCATCTCTCGGCCTGTGAGGAGGTAAGCACAGTGGAAATGCATTCCCCATAAGCTTAGGGACTCATCCAAGAAAGCCATTTCTTTCTTATTTGTAAATTCTGGGGCAGGTTTTCTGCAAACTTCATCTGAGCAATATGTTAAAAGTCTAAAAACTGCTGTTCTCAAAGTACCTTTTGGAAGACATGGCTCTAAAACTGGGAAGCTTCATTCTATTTGATTATTTGCAAAGGGAGATATTTTAGAAGTGATGTCAGGGGAAAGGTAGGATTATTCTCCCCTGGATTGGCCTTGGCTCTCGGTAGTGGTTCACTAATGATGATTAGACATGCTCTGTTGACCGTGCACCAGGCAGGCACAGGCTTCATGCTGTTTCTCCAGGACGGAGAGAGATTTACATTCATCCGTCAGGAGGCAAGAACTCTTCTCAGTTGCAGCTCTCTTTCCCTAGCTGTAGCCTGAGTCAGAGCACACCCAGGCTGCAGGTTCCAAAGCTCCATTTGGTACCAGTGATGTCTTAATAGCACCTAAAGGCCCTGGGGTGCCCATTCCAGAAAGGATCATAAACAAAATCTGGGAGAAAAGTGACTTTCTTCAGAAACACCCACACTTTTGCTTTTTGATCCCTGATACAGGGACACAATGGCCTGGAGTGCTAAGATTCCACTAGCATCTGTGAATATAAAGATAGAAATGGTTTGTGGCCACAGGTATCTTGCAGTCCAGGGAATAGACAGACTGTACGGTACAAGGACAGTACAGAGTGATGAGTAGTCAGTGGTGACGCATGCCTTAGCTCAGAAAGAATGCAGGAGAAGGATCCTTCCTCTGAGGAACCAGAGCAGGCTTCACAGAGAAATTAGACTTTGAGTTGAAGTGTGAAGAATGAGGGATTTTTTTTGGAGGTGGGGGGGGAACAGGCAGACAGCTAGTGGGAAGTTGCTCCAAACAGAAGGGTCAGGCTTGGCAAAGGTTTGGAGACGTGGAGCCGCATATAACGCGCTGGCTCTGTATTCTCCATTGTCACTGCAAGGTGGAGACCAGTAAAGACAATGGCTGAGCAGGTCTGGAGCTGAGTCAGAGTTAAGGTTTAATCCAGCTTGCAAGGAGAGAGCCTTTGAAAAATTCTGATCAAGAGAAGAGCGTAGAATTAATAGTTATCTCAGCATTATTATTACTATTTACACCTAGTGTGTGCTAAACACTGTACTCAGGGATTCCGTTGAATCTTAAAATAACTATGAAATAAACATTGGTCTCTTCATTCTACATATGAGGAAATAATTTCAGAAAAGGGAAGCAGCTGGCCTGGGATCACACAGTAGGAAGTAGCCAGCTCCTGACTGAGACTGAGGTGGGTCTGACTCCTGGAGGCTGAGCTCAGAAACTCTTTGGAAGTTTGGATTATAGATGGAGGGGGAGAGGCTGCAGGAACTGCTCCAGAGGGGATATGGTAGAACTGAACTAGAACTGAAGATGCCTGAATATAGCATTTTTCAATAAAAAGTACATGTGTCTGTGTTCCTATTTTGTTTGGGTTTTGGTCTTTAATAGCCTCTTTGGGATCAAAACAATTCTGTAGATGAAATCTACCCATGATTACATTGGATATTTGCTATAGCAATGTTCCAGCAACCCTGGAACAATCTCAAAATTTAGATTCATATTCATTTCAAACTCTGCCAATTTGGAATTTTCTTTCTTTCTGCCTGGACCCTGATGAGCAGCATCTATAACTTCTCCATAGCCAACTCCAATACCAGGGCCTTGAAAATATGGATCAATCTTCATTCTAGGATTTATAAGGCAGCCCCTTATAAATAAATTTAACCCAGAGAGAGCTACTTGCTGCTAAAATTATAATTTAATAGTGAAAAAGGGATTCAAAAGGCCTGGGGCTTTTTGCAGTCCTGTATCTGCAAGCAAATTTGAAACTCTTTGAGCTTGTTTTTTTTTTTTTTTTTTTTCACCGTCAAAATGGAGATGAGGGCCCTTGTGAAGGTCAGGTAAAGTCACATTCATGGACATATTATTTCCTGGTCTTCTACAGCTGAGCCAGATCACCTCATTCATACACATTATCAGTGCCTTGCTTTGTCCACTTCCACAGAGAAGGGAAGATTCCCAGATGGCCTGCCCTCATTTATCCATGGAGTAAGTAGCCCATAGCCTACATCACAGATGTGAATTTATAGCCTCTGCAAAGACAATGGAAACTGGCAACCAAATGCCTAATTGAAAAAAACAAGACAAAAACCCAAACAATAGCCCATGAGGTAAAAGAACAGGGTAAACAGCAGTCAGGAAGGAAAAAGAAATGAGCATCTTTTAAAATCCTGATACCCAGGTAGCACCCACATCAATTAAAATCAGAATCTCTGGGGGCAGGGCCCAGGACTCAGGATTTTTAAACCTTGCTAGGTGACACCAATGTGCACCTAGGTTGAGAATAATGCTTTAATCCAAAGACCCAGATTCTTACATGGTTACAAGACCCTCATAGAAGAACCCCCACCTGCCTTCCAGACTCCTCTCCCATCCCACTCTTCCCTATCTCTCTCCTTGCATTCAAGCTTTCTTTACGTTTCTCAATTATGCTAGCCCTCTCATCACAGGGCACTGGCACACATGGTTCCACCTGCAAGGAACATCCTTCCCTCTCCACCTGACCAGGCCACCTTTCAGCTACTTCCCACTCTTTAGATCTTTCTCAGTCCTCCTGGTGTAGATTGAGGTTATTTGACTGGCTGTTTTTCCCAGATCACAGAAAACAATTATGCCATGTTAAACTATGCAGAAATTACATCTATACTGCTCATTTATTCATCTATCTATCTAATCTACCATATGACAGGCACTGTGCTAGTGCTGGAGACTCAGTATGAACAATAATCTAATGAAGGATTCAATTGTTGATCCAGTAATTACACAAATAAGGTTTATATAAGTAACCATGAATTGTGCTCTCATGTCAAGTTTTTCTGAGCTTTAAGTGCATGTGGGGAAAGTGGAGAGGAATTCAATCTACACCAGGAGGACTGAGAAAGATCTAAAGAGTGGGAAGTAGCTGAAAGGTGGCCTGGTCAGGTGGAGAGGGAAGGATGTTCCTTGCAGGTGGAACCATGTGTGCCAGTGCCCTGTGATGAGAGGGCTAGCATAATTGAGAAACGTAAAGAAAGCTTGAATGCAAGGAGAGAGATAGGGAAGAGTGGGATGGGAGAGGAGTCTGGAAGGCAGGTGGGGGTTCTTCTATGAGGGTCTTGTAACCATGTAAGAATCTGGGTCTTTGGATTAAAGCATTATTCTCAACCTAGGTGCACATTGGTGTCACCTAGCAAGCTTTAAAAATCCTGAGTCCTGGGCCCTGCCCCCAGAGATTCTGATTTTAATTGGTGTGGGTGCTACCTGGGTATCAGGATTTTAAAAGATGCTCAGGTGTTTCCATTGTAAAGATGGATGGATAAATGAGTGAATGAATGAATGAATGAGTAGCATGGATGTAATTTCTGCATAGTTTAATATGGCATAATATTTTTGAAAAATGCTGTTTGTGAATCTTTAGTTCTAATTCAGTTCTGCCATACCCTCTATGAGGCAGTACCTGCAGTTCTCTAGCCTCTCCTGCTCCATCTATAACCCAAACTGCCAAAGGGTTTATGAGCTCAGCCTCTGGGAGTCAGACCCACCTGGGTCTCAGTCAGGAGTTGGCTACTCCCTAGCTGTGTGATCAATGGCTTGAGAGCCACTGGATTAAAACGTTTTACATGATATATATCAACTGATTTCCACTTTGAAAGATCAGTGTGGCTGTGGTGTGGAGAATGGATAGACAGGGCAGGATAGATGGGATGGGACTCTAGTGAGCAGACAAGTGCAGTGTCCTCAGCCCCTGGTTTACCAGGCTCTGCAAGGGCTTTTCATTGTCTATCATGGCAGCCATCAGTTTGTCTAGAACTGTTAGACACTCCAAAGAGGTAATTTTGCTTTTTTTTTTCTTCTTTTACTTTAAAAATAAGCCAAATCTGCTTTCTTAAAACGGAAACAAATTGGTCTAATTTCTGCTCCTTGGGACAAGGCAGAACGAGTTTTCTCCCTTTTCTACGTGGCAGCCTGTCAATAATGGAAGATGATTGTGGTGCCCTAAAGATATCTTTTTTTTTTAGACAGAGTCTTGCTCTGTCACCCAGGCTGGAGTGCAGTGGTGTGATCTCAGCTCACTGCAACCTCCACCTCCCAGGTTCAAGCAATTCTCCTGCCTCAGCCTCCCAAGTAGCTGGGATTACAGGCATGCGCCACTACGTCTGGCTCATTTTTTTGTATTTTTAGTAGAGACGCGGTTTCACCATATTGGCCAGGCTGGTCTCGAACTCCTGACCTTGTGAGCTGCCCACGTCGGCCTCCCAAAGTGCTGGGATTACAGGTGTGAGCCACCATGACTGGCCAAGATACCTTTCTTTAATACTAGATGCGTGGACTTATAAACTACTTCTTATGCCATGAATTCTAGATGTCTCTGCTGAGTATATCCTAATTTGTCATTAACATGTCCTCTTAAAAATCTGTTACTTTTTTGCTAAATATGGCTTCTCTATTTTATTAAGTCATTTTGATTATTACAGAAAATGCCAACAGAAAATACTGTGCCAAGAGCAAAGCTTTGATTTATAAAAACTGTTGATTTGTCTTCTAAAACAAATGATATTTAAATGACATATAAAAAAGTACTTGAAGTTTTACTCTCGGGCTTGGAAACAGTTGAAGCCAGCATTTGAAATTCTAACTTTCTTATTTGTTCTGTTGGTTTAGTGGATATAACTTCTTTTTAGGAAAAAAGTAGAAGCTACAGGGGGCTTTCCCTTTTATGTTTCTCAAAAATTTAAAATTTTTCCATTGAAGAATTTGAGAATTTGACTTAGCACATAATCTTTCTTCTGTCTCTAAGTGTTGAAAAGTAAGATGAATCAGCATCACTACCATTTATTAAGTGGTTTCTATAGCTGGTATGGAGCTCATCAGTTTGCATGTTGGGCATCTCATTTAATTCCCATCACAATTCAAGAGAGAGGTAAGATCGTTATCTCATCTCTGTTCTACAGATGAAGGATGAGGAGTTAAGAGCTGATCCAAATCATACCAGTAGCACCCCTGATTTCTGCCTCTACAGCACAGCATGGCACCCTTTTGACTCCCACATTCAAAAGCAAGTTTATGCCTTGACTAAAGAGTAAGGGCCGGGGGAGGGGCCAAGAATGGCTGACTAGAAACAGCTGTAGTCAGAGGCTCCCACTGAGAAGAATGAAAATGGTGAGTGAATCCTGCACCAGCAACTGAGGTATCCAGGTTCTCTCATTTAGACTAACTAGGCAGTTGGTGCCACCCAAGAAAAGCAAGGAAAATCAGGGTGGTGACGGCCCACCGGGGAGCCATGGGGAGCAAGGGGAGCTCCCATCCCCCAGCCAAGGGAGGCAGTGTGCGATTGTGCTACCCTGCCTGGGAAACCATGCTTTTCCCACAGATCTGTGCAACCCGTGGGTCAGGAGAACCCCCTCATGAGCCCATGCTACCAGGGCCTCGGGTCCCAAGCACAGAGCTATGCAGATTCTCAGCGGCCACTTGGCTGGAGATTGGCTAAGACTACCCAGTTCCCAGCGGGGAGGGGCAGCCTCCATCCCTGCGGTTGCCTGCTGCCTAAGACAACTGAGCTCCCAGGGGGAGGGGCAGAAGCCGTCACTGCAACTGCAGTCTACCATTTTTCCCCTGCTGGTGCCAGGGAGATTGGATGGTTTGGACCCAGGAGGAATTCCCCACAGCACAGCACAGTGGCTGTGGCAGATGGTGGCCAAACTGCCTTTTTAGGCCAGATCCTGACCAATCCCTCCTCACTGGGTGGGGCCTCCCTACAGGAATTTCAGCGACTCCAGCCAGGGATTTAGGGACAGAACTTTGATCTCCCTGGGACTGAGCCCCTGGAGGGAGGGGTGGATTCAGTCTGCATAGATCAGCAGACTTAGTTTTTCCCCCTGCTGGCTCTGAGGAATCTGGGCAGTCTGGATGAGTGGGATTCCCCTAGTACAACACACTCCCTCCACCAAGGGGCAGCCAGAGTTCTCTATTAAGTGGGTCCTGGATCATATGCCTCATGACTGGGTGAGACCCCCCAATAGGGGTTCCCAGACACCTTATACAGGAGCATTCCTGCTGGCATCAGGTTGGTGCCCCTCTGGGACAGAGATCCCAGAGGAAGGAGCAGGCAGCCATCTTTGCTGTTCTTTAGCCTCTACTGGTGACACCTCCAGGTGTAGGAGGGACTCAGGAAAATAGGGTCTGGAGTGGACCACAGCCAACCACAGCAGCCCTACGGAAGAAGGACCTGACTGTTCAAAGAAAAACAAACAAACAGAAAGCAACAACAACAGCATCAACAAAAATGTCCCCACAAAAATCCTATCCAAAGGTCAGCAACCTCAAAGATCGAAGCTACATAAACTCATGAAGGTGAGAAAGAATTAACAACAAAAACACTGAAAACTCTTAAAGCCAGAGTGACTCTTCTCCTCCAGATGGTTGCAACACCTCTCTAGCAAGAACACAAAACTGGGTGGAGGCTGAGATGGATGAATTGACAGAAGTAGGCTTCAGAAGGTGGGTAATAATGAACTTCTCTGAGCTAAAGGAACATGTTCTAACCCAATGCAAAGAAGCTAAGAACCAATGTAAAGCAATACAGGAGCTGTTTACCAGTATAACCAGTTTAGAGAGAAACATAAATTATCTGATGGAGCTGAAAAACACAACCCAAGAACTTTACAGTGCAATCACAATTATCAATAACCAAATAGACCAAGCAGAGTAAAGAATTTCAGAGCTCGAAGTTTATTTTGCTGAAATAAGACAGGCAGACAAGGTTAGAGAAAAAATAATGAAAAGGAATGAACAAACCCTCCAAGAACTATGGGATTGTGTAAAAAGACTGAACTTCTGACTGATTGGGGTAACCAAAAGAGATGGGGAGAATGAGACCAAGCTGGAAAACATACTTCAGAATGTCATCCAGGAGAACTTCCCCAACCTAACAAGAAAGGCCAACATTCAAATTCAGGAAATCCGGAGAACCCCAAGACACATAATCATCAGATTCTCCAAGGTCAAAAAGAAGGAAAAAAATGTTAAGGGCAGCCAGCCAGCAAGAAAGGCCAGGTCACCTACAAAGCAAAGTCCATCAGACTAACAGCAGACCTCTCAACAGAAACCCTACAAGCCAGAAAAGATTGGGGGCCAATATTCAACACTCATAAAGAAAAGAGTTTCCAACCCAGAATTTCATATCCAGCCAAACTAAGCTTCATAAGTGAAGGAGAAGTAAAATCCTTTTCAACAGGCAAATGCTGAGGGAATTTGTCACCACCCAGGCCTGCTTTTCAAGAGCTCCCAAAGGAAGCACTAAATATGGAAAGGAAAAACCATTACCAGCCACTGCAAAAACACACTGAAGTACAAAGACCAATGACATTATGAAGCAGCTACATCAACAAATCTGCAAAATAACCAGCTGGCATAATAATACCAGGATCAAATTCACACATAACAATATTGACCTTAAATGTAAATGGACTAAATGGCCCAATTAAAAGACACAGAATGGCAAGCTGGATACAGAGTCAAAACCCATCAGTGCGCTGTATTCAAGAGACCTGTCTCATGTGCAAAGACATGCATAGGCTCACAATAAAGAGATGGAGGAAAATTTACCAAACAAATGGAAAGCAGAAAAAAAGCAGGGATGCAATCCTAGTTTCTGGCAAAACAGTCTTTAAGCCAATAAAGATCAAAAAAGACAAAGAAGGGCATTATAAAATGGTAAAGGGATCAATTCAACAAGAAGAGCTAACTATCCTAAACATATACTCCAATACGGTAGTACCCAGATTCATAAAACAAGTTCTTAGAACCTACAAAGAGACTTAGACTCCCACAAAATAATAGTGGGAAACTAATGCTCCACTGTCAATCTTAGACAGATCATTTAGACAGAAAATTAACAAGGATAGTCAAGACTTGAACTCAGCTCCAGATCAAGTGGAACTGATAGACATCTACAGAATTCTCCACTCAAAAGCAACAAAATATACATTATTCTCAGCACCACGTGGCACTTACTCTAAAACTGATCACATAATTGGAAGTAAAACACTCCTCACTAAATGCAATACAACTGAAGTAACAATAAGTATCTCTCAGACCACAGCACAATCAAATTAGAACTCAAGATTAAGAAACTGACTCAAAACCACACAACTACATGGAAATTGAACAACCTGCTACTGAATGACTTATGGGTAAATAATGAATTTAAGGCAGAAATCAAGAAGTTCTTTGAAAGCAATGAGAACAAAGAGACAACAGACCAGAATCTCTGGGATGCAACTAAAGCAATGTTAAGAGGGAAATTTATAGCACTAAATGCCCACATCAAAAAGCTAGAAAGATCTAAAATCAACACCTTAACATCACAACTTAAAGAACTAGAGAACCAAGAGCAAACAAACCCCAAAGCTAACAGAAGACAAGAAATAACCAAGATCAGTGTGGAACTGAAAGAGATATCGACCCAAAGAACTCTTCAAAAAATACATGAATCCAGGAGCTGGTTTCTTGAAAATATTAATAAAGTAGAACACTAGCTAGACTAACAAACAAATAAAAAAAGATGAAAGAATCAAATAGACACAATAAAAAATGATAATGGGGCCATTACCACTGACCTCACAGAAATACTAACAACCATCAGAGAATACTATAAACACCTCTATCCAAATAAACTAGAAAATCTAGAAAAAATGGATAAATTCCTGGACACATACCCTCCCAAGATTGAATCAGGAAGACCTTGAATCCCCAGATAGACCAATAACAAGTTCTGAAATTGAGGAAGTAATAAATAGCCTACCAATAACAACAACAAAAAAGCCCAGGAACAGACAGATTTATAGCCGAATTCTACCAGAGGTACAAAGAGGAGCTGGTACCATTTCTTCTGAAACTATTTCAAATAGTTAAAAAAGAAGGAACTTCTCCCTAGCTCATTTTATAAGGCCAGCATTATCTTGATACCAAAACCTGGTAGAGATACCACAAAAAGAGAAAACTCCAGACCAATATCCCTGTTGAACTTTGATGCAAAAATTCTCAATAAAATACTGGCAAACCAAATCCAGCAACATATCAAAAAGCTTATCCACCATGATCAAGTCAGCTTCATCCCCAGGATGCAAGGCTTGTTCAACATATCCAAATCAATAAATGTAATTCATCACATAAACAGAACTAAAGACAAAAACCACATGGTTATCTCAATAGATGCAGAAAGACCTTTGATAAAATTCCACATCCCTTCATGTTAAAAACTCTCAATAAACTAGGTATGGAACATACCTCAAAATAATAAGAGCCATTTATGACAAGCCCACAGCCAATATCCTACTGAATGGGCAAAAGCTGCAAGCATTCCCCTTGAAAACTGGCACAAGACAAAGATGCCCTCTCACACCACTCCTATTCAACATAGTATTGGAAGTTCTGGCCAGGGCCATCAGGCAAGAGAAAGAAATAAAGGGTATTCAAATAGGAAGAGAGGAAGTCAAATTGTCTCTGTTTGCAGATGACATAATTGTATATTTGGAAAACCCCATCATCTCAGCCCAAAAACTCCTTAAGCTGATAAGCAGCTTCAGCAAAGTCTCAGGATACAAAATTAATGCAAAAATCACAAGCATTCCTATACACCAAAAATAGACAAGCAGAGAGCCAAATCATGAATGAACTCCCATTCACAATTGCTGCAAAGAGAATAATACCTAGAAATACAGCTAACAAGGGAAGTGAAGGATCTCTTCAAGGAGAACTACAAACCATGGCAGAAGGAAATAAGAGAAGATACCAATAAATGGAAAAACATTCTATGCTCGTAGATAGCAAGAATCAATATCATGAAAATGTCCATACTGCCTGAAGTCCCAAAGTTATTTATAGATTCAATGCTATTTCCATTAAACTACCATTGACATGCTTCACAGAATTAGAAAAAACTATTTCAAAATTCATATGGAAGCAAAAAAGAGCCTGTATAGCCAAGACAATCTCAAGCAAAAAGAACAAAGCTAGAGGCATCACGCTACTGGACTTCAAACTATACCACAAGGCTACAGTAACCAAAACAGCATGGTACTGGTACAAAAACAGACACATAGACCAATGGAACAGAATAGAGATCTCAGAAATAAGACTGCACATCTACAACCATCTGATCTTTAACAAACCTAAGAAACACAAGCAATAGGGAAAGGATTCCCTATTTAATAAGTGGTGCTGAGAAAACTGGCTAGCTATATGCAGAAAATTGAAACTGGACCCCTTTCTTATACCTTATACAAAAATTAAAGATGGATTAAAGACTTAAACATAAACCCCAAAACTATAAAAACCCTAGAAGAAAATCTAGGCAATACCATTTAGGACATAGGCATGGGCAAATATTTTATGACAAAAACATCAAAAGGAATTGCAACAAAAGAAAAATTGACAAATGAGATCTAATTAAATAAAAAAGAGCTTCTGCACAGCAAAAGGAACTATCAGCAGAGTGAACAGACAACCTACAGAATGGGAGAAAATTTTTGCAATCTATCTATCTGACAAAAGTCTAATATCCACAATCTACAAGGAACTTAAATTTACAAGAAAAAAAAATCTCATTAAAAAGCAGGCAAAGGACATGAACAGGCACTTCTCAAAAGAAGATATTTATGTAGCCAACAGACATGAAAAAAAGCTCAACAGCACTGCTCATTAGAGAAATGAAAACCAAAACCTCAATGAGATACCATGTCATGCCCATCAGAATGGCAATTGTTAAAAAGTCAAGAAACAACAGATGCTGGTGAGGCTGTGGAGAAATAGGAACACTTTCTTATTGTTGTTGGGAATGTAAATTAGTTCAACCATTGTGGAGGACGGTGTGGTGATTCCTCAAAGACCTAGAACCAGAAATACCGTTTGACCTAGCAATCCCATTACTGAGTATATATGCCCGGAGGAATAGAAATCATTCTATTATAAAGATACATGCACACTTATGTTCATTGCAGCACTATTCACAATAGCAAAAACATAGCATCAACCCAAATGGCCATCAATAATAGACTGAATGAAGAAAATATGGTACATATACACCATGAAATACTATGCAGCCATAAAAAGGAATGAGATTATGTCCTTTGCAGGGACATGGATGGAGCTGGAAGCCATCATCCTCAGAAAACTAACACAGGAACAGAAAACTGAACACTGCATGTTCTCACTTACAAGTGGGAGCTGAACAATGAGAACGCATGGACACAAGGAGGGGAACAACACATAGTGGGCATGTCACGGGGACATTGGGAGAAAGAGCATCAGGATAAAAAGCGAATGCATGTGGGGCTTAATACCTAGGTGATGGGTTGATAGGTCCAGCAAACCACCATGGCACACATTTACCTGTGTGACAAACCTGCATGTCCTGCATGTGTATCCTGGAACTTAAAATTAAATTAAACTAAATTTCAAAAAAAGAGTAAGGGCCAGCTTGCATCCATATTCTTTCTAGGAACTTTTCTCAATGCTCCAGCCTGAGTGACAATGCCCTTCTCTAGATTTCATAACAACTGTCTATACTAGAGGAGGCAATTATGATGGGCTAATGATTTCCACCATTACTCATAGTTATTAACCACTAAATTATTGTTTAACTCCTTATCTCTGTGTAGATTTTTTTTCTCCACATAGACTCTAAGTTTCTTGGGGAAGGATTGTATTACAAGTCTTTGCTTTCCCATAATGCCTAGCATATTGCTCTGTCCATATGCAAGACAACCAATTTACTTGAGTTAATGAATAAATAAATTAATAAAGAGCAGCCAGTTATTTTGGAAAATGCAAGGTATAAATATCTTTTAAAACCCTGAAAAGCTCAGAGCAAAGAGGAGAAGGGGCTAAGTGCATAGGCACAGGAGATGCACACTTCTGGGCTCAAGTTCCAGCTCTGCCACTGGCCAGCTCTGTGACCTCAGGCAATGTCAGTCACCTCATCTGTAAAATATGGATAATAACTTAATACCCAAACTAGAGGATTGTCATGAGTGTCAAATGAGATGATATGTGTAAATCCTTTAACCTAATTCCTGGCCTATTTGCATAAATTGTAGCTATTATAGTCAGACTAGCTCTTATTATTGAATCATGCTTTACTATGTATCAAGAGCCTTTCTGAACATTGCAAAAATCACAAGCATTCCTATACACCATGTGTATAGGAATATACAATAATTACACAATGTGTAATTATTGACAGATGTTTACTGAACACTATGATGTGGTGGGTACACAGTAGCAAATACATAGGCATAGTCCCTGACCCCATAGAGCCTTTGTCACATGAACAGTGAAATATATAAGACAGCTATATTTCTCCCCATTCTACCAATGAGAAAGAAGGACTGAGGGGCATGACTCAGGCTTGTCATTTGGTGATCTGATATTCAAGCTGTGCTGTTTCTGCCTGCTATGGTTTGAATGTGTCCCCTAAAAGTTAATGTATTGGAAACAATCTGCAATGCAACAGCTTTGGGAGGCCTAATGCAAGGTGTCATTATTGTGAGAGTGAGTTAGTCATCACGAGAGTGGGTTGTTATGAAGTAAGTCTGACCCCTAATGTCTCTCTCTTTTGCATGTGCTCACTTGCCCTCTCACCCTTCCGCCATGAGATAATGAGCAAGGAGGCCCTCCACAGATGCAGCTGCTTAGTCTTGGACTGTCCAGCCTCCAGAACCATGAGCTAAATAAACCTCTATTCTTTATAGATTACTCAGTTCATGGTATTCTATTATAGCAACAGAAAAAAGACTAAGATACTGCCTCACAAGATGTTCTTGCCATGACAACCAGGTGGATTGTGAGAGGAATATTCTGTGAGCAGGGCTGTTTCCAAACCAGGGAGATGGTGTTCATTTTAAATATGTTCATGTGTATGGATATTAATTTAGCTATGGCCATTAGCTTTGATCTGTTTGATGTTAAATAAACCTGAACAGACATGATACAGTATAAAATTAAGTATTGTTTGATTCCTCAGTATATTTCCTATTAATGAGTAATTATGAATACAATTCGTAAGGAGTGCAAATGTATAATTTGTATGTACATGTGTATGTCAGGATTGGTAGAAAATGTGAAATATTAAGTTACACTGCTTAAGATAGTCTACTACAAGTCTACTGATGAGGTCATTTAGTGTTAATTGCCTTTAAGAAGAATCTCACTACCAACATCACCTCCCCATCACCATCTGCCCATAAGATATGCCAAGTATCTATTTGAATCCCTTCTTTTTAAAATTCATATTTTAATAATGAATTAAATGTGTCTGTGTTCCTATTTGGTTTAGGTTTTGATCCTTAATAGCCTCTTTATGATCTATACAATTCTGTAGATGAAATCTACCCATGATTACATTGGATATTTGCTATAGCAATGTTCCAGCAACCCTGGAACAAACTCAAAATTTAGATTCATATTCATTTCAAACTCTGCCAATTGGAATTTTCTTTCTTTCCACCTGGACTCTGATGAGAAGCATTTATAACTTTTCCATAGCCAACCCTGATACCAGGGCCTTGAAAATATGGATCAATCTTGAGTGAACATTCATTCTAGGATTTATAAGGTGGCCCCTTATAAATAAATTTAACCCAGAAATAGCCACTTGTTGCCAAAAATATAATTTAATAGTGGAAAGGGGATTGGGAAGACCTGCAGCCCTGGCCCTGTCCTTTACCTGTCCTGTAACTGCAAGCAAATTTGAGCTTGGTTTCTTTGCCTTCAAAATGGAGATGATGTCCCAGAGGGCCCTTGTGAGAGTCAGATAGAGCCACATTCATGGAAATGTTTCTTGGTGTTCTACAGCTGTGCTGGATCACCTAGTTCTTACACATTACCAATGCCTTGCTTTGTCCACTTCCATAGAGAAGGGGAGGTTCCCAGACGGCCTGCTCTCATTTATCCAAGGAGCAAGTAGCCCATAGTCTACATCATGAATGTGGATTTATAGTCTCTGTAAAGACAATAGAAACTGGCAACCAAATCTCAATTAAAAAAAAAAAACAAAACACCAGGCCAGGCATGGTGGCCCACACCTATAATCCCAGCACTTTGGGAGGCCAAGGTGGGTGGATCACCTGAGGTCAGGAGTTTGAAACCAGCCTGGTCAACATGGTGAAACCCCATCTCTACTAAAAATACAAAAATTCGTTGGATGTGGTGGCGCATGCCTGTAATCCCAGTTTACAGGGATTACTCAGGAGGCTGAGGCAGGAGAATCGCTTGAACTGGGGAAGCAGAGGCTGCAGTGAGCTGAGATTGTGCCATTGCACTCCAGTCTGGGCAAAAAGAGCAAAACTCTGTCTCAGAAAAAAAAAAAAAAAAAAAAAAAACCCAAACAATAGTCCATGAAGTAAAAGAACAGGGTAAACAGCAGTCAGGAAGGAAAAGAGAATGAATTTGGAATTATTTACCTGGCTCTTTTCCCAAATTACAGAAAACAATTGGGAAAGACCCTGAGAATCGAAATACCCTCCTCCTTCCCGACTCTCCTGTGTATGGTGAGATTTATGGATTTAAAGGCTGTGTAATAGAACATACATGGTCAAGTCTTCATGGGCAAACCGTGGCTTCACTTCATGACAGCAGTAGGGTTGGCAGTGAAGTGAAAACATCAGCAAAACATTTCCCTTAAAATCTATTCATGGGGACACTAACAGGGCCATTCCACGTAGCACATTCTTCTATGTGTGGGGCAAAGGCCACAGATTGTGAGGCCACAGCGTGAGCATGGCTGAGACCCTGGCAAGAAAGAGTGTGCACAGGTCAGAGGATTCAGGCATCCTCGATCATCAGAGACCAATGACGTTTGTCTGGGGTTAACCCAGAGTGAGGCTAGCACTGGCCACGTGGAGCATCCTGAGCCGTTTTGTGGCTCTCAGGCTGTGGCCTAGTTTGTTGTATGTCTCAAAATAAGCATCTTGACCTCTTCTCCCTGCGGTGTTTTATTTTGATATAGTAGTTTGACAGTTATTAATATGAAAGTATAATATATGGAGGAAATTTTTAAAACTATAGAAAAGTAAAAAGAAAAATTATTTGCATTACATTATAAGCCTTTCAGCATTTTGTTCTCTCTTCTATTTAACCTTTCAAATATGCAGAGATTTTAAAATAAAACTGGACTCAGGTTGCATTTTCAGTTTTCTGTTTTGATTTTTTACTTATCATTTTGTCATGGACATTCTTCTAAGTCATTAAACATTTTTAAGAAATAACATTTTTAATGTATCATAGGGGTGTCTCATGGTGGCTGCCAGTGTGGATTATGAAAGGATTGTTCTTAGGACAAGACTATTTCCAAACCAGGGAAATGATGTCCATTTCAAGCACGTTCATGTGCACAGATGTTAATGAAACTGTGGCCATTAGCTTTGACTTGTTTGATGCATAGTATGAGTCAGATATCCCTTACCTGAAATGCTTATGAACAGAAGTATTTGAGATTTTGGATTTTTTTTTTTGGAATATTTGCATTATATTTACTGGGTCAACATCCCTAATTGAAAAATCTGAAATGGCCTTTGGAGCATTATGTCAGTGCTCAAAAAGTTTCAGATTTTTAACCATTTCAAAATTTTGAATTTTCAGATTTGGGATGCTCAGCCTATAGTCCATTGCATGACTATACTGTATTTTTATTAATCATTTCTCTCTATCATTAGTTGCTTAGATTCCTTCATCTGTTTCTGTACAAATAAACACTGCTATGTTTTTTTAATATTATAAATAAAAGTGAAACAGATTAGTTATTGTTATTTCTAACAGTGGCATATATTTTAAATATGTAAAAGTAGTAACAGTGTGGCTTGATGCAAAAATAAGCCAACAGAGTAAGGAAATAGAAAAGACAGCCAAGGAAAAGATCCTAATATATACAATGTATTGAATGATTGAAAAAAAAAATGTATCACATCAAGGTTAAGAGTTAAAGCCAGTAAAATTAAAAAAAAAATCACGAATCAGTGGGGGAGTGATTATTGAACAAATAGTGCTGGGAAAGCCTAACCTCATATTCTATCAGCAGAATAAATTTTACATGGAATAATGAATTAGATCTTAAAATTGAAATCATGAAAATACTGGAATAGAACCCTAAAGACTAATTGTTCTTAGAGTTTAAAAAGACTATTAAAGCAATGAAAGAAATAAGGAAAAAGTGATACATTTGCCTCCATAAAAATATGTAACTTAGGACAGGCACAGTGGCTCACACCTATAATCCTAGCACTTTGGGATGCCAAGGTGGGAGGATCACCTGAGGTCAGGAGTTCGAGACCAGCCTGGCCAGCATGGTGAAACCCCATCTCTACTAAAAATACAAAAATTAGCTGGACCTGGTGACAAGTGCCTGCAATCCCAGCTACCTGGTAGACTGAGGCAGTAGAATCGCTGGAACTTGAAAGGCAGAAGTTGCAACGAGCCAAGATTGCGCCACTGCACTTCAGCCTAGGTGACAGAGTGAGACTCTGTCTCAAAAAAAAAAAAGGAACTTAAAAGAAACAAATGCATATATGTTCTTTGCTTCTGTATGTATGGTGGATGAGCAGTAGATAAAACAAATTCACTCTTCTAAAGGAGCTCACATTCGAATGGAGGAAGGTAGGCAATAATAAATATATTCAGAAAAATAAAATAGGGTACTGGAAGAGAGAATGAGCATGCTTATTTTCCCTTCTCAGCTGTAATCATCTGACAGGTATACATCCTGACTTTAATTGTATTTGTAGCTACCATCAAGTTTTTTCAGACTTTCTTTAAGTTATGGTCCTGTAATGATCAAAGGCAAAAATGAAGTACTGCCTTTCGTTTCCTTTTTGCTATACTTCTTCTTTCTCTCTATTCTTGTCCTCTGTTAATATAAGCTGTGATTGTGTACATAGAGTCCATTATAAAATTATTGTTTTATCTTTCCTTTCAGTAAATATATTTGAAATTTTTATTTTTGTAATCAGATTATCTTTTGCATTTAACTTTTAAGCTAATTTTAGGATTTACTACAGACACATTTATACCAGGATTTTCCCATTTTAAGTACTTAGCTTTTATTCTTATCATGCTTAAAATTGATGTGCATCTTCAAGTGTTCTTTTTTCACCAAATAAGTAAAGATATATTTTTTTCTGAGTCCTTGTCTTTGTGGTAATGTCTTTCTTTTAGTTTTTCACATAACCAGCAACTTGGCCTTGGAAAATCCCTGGGAACGAATCCTTTGTCCTCATATCTCCTTAGTTGTTACTTCTTTGTGTTTTAGTCTTTAGCATTATAGAGGGAAAAAAATCATACCAGTTTTTAATCCTTTATAGATAATCTATTTTTCTTTTTGCTTTTATTTATAATTTGATTTGTTTTGTTGTTTTAAACACTTGTACAATTTTACATTTGTTCTTGCAATTCAATAAAGGGCCAGGATATTTTTAGACATGAGTATTTTTTTTTTTTTGAGATGGAGTCTCGCTCTGTTGCCCAGGCTGGAGTGCAGTGGCGCAATCTTGGCTCACTGCAAGCTCCGCCTCCCGGGTTCATGCCATTCTCCTGCCTCAGCCTCCCCGCGTAGCTGGGACTACAGGTGCCTGCCACCACACCCGGCTATTTTTTTTTTTTGTATTTTTAGTAGAGGCGGGGTTTCACCATGGTCTCGATCTCCTGACCTCGTGATCTGCCCGCCTCGGCCCCCCAAAGTGCTAGGATTACAAGCATGAGCCACCGCGCCTGGCCCAGACATGAGTATTTTTATTAACATTACCTGTTACATGGCAAATCTTCTGTATATAAGTATATATTGTCTTGCACCTCAGGAAAGTTTGTTTCTTTTTATGTCTTTATTATTTTAGTTTTAGGTTTTTTTTCTTCCATTGGAAAACCTGTAACACTTTAGTTCAGTCTTATTCGTTATCTTCTGCATCTTGTATCTTTTCTTTTATTATTTTGGTGTCTTTGCCTTTTCCTATGCTTTCTGGAAGAGCAACTCACTTTCTTCCTGAATATCCTTGATTTAGTTTTTAAGTAAATTTTGTTCTTTCTTGCCTCCAGTTCAGGTTTTAATTAGACCCTTCCATTTCCTTCTTAGTTTATCTGATTCCCTTGCTTCCTGCGCTTATCCTTCCCTGCAGCATTCTATTTCTGTTTCAAAAGGCCAAGTAATTTTATAAATCATTAAATATGTCTGATAAATTTCTAAAAAGATGTTTTGGTATCTGGAGTGAATCAGAGTGATGCATTTCCTTTGGGCTTTCAGAATGATTTTTCTTCTTACTCATTTTATAGCTTTAAAAAATTGCTGGGTCTTACTGCGTTTCTTAATTTTTCCTCAAACAGAGAGCTATATAGGGCTGGTGTTCTACAGACAAAGGCCTGTCCTGTCACCTGGTATCCCCCAGACAGTACATGGCCTGACACATAGTAGGCACACAACGATTATCCGTTGAATGAATGATTGGCCAGGGAAAGCAATTCAACTAGTTTTCATCTTAGACATATGTTTTAAAAACCTTGTATAACAGAATCAAAATAAAGAAAGGGAGTTTTACTGCTTGGGTTGGAGGGAATTTATCCCTCAGCTGATGGCTCAGTGACCACAGCAAACAGGGTGATCTTTCACCATCATCTTGCTCAGATGTATTTTTCTATACTTTCCCCTGCCAATTGCCAAGAGACATTAATGAATCTTACAAAAGTCTGGACCATATATATCTTCAGAAGTGTCTGCCCTGCTCAGCCTGTGGACAATTACTCAAGTCATTGGAGATAGCTGGCCCAGTCAGGAAGGCCATCTTCCTCACAACCAAGGCTTGGGTTTGACACCTTGTACATCCTGCATAAACAAACTCTGTTTGATTCAGGCCCCAAGGCAGACACAAAACAAGCAGGGCAGCTGGGAGGAAGTTTGTCTGTTATTTGTGAGGAGGAAAGAAGCTCAAGCTACGCACAGAACTTGCTTAGCTCATTTTATTAGTAACCCCCGCCCCCCGCCCCACTTCCTGACTCTCTCTCTCTCTCTCTCTTTCTCTCTCTCTCTCTTCTCTCTCTCTCTCTCTCTCACACACACACACACACACACACACACAAATCCTCATCTGAGCCCAGCCCAGGAAAGTCCAGAAGGAGGCATACACATGCCTAGTGGGCCTTATATTATAGTGACCATTACAAAGAAATGTTTTAAAGACTCTTCTAAGGGAAGTAAAGGATTTTGCAGAATCCCATTTGCAGGGAAAGGCCTGTTCTGTGCTGGCATCTGCTCCTATGTTTCTTCTAGCCGCCTTTGAAGGGGTCTCTAGAGCCCATGAAGAAGGCACATCTGATGTGTGGGAGGAATCAGAGTGCAAGAGGGTGCAGAGGTCTGGGAGGAGCCTCCAGAGGGAAAAGCAACCTGCATCCTAGCTCCACAGATGCGCAGCCTCCCCTGCCCCAAATCCTGGAGCTGGCTTGGCATTTTGTCTGATGAATAACGCAGGGTTCTCCAAAATAGTTTTGCTCTAAAGATCAATTTCCTCAGATATCAAAACAGAAACCATAAGCAGCCCTCTCTCCAACCAAAGATAAGACATTTCAGAATACGAGAGGGCACACGATCCCCAAGATTGAAAGAGAGAGACTTGTTGATGCCACATGGGAGTATACTTCATTTGGCAATTATCCTCTCCCGTTTTTAACCTCAATGGATCTGGAAATGGATTGAGTCTACAGACACTCTGGCTGATTTCCTAATGGGTTCAAAGGAGTAATCCTGCAGAGCTCCCTGTGAACGCCACAGCAGGAGTGGGATGGTCTCTGGCAATGTTTGTTAACACCTCCTTTGGATGTTTTTTTTTTATTTTTTTATTTTTTTATTATTATTATACTTTAGGTTTTAGGGTACATGTGCACAATGTGCAGGTTTGTTACATATGTATCCATGTGCCATGTTGTTTTGCTGCACCCATTAACTCATCATTTAGCATTAGGTATATCTCCTGATGCTGTCCCTCCCCCCTCCCCCAACCCCACAACAGTCCCCGGAGTGTGATGTTCCCCTTCCTGTGTCCATGAGTTCTCATTGTTCAATTCCCACCTATGAATGAGAACATGCAGTGTTTGGTTTTTTGTCCTTGCAATAGTTTACTGAGAATGATGTTTTCCAGTTTCATCCATGTCCCTATAAAGGACATGAATTCATCATTTTTTATGGCTGCATAGTATTCCGTGGTGTATATGTGTTGATTCTGCCCTAAGGTGCATGATGTTCTGCAGTGGAAATGGGTTGGCTCCCAGCTCTGCTCAGACCTTCAGACATTAATCTCTCAGATAGTTCAGAAGCTACAGTCAAGAATGGGAGGGAATGTGTCTGGGTGCCAGGTCCAGCCATTAGGGCCCTTCTCAGCATGACTCCACACTTCCTTCTGGCCTTAACTCCCAATGCTCCTTTATACATCACCTTAAACTACAGTAAAACTCAGCAGCTAAGCACAACCTTACTTTTCAACTTCCATTTTGAGTAGGGTGGACAGACACTTTCACTTGTTGTCTTGGCCTAGAATACCCTCTACCTCTTCCCTGCCCACCCATCAAAATATTTTCTTTCCACCATTACAAACTTTAGTAAATAGCCTGGGTTTTCCCAGAAAAGTCTAACCTGCATACAGATAAGGGCTGGTTTTCCTTATTATTTACTTCCTTTGGGAAAGGCTTAAAACAGAATTTTAAATGTTGTTCTGCTCATATTTTACATGCAGTGTTGTGTCCATCCTTGTCATTTTCACCCTCTCAATACAAACCTTATATACTTAGAGACTTAATTAATAGCAAGATACATCTAAAAATAAGAGAAATTAAAGCTCAATATTAGAAGACTTTAGGAATAAGATGACCCTTTTAATAGCATATTGCTGAGCTTTTACTAAACACCTATTATTGTGTTATTATTATTTGTGTTATTTTTCTAGGTAGGATTCATAAAAATGCTGATATCTGTCCTGACAAGAGCAGAGGGAAGAGTGTATGCTTGAACCATCTTTATGTTAAGAGCAGAATAAAATTCATGGCTTATAGTTTCCAAAATATTGCCATGCTCATTCTATGAACTGATTCCATAAACAAGTCTGTTGCTACCTACTTCCTTATACCTCTAGCTCCACCCCTGGCTCTTCCCCTCCTTTCCTAGGCCAGGCCCATTTCTCTCCAACTGTTCTTACAGTTGCGACCTCCTTCCCCAACTCCATCCATTTTCTCATTGCAGCCAGAGTGACTTTCCAACATGCAATAACTCTGTCTCCTGTATGGCCCACCTCGAGTTAATACAACTCTCTACTACAACACAGTGAATCAGTTTTTTCTGTGCGGCAGGCAGGAAGAACCTGTTGGGCAATTACAGTGCCAGGTACACAGTTGGTGCTTAATATATGCTTATTGAACAAAAGGGTGCATGAATTAATATATAAATATGTCAAAAATAGCTTCCTCACTGGGCATGGTGGCTCATGCCTGTAATCCCAGCACTTTGGGAGGCCAAGGTGGGCAGATCACCTGAGGTCAGGAGTTCAAGACCAGCCTGGCTAACATAGTGCAACCCCATCTCTACTAAAAATACAAAAATTAGCTCAGCATGATGGTGGGTGCCTGTAATCCTAGCTACTCGGGAGGCTGAGGCAGGAGAATTGCTTGAACCCAGGAGGTGGAGGTTGCAGTGAACGGAGATCACGCCACTACACTCCAGCTTGGGCAACATAGCAAGACTCTGTCTCCAAAATAAAAGCTTCCTGGGGTGGGCAAAGAAAATGCTATGATTTCTAGTCTACTAACCCACAACCAGCAGGCCAGGGGTTTTGCTGAATGTCACGCAACTTCTATGAACAGGAGAAGCTTTAGAACCCAAGATTTAAACCTCTTAGATTGGTGAGTTTCCTTCCACATCTTCTTATATCAGAGCAACATTTACTTCCACTTTTCTACCTTGGCTGTATGTTTCTCCCAAAGTAAAAGAAGGACACTGGAAATAATTCTACCCTCTCCTGTGGAGACAGTATCAAAGTTGTCAGGAGACCAAATTCATGTAACATGTGATCAGTCAATGAGTTATCTCTACTGCTTAGGAACAGCATCAACAATGACACACTCATTCCAATGCATCATTTTTGTGTGTCTGCAATGCAGTGTACCAAGTCTGTGCTTTAAAATCATGTTTTTAAAAGTTGTCATTCTTTTCTTTCTTAAAGTTGTCATTCGTGTCTCACTTGTAAGACTTTTGCAAGTGTCATTTCTTCTGCTTGAAATTTAGCCTCCCTATTGTATATTTTGGCTTTTGAGTATTTTTACATCTTATCACATCAGTGTCAGTGTCTTAACAAAGCACATCAGCCAGAGGGTGAGTATTTGAGCATCTATTCAGAGTCAGTGCCATGCCCACTGTTGCAGAGAATGTGAGAGATACTGAGATAATTTACCATCAAATATTGGACCGCCCAGGAGTGGAAGCTAACTAATTTCTAAGTAATTTCTCAACCAGAGATCTATAATAAAAAGAAAAAAAAGACCAATTATTGAACACATTTGCAAAGGCCTTACGAGTGAGACAAGAATGACAACTTTTAAAAACACGATTTTTAAGCACAGACTTGGTACACTGCATTGCAGACACACAAAAATGATGCATTGGAATGAGTGCGTCATTGTTGATGCTCTTCCTAAGCCATAGAGGTAACTCATTGACTAATCACATGTTACATGAATTTGGTCTCCTGACAACTTTGATGCTGTTTTCACAGGACAGGGCAGAATGACCAGTTAGAATTCCCTTCCATTGGCTGGGCATGGTGGCTCATATCTGTAATCCCAGTACTTTGGGAGGCTGAGGCAGGCAGACCACTTGAGGTCAGGAGCTCAAGACCACCCTGGCCAACATGGTGAAACCCTGTCTCTACTAAAAATATAAAAATTAGCCAGGCGTGGTGGCATATGCTTGTAATCCCAGCTACTCATTAGGCTGAGGCAGGAGAATCACTTGAATCGAGGAGGTAGAGGTTGCAGTGAGCCAAGATCGTGCCACTGCACTCCAGCCTGGGTGACAGAGTGAGACTCCTCTGTCTCAAAAAAAAAAAAAAATTTCCTTCCACCACTACCACCACTATAGACTTGATGTGACGAGGGCCCTTCCCAGTGATAAGAGGAGGACTCAGGTCTATAAGAGAAATGAGTTTCACAGGAGGCACAGCAGGACTTGGTGATGAGCCGCAGGTGCAGAGCTGAAGGACAGAGAAGGTCTCTGTTGTCTGTCAGGCTGCAAGCTCCATGACAGCAGGAACTGAGTCATTTCTACTGACCATTGCATTCCCAGTACCTGGCCCAGGCCCACTGCATAAGGGACACTCAATATATATTTTCAATGAAGAAGTGATTAAGTAGAGATCAGGGATGAGAGGGGTCCCAGAGAGCTCTTATGTTCTAAATATGTGTAATGGGAAAAACGGTGGCGCTATTTACTGGGAAGTAGAATCTGGGACTGGAATTGAAATGGAGCTGGCTTTGGGGGAGAAATGACAAGGTGCACATAAGACTTAATCTGGTGATGTCAGTTTATCTGTGTAACCAGGACTTCTAGTCTCCAAACAAGGTAGACAAGAGGCAGATAACAAGTGAAAGAATAGAATAGTCAGAGTAACACTTGAATGAAAGTCAGGAAACCCGAGTTTCATTTCTGTCTTAGCCACCAATTTACTTCCCTTTTCTGGATGTTTGCTCATCTATACAATAACAAGGTTATATCAAACAGGTGCTAAGGACCACTTTAGGACTAGAATTCTAGATTGTAGAGGATTCTATGCTAGGCCAGGCTATGGTGAGTGATGCTCAAGATGAACCTTCAGAAGTAGGTGATGGATGAGTTAGACAGGTGAGTGTAATGGTGACCAATAGCAAGCTCAAACTCACACATGGTGGGGCCATGGGCAGTTCCCTCCCCTGGCTGTTTCTTCTAGGCAGAGTATCATGGAAGCCCTGAAGGCTACAGATCATCTAGGCCAGGATTTTTCCACAAAGTATGTTCTAGAGGTGAGGTGTTAATGGATGTTTATACACACTTAAATGAGGTTCTATGTTCAAATAAATTGAAAAACGTATGTTAAAAGGCTTCTTTTTACTGAACTTTAAAAATAGCCCTTAATATGCTCATTTTCCCTCTAGGATGCTAATATACTGGATACACTTCCTTTAAAAAAATGAAAGATATCGTAATCAGGCAAATCTCAGCATGCAGGATGGGGCAGCTGACTTCCCGCAGGCTTGCTGAGAGCCCTTGATGACTCTTGTCAGTGCAGTGAGATGGCTCTTGGTGGAGTCACTGAGGATGAAGATCAGGAGAGAAAACCACATACTGTCTCCTGGACACCAAGCGCCTCTCAAAGGCCAAAGGAAGCTTCCATCATTCTGGTGTGCACATCTGCCCCTGTATCCCAATAAGAGATCTGAGCACGTGGGTGTTCCAGCTTCCAAACTTACTGGGCTCCCACTGGTGAGATGATATTAGCTACTTACTTATGTTCACCTCCACACCTATGTCCTTCTCACTGCCAAACTGCCTCTTTGCTCATTTCTTGTTCTGTGGGCACTTATATTTTTGTAGCATGAAGTAATGAGGACTCTGAGGACTTCCACTTCCCAGAGCCAGGATTAATTTAAAAGTTTTGTCACCAGGCAACAAAATTCCAAAGGTTACTGTCCACTTGTATTCAACTGGAGGCACGCTCAGAAAGCATTCTTTTGTGGCTTTAGCACGTGTGGCAGGGGCGCTGGTTGAGGCTGGACATTTACTTGCGGTTTGATTGCTGACTGTGTCACTGGTTCCTGATGATTTTTGGCATGGGATAAATGCTGTTAGTCAGAAGCAAAACTTCCTCCGTGAGAGCTATTTGTTAAATTCAATCAACAAGCATTGATCAGGCACTTACTGAAGTGGATCCCTGCTAATTTGTTCCTCTCCCACTGTATGCAATTCCAATAGCTACTTATCATAATTCCCATAGAATTCTCAGAGGGGAGAAAGCCTATGGATACAAGATTTTCTCTCTGAAAGTGCAAATTGCATTTTTAGAGAGAGACAAGCAGCTGTGACATCCTGGGTGGGACACAGAGGGTGGGTGGAGGACTGAAGGAGGAAATGATATGCATGCCCTGAAATGGTGTCTGATGTTGCTCCCGAATAGTGAGAGGATTTGTGTTAGACATGGCTCCCACTCACGAACTGTGGTTTCCCTGAGGGGATAGCATTGTCTGGTTCATCTGTGTCCCCTAGCCCCACCACATAGCAGGTTAACAATTTTTTTCTTTTTTTTGAGACGGAATCTCACTCTGTTGCCCAGGCTGCAGTACAGTGGTGCCATCTGGGCTCACTGCAAGCTCCGCCTCCCGGGTTCACGCCATTCTCCTGCCTCAGCCTCCCGAGTAGCTGGGACTACAGATGCCCGCCACCTTGCCAGGCTAATTTCTTTTTTTTTCGTATTTTTAGTAGAGATGGGGTTTCACCGTGCTAACCAGGATAGTCTTGATCTCCTGACCTTGTGATCTGCCAGCCTCGGCCTCCCAAAGTGCTGGGATTACAGGCGTGAGCCACTGCACCCGGCCTGGAGGTCAATAAATATTTAAAACACCTATAGCTAAACCAACAGTTAGTAATTACCGCTCCTCACATAGTCCATGCCAAGCCCGGTGCTGATGATGTGCATATTAAGCACACCTCCTCCTTGATTTCCATCGCGACCCTAAGCAGAAGATATTGGCATTATTCTTTCTGTGATACAAGTTAGGAAAGAAGGGCCAAGAGACCTGATGTCACCTGCTGGGGATGCAACAGCTGTAGACTTTGTGATCCGCCCGCCTCGGCCTCCCAAAGTGCTGGGATTACAGGGCCTGAGCAGAGCCCAGGTTTCTGAGCACAGCCCAGGTCTCTGAGCACAAGGTATGTGCTCTGGACCACAGGCTTTAGGGAGGGGAGGGGAGCAGGAAACGCTGGCGCATAGGGTTGGAGGCAGGGGTAAGTCTCTCCCTTAACCGAGGTTAGAGGTCACTCGCAGGAACACAATGGCCAGGGGGAGTTTCCGTCATGAGGCATACATCTGAATCCCTGTCCTCAGCCTGCCTCCCTGCCCCTTTGCAGACCGTCTGCCCATCCTGAGTCCCTTGGGCATGCTGCACACCTTTCCCCACGTGATATTCGTGCTTAGGCTGCGGAGGCTGTGAGACACAGTGTAGTGTTACACTCTGCCTTGATTTGTCACAGGAGATATTGTCCCTTCTAGAGCTCAGGGACAAGATCTTCCCAGAAGGAAAGCTATCAACAGCATGCCTGTTGGAAATACTGATGAATGTGTTCATTCAACTTTGATGTAGTATTTTTAAAAGTCAATTATTTTCAGCAGTGAATATCAAAACAAAATTTAACAAAGCTAAGATTGCTACATTCAGCTTTAATATTTGTCAGCTGGCGAATATCTCTTTAATTACACAAGCACAAATCCAGCAACTCATTTTACTCTACTGAAAATGCAATAATGACAATCAAAAAATTATCACTTTCATTTTCACTGAGTTTATATGAGGGCATGAGGCCATTCAAGCTTTGCCAAAAGATGTACGTACTGTCGATGGGTTCCTCCTGCCTTTGAGAAATATCCCCCCAATTGCCTTTCAGTTATTATTTTCATTAAAACTTTTAGTTTAACTTTTAGTTTCATCAAACGAAATAATCTTAAACAAAAACAGTTTTATTTTAGTTCTATTAAAACTTTAGTTCATTAGAACTTTCAGTTAAGGAATTCCCTTCCACAGGGGAAAAAGTAGTTAAAAATAATAACTAAAGCCCAAAAGATGTGACAATAAAATGATTACCTGGAACTATCCTCTTGTAGGTAAGTCTAAGATATAATGTGGATTTTTCTTCTCTTTTAGAAGGAGTTGGCCACAGAATACCAATGTGAAGTGTTGAGTTTTTCTTTTTCATTAAGTTTTATTTAAATTTTAATTCATAAATAACAATTGTACATGTTTATGTGGGTACAATGTGATGTTTCAATACATGTGTACATTTTGTAATGATCAATCTGGGTAATTAACATATTCGTCCCCTCAAACATTTATCATTGCTTTGTGGCAAGAACGTTCAAAGTCCTATTTTCTAGCAGTTTTGAATTATACACCATGTTATCATCAACTGTAGTCCCTTTACTGTGCAATAGAACACTAGAATATTTCCTCCCATTCAACTGTAACTTTGTAACTAACATCTTCCTTCTCTCCCTCCACCTCCATCTCCATCCTCTGGTGAGCACCATTCTACTCTCTTTCTACAAGATCAACTTTTTTAGATTCCATGTTTAAGTGAGATCATGTGGTATTTGTCTTTCTGTGCCTAGTTTATGTCACTTAACATAATGTCCTCTAGGTTCATTCATGTTTTAGCAAGTTATAGGATTTTATTCATTTTTGTGACTGAGTAGTATTCCATTGTGTTTATATACCAGATTTTTAAATCCGTTCATCCTTTGTTTCCTAAGTGTCCATCAACAGATGAATAGATCAAAAATGGATGAATCTTGGCTATTGTTAATAATGCATTGGAGTACAGACATCTCTTATGCAGAATGATTTCAATTCCTTTGGATATACACCCAGGAGAGTGATTGCTGGATCACATGGTAATTCTATTTTTAGTATTTTAAGAACTCCCCATACTATTTTCCAAAATCACCTATGAATTTATTTATTTATGTATTTAGAGACAGAGTCTCTCTCTGTCACCCAGGCTGGAGCGCAGTGGCGCGATCTCGGCTCACTGCAAGCTCCGCCTCCCGGGTTCACGCCATTCTTCTGCCTTAGCCTCCCAAGTACCTGGGACTACAGGTGCCTGCCACCATGCCCGGCTAATTTTTTGTATTTTTAGTAGAGACGGGGTTTCACCGTGTTAGCCAGGATGATCTCGATCTCCTCACCTCATGATCCACCTGCCTCAGCCTCCCAAAGTGCTGGGATTACGGGCATGAGCCACCATGCCCAGCCTGAATTTATAATAAATCAACAATGTATAAGTGTCTCCTTTTCTTCACATTCTCAACACTTGTTATCTTTCATCTTTTTGATAATAGCCAATCTAATGGATGTTATGTAAAATCTTATTATGGTTTTAATTTGCAACTCTCTGATGATAAATGATGTTGAGCATTTTTTTTGTATATCTGTAGTCCATTCTTTTGAGAAATGTCTACTCAAGTCCCTTGCTCATTAAAAAAAAATTAGATTTGAGGGTACATGTACAGATTTGTTACATGAATATATTGCATAATGCTGGAGTTTGGGAGTTAGTGAATGCAGAGCCTAGCAGGTAGTTTTCCAACTCTTTCCCCACCCTTTTGGAGTCCCCAGTGTTTATTGTTTCCATTTTTATGTCTGTGTGTACCCATTGTTCAGCTCCCACTTGTAAGTAAGAACATGTGGTATTTGATTTTCTGTTTCTGCATTAATTCACATGAAATAATGGCCACCAGCTGCATCCATGGTGCTGCAAAGAACATGATTTTATTCTTTATATGGCTATATGGTATTCCGTGGTGTGTATGTGCCACATTTTCTTTATCTAATCTACTGTTGGTGGGCATCAGTTTTGTTTTCTTGTTATTGAGTAGTTTAAGTTCCTTGTACATTTCAGGTATTAGCTTCTTGTCCAGAGAATAATTTGCAAATATCTTCTCCCATTTTGTGGATTGTCTCTTCACTCTGTTGATTGTATCCTTTTCTGTGCAGAAGCTTTTTAGTTTGCTGTATCCCCATTTGTCTATTTTTGGTTTTGTTGCCTGTGTTTTCAAGGTCTTATCCAAAAAGTCTCTGCCCAGACCTATGTCATGGAGATTTTCCCCTGTTTTCTTCTAGAATTTTCATAGTTTAGGGTCTTACATTTAACTCTTTAATTCATTTTGAGTTGAATTTTTAATAGAGTAAGATATAAGGGTCTGATTTCATTCTTCTACATGTGGATATCCAATATTTCCATTACAATTTATCAAAAACTTTCCTTTCTCTGTTGTATGTTCTTGGCACCTTTGTCAAAAATCAGTTGGCTGTAGATGCATGGGTTTATTTCTGGGTCTTCTATTCAAGTCGATTGGTCTATTTGTCTGTTTAAATACCACTACCATGTTGTTTTGATTACTATAGCTTTGTAGTATATTTTAAAATCAGGTAGTTTGATGCCTACAGTTTTGTTCTTTCAAAATTTCTTTGACTTTTCAGGACATTTTGAGGCTCCACACAAAGTTTTGGATTATTTTTTCTATTTCTGTGAAGAAAGTTATTGGTGTTTTAATAGGAATTGCATTGAATCTGGAGGTTTTGGGGAACACCATGGATATTTTAACAATATTGACTTATCTAATCTGTAAACTTGACACATCTTTCCATGTATTTGTCTTCTTCACTTTCTTTCTTCAATGTTTAATAGTTTTCAGTGTAGAGATCTTTCACCTCGTTGGATAAACTTATTCCTAGGTATTTTTTGGTAGCTATTATAAATGAAATTGCTTTCTTGATTTCTTTTTTAGATTGTATGCTATTAGTATATAGAAATGCTACTGACTTTGTATGTTAATTTTGTATCCTGTAACTTTACTAAATTTGTTCATTAGTGCTAGTAGGTTTTCAGTGGACTCTTTAGGGTTTTCTATATCTAAGATTATGTCATCTGCAAACATGGAAAATTAACTTCATCCTTTCCAATCTCTCATGCCTTTCCATCTCTCATACCTAAGAGAAAGAAATAAAAGGCATTTCTCTTGCTCTGGCTAAGACTTCCAGTACTACGTTAAATAGAAGTGATAAAAGTGGACATTCTTGTTTTGTTCTAGATCTTAGAGGAAAAGCTTATAGCTTGTCTCCATTCAGTATGATATTGGCTGTGGGGTTGCCATTTATGGTCTTTATTGTATTGAGGCACATTCTTTCTATATCTAATTTGATTAGAGTTTTTATCATGAAGGATGTTGAGTTTTACCAAATGCTCTTTCTGCATCTATTGACTTAATCATATGGTTTTTGTTCTTCATTCTGTTAATGTGGTGTACCATATTTATTGATTTGCATACGTTGAAATATCTTTGCATCCATTGGATGAATCCTATTTGGTCATGGAAAATGATGTTTTTAATGTGCTTTGGGATTTGTTTTACTTGTAGAGTCACGCATTGCATAACAATGTTCCAGTCCATGATAGACTACAAATATGACAGTGGTCCCATAAGATTACAATACCATATTTTTACTGTACCTTTTTATGTTTAGATACACAAATACCTACCATTGTGTTACAGTTACCTACAGTGTTTATTACAGTAACATTCTGTGCATATTTGTCACCTAGGTGCAATAGACTATATCGTGTAGCATAAATATGTAGTGAGTTATACCATCTAGGTGTGTTTAAGTACACTCTATGATGTTTGCATGACAATGAAATCATCAAACTACGTATTTCTTAGAATATGTCCTTGTTGTTAAGGGATGCGTGACTCCATTTTGTTGAAAATGTTTGCATCTATGTTCCTCAGGGATACTGGCCGATAGTTTTCTTGTATTGTTGTGTCCTTGTCAGGTTTTAGTATCAAGGTAATGCTGGCCTCATAGAATGAGTTTGAAAGTATTCATTCATCTTTAATCTTTTGAAATAGTGTGAGAAGAATTGTATTAGTTTTACTTGAAATGTTTTGTAGACTTCAGCAGTGAATTCTGGCTTCTATCAGGTCCTGGGCCTTTCTTTGATGGAAGACTTTTTATCACTGATTCAGTCTCATTATGCATTGTTAGCCTATTCAGACTTTCTGTTTCTTCATGATTCAATCTTGGGAGGTTGCATGGGTCCAAAAGTTTATCCACTCCTAGGTTATCCAATTTGTTGGTATATAATTGTTCATAATAGTCTCTTATTATCCTTTGAATTGCTGTGGCATTAGTTGTAATGTTTCCTTTTTATCTCTGATTTTATTTATCTGAGCCTTCTCTCTTTTTTCTTATTTAGACTAAAGTTTGCCAATTTTGTATTTGCAAATAACAAATTCTTCATTTCATTGATCTTTTGCATAGTTTTTCATCTGTTTTATTTATATCTGCTCATATCTTCATTTTTTCACTTTTTCTCTTAATTTTGGGTTTAGTTTTTTCTAGCTTTTTGAAGTACAGTGTTAGATTGTTTATTTGAAATCTCTTTTTTTATTGATATCAGCATTTATTGCTATAAGCTTCCCTCCTAGAACTGCTTTTACTGTATCTTACAGATTTTGGTATGCTGTGTTTCCATTTTCATTTGTTTGAAGACATTTTTAAATTTCCCTTTTAATTTCTTCATTGTCCCATTGGCTGCTCAAGAGCATATTGTTTAATTTCTCTGTATTTGTAAAATTTCTAAAGTTCTCCCCTGTTATTAATTTCTAGTTTTATACTATTGTGGACAGAAAACAGTAAGTGATATGATTTCAATCTTCTTAAATTTGTTAAGACTTGTTTTGTGGCCTAACATATAATCTATGCTGGATAATGTTCCCTGTGCAGTTGGGAAAAATGTATATTCTACAGCTGTTGAATGGAATGTTCTATAAATATCTGTTAAGTCCATTGCGTCTAGAGTGCAGTTTAAATCCAATTTTTTTTTTGTTAATTTTCTGTCTGGATGATCAATCCATTGCTGCAAGTGGGGTGTTGATGTCTACTGCTATTGTTATATTTCAATCAGCCTGTCCTTTCAAATCTGTTAGTATTTGCTTTATATAGAGACTGTTCCTGATCTACGATGATATGACTTAACAATTTTTTGACATTATGATGGTGTGAAAGTGATTCACATTCAGTACACTCCTTGACTAATGATGGAAATTATTGTAAGTAAAAAACACACTTTCAACTTACAGTATCTCCAGTGTATGATGGCTTTATTGTAACTCCATTGTAAATTGAGACGCATTTGTATTTAGGTCCTCTGATGTTGGATAGACATATATTTACAATTAGTATATTCTCTTCCTGAAATGATTCCTTTCATTATTATGCGATGACCTTCTTTGTGTCTTTTTACAATTTTTAATTTGAATTCTATTTTATCTAATCTAAATATAGCTACTTCTGCTCTTTTTTGGTTTTCATTTGCATGGAATATCTTTTTCCATCTCTTCACTTTCAGTCTGTGTGTTCTGACAGGTGAAGTAAGTCTCTTGTAGGCAGTATATATTTGGGTTTTGGTTGTTTATCCATTATCCACTTTATGTCTTTTATTTGGGCAATTTAATCCATTTATATTCAAAGTAATTATTGATAGGTAAGGACTTACTAGTATCATTTTGTTCATTGCTTTCTAGTTGTCTTGTAGATCTTTTATTCCTTCCTCTCTTACTATCTTCCTTTCTGGTTAAGTGATTTTCTCTAGTATTATGTTTTGATTTCTTACCTTTTACTTTTAGTGTATCTATTATAGGTTTTTGTTTTGTGGTTATAATGAGGCTTACAAAAACCCTCTTATAGATATAACAGGTTATTGTAAGCTGATATGAAATTAACTTTGAGTGCCATAAAAAAGTCTATGTTTAACCCCACCAACCACATTTTGATCTTTTACTGCCAAAATTTCCATCTCTTTATACTGTATACCACTTAACAAATCATTTTAGTTTTAAAAATAGTTTTATCTTTAAACCTTCATACTAAAGGTATAAGTAATTTAAACATCGTTACAGTATTAGAGTATTCTAAATTTTACCATGTAATTATAGGTACCAGTGAGTTTTATACTTTCAAATGTTTTTTGTATTACTCATTAGTATGCTTTTCTTTCAGCTTGAAGAACTCTCTTTAACATTTCTTGCAAGACACATCTTGTGGTGATGAACTTACTCAGATTTTGCTTGTCTGGGAAAAATCTTTCTTTCTCCTTCATTTCTGAAGAACAGCTTTGATGGATAAAGTATTCTTGGTTTGAAGTTTTGCTTTTTTATTTTGTCTTCAGCACTTTGAAAATATTATTCCATTCTCTCCTGGCCTGTAAGGTTTGTGCTAAGAAATTTGCTGATAGTCACATTGACGCTCTTTTGTATATGATACGCTGCTTCTCTGTTGCTGCTTTCAGAATATATCAGATTTTTTTCTTTGAGTTTGATTTTTCTTTTTTTTGAGACAGGGCATGCAGTGGTGTGATCATGGCTCACTGCAGCCTCAACCTCCTGGGCTCAAGCAGTCCTCCCATCTCAGCCTCCCAAATAGCTGAGACTACAGATGTGTGCCACCATGCCCAGGTAATATTTTTATTTTTATTTTTTGTAGAGATAGACTCTCACTATGTTGCTGAGTCTGGTCTTGAATTCCTGGGCTCAAATATTCCTCCTGCTTTGGCCTCCCAAAGTAGTATGATTATAGTCATAAGCCACGGCACCCAGCCCTGGCTTTGATTTTTTTATTTTTATTTTTTTATTGTATGTCTTGGTACACTTGTCTTTTGGTTGAATTTGATTGGAGACTTCTGCTTCTCATTTCTGGGCATTGGCATCTATCCCTCAATTATGGAAATTTCCATCCATTATTTCTCTAAATATGCTTTCTGGCAATTTTCCTCTTTCTTTTCTTTCTGAAACTCCTATTACACACAGGTTTGGTCTCTTGATGGTGTCCCATAATTTCCATAGGCTTTTCTCATTCTTTTGTCTGTTTGCTCCTCTGACTGGATAATTTCAAATGTTCTGTTTCCCTGCTCGCAAATTCTTTCTTCTGCTACATTCAGTCTACTGTAGAAGTTTTCTATTAAATTTTTCAGTTCACTCATTGTTTTCCTTATCTCCAGGATTTCTACCTGGTTCTTTTTTATTGTTCCTATTTCTTTGTGAATCTTCCCACTCTTTTCCATATTATTTTCCAAATCTTACTAACTCTTCTTTCTGTATATTCTTGTAGTTTGCTGAACTTCTTTATGAATATTATTCTGAATTCTTTGTCAGTCATTTCATAGATCTTTATTTGGGGAAGCATCCATTATTGCAGCTTTTTAAGTTTCTTTTGGAGGTGGCATGATTCTCTGATTCTTTGCAACCCTTGTGCCCCTGTGTTATTTTCTGTGCATTTGAGGAAACAGGCCCCTCTTCTGACATTTACAGATGTCCTTTGGCTAGGATAGAGCTTCCCTACTTAGTCTAGCCTGTGATTATTGGAAGGGCCTGCTGATGATGACCCCAGGAAGGCAGAACTTGTTGTGGGTTCTCTAGATGGCTGGGCCACTGCCTTTGCTCTGATGTCAAATGGGGCTACTGGCTGGGTTCCAATGACCAGTGAGACCACCCACTGACTCTACAATCAGGCATTGCTGCTGGCTGGGTACTGTGATGGCCTCTAGCCAGGCCTGTCACAAGATGTATTTTCTGGCTTGGCAATTCCAATATTTGGGATCTTCAGTGGGACAGGGCTGCAGGTTGGGCTTCAAGCTTAGAAAGGGTCACTTCTCTGGACAGGCAGAACCTGGGGTTATGTTTCTTAGAGATATGCAGCTGACGATTGTGTCTTTGTCTATGTGGAGCTGTGGGGTGGGCTTTTGACTGAGCCGAGTAGCTGTTTGACCTCCTGGATCAAGCAGGACTGGCCTCTACATTTCTTAAAAATGCATGGAAGTAGGAATTTCCCTATCTACATCAGGTTGTTGAGCCAGGTTTTTGGCTGTGTTGAGCCACTGCTTATCTTTCCAGGTCAAGCCATTCTAGGCCCTTTGCTTCTCTGAAATCCATGAAGTTGGGAATCTGCCTACCTGGATGGGGTCACTGGGGTGGGTTATGAGGCTGAGTAGGAAAACTAGCAGATTAGGGGCTCCAGCAGGATTGTGCTTCCCACCACGCTTCTGAAGGCAAGTAGCTCAGCTCTGTGGGGTACACTGTGAGGTGGGCTGATACCTTTTATCAAGTGCTACATCTGGCAGAAACACAGAGGTACCACCAAGATCCATGTGTTGGTCACTTTCTTTTTTTCTACCTGACCCCTGAGCAATCAAGCCATGCTATTTCCCTAGTGTTTCCCATGAGGTGAGAGGAGAGTGGGCTTCCTGGGAAGTGCCTCAGAATTCTAGGGAAGCTAGATGACTGCCTCTGGTTCTCCTTTCCCCTTGTAGAAATTGTGAGCCCAGGGAAATTCTCTCCATCTGGCATTGTGCTGACTTTAGGGAGGGGGCAGGAGTGGCATGGTCACAGTGAACTCACCCTTCTAATTTGAACTTGCTCAATTCTTCCTACGATGTGGATGTCTCAGGCTTTTTTCCACATTGAGGTTGAGGTTTTCAAAAGGAAGAGAAAATAGAATAAAATTTACTCTAAGAGGATGAATGATCTGATGCTAACTCCTTCCTGTGGTTGGTTTACTATTGCAGTTGTCAATCTAGATGCCTTGGTCAGAAGGATCTTTTTGTAATTTAAACATGTCCTCTGTTCTCAGAACTGAGATAACCAGTTTTATATCCTCTATTTCACAAGAGAAGTGGAAGAGGTTTGTTGAAGTTTTCAAAAGGATATTCTTGTCTGTGGATAGTTGCTAGTTGAACTTTCTGTGGAGGAGAAGAGTGGAGCCCGATACTTCCCATTCTGCCATCATGCTGATATCATTCCCAAAGTGCCGATTTTGTTTTTTTTTAAGACAGAGTCTTGCTCTGTCACCCAGTCTGTAGTGCAATGGCTCACTGCAACCTTTGTCTCCCCGGTTCAAGTGAATCTCCTGCCTCAGCCTCCTGAGTAGCTGGGATTACAGACACCTGCCACCACACCTGGCTAATTTTTTTTTTTTTTTTTTAGTAGAGACAGGGTTTCACCATGTTGGCCAGGCTGGTCTTGAACTCCTGACCTCAAGTGATCCGCCTGTCTCAGCCTCCCAAAGTGCTGGGATTACAGGCATGAGCCACTGTGCCCAGCGCCAAAGTGCTGAGTATTTTTACTGGCATCACCTTCTGAGGGTAAAAGTTCTCTGGTCATTTCTGTGCAGCAATTATCTGCTTTAGTGGGATGAAGAAGAAATTTTAATACACATATATCTCTGCATTTTAATTTCAGAGCTTATATCCTATTCAATTCCTACTTCAAAATGTGTTTTATTCAAGTAGATGCTGCCAAAATGTGTTACATTAATTTGTCTTTCTGGATGGAGGTGTTTCTAACAGAGCAATTATATATTTGCCTAGACTAAACATTCATTTCATTTCCATCAGGAGCCTCTTCTACTTTGCTTGTGAAATAGAAGATGTAAAATCGGTTATCTCAGTTCCGAGAACAGAGGATATGTTTAAATTACAAAAAGATCCTTCTGACCATGGCATCTAGACTGACAAGTGCAATAGTAAACCAACCACAGGAAGGAGTTAGCATCAGATGATTCATCATCTCAGAGTCATCTTTGATTGTATTTCCTCTTCCTATTATACACTTTCTCATGAAAATGAGTTTACCGAATCTTAATGTTAAATGTGCTCTCCTTCTAATTATCTGGCATTTTCATGAAAAAAATTAACAAAATGAAACATAAGTCAAGTATATACTCTTGTTTCTTAAAATAATGAGGACAAAAAATAGTATAGGTTGATTCAGTTTTTGAGACCTTTTGAATTACAAACAATCATGAATAGAAAAATTTTACATAAATAGTAAAATAAAATTAGATGGAGAAACAATATAAAATCTCCATTTCATAGTTGTCATACAGTTGGCGAATTGTTTCCTAAGAGTAACAAAATTAAACTCAGGAAAGTAGCTGGCAGTCAATATTTCTCTGACCCCTGCAAGTTGTGACTATAATAAAATAAAATTTGACTTTTTGTGATTACTGCTTAAAGATATTGAATACAAACTGAATATCATCTGTCTTTCTCAAGTGATGACACTTCTCAAATATTTAAGCCCAGAGGGCATTTAGATGATATTTTAGTCAGGAATTTAACTGCATACTCATATGTAAACTAAAATTGTGAAGAAGCCAAACTCATACAACTTCTACCCACTTTCTAAGTCTAGGGAAGCCTAAGCCAGAATTGGAGGACATTTTAAACTGGGTGAGGTTCTGGAATATTTATATTGGAAGAAGTTCAACTTTTTATTACTTGTTGGTGATCAGAAAAGCTGTGGGTCCTTCCCAAGCTACAATGCCATCCACAAAGTGGGAAGAAATGAATCCTACCACAGTACACAGAAGTAGTAAGTAGACTAAAGAATAAAGTTGCCTTTGGTTTGCTTTTAACCAAGGCTGGCTAATTAAATTAATCCACTACATATATTTAATGATCAATAAGGTTTAGCGATTGTTATGAACACAATATAGTATATATCTCAGTAGCTCTCTAGGTGGTTTTTGTTTGATTGATTGGTTTGGTTTTTGTTTTATTTTGTTTTCTGTAACCAGTGGGTTCTTGGGAAGGAGGCACAGTTCATACTCTTATTAGTCAAGACAATGCTCAGGTATGTTGCTATAACAAATGATATCAGTGGCTTAAGCCAATTTCATTTCTCACTCACACTGCCAAGTGTGGGCTGGTAGGAAGTGTAAAGGCTCCCCTGAGTTTCTCAGAGACTCAGGTTGACAGAGGCTCCACCACCTTGTGACATTGCCAGCGGACAATGGCTTCTAGGGTCTCTGAGGAAGGACAAATAAGGCGCTGGAGATCTCACAGTCTTAGGTGCCTCAAGCCAGAGAAGACACCTGCAACTTCTCATCACAGCCCATTGGCTGGAAGCAGTCACTTGGCTTGGGCATATCCTTTCATGTGCCCAGGAAGGAGAAAAGAATCAGATGGAAGTGAACCCTAGAATATTCAAATGCACTGTAATCTCCCAATGAAAAGATTCCCCCAATTTTTCAAGTGTTATGAGATTGGAATCCCTTCAATAGCAAATATTTCTTTTGTTTCTTCCAAGAGAACTATTTAACTTATATGACTGTTTAGGAAAGGAAGTGATCTCCTTCTACTAATTGACATGGCTTAATTCTGTGGGTCTGGGATAAATCTCAGGCATTTAAATGTCTCGTTTGGAAGGTGTTTGCTGGATACTCCATTTAAAGGGTGTCTTCCCCATAAGCCCCTTACTGTTGATCTCTTTCTTAGCAACTGATTTGCTTCTTTCATAGCAGCATCACAATGTGTGACTATTTTACTTCATTAGAATTTTAAGTTTTGACTATTTTCCTCATGACACTGAAAGTTCCAAGAGGTTAGCAATGATGTCTGCCTTGGTTGCTCTTTTCCTCTTAGCTCCTTAAACTATGCCTATCATGTAGAAGGAATCAATATGTTATTTGCCCATGGATAAATAAATAAATGGCTTTTTTAAAACAAGCTTTCCAGGTAATTCTAGAATTACCAAATTGGATGCAATTTGTCCAATGGCCACACTTTGATAAATACTACAGTATATTTGCTTATCCCTTTTTGAAACCAATAATCCTCAAGTTAATTCAATTTGATCTGATTTGATTCAATCCACATTTACAGCAGCACCAGAGGGTGGGGCTACTACTCTGTCAACCTCCTAAAAAGAGAGGATCTAGCCTCTCTCCCCTACCCCAACACACTCACTCATGCAATAGTCAGGGCTCAAGCACAGATACTCCAACTTATGCACCAGCAAGACAGCTGTGAATACTTGTGATTTGTGGCTACTTGGCATCATTCTCCTTTCCTAACAGTGGCATGGAGTTTTGGGGATAGGAAGGCTGCTCTCTCCACACCTGTATGACCTACTTTGATGGGACAATGAAGGCACCATTTCTTTAACCTCAGTGCAGCCTCTTCATCCAAATGTGGCCACTTGGACTCCATTCCCTAGGCCTCTACATCTTGAGCTGAGTAATGCGAGGACAGAAAGAACCACCCAAGACCCTCCGTTCCAGCACTGGTGTCCAGTTGAGATGGCAGAGGAGTTCTTCCTGCCTTGTCACCAAGACTTCCCTGCTTCACACCTTGGCCCTGTGCTTTTTATTAACCCAGACTTCCATCTTTCATCCATTCTGCCTCTCTTTTTCTCTCTGGCAGGGGTTTCTAGCTAGCCACTCAGTATCCTTCTGCCTCCGTCATCACCCTGATTTAATTGGGAGTAACAATATGCTCCCCAAAAGTGACATTTCCCTACTTCTCCTGCCACATGCCACAGTTCTAACTGATGGGACATAAGCCAGAGTTATTGAGTATATTTTCTAGTCAAGTTTCTTGAAAAGGGAGACCTACCTCTCTTGAGTATTTGCTGCTCAGCCTAATTAAGGAAGGGTCCCTGGGCAAGGATAGATGCTATTTCTCCCTCCCAGCCATGGCTGCATAGGCATGTTCCATCATGAGAAATGGAATTGAAAATATTAATTTATGCAACAGATAATCTGATTCATCACATTACAAAGTTGTCTCATTTTACCCAAAATACTACTCATTTGGTTTCTTTAAATATCATGTATCCCTCCCTAACTCAGTTACATTTAAAATAAAATTTCTAATACTTTTTATTTCAGTGCTCCATAGTGATTAAGAACTCAGCTGTGGACACAGGCAGGGCTGGATTTGCTATTTTCCCCAGGCAAATAATACAGCCATGCTGAGCTTCAGGCTCCTTACTGAGAAAATGGGAAGAAAAATGCCATCACTTTAGGAGGCCCTAGTAAGGATGAAATGAGATAATGCTCATAAAATGGGAAATAATGCTAGCCATCATTATAATCAGTATTATTGATCACAAAATGCAAACTATACATTGATTCAGCCTGATGCATGCACTGAGAGATTCCATCCAACGTGCACCAATAAGGATAGTATTAATGGTGATTTTCAAGTTCTTATATGTATTTTCAGAATCAGACTTGAGAAATAACGACATTTTACCTCTGCTGCTTTCAAATCTTTAATTCTGACTGCTCTAAAATTCTGCAAATGTCTTTGTCAATAGAACTTCCTATTAACAAATATAGTCCTGGGGAAAGGTAGGTTTATTATTATTTTTTACACTGAAATACAAATACAATAAAATGTACCAACTCTAAGTATATCAGTTCAATGAGTTTTGACAATTGCATAAATCTGTGTAACCACAATCCAAAAAAGATATAGGACATTTCTATCATCCTAGATAATTCTGTCGTGACTCGTTCCAGTTAATTTTCTCCCAAAGGTAACAAATTTCTGAATTTGTACTTTTATTGGTTAGTTTTGACTGTTCTAGAACTTCATATAATATGTACTCTTTTATTGTCTGAATTCTTTCCTGCAATACATTTGAGATTAACCCATGTTATGGTTGTATGTGTCAGCAGTTCATTTGTGTTGTTGTTGTTGTTGCTGAGTTGTGTCCAGTTGTCAGGGATATGAAACAATTTATTGATTCTCCTATTAATAGACATTTGATTTATTTCCCGACTTTGACTATTGTGAATGTATTTGTACAAGTCTCACTGTGTTCAAATGTATTCATTTCTCTTGAGTAAATATCCAAGAGGAAAGTTTTGAGTAATAACATAGATATATATTGAACCATATTAAGAAACATCCAAATTGTTATACAAAGCACACATACCATTTTATATTTCCACCAGGAATGTGTGTTCCAGTTACTTCCTTGGTCTTGACAGCCTTAGCTTTTTCCCAAGACATTCTAGTGGGCCAAGCTATTCTTATCTTTTTTTTGCTTTCTTTTGGATTAATCAAATATTTTTATTATTTCACTTTATCTCTTATATTGACTTATTAGCTATACCTGTTTGTATGTTCTTTTCAATGTGCATTTCTAACTTATTACAGTCTATCTTCAAATGATAATATACAAATTCACAATGTAAGACTTTATAAGGATATCATTTCACTTATTCCTTCTTGTATTATGTGTCCCTCTTGTGATACACTTTATTTCCACATGCTATCACTGCCACAATACATTGTTATTATTTTGCTTTAAACAGTTGATGGTCTTTTTTAAAAATAAATATATATGTCTGGGTATGTATCTTAAAAATTTTTTAAAGTTTTAAAAATAAATATCAGATGATTACGCTCTCTGAAGCTCTCTTCATTTCTATATGCTGACAGGAGCTTCTATGTGTATCATTTCCTATCGAGCTGAAGAAATTCTTGTAGTTTAGGTTTGTTGGAGACCTCTCAGTCTTTATTTGTTTGAAAATGTCTTTATTTCATCCTCATTTTTGACAAATAGTTTTGCTGGATAAGAATTCGTATCCTTATATATGGACAGTTTTGCTTTGTTGTTTTGTTTTCCTTTGCTTCTTAAAACCAGAACTTTAAAGACCTTACTCTGTGTTCTGACCTCTACTGTTTCTAATGAAAAAGCAGGAACAACAGAGCTCTCATTTGTATTGTTGTTCCCCTGCATGTAATGCTCCTTCTTTTTTTTCTAGCTGCTTTTAACTTTCTTTTCATCTTACTTTTTAGAAGTTTGATCATGATGTGCCTAGATGTAGTTTTCTTTGTATTTTTTTATCTTTCTTGAGTTGGTAAGCTTTTTAAATTAATTGGTTCATACCTTCCATCAATTTTGGAAAATTATCTGTTGTCTATTTATCTATCTATCACCAGTCCGTCCGTCCGTCTGTCTGTCTATCTATCTATCTATCTATCTATCTATCATCTATCTATCTATCTACAAATTTTTCTGGCCTATTCTGTCTCTCTCTTTCTGATCCTACCATGAGATCTCTGTTGGACTATTTAATATTATTCCACAGACACTGGATGCTCCCTTTCTGGTGTTTTATTTTTCCTTTCTTTTTCTCTTTGTGTTTCATTTTAGACCATTTCTATGGACCTATCTTGAGTTTCACTAATCCTCCAATGTGCTCACTACTGTCAAACCTATTGACTGAATTTATCATTTCTGATAAGAGTATGTTTTTTCCTCGAGACCATCCGGGCTAACACGGTGAACCCCCGTCTCTACTAAAAATACAAAAAATTAGCTGGGCATGGCGGCGGGCGCCTGTAGTCCCAGCTACTCGGGAGGCCGAGGCAGGAGAATGGCATGAACCCAGGAGGCGGAGCTTGCAATGAGCTGAGATCCCGCCACTGCACTACAGCCTGGGCGACAGAGCTAGACTCCGTCTCAAAAAAAAAAAAAAAAAAAAGAGTATGTTTTTTCCTTTCTAGTATTTCCATTTTTAAATTAGTTTTCATCTCTCTGTTCATATTTAGAGGAAAAGGTAAACACCTGAGTGAACTGATGGAGGTTTACATATTTGTCATTGCTATTTTATTTTATTAATTAATTATTTTTTTTCTGAGATGGAGTCTCACTCTGTCACCCAGGCTGGAGTGCAGTGGTGCAATCTCTGCTAATTGCAACATCTGCCTCCCAGGCTCAAGCAATTCTTATGCCTTAGCCCCTGCAAGTAGTGGGGACCACATGTGTGCACCAACATGCCTGGCTAATTTTTGTATTTTTAGCAGAGATGGGGTTTCACCATGTTAGCCAGGCTGGTCTTGGACTGCTGGCCTGAAGTGATCTGCTCGCCTCAGCCTCCCAAAGTGCTGGGATTACAGGCATGAGCCACTGTGAATGGCCAGTTATTTTAAAGTCTTTTCCTGAGAATCCCAACATCTAGGTCATCTCTGTGTTTACTCTGTTTCCCCGCTGACTACGTGTCATATTTTCTTTTGTGTGTGTGTGTGTGTGTTTCTCATAACTTTTTATTGTGTGCTGAACGTTTTTGGAGAAGAACAATAGAGAATGAAGTAAAGAATATTCACCTACAGAGAAGAGCTTGTATCTCTCCTGTCAGGCCCCTTGTTGGATGCTAAGTCAGACTAATCCACAGTTGAACTGGGTCCGGGCTAGGCGGCAACTTTAATTTGATTCAGTTCACAACTGGTTTCAAATGTTTGGAGGGAACAATCAGGACTTTCTCTTCCTCCAGGACGGAGGTTCTAATGCTGGGGAGATTCTAGGGATCCCCTTTATGGTTTCCCATGAAGCTGCCAGACGTTGGAGCTTTCAGAGATTCCTTTGCTGCTTTTGAGGTTGCTGAGCATTCAAAGTCTTTGCTTTTCAGCACTGCCTCTGGCTTTCTGCACCTCAGAATTCTCTCTGCCCTTCTGCCGAGCTTTCACTGTTGCAGGACTATTGTACTTACTAATGTACAGGGCGGGTGGGTAGGTTCTTACTCTGTTGTGACTCAAAAATTTTATTTTGCCTGCTTTATTATGATGTTCTTAATAAGTGATAAATAAGAGAAAGTGATATAAGAAGACAGCAGCATCTAGAATAAGGATGACAAGGGTGAATCTGAAAAATGAGTCCCTGGATGCATTTCCACCTATCTCCAGCACCTTGTTGCTTCAGACCCTCCCTTGGGCTCATAGTTTCAACCTTTCTCTCTTTTTATGTTGCTTCCTCTCTGCCTAGAAATACGTTACTCTCTTGTTCCAAATAAATCTCTGCTTTTTGTTTTTTTGTTTTTTTTGCGAGACAGTCTCACTCTGTCGCCCAGGCTAGAGTGCAGTGGTGCAATCTCAGCTCACTGCAGCCTCCACCTCCCAGGCTCAAGCGATTCTCCTGCCTCAGCCTCCCAAGTAGCTGGGATTACAGGCACGCACCACCACACCTGGCTAATTTTTGTATTTTTAGTAGAGACAGGGTTTCGCCATGTTGGCCAGACTGGTCTCAAACTCCTGACCTCAGGTGGTCCACCTGCCTTGGCCTCCCTAAGTGCTGGGATTACAGGCGTGATCTACCACGCCTGGCCCCAAATAAATCTCTTGAACTATATCTGCTGTAGTTACCGTCCAATCTGTCTCTTTCACCTCCCCAAAGAGGAGTCTTTACTTCTTCAGCCTCTGCCTGCTCCTCAGCACACAACAGTATGACTTCTGCCCCCACCAGATCAGGTCTCCATAACAGGTGGCTCTTGAGACTACCACACAAGACGAGGTCTTGTTTCTGCCTGAGACTTCTGAAGACCAACTTCCAGGGGACAGCCACCCTTTTGCCCTGCCAAGCCCAAGCACAGGAGATACACAGCAATAATACCAAGGGTATCTTGGGCTACGTGTTTCCTCATAAAAGGGACAGATAGCCTGGAATGGGAGGAAGCCCCACTGCTCCAGCACTCAGATGCTTGTGAGGAGGGCTAGACCTGTTGATAACTTGGAGGTGGAACTCTAGTCTGTGCTTTGCTTACACCTAGGTGGCCTTCCCTCTCTGTCTCTCCCTGAAAAGAACACGGGCCTATTCCGGGGGTCTGGCATGGTCCCTGTGGGATCAGCTGGAGGGAGGACAAGACCCACTTTCCTGCTTGGGGCTCACATCCACCTCACTACAGCCGCTGGTGCTTGTACTTTCCACTTGTTGTGTACAAAGGCTGGATGCAAATATGAAATGTTAAGAGTAAACATATAAAGTTGTCCAGTCACAGTGGCTCATGCCTGTAGTCCCAGCACTTCAGGAGGCCAAGGCAGGAGAACTGCTTGAGGCCAGGAGTTTGAGACAAGCCTGGGGAATAGAGTGAGACCCTGTCTATATTTTAAAATAGTTAGATAGATAATATAAAAATTATATAGGGAGAGATAGATCATATAAAATTAGATACATATGTATAATTTTTTTAAGTTAGGCAAAAAAGTTAGAAAGATAAAATGTTAAGTGAAATTGTATAATGAAATTAATCAGGCTGGGCGCCATGGCTCACACCTGTAATCCCAGCACTTTGGGAGGCCAAGGCGGGCAGATCACTTGAGGTCGGGAGTTCGAGAACAGCCTGGCCAACATGGTGAAACCCCATCTCAACTAAAAATGCAAAAAAAAAAAAAAAGATTAGCCAGGCTTGGTAGTGAGTGCTTGTAATCCCAGCTACTCGAGAGGCTGAGGCAGGAGAATGGATTGAACCTGGGAGATGGAGGTTGCAGTGAGTCAAGATCATGCCGCTGCACTCCAGCCTGGACGACAAAGCAAGACTTCATCTCAAAAAAAAAAGAAGAAAAGAATTTAATCATATGACGAAATAAAAGTTAAGGCTAAGATGACCAAATGGTGGAAAAACTGAAACTACTTTTTATGTTGAACACTATGAGATGGGCTCAGTACAAGTTCATTGACTGTTCATTCACAAGCCCGGCCCCACGAGAACTCTCATTTCCTTCACTGACTCTGACTTGACCTAATTCAGGATTCATGTCCTACAAACTTCTAGGCTGGTGGGAAAGGTGGTCTTGGTTATTTTGAAGACTCAACCCGCTCTGCCTCCAGGTCCTGGCAAGACTCTGGGACTGTCTTCAATGCCACGGACGGGGGAAGGGGAGCAAGGTAGGAGGGGTAGTCATGATAATTTTCTTTTTACAGTGGCCCGCTTCAGCTGTGGGGCTCTCAACTGACCCTGGGCCACTGTGGGATAAGGGTCTCTTTGTTGAAGCTGGGATACCTGTCCTTGGATCCTGTCTATCTGGACACCTTCAGACCATTCCCCTCAGCTCCAGCTGCCCCCGTGGGCCCTGCTTTTACAGGACACAGAGGTTTCTTTCTTTCTTTCTTTTTGATAGACAAGGCCTTGCTCTGTCACCTAGACTAGAGTGCAGTGATGTGATCACAGCTCACTGCAGCCTCAAAACCTCCTGGGGTTAAATGATCCTCCCACCTCAGCCTCCCAAGTAGCTAAGACTAAAGGCACACCCCACCATGCTTGGCTAATTTTTAAATTATCTGTAGAGACAGGGTCTCACTATGTTGCCTAGACTGGTCTCAAATTCCTGGGGTCAAGTGATCCTCCTACCTTGGCCTCCCAAAGCGGTGTGATTACCGGTGTGAGCCACTGCATCTGACTGAAAGGCCTCTTAATATCAATCCCTTTCTGCCTTCATCCTTCAAGGCTTCCTTCCACCTGGTGTCACCCTCAGAGTTGTCCCACCTAACCCCTTCAATGGTCTTGGACCTCTAGAAACAACACCCAGGACAGAAAATGTTTTGTTGGCAGCTTTTTTCTCTCTGGCCATAGACCCTTACTGGGTCAAGAAACACAGAGCTTATCATCTGCTTAAAAGGGTTGGGGTCAGGGGTGGGAGGACAGAAAGGGTAAATAAGGGAGAAGAAATCTATATTAATCTTTTCAAATATTCTCCAGCTGTGTGCATTATGTTCCATATAATAGCAGACAGTCATTAAAGCTAATAACATGGGAAGATGTTCAAGATTTATAAACTGGAAAAACAGGTCAAATGAGTATGTGGACCATGAGGGCATTTCTGATATCTATAAATATATGCAGACAGAAATGACAGGAAGGAAAACCACTCATTTTCTATAAGTAAAATAGGAGAACCGATTCATCTTCCCTTTTGATGTATCTCTGTGTGTGTGTGTTTTTTTAACTTTTCCGTAGTGAACTTGCTTTAGTTGTGTGAGCAAACAGAACAAATGAGAACAGCTAGACAGATATATTAGGGATCAAAGGGAAAATAGCCTTACAATACTCAGTCTCTTTCTTCTGTACCCCCCACACAGTCTTTTTAGGAAAAGATGCAGGAGGCTGGGCCTGGCTGGCAGAATGGCCGTCCCCAACGGACCTGTGTCCTGTGGGCCCACCAAGGCTCTGGGCACTTGCATAGATGATTTCTGCCTACTTTGGAAAACATCTCTGCACCCCTGAGACTCTGCAGTGAGGTTCTCCCTGTATACAAGGCCAGGTGGGGTGTGAGTGGGAAATAGACTCTGTCTCCCCCAGTGGTGAGGACTTATGCGCTGAGTCAGCTGAATTGTAGAAAGTAAATGTGTGGCAGCCAGCATTTGGCTTCATGCATCTTTAAAATCAGCCTGTGGCTAGCCTTTGCCTCCTGGGCAGTGAGCTTGCTCAGGGCTTGCAGCAGGAAGCCTGCTACACAGCTGGTCCTCCAACTCACCTGGTGATCTCAAAAAGCTATGCAGGGAAGCACGAGCTCCTGCCCAGCAAACACCCTTTTTTCTGCTAAAAACAAAATGAGTGCTGGAAATCATAGGCAAATCTTTCTTATGCTGTGCCTTGGAGCAGGAGCTACGAATGAGTGGAATCCATCCACCTTCCAGACGCCTTAGCTGTCTGCAATGCCCCCTCAGGAGACAAAGCCCACGCAGTCCCTCTCTTTGGTTGTCCATTCATTTGCCTGCAGCTCCACCAAATTCAGCTTCCCAGATTACACTTCAAATGATGGAGCATTTCAGAGTGCTCTCTGTAAACTGAACCAAGCTCTGTAAATGTGAGAGAAGATTGTGGTTGACATCCATCATTCAGGGGGCGCATTCCCAAGTTGCAAGATTCTCTGTGTTTCAGTTGAATGTTGTGCTGCTGTGCTGCACCCTGGCCTCTGACCGCAGACGTCATGGCCCGTGGGAAGTTCTGATGGGAACTATTTCACCCAGAAATGTCGGGGCCTCTACAGCCTTTATCTTGGAGAAAAGTGCAAAGAGGGCAGCAGCTCACTTGTAGTTTGTGTTTATAGTTTAGCATCTCTGTGATCTCTCAGCATTGATTCCTTTTACTTTAAACCCTGTCCCATGCCCGAAGAGTCATTTTCAAGCAGAAATCTGCACAGTGTGTGATATGGTTGCCCACTGTAGAATAACCATGGGTGAGAGTCTAGGAATCATTGTAGCTTTAAGGTCTTTGTTAAGAATGCAAAAACGGAAATGAAAATTAACTCCATAGTAGGGCAGCTGGTTTCAGCAAATTCAGTTGTTAAAAAGAAAGACGTGGATTCATAACGGATTCCTCAGTCAGCCGGGAATTTAACAATTACCTCTGGAATGTTTAAGGTTGAGAATTTCTGCAGATTTTCAAAGGAAGTTCTGATAGTTATATCATGGGCTCCACTTTACACATCACTCTGAGTTCACCCTGGGTAAGTAAGCATGGTGTCTACAGTTCTATGTATGAGATGGTCCAGATAAGATCTTCTTTCTCACCAGTTTTTGGCAGGACTCCTTGGAGCAGCTAGAATCTGTGAGAATAAACTGAGCATCACCAGACCACATTTTTACTGCAGCCACACTAGGTCTGGCTATGTAGGTAAAGCCTTCAGGTGTCTTCATGTGTTCAGAACAAGGGCCCCCATCTTGGGCAAATTCCAGGCTGTCACATTCTTCATACGTCCCACCATACATTTAGCATCTTTTCTTGGAAATTGATTTGTTAAGTTCCAAATTTCAGGTGCTCAACCTATGCCCATTGAAAATCACATGGCAAATTACAACAACTTTTTTTCTAACATAGCTTTGGGCCTGCAAGAGCCCATTATGATTCTGATTGTGGCTACACCAACTCATATTACAGATCAAGTCATTTTCACCAAAGCGTTCCTTGTACAATCAGAGGGAAGGGCTTAGCCATCATCTTAATGTTATTGGCTGTTAGTAGCAGATCACTCTACTGAGCCAAAGATAAGATCATTTTAGTGATGTTTGTGATAAACATCCTCTCGTGGGTGAGAAGCCTCAAATCAAACCTATCACTTAGTCTGATGAAGGCAGGACAAAGCAGGGGGACAAGAACACATTAAAACAGGCATTCAGTGATGAGCTTGTAAAGGTCAAGAAACCTAGGAAAATGAGAAGGGAGTGCTGGCAATGATGGGCTGCTGGGGACACTTGCTGTTTTGCAAACTGATTACCCAGAGGCATTAGTGATGCAGAATGCCTACCAAGTAACTTCTGAAATAGCAAAAGCCCCTTCCTGGTCGTACACCACTAAGGGGATTTTTTTTTTTTTTTTTTTGCCTATTAGAGGCAATTGAATTAATGTTTCCATTTGGGGTAGGATAAAGGAGAGAGAGTGAGAAACAATCAGATAGAACCTATTTGACTTTTTTCATAAAATTGTTTCTATTTTGCAGTTTATGACCAAAGGAAAAAATATATGTGTCCTTAATGTGTCTAGCAAGAAAATAAATCCAGTACAGAAATTTTTTAAACTTTCTGAAATCAGTTTCCAGAGGGTGATTTTAACAAAGCAACAACAATAATAATAATAATAGTCCACTTAGTACCTTGAGGACCTAAATGAGCTAATACATGCAGAATGCTTTATTAAACTCTAAAACACCATTAAAATGTGAAGGCATCTTACTAAGCCACAGAGGCATGCCTTCTTCTTCAACGTGCTTCTGTGTATACTAAGAAACAAACAAAACGTTTTTATGTTTTTCAAGAAAGTACACTGGCGTTTCTGCAAAGGCAGTTTATATTTGTGTGTTTGTTTGCTGAACACAGAACTTCACTCTGACATGACTCTAGTGGTTAATTCCAAGTCACTCCCACACAGGTGGAAAATCACAGAGCACTGGCCTCTGTCTTTGGGTTTCACGAGCAGGTGACTGTGTCTGCATATAGCAGAGGTTTTCAACCAGGAACAAATTTGTCCACAGGGGACACAGCAAGATCTGGAGACATCTTTCATGGCCACAGCTTGGGGGTGGGGTGCCACTGGCATCGAGTGGGCAGAGGCTAGGGATGCTGCTAAACAACCTACATAGCAAAGGAGACCCCCACAACGTTGAGTTATCCAGTCCAAAATGTCAATAGTGCCAAGATGAAGAAACCCTATCTTACAACATGAAGCTTTTTATTCCAGTCACTGGCCTCACAAAGAAGCAGAGCACAGGAGGATCAAACCTCACCTGAGAGCAGCCTGGGTCACTGTGCTGTGACAGAGTAAGAGCCAAGAACAATGTTGTGGGGAAAAACAAACACAAAGATCAATAAGAGCCCTTTGGCTGACAGGTGTGACAAGCCAGCCAGCAGGGGGTGAGGAGGCACCAACATTACTTAAGAGAGATGCCAGCTTCAGAGGACTAGATGTGCACAGGGAGCTTATTGTGGCCAAGAAGGCCCTCTGAGCCAGAGGGCACAGCATTCCCTGAGCTGGGGGAACAATCATTGGCATGGGCACAAAGTGGAAGGCGGTGAGATGTCAAAAAGCCAAAATTGGGGCAGAGAGTGGGTATTCCCTTTTAATAGAGTATCTGATGCATTCGCAGGAAGAAGAGGAGAGTATTCCAAAAGAAAAAAGAAGTTTGGGGACAGCCATCCCCAAAGCGGCCATTTCAGAGGCCTACCCTCAGGGACGCATTCTCTTTCTCAGGGATGTTCCTTGCTGAGAAAAAGAATTCAGCAATATTTCTCCCATTTGCTTTTGAAAGAAGAGAAATGTGGCCCTGTTCTGCCCGGCTCACCGGCAGTCAGAGTTTAAAGTTATCTCCCTTGTTCCCTGAACATTGCTGTTATCCTGTTCTTTTTTCAAGGTGCCCAGATTTCATATTCTTCAAACACACATGCTGTACGAACAATTTGTGCAGTTAGCGCAATCATCACAGGGCCCTGAGGTGACATACATCCTTCTCAGCTTATGAAGATGGCAGGATTAAGAGATTAAAGTAAAGACAGGCATAGGAAATCACAAGGGTATTGATTGGGGAAGTGATAAGTGTCCATGAAATCTTCACAATTTATGTTCAGAGATTGCAGTAAAGACAGGCGTAAGAAATTATAAAAATATTAATTTGGGGAACTAATAAATGTCCATGAAATCTTCACAATTTTTGTTCTTCTGCCATGGCTTCAGCCGGTCCCTCCGTTCAGGGTCCCTGACTTCCCGCAACAAGACACTTTTTGGTTTACACAGAGAAGTAAATAATTCAAATGAATGAACTATCGCTCATCTCAGAAGGAAGACTTTGATTTAGTCTCTGTGTGTGATAGAGGAGATGGGTTCTCCCTGCAGTCTAGAGATACTTAAAGAAGCAGGAAGTATCAGAGAGAAAGAATTCCCTCTCCCTAATCCAAATATGGGAGATGAGAATAAGCAGAATGCACTTAGGGGATTGCTCAAATCTGATATTTTCCAGCCTAATTTATATGATTTTATGGAGGACTAACAGACATTTTTCTCAAAAAAAGAAAGTTAATGAGGTTTTCTAGAACAACAACAAAACCCAGAGTAGCTAAGGTAGAAAAGAATGCAGCCCAGGAGGAGATTCTAATAGACCCACACAGGCAGGACAAGTGACAGCTCAGGACAGAGAATGCAGAAGCAGAAGCGAGAGATGGAACCTTAGAGCTAAGGAGAAAGCAGAGAAAGTGAAAGTGTCAGAAAGTGAAAGAGGTTCTAAGAGAGAAAAAGCTAGTCATGGTCAAAGTTAGGCAGGGAGCATGAGACCACAGTCTGACCACATTTACAAGAAACTTCAAAGCCTTCACCAGCTCAGGATTGATGAGGAAAATAAAGGAGTGGTATGACTCAGTGGAAACAAAACCCAGACTGCCACCTAAACCCAGATGTCACCAGGTATATTGGCTTCCTGTGACTATTGTAACAAATGACCACAAACTGGTTTAAGATAACAGAAATATATTCTGTCATAGTTCTGGAGGCCGTAAGTCCCAAATCAATGTATTGGTAACCTTGGTTCCCTTTGGAGGTGGAATTCATTCCATACCTCTCTCCTAACGTCTGGAGACTGTCAGCAATCTTTGGCGTTCTTTCCTTTACAAATGTACCTCTCTAATCTCTGCCTTTATCTTCATATGGTCCTCTTCTCTGTCCCTCTGTATTGCAAATATTCTTCTCCTGTCTCTTATAAGGATGCCAGGCATTGGGTTTAAGACCCACCCGAAATCTAAGATGATCTCATTTTGAGATCCTTATTTTAATTATATCTGCAAAGACCCTTTTTAAAAATAAGATTATAATTCAAAGTTCCATGAATTTGGATGATTGAGGGGATATTATTCAATCCACCATACCAATTAACTCCAAGATGAAAGGAACTGATCCAACTACATTACACTCCAGGAGTCTCAAATTTGAATATGCATGTGATCATCTGGGGATTCAGTAGCTCTGGGAGGTAGCTGAGAATCTGCACTTCTACAAGTTCTCAGGATGGCAGTGCTTCTGGTCTGGACCATATCAAGTAGCAAAGATTTAGTTGTCTATGTGGAAAGGTATACAATTAGTTGGCTTTGCTTAACATAACTCCCAGTCAAGCTGGTATGGCCACAGATTGTTTGGAAAACAATTTCAAGTGCTTATGGGTGAAAAGTAAGAAATAAAGATAAATCTGAGTGTGAGCCAAATTTTTTTCCCTGGGTGAGAAATAGCAGGTGGGGAGACGGCTGTGTGATCTCTGCTGTGCCCTTCAATCTTCTTAAAAATTACTAGACTGACACACACCTTTTGCTAGGGAGTCACATGGAAAGCTTGAAAGCACAGAGTTTTGAGACCAGATTGGTGTAGAGAGGAACAAATGTCTATGAGGCAAAAGTCCCTGAGAGTTTGCAGAAATTGAGAGAGAGGAGGTATTAGGGCTCATGTGCTTTGTGATATTGAAGGCTTAAACCTTTAATAACTAAAGAAATATCTGAGAAGGAGGAAGGTGTCTGCGATATCTGGGTAATATCTGCTAAGATCCCACAGAAATGGCCTTCCGTGTGGCAGAATATAGGCAATTCTGCCTCTAGCTTCATCACAGTTTAGAGTCTTTTATCTGTAAGTCAGAAAAGAGGTAGCATGAAAACATGGACTTTAAGTAGTCAATTGAAAGAAGTAGTGGAGAGTGTAGCTTGAGTCTTGATATTTCAAAATCAATATCCCATCTCAGTTATCAGAAGGGACATTGCAGTCACCTAGCCAACTTTTAGACTTGGTTCAATCCAAGAAATCTTACAAAATTAATTTCCCTTCTTAAAATAAAGCACTTTTCACAGAGAAGGTTGTGGGGTAGGGAAATGAGGGGTTTATTTTCGAAATGATAACACTGAAGGCCTCATTTTACTCTGGCAATGTTGAACTTAAACTGAGCTTGTTATCCTGGAAAATGTTGACAATTAAGAACCCTACTCCCCCTGCCCAATTCCCTTATGCTCTGGAACTGGCCTACTGCAGGGAACCATCCTTCCGCATATGACTTAGGCAAAAATCATGGATGACCCCCTTGTTCACCCATGGCAAAGCCAGGCAGACACCCTTCAGATTTTCATTCTTTGGCCTCATAAATGATTAGCTGAACTGTCTGTGATCAATCCAAACAAAATCCTTGCTAACCAAACTTTGGTGAAGATTCTATCCTTGCCCCAGATCCCTGAATTTTGACCTCCTCTTAGCCTGAGCCAGCATACGTCTCCCCACTAATGGACTCTCCCAAGGAATAGACTGGCCTCGGGGTAAGACATTCTGTGGTCCACTGACAAATTATGTCAGCCTCTCATCCCCCTTCCTACACTTGGCTCTTTCCAGATTTGCTTACTCCTCCCTAGGAAAGAAAAGCCCTTTACTGGCTGACCTTGGAGATGCTTGTAGATGTCATGGTCAGAGCATTTTCCCTATTGTAATGGGCCTCTGATCCTCCTGTTATGCCCTTTGCTGTAATCCTTCAAATAAAGTTTCTCCTTATACAGATCCGGATTTTTTTTTTTTTCACAGCAAGAGAAATAAAGGGAAACTTGTGCATGGGTCATTGTTTGCCTAATGATTTTGAGTTAGTTAAGTCAGTGCAATCTTTCTCCCCCTGGGTTCCTAAAATGAGCCTTTCATCCTACTCCAAGAGCCCCCTGAGGTTAGCAGTGGCAAAGTCAAGAGAGCACGGAGCTGGAAGGCAGGACGCCTGGTCTGTGTTCCCACATCCACCAATTACAGTAGAAACTCTGTGGCTGTGGGCAAGTCCCAAGGCATCCGGGACCTCAGCAGTAATAATACCTTAAAGAAAATCTTGAGTATTTTCTTTCAGTTCTAACAGCTGTAACGTTGGGATGGACTGGAGTTTTCTGACCAGTAATACCCTGAACTCTAACAGCAGTTTTGGTCTGAATCTTTCACCTAGAGTCATATCAATAAGTTCTGTTGCTGTTTAACTGTTCTCTGTGTGGTGGTGTGTGCATGAGTGTGTGTGTGTGTGTGTGTGTGTGTGTGTGTGTGTGTATCCTTGCCTATGTGTGTATGTGATGGCCTTTGGAGGCTGGAAGTGTCTATGGTGTTCTGAACAGTGCATTTGATTTTCCTTCTTCCAGCCAAAGCCTTCAGCTAAGTTGATTTGCTTTCTTCTGGCTCCTTTGCTTATGGTGATGAATAGATATGGGTGTGTTACACAACCATATCCACTATTAATCTGGATCTATAGTGAAGTTCTCTATGATTTTCCCAGTATGCTTAGTGTGTGAGAAGCTTCTATTTTTCTTATTTACATCCCAACATTGTCCACAAAGTGTCTACACATATTTCAGTGAAATGTCAGAGCAAAAGCCTCAGAGATAAAATGACCATGCCAACTGGTTTTTAAAATGTAGGTTTTCCAGTTTAATTTAATGTAATTTTTTTTTAGCACAGGAACCTTCAGACAAACAAATTCATATGTTGAGGCCTGTCAGGATCACACTGTAACAGAAGACAGTATCACCTCTTTGCCTCTGAGGCACAAGTCCCTGAGAGTTTGCAGGTATTTGGAGAGAGGAGGGGCCCATTGCTTCAGGGGCCCATTACAATAGAGAAAACTGGGACAGGGTTGAAGGGTGGGAATAGTCCTCATCTTGCCTCTCACACCCTCCATGGCTCCCAAGGGGCCACCATAGTGTGACCATTGCTGCTCTAGGCCAGTCACTCGTTTTGGCAGGGAAGCTGAAACTCAGACAAAGTTTCTCATCCATGGCCATGCAGCCAGTGAGGACAGGGTTGGGGTTCTTGGCCTTGGACAACCTCCCTCCCTCCAAGGAACTCCCACCTTTGGTCAGCTCACCTTTGTCACATGGTCCCCCCCCACACTGGAAATTAGTAAAATAGTAGTTATTTCCAGGGGTGTTTTCCTTATGTGGGCTTCCAACCCCATTCCCTTTTGGACTGAATTATTCTGGAAGGAAAGAATGAAGGGAGGGAGGGAGGGAGAGAGGCAAGAAAGCCAATCATTCAGCCAAAAATTCAGCTATCTGTGGCTCTCAAACATTTTTAAGTTCAGAAATATAATAGTGGTGCTTGCTATCTGCTGATTGACATTATACATTATTTATTTTAGGGCAGACCAGTCAGCTTTAAAACTGGGGTTTTGTTTTAAAGAAAATAAATCCTATTTCAAAATTATCAGCATCTCTCCAAAAAATGCCAGTGCCTAGATATGTAAGAATCTGAATACAAATTTGAGTTCTAAATGACATCATTAGTAGTGTATCCCTGCAGGCCACCATTACTTGGTGGCAAGACATACATCACTGCCAGGAGATTATGAAGGGAAGAAAAGGCAAATATTCAGCAGCCCAGTGGATTAAAGAAATCTATCAGGCTGATGTAATGCTGTGCTTAAGAGAGATCAGAAGCCCTTAACTATTTAAGCTTCTTGTATTTGGCTCAAATGTGCCGGTTTTACAAAATGATCACACAAAATTCACTATTGCTTCCAAAACCCGATTCTCCATGAGCTTCTTGGTGCTTCCTGTTTCCCATGTAGTTAGTTTGGGATCTTGGAACTAGTTTCGGCCAATGGGCTCCCACAGGAAATGGCAGGTGTTACTTCCAATCTGAGGCATTGAAGAGCATGAGTCTCCATGCCCTCTCTTCCTGAGGTGCTCTGAAAGTTCTGTGTAAATGAAGACCACAGAGATAAAGTGCCATTAGGGTTCAATCTTTCAACATGACTTCTCACTGTAGATGTTGATGTGGTTTGCCTGTCTGATAAATGTTTATCGGGTTCCTCAACAGTTAGGTTACTTCGGTTACTCTTTTTCTCCCTCCTTTTCCATGTTCTGTGCTTTGAAAGGGAATCACTAGATTCAGCCCACAATTGAGGACTGAGCAGTTCTATTTCTCAAAGGTGGAGCAACCACATAAATTACTTGGAGTTCTTCTTCATGGGAAATTTCTCTCTTGTCCCTCAATTGTTTATTAATTCAATCGTTTATTTGTGTCAGTATAGACTTGTGAATATTTACTATGTAATACTTTGGGCTATAATCTAATACTGTCTCATTTATTTAGCTAGTTTTGCTAAAATTCTTAGCTTTAGCCATTGAGAGCTCTTTCAGTTGGCTCCTGTGTCCCTTTGACATACCCCATCATTGTGGGGTGTTTTGTTTGTTTTTGACTTTTCCTTACATTTTGGCATGATAAGATATTCCAGGCTCATCTTGTCTATTTACTGCCTCAGTCCTACAATCAGCATTTCTCCATGGAGCCCTGGTTCCTTTAATTGAAGAATAGTTTTAGAATCCAAGATCTGGGAGTTAGGTATGTGATACGGTTTGGCTCTGTGTCCCCACCCAAATCTCACCTTGAATTGTAATAATCCCCACATGTTATGGGAGAGACCTGGTGGGAGGTAACTGAATCATGGGGGCAGTTTTTCCCGTGCTGTTCTTGTGATAGTGAGTAAGTCTCACAAGATCTGATGATTTGATAAAGGGGAGGTCTCCTGTACAAGCTCTCTCTTGCCTTCTGCCCTGTAAGATGTAACTTGCTCCTCATTCACCTTCCACCATGATTGTGAGGCCTCTCCAGCCATGTGGAACTGTGAGTCAATTAAACCTCTTTCCTTTCTAGATTACCAGTCTTGGTGTGTTCTTATTAGCAACGTGAGAACAGACTAATACAACATGCTTGTTGCTACTGAGGTATCATTGCTTCTAGACTCTCTCAGCTAACAGAGCAGGGAAATATCTACGTGTATGTAACCCATGAGTATATACATATAGTATCTATAATATTTCTATGTAATGCTTCTTTAGTTTTAATTGTTTGGTTTTAAAAAATAACTTGCTGAAATGGATGTTTAAATTCTTGATTTTAAAACTTTATTTTTTTAATGTCTGTACTAAGGGCTATGAAATCTCTAAGCATACCATTAGCTGTATCCTACACATTTTATGTGCATGTTTAACTATTATACTGTTCAAAATACTTTAGAATTTTTATTGTGATTTCTTCTGTGACCCATGGGCTATTTAGAATTACATTTTTAAATTTGCTAATATATGCAGATTTTATAGTTATATATTTCATAATTAATTTATAGTTTTATAGCTTAATTGTATTAAGTTGTATTATACTCAGAGAACATACTCAATGACTGCAATCATTTGAAATTGTTAGATTTTTGCTTTATGATACAACTTATTGTCAATTTTTTGTAAATGTTCTGCGTGTGCTTGAAAAAAATATGCATTCTGTGGTTCTTCAATGCAATGTTCTATGTGCGCATATTAATCTCGTTTTCCAAAGACGTTATTGAAATATTCTAAATTCTTACTGAATTTTTATCTGCTTGTTCTATTTGTTATCAAGAGTTATATTAATTTCTCCCTTGTAATGGTGGGCTTGTCTTTTTCTCTGTGGCTCTGTCAAGTTTTGCATTATATTTTATGAGACAATGCTATTAGGTATATGCAAATTGTGAATAGTTATAGCTTCCTGATGAATTGAAGCATAATATTACAAAATGTCTTTTTTGTCATTTGTAATGCTTTTTGGTCTTAAAGTTTGCCTTATCTGATATGAATATAATTTTCTTTTTATAGTGTTTGAATCACACATCTTTTATTTTCATTCTTTTCGTCAACTTATATTTTATTTGTTCACCCATTTTTACATTTTATTTGCTCACCCATTACTGAGCTTTTCTCCTTTCCTATTCTGACAGCATTTTTCTTTTAATCAGGTCATTTACCCATTTATATAAAATATTTTTAGGTTTAACCCTACCATCTTATTCAGTGCTATTTGTTCTGTCTGTTTTATGTTCTTTTTTCTCTCGTTTCTCACTTTCTTTTAGATTAATTGGGAATTTTTATTATTCCATCTTCCCCCTTTTTAGCTTGCATATTACACACCTTTAAACAATTCTTTTAATGTATACCCTAGAGTAGCAGCCTGTGAATTACAGGCCATGGGACAAATTCAGCACATCGCCTGTTCTTGTATGGCCTGTAAGAAGAATATCTCATGGCATCTGAAAATTTAATTAAATTCAAACGTCATTGCTTATAAGTAAAGTTTTATTAGAACTTTTGTTGTCTTTCACAACTACATAATCTGTATATATCAAAGATTTTCCAAAGCAGGAAACTAAAGCACAGTATAGAAAATAATTGACTAGAAATTATAAAAATTCCGATAGGTTTGTACAAATCCTAATTTCAGATATTTCTATTAATCAAATGATCTTTTTTGTTCCATTGATCACCCTTATAATAAATGATGTTATGCATTATATACATTATACATTAAATATTGTACACTAATTATGTTATTTTAATACATAAACATGTGCCAAAAAGCTCCACTTTAGTTTTTGAGTTTCAGGAGATTAATTTTGAAAACAGGATTTCTGTGCTCAAAAGTATGAAAATGAATAAATGAATCTAACCAACTAACTTGAGCTAAAGAAAAAAAATGATGTTGATTTCATATGTTAGCACACCAAATAACCCATGAACACTGTATTAAGCCTTCCTGGGCCTTAACCCAAAGCAGACATGGATAAGAACGTCAAGATAATTTGGGGTGTATTCAGCAATCCTTAAAGCAGAGTAACTTGTGGGTCAGATATATTTTGCCTTTACATTGTGTTAAGTCTTCCTGTGTTTGTCGCCAGCATTTTTAAATTGGGATGTTTTATATGGAACAAAATCTACATTTCTGACTTCTCTTAGAACACGGGCAGAAGTGCGCCAGCATATCTCACATAGCAATACTGGGTTGAAGCTTAGTAGATGTTGTCATCTGTATTGGGTCTTAGGGCTGCCATAGCAAAGTACCACAAACTGGGTGGTTTAAATAACAGAAGTGTATCATCTCAGCTCTGGAGACTAGAAGTCCAAGATCAACATGTTGGCAGGGCTGGTTCCTCCCGCTGGCTGCGAGGGAGAATCTGTTCTATGCCCCTCTCCTAGCTTCTGATGCTTTCCTGGCAGTCCTTGGAGTTCCTTGGCTTGTAGTTGCATCCCGTTAACCTTTGCATTCATGGTTCACCTGGCATTTTCCCTGTGTGCATGCCTGTGTCCACATTTCCACCTTTTATTTTATTTTTTATTAGTTTTTGAGATGGAGTCTCACTCTGTCATCCAGGCTGGAGTGCATTGGTGCAGTCTCGGCTCTCTGCACCCTCCACCTCCTGGGTTCAAGTGATTCTTCTGCCTCAACCTCCTGAGTAGCTGGGATTATAGGTATGTGCCACCATGCCTGGCTAATTTTTGTGTTCTTAGTAGAGATGGGGTTTCCCCATGTTGGCCAGGCTGGTCTCGAACTCCTGACTTCAAGTGATCTGCCTGCTTCAGCCTCCCAAAGTGCGGGAATTAGAGGCGTAAGCCACCTTGCCTGGCCTACATTTCCCCCTTTTATAAGGACACCAGTCATATTGGCTAAGGAGTCCACTCCCCTCCACCATGACCTCATCATAAGTAATTACATTTGCAACAACTCTATTTTCAAATAAAGCCACGTTCTTAGGTATTGGGAATCAGAACTTCAACATATAAATTTGAATTGACACAATTCAATCCTTAACACTCCTTTTAGAAGGGACATGCATTCCCTCATTCCCCACAATTGCCATTTGATAGAGTATTCATTCCTGGCCCACTAAGATATTTAAGTTGGTGATCTTTGTCCTAAATCCCATAGGTTCAGGAGGCTGTATATCTGACAGGTAGACCTAAATGTTAGGAAATCATAAGATCCTAGGATGTCAGAGAAGGGAAGAACCTCTGAGATCAACTGATGTCACCCTCTTGCCCTATCGCAGAGGGGCAAATCTGAGAAATGCTCTCACTGGCCTTTTCCAAAATCATTCCCATAACAGTACCTAAGATTCTTATTATTTACCTAAGATTAAAAAAAATCCATTGCATTAAATTTATTTAAAAAGGGAGACAAGTTTGACAAAACTGTCTTTTCAGTTCCACAACACAGCATACAAATCCCTGTCCTCATACCTTTTCTCAGAAACTGGCTTGCAGAATTTGGTTTATCCTGTAGGGCCTTAGTATTATTTTTTGTTTGTTTGTTTGTTTATGAGAGCATTTGCACTGGATGCTCTGTTCCTTAGAAAATAAAGAGGCTTTCCAAGTAAATAGGGCCACTGTGTACAAATTAGAGTTCAGGAAGGGTGCTTCTCAATGTTTCAGCTGTTTCATAGGCTACTTAACATACAGCACGGGTAAACATGAGTTCCCATCTACAAAGGGTTTTTCTAAATTTATAGCTTCCAAACAGCCATTAATTTTGCTGCCATATGGGTCACAAGAGGCAGGCTGATAAATCTTTCATCCGCAGTGGATTATGTTTTCCCATATGTATGTTTATTTTCAGAATCCATGTGTATTTCAGCTAGGGTGCAGCTGATCTTCTACAAAAACTCTGCAAGTGCATAAGCAGGAATCAATAATATACTGTACCCGCCTGCTCTTGATAAATTCTGTCTCCTTAGGTATTCAGAAGAGAATCCAAGGAGATCCTGATTCTGCATATCATCCCATATTACAAATGACTATAAAAGTTGGTGAATAATAACGCTTGACCTTTAAGCAGCCAGCAGTTTTCATCCAAGTCAGTCAGTAGTGATGAGGCCTTAATCCGAAGCCATTATGAAACTCCTATACTCCCCCCCACCTCAGAAGTTTGTCTTTTTATTCTAGAACTACATTGGGAGTAAATGATTTTTCATCATTGTTTCATAATAGCCTAAATCACTCCCTTAAGGTATTTGCCAATTTAGATCTGTTACATGGTAAATATTAAATCATGTAGTTTTCTACTCAACATATTCATCACTGACTATAATTTGCATGACATAACTTGAATGTAATTTCAAATAATTTGGTACAATAAATATAATGAGAATTAAATTATACCTGCCTAGAGGACAGCACGATTCATATAATTGCTAATGTACTGATTCTTCCATGTATTTTGACATTTCATATTAGGTGACTCTCTTTTTTTGTTATTAAGAATGAATTTAAAAATGTCTTGCAGTTCAAATTTTATAGTTTTCCAAGTGCTTTCATGTTCTTTGTTTCAAGATTCTTCAAAATGAATAGGAACTGTAGGAAATAGTTTATGTTATTGCCATTTTCTAGAAGAAACTGAGGATCAAGCCAGTTAGTGACTTGTCTGTGGGATACAATCTATAAGGACAGAGCTGGGCTCGGGCTTAGGTTTTGTGCCAAGTACAATGTTCTTTCTTCTATACTTTGTTGCTTCTAAAAATATTGTGCTTGGGTATTTGTTTTTTACCCAGTAGTTTTAACAAGCCCCACTCGAAAGCACTCTAAAACCCTGGCATGCACTGTGTTTGCAGTCCCTGTTTTACTGTTTCAAAGTAACCCATTCTATTGTGTGCTGGGATTTACTCTATGATAACTCTAACTCATACAAACCAGTAGCTGGGATATTACCTCCAAGGGCCACTGGTCACCAAAGACTTACGTACTCTGTCCTTGATCAAGCTGAGAGGAGAGTTTGATATTGAGTTCCAGTGAGAAAGAAGCTACCCTTTCTTTATCTGTAGCTCAGGACACTTCCAAATTGTCTTGCTCATCTCCATACCTTTCCTCTGTAGCTTCTTCAAAAGGACAAATTAAATTCCTACAAGAACATCTTTAAATAAACTATGCTTGTGTTGGCACCCTTGCATTTATGTAGAAATTAAAGGAAGACGTATTTTTATTACAAAAATAACTTCTTAATAATAGCTGGGTATGAACTAATTGCTTTCAAGGCTTTGCACATGGTGGCAGGAATTATTACATTAATTGTACACTTTGGCTGCTGGCTTGGGCATACTTGGATGAGGGCTCAGCCACCAGGAGATCCCCACAGTTCTCATCTTTCCAGATAGATGAACTTGATGCCTCCTTTGCATTGAGTATGAGAATGGTATAGGCCCTCCCCCAATAAACTGGTAGGATTTGCATTTAGCAATAATAACAATAAAAACGATGTTTACTGAGCTTTGCTGTGCCAAGCACTGGGCTAGGTGCTTTCTGTGTAGCAAAACTTTCTATGAAGCAAAACTACCTGAATTTGAATCCTTCCCCATCTACTGACCAGATTTTTAGCCATATTGAGTTACTTAACTTTGTTATGCCTCAGTTTCTGCATCTGTAAAATGAGGATAAGGAGAGTACCTACTTTAGGTGTTATGGGAGTGAATGAGTTCTTAATGTGCAGTACTAAGAACAGTATAGGTATGCAATCAGAACAGAAGAAAGGGTAGTTACTGTTGTTATGATAATGATGATGAGGAGGATGCTGAACTCTAACCAACTGAGAGTTAAAAAGTATATTTTCTTTTATTGACTTTATTCTTTAACCCCAACTTCAGGAAACTGAAGGCTTGGACAATATTTCCATGACTCATTCAAAGTCAGATGTCAAACAGCTAGTAAATGGCTGAGCTTGGAGGGGAACAGGTTTCTTTGTCTATGACTAACACATTAACTGATTAAATCATCCAATCCACTGGCCAGACTAGTCAAACAGCCAACAGGTTTATGATATAGAGGTGAGGGGAATGAGCTTGATGTTGTTATAGGATGGACTCACTGGAACTCACTGGGTTTGGAATCAGAAAATCTTGTCCTGAATCAGCCTTCACTAACTCAAGTTGGTTGACTTCTCTGAGTTTCTATTATTTCATCCATAAGACGATTCCCAATCTAACCCATTCAAGATGATTGTTCAGAGAAGCAAAGAAATATCATATTTGAGAGAATATTGTAAATCAAACTGCCATAAATTGTGCCATTTATTAATGTTTGAGATTTTACAAAATTATTTTTTACTTGTTTTACACAGTTGTTGATTAAAATGACCAAATCACTTGGTTATTGCTTGCAATATGTGTGGAATCCAACAGCTTTTTTAACCTATAAGTACACAAATCAGCCTTGAAAACAAGCATGATGGTTAATATTGATTGTCAACTTGATTGGATTGAAAGATGCAAAGTATTGTTCCTGGGTGTGTCTGTGAGGGTGCTGACAAAGGAGATTCACATTTGAGTCAGCGGACTGGGAGAGGCAGACCCACCCTCAATCTGGGTGGGCACCATCTAATCAGCTGCCAGCGTGGCTAAAATAAAGTAGGCAGAAGAAAGTGGAATGAGAGGGATTTGCTGTGTCTTCTGCCCTTCATCTTTCTCCCATGTCGGATACTCTAAGTTCTTCAGCTTTTGGATTCTTGGACTTACATCAGTGATTTGCTAGGGGCTCTTGGGCTTTCAGCCAGACTGAAGGCTGCACCATCAGCTTCCCTAAGTTTGAGGTTTTGAGACTCAGTCTGGCTTCCTTGCTCCTCAGCTTGCAGATGGCCTATTGTGGGATCTTACCTTGTGATCGTGTGGGTCAACTCTCCTAATAAACTCCCCTTTATATATATGTGTGTGTGTGTATTCTATTACTACCCTTCATATATATATATATATATATATATTATATACTATATACTACTACTCCCCTTCAGATACATAGATGATAGATAGATAGATAGATAGATAGATAGATAGATAGATAGATAGATAGATATCCTATTAGTTCTGTTCTGTCCCCTTAGAGAACCCTGACCAATACAACAAGGTTGGAAAATGTCCTAACTCATTAAAGTGGAGACACTTTCTCTCTCCCAGGAAATGTACAGTTTACATTCATGCTTTGATTCATACTTTGACTGATTCATTCATCCATTCATTCACTTTTCTTTTTTTTATGTGCCAGGCATTATGATGGGTAATAGAATGAATAATGCACAATCCTTGCCCTTAGTAGGTTAAGCAGCCTCATAAACACATCATTATAATCCATTGCGTTAAACGTAGTGCTAGGTAATTGATCTGGGAAGGAAATTCATAGAAGACTTCCTGGAAGAAGTGACATCTAAATTGAGTCTTAAAGAAAAAAAATAAGTTATTAGCAGCTAAATACATGGATCTCCTTTGTGACCCTCCAAGGGCAGATGGCAAGACTTGGTGGTGATGGATGGACTTCACGGTGAATTTCAGGCCTGAAATGACTGAAGAAATTTGATGACTTGGCTGAGAATGTCCTTCAGTAATCTGCTATATGCATAGGGCTTCTCTGTTGGGTGTCTTTGGGCAAATGTTTGCAAACCTGGCTTATTTAATGTATGAAGTTTCTACAATGGACCATGTTTGCCTTAAAAAAGGAAATGAGATTCTTTTCTCAAATGGTCATAAAGAAGCAACTCATGTTTATGTAATGCAGCTCAGTGCTGAGGCTGAAGATGAGTGAATTTCTATGGAGCTCTTCCAAGCACTAAAACAAAATGAAGGAAATAAGATACGATTAGACCAGAATTCATGGAAGTGAGTCAAATATACATCTCCACCTACAAAGAAATAGTCCCATTATCGTTTTAAAAGATTTTTGTGTGGGAACATCATGTGCGTATTGTTCCATAATTACTCTTTAACATGCAGTAAAAATAATTTTGCATGCACCAGTTTGAGTGTTTATCGGCTTCCCTAAAAGCAAAGGCCTTGAGGTACTAATTAGGACAGAGGCAGGAGGAGAACAGGGTCAGAGAAGAGACCCAAGGAATGTCAAAATCAGTCATTTGCTCCTAAGTGGTAGGAAACAGAGACATTTTTGGTTCCAAGTTGCTTGTTTGGGCCTAGTTAGAAAAATGGGTTAAACTCTGGGCATTTGCAGGTTGAGAGCTATTTGTTTATGTGAACTAGAAAAAAGTATCTTACAGGACCAAAGGTATTGGGATGGGTTCAGTGGAGAGGGTGGGTATACTTTAGGCTCAGAGCTTAATATTGATCCTATAGATCAGGGGTCCCCAACACCAGGCCAAGGACCCATACCAGTCCGTGGCCTGCTAGGAACCTGGCCACACAGCAGAAGGTCAGCAGTAGGCCAGCGAGCATTACCGCCTGAGCTCCACCTCCTGTCAATTAGCAGCAGCATTAGATTCTCCTAAGAGCGGGAACCCTATTGTGAACTGCATATGTGAGGGATCTAGTTGCACGCTCCTTATGATAATCTAATGCCTGATGATCTGAGGTGGAACAGTTTCATCCCAAAAGCATTCCCCGCCATCCATGGAAAAATTGTCTTCCATGAAACTGATCCCAAACCGTTTTGGGACCACTGCAGATGCCTGGGGATACCTGACATCTGATTGCATAACAAAATTAATCCTCTGAATATTCATATCCGTGAGTAGTGTTTGCATTATAGTAAGTGGTGTGTGGACAAATACTACAACCATTATAAATAAACTGTGGTAATAATTGCAGTAATAATACCTGCTTTGAATTAAGGAGGTGTGCTGTTTGCCTGGTATTTTAGATGTGCCATCTAGTGGTCAGAAGGAGCATTTTCAGATTATTAAAGTCGCTCTAGTACTCAGAGACACTTGCAATATTCTGAGTACTGATTATTTCACAGTAAGTATCCAATATGTTTCTTCCTCCAGGGAAATAATTCACCATTTTTGGTAATGTATGTCTGAAGCTTTTTTGAAATCCTTTTGCCTATGTAAGGCTAGTTTCCATCTCATCCTTTTCTATAAAATAAGATACTCTCTATTTGCTAAAGACAATTTCAACTGGGTCTCAGAGGAGGAGCCAGAACATACCAAATAGAGGAGAGCACAGAACAGAGAAAAAGGACAGATGTGGGCAAAGGGACAGAGAAGGTGGCTTGGCTAGATTGTGACACTTGTCATTGTCACAGCTAAAATGTTTGAGGTTTGGCATTGAGGGGACACTGGAATGTCAGCAGTAAAGTGGTGGGTCAGGGCTGAGATGCAAAAAGGTAGCTTGGTGTCGAGCCAGGTGAAGCCAGAGGCAGGACACCTGGATGATGGGTGTGACGGTGGCCCAGCTAAGACACAGACATGGCCTGAATCAGACACAGTTGGTGTTGGGGAGGGCTGAGGGATGCAGCAAGATGACCTGTGGGAAGTGGGACATGGCTACAGGCAGTGTGCAGGCCAGTCTTGCATCACTGTATCCTGACATCCGGCACATGGCAGGTGTGGAGCAGCCAGGAGGGAGAGCCCCTGAACCCCTGCCCAATCAGCTCCTCCCTCCCTCCCTCTCTTTCTTTTTTCTTTCTTTCTTTCTTTCTTTCTTTCTTTCTTTCTTTCTTTCTTTGTTTCTTTCTTTCTTTCTTCTTCCTTTCTTTTTCTTTCTTTCTTTCTCCCTCTCTCTCTTTCTTTCTTTCTTTCTCTCTCTCTTTCTCTCTTTCTCCTTCCTTCCTTCCTTCCTTCCTTCCTTCCTTCCTTCCTTCCTTCCTTCTTTCCTTCTTGTTTTTGGAGCCTCACCCTGTTGCCCAGGCTGGAGTACAGTGGTGCGATCTCAGCTCACTTGCAAGCTCTACCTCCCAGGTCCAACTGATTCTCCTGTCTCAGCCTCACAAGAAGCTGGGAGTACAGGTGCCCACCACCATGCCCAGATAATTTTTTTGTATTTTTAGTAGAGACAGGGTTTCGCCATGTTGGCCATACTGGTCTCGAACTCCTGACCTCAAATGATCCACCATCCTCAGCCTCCCAAAGTGCTGGGATTACAGGTGTGAGCCACCATGCCCGGCTAGCTCTGTTTTCTTAGTGAGAAAAGGATCTGCCCAGGAGGAGTGGAGTGGCACACCGTCGGGGGCTTGGAGACGGAAAGGAAGGGAATAAGAAGAAAATCAAAAGTATCACAAATTGTACTGAAGCACTGCTTGGGCTAAAAACCACCAGCAATGTGGGCATCTATTCAACAAGGTTGTGCCATTCTCCCTCTGCCAAAGCAGAGGGACAGGATAAAGTTTGTGCAAGGCCAGAGAGGGAGAACACAATACTGTCATGTCCATCAGTCCTGTCCTTGGATCATCAACTGTTAACTGCAGTCTAGCGCTGTGAGGCTTGATAGCTTTGTAGTTAAGACCCATCCCACCTCTGCTGCCCATGGGGCGGTCCTTAACCTCTCTCAGCCTCAGTTTCCTCACCTGAGAAGCAGAGATCAGAACGTAACCTATCCCCCATGCAATGTGGTTGCAATTCAGTGGGATAGTTCATACAAAGTGCCTGGCCACGAGCCTAGCACATTGCTGGTGCTAAGTTGATGGTGGTTGTTACTTTCTGCAGAAATGAGTACTTCTCCGAACACTTCATATATGGCCTACAAAGAACTCACTGCATCATTCCAGAATTTAGCAGTTGCCCTGCCACTTGAATCTTTGAGACTAAGAGCTAATGGATGATGGTTCTAGTTCTGCCACTTGTCCCACCTTTTTTGGGTTTTTGACTCACACACAATGAGAAGGAGAACTCTCCCACTCTGAATATTTAGGCATGCCACATTTCGTTTTATTTATTCCCTATTCTCAGTAGCCAGATATTTTTGCACTGAAGCCGTCTACAAAATCAAAAAAATAAAATCCAATCTTGGCTAACTTTGTAGTTAATTAACACATTTCTTTAGGCTCTTTATGAAGGAAAAAGGAAACAAATAACTTTTCACTTCTTTCTGCATGTGCCTGTATGGATGAGTAGAAGGAATTACTGTAATTAATGCTGGATTTTAAAATACCAGCATGGGGAGATAGCTAGCATCTTCCAAATAAGGGGATGAGTCAGAGCCTCAGAGATGCTATGGTGTTTAGACAAATGTGAGTTATTAGGTAACCAGGAAAAATACATTACAGAAGGCAACACATAGGGCAATGAAGCTGCAAGCCAGCACATAAATTGCGAGACACAGTCCTGAGTGCTCTGGTGGATAGCAGGTTTGTAACTCCATACAAAACCTATGTTTTCCTACCTAAGAAAGGGCAGAGGGTTTTGTCTGGTAAGATCTCTACCCTTCAGGACTTCTGGGTATTGTTTGATTTCCATTTTTCTGACTCAAGGTGGTCTTCCCGGGGGCCATGCTTTGGGAAAAGCTTGTATTTCTAAATTCGCTTGATCTCCTCTTGCTGATTCCTTTAGCATCCTGGAGAAGTAAGAGTTGAAGAACCTCCTAGACTTCACGGAGCTCTGGTCTGGGGGCCTCTCTCCATTTGTTTTGTTGTTAAGGCCAATTTTAAGAACAATCAAACAGAAGGTTCTGGAGAGGGGAAAAACAAATTGAAAAGGTACAAGCTAAAGAACTTAATACAAGAGAAAGTGAAGGATGTATGGGAAGGACTAGAAATAAATCCTAGAAAAGCTACAATTCATCAGGTTTGAAGTAAGTGCATTTTCTAGCGCATGGGTCATTGGTTCATGAAATAAGAAACAAAGAGAGATGTAAAACCTGGAGACTGACCCAGCAAACTCATTAGCCATCAAGCTGCCTATAGCCTTACCTGCAGAAGGAATGGGAGCAGGATGAAGGCTCTGAGGCGGACAGGGAATGAAGCTACACCTTAGTCTGGAGGCTCTGATCCAGTGTTGACCAACCCTTATTCCATTATCACCTCCTTATGTAGTCTTTTAAGACATTGTTTGTGTAACCACCCCTCCTTGTGATACCACAGATATACCATCGAGCTCTCTATGTGCTGTAGCCTTTTAGAGGGCCACAAACTATTGTAATCTCTAAGATTTTCTCCCCCAAGAAACAATTTTTATCCCCTGGGGGAGTGATGTTGCCCCTAGGTACTTACTGTATGCCTGGCCCTGGTGTGTATTATTTCATGTAATCCACTATTCCCATTTGGCATATAAAACTTAGAAGGGTTGAATAACTTGTTCTAGGACAAAAAGGATTTCAACCCAGGGAGTCAATGTCAGCCTGCCCTCTTAACAACTTTGCTTCTGTTCAAGTCAAGATCACAACCTGCCCTACTCGTAACCACCATACTGTCCTGCTCCTCATTTGGAGAGGTCGGACAGTCTCGACTGAGATGCAGAAATAACATCCCTGTAGGCAGGACTCGTGGGATCATGACAGGTGCCAAAGGGGTCCCCTCATATAAGCACCTTCCACTGAGGTAAAAGCAATGAGTGTGAAAACAGATTCAAAATCTAGTGCCTGGTTAAAAAATCCTGTTTTAGACTATTACAAGACATAAATCTCTGACTCTGTTTTCCTCTCTCTAGAGTTCTGTGTTGCAAACTGCCCAGCGTGGAAACACATTTCTAATCTAAATGATCTCTACAGATTTTACCTAGGTGAGGAGACCAATGTGGATCTTTTCTTCCTAATGTGAAGTCTTCTGTGAACCATTCCTGATAGTTACCCATAATCTGCCTGAACATTTTCCATGTCATTCCATGTCTTTCCTCATGGAAAGAAACCTCCCTTCACCTCTTTTTATTTTAATCAGGCAGGGTATAACCTACATGAAGTAAGTTATACCATTCTTTTTGTTTGTTTTGTTTGTTTGTTTGTTTGTTTTGAGACGGAGTCTCGCTCTGTAGCCCAGGCTGGAGTGCAGTGGTGCAATCTTGGCTCACTGCAACCTCTGCCTGCTGGGTTCAAGCAATTCTCCTGCCTTAGCCTCCCAAGTAGCTGGGATTACAGGCGCCTCCCACCACGCCTGGCTAACTTTTTGTATTTTTAGTAGAGACAGGGTTTATTGGCCAGGCTGGTTTCAAATTCCTGACCTCAAGTGATCCACCCGCCTCAGCCTCCCAAAGTGCTAGGATTACAGATGTGAGCCACCATGCTTTCTTAAGTGTACAACTCAATGACTTTTAGCCTGTGCATGATTCCGTGCACTGATGTTTGTCATCATATACATTCACTTCTCGTAGGCCTATATTTAGGAATGAGATAGCTGAGTAATAAGTAATGTTTAGCTTTAGTGTCAAACGTCAAACAATTTTCTACAGTGATCAGACCAAATTACACTCCCGTCAGCAATGTGTGCAAATGTTCCAGTTGCTCCACATCCTTGTCAGCATCTGATATTGTCTTTGTAAGTTTAACCATTCTGGTGGGTGTGTAGTTCTATCTGGTTGAGATTTTAATTTATTTTTCCTATTAAGTAATGCTATTGAGCATGTTTATATGCTTTTTAGCCATCTGATATCTTCTTTTGTGAGATACTTGTTAAAGTCTTTGGCCCATTTTTAAATTCGGTGTTTTGTCATTTTTTTATGATTCCTAGGAACCTTTATATACACTAAAAAATTTCCTATTAGCTAAGAAATATTATTTAAGGCCATACATGGTGGCTCATGCCTGTAATCCCAGAACTTTGGGAGGCTGAGATAGGGGGATTGCTTGATGCTGGGAATTTGAGACCAACCTGGGAAACATAGACCCAACTTTACAAAGAAATTTTTTAGAGAAAGAAGTATTATTTCAACTTGAAAGCTGCTATCATATTTTGCTCCCTCTGCCCCAATTTGGAAATCAGAGCATGTTTGTAAAGGCAAACCATCATGTTCAGGAGTGGAATGTGCCTCTTGCTGCCAGATACTAAATTCTCTTGTTGGACTATAAATGAGAAGTTTGCCCTTTTGTGGGAAAGTAAGGGCACATGGTTTATATTAGTATTTCAACATATCAGACACTTACTTTACGTCATAGCCACTACCTCTTCCTGATGCTCTGGTCTAGATTTTGGCAGGTAGAAATGAAAGCTTAAGGGGAAAAATTACCATTTTTATAGTTAGCACTTATGGGCCAAGAAATTATTCAAGTTATTAATTTTAATATCACTGATTTTTAAGGGCCTATAGTAATAATGGCCATTGATCACCTTCTCTGTGCCAAACGCCTGGCTAGGCATATTGTATACTTTATCCCATTTAATTTTCACAAAAGTCCTACAAGGTAAAGATGAGGAAACAGACCCACAGAGAAGTTAGAAATGTGTCCAAGGTCATAAGCTAATAAAGGAAGAGCCAGGATTCAAACCCATGTTCAAAGCCCATGTCCCCCAAAGAAAAAATTACACTTTTACATCATTGTGAAGGTTGTAAGTTTTCTGTAGATCAGAAAGAACTCTAACAATTATCCCCATTCTGTTTTTATCTTGTTCTATGAACTTCCCTTTCCAACAAAGCAGCTTGGAGTTTGCGTGCCACAACTGGCACTTAGGACTCTCATGAATTTCCAAGTCAATTCTGAGGGCAATGGCGCTGTGTGCAAATGTTTGTTTAAAGACGTGCTGTGCGGTGGCAGGACCCACCGCTGCCTGCTGCTCAGGCAGCAGGGTGAATCAGCGCGGAGGCAGTGATCACACCAGGTATCAGCTCCTGAGTGAGCCTGCCTGTCTGTCCCTCCCTTCAGGGGCTGTGCATAAAGGCATTTCTCTCTAGCAAACATGCACATCGTCCTGTCATTTTGAGCTAGTCTTCCTCCCAATTTGTTATCATTATCACAAAGCAAGTTCTGTGCCTTCAGACTCTTTCCCTAAGGGAAATGAGACTCAAAGGAGGGTCACTGATATCAAAATTTGGGGCTCTCATTAAACTATGGTTCCCTCTGTCTTCTGCAGTAGAGAGGAATTGGTTCAGAGCAGTAATGCACAGGGTAGAAACGGAAGGTCCCAATAACGGTATTCAAACGACTGATGAGGAAATTTCAAAATATTTCCGACATTTCTCTTAAGATTGAACCTGATTTTTCACTACAGGGGAATATACATGGTGAGTCCAGATTATGCTCATGAAAAGTTACCCAGAGCAATTTGTGTCTTGTCCACAGGGCACAGATCACTTTAACCTGATGGGATGTGAAAATCATGACATTTGAAATAGCATCACAACTTTCTCATGTTGATGAATAGATGGCCCAGGGTATACCTTTGACTTAGTCTATTTTTAGCTCTAATAACTATTTCTTGCTGCATAGCATTCCTTATGGTTTCCTCTGGGCTACACAGTAAAAATAATTCTGGACTTGGAGTCAGAAGGCCTGCATATAAGTCCTCGTGTGACTATCACCCCCATCTTACCTCTGCAACATCACCTCCTGCAACTCTGTCTCCACACACCCTGCACCAGCCCCTGGGTCTCCTCCCTCTACACTGGCCCCCCTACCTAGAACAGGGGTCCCCAACCCCCAGGCCATGGACCAGTACCAGTCTGTGGCCTATTAGGAACCGGGCTGCACCAGGAGGTAAGCAACAAGAGAGCGAGGGAAGCTTCGTCTATATTTCCAGCCATTCCCTATCACTCGCATTACCACCTGAACTCTGCCTCCTGTCAGATTAGTGGCAGCATTAGATTCTCATAGGAGTAGCACCCTAGTGTGAACTACACATGCAAGAGATCTAGGTTGCACACTCCTTATGAGAATCTAATGCCTGGTGATCTGTCACTGTCTCCCATCACCCCCAGATGGGACCGTCTAGTTGCAGGAAAACAAGCTCAGAGCTCCCACTGATTCTGCATTATAGCAAGTTGTATAATTACTTCCTTATATATTGCAATGTAATAATAATAGAAATAAAGTGCACAATAAATATAATGCACTTGAATCATCCCAAAACCATGCCCTCTGTCAACCCCCATCCATGGAAAAGTTGTCTTCCATGAAACCAGTCCCTGGTGCCAAAAAGGTTGGGGACCACTGGTCTAGAATACCCTTCCTTCAGATACCTAACGTTTTGCTCCAACATCACCTCAATGAGAGCTCCCTGACCACCCTAATTAAAGTAATTCTCTGCCTCTACCTTCCATATTCTGACCTCATATCACGTTCTACATATTATCTTCAAAATCTCTCTGCAATTTATTTCTCTGTATTGCCTATCACCCTCTCTAGAATGGGATCTATAAAATCTCTTACCAAAAGCAATATATATACTTAGTTCTTAATCTATAAATTTTAATATTTTGATACAATAAGTTCTCCTCTCATCAATAAGATGCACTATCTGTTTTGTTCATATCTCAGGTACCTAGAAGAATGCCTGGCCCATAGAAGGTATTCAATACATAGTTGTTTGGGTTGTTGCTGTTTTCGTTTTATTTTGATCCCTTATCAGCATGGAGTCTTTAAATAAATCCATCACTCTCTCAGAGCCTGAGCTTTTAAAATTTATAAATGAGGAGAATAGTTAGACCAACAAAGTTGGATTTTTAAGAAAATTAGTTAAGATAGTGTATACAAGAATTATACATAATATTGGTGAGAAGAGTATTTGTTGTAGTAAATTATGGGAATTTATAGGTTAAGAATTAAGTGTATATAATGCATTTCATAAGAGATCTTCTAGAGGTAGACGTATTGACAGCATTTTGTACTTTATCTTCCACTGGTAAAAATAAGATGTGTAAAGGAAAGTGTCACATCCACTATGACATTGGGAGACACAGACATGATATGGAGGCAGAGGCTGGGGGGTGGGCAGAAGATGGTGGAAGCCAACCATGAGGATCAGAAGGTTCTGCTAAAACTGGACTTCTAAGCTACCACTCCTGGTTACCCCTGTTATGGTGATCCCCTTCTAATGTCATTATGAGAAATACACACACACACACAAAATGAGGTACATAGTAATCAGTGTCTGAGCATCCCCCACGTGGTGCGAGAGCTCCATGTTGAGAAAAAGATGAATGAAACTTGGGAGGGATTTGAGGAGAGGTCCTTGGCTGGGATCACATGGGACAGGGTATTTTATGGTTAACAAAAGGGCCACCCTAAGACTGTCTAGGGAGAGTGTCTTGGGTAAGGTTCTTTCTCCTGCTGTTGTGTTATGTGCAGTATAGATAACATTCACAAAACCACCTTGCCCCACCTGTCCTGCTAGTTGCGCTCATGCATGGAAGGAACTCTCACCAGAAAATAAGCGAGCTCAGTCTATTGGTGGCTTTGTCAGCAATACTTAGGCTCCAGAGTCAAGGTCAGGAATGCCCAGTGGGAACAGGCAGAGGAGTAAATAAAAAGGCTCTGTAAACTACGAAGGGGTGTCCAGATGTCAATTTTTATGTTTTCCCCAGCTGCTTCTATTCCTTTTACTGTGATGCCTTAGGTCCATTAAATCATGGAATATCAAAACAAGAATGACCCGCAGAGATTGTCTGATCATTCATCTGTTCAACACACATTTTCTGCACATCCATTCTGTGTCAGACTTAGGACTCAGCGCTGGTTAGACAAGAAATAAGTGTCATTGCCCTCAAGGAATTCAGTTTTCTAGGAGATAACAAGCAAAAAATGGAAGACAATGGGGCATCTACTATGACAGAGGCATACATGAGATACTGTACAGCAGAGAAAAGGGATGTTTAAGTCAGATGGGTGGGGGGGTTTCTGGATAGAAAGACAGTGGGAGTGGGACTGTTTTGAAAACCAAGTAAGAGTTGCCCAGGCAGAGAAAGAAAAGAAAACATTTCAGGCAGAAGGATGGAGGAGTGAGGAAGGTATAAAAGATCTTGGTTTGTTAAAGGAACTGCCAGTAATTTGAACTAGCTGGAATGAGGTAAACATGTCAGTGTCCAAAGAATAAATCAAGACAGGTTGGCAAAATATAGTTGATTAAAGATCTTGTGTCTTAAGCAAATGACTCGGAGCTCGATCATGGAAACAAAGGTGAGCCAAGGAAGTGTTTTAAGGTGAAAAAGATGAGACTGTGTTGGTTTATACACAGGTTATTCAGCCTGAGACATAGATTCGGGAGTTAACTTGGGTAGGAAGGAGCAATTCAGGCAATTAACTGGAGAAGGTCTGGACAAAGACTACAGTTATAGCAATGGGTTTGGAGACGAGCAGACAAAATCATGAGCTATTTACCGAATAGGACTAGGCTTTTGTACACTCTGGGTTTCCATAAGGAAGGATTTTTTCTTAAGCACACACCTGGACTTTTATACCACTTGCTTTCTCTTCCTTCTTGAGGGAGGTGGAGTGACATTGAATTGGTGAATTGGAAAGAATAACTGGGCATGCTCAGTTCAGCTCAGCTTAGCCCTTTTCCCTTGGGAACGAGCCTGTCTACAAGAATGCAAGTACTGCATTTCTTCATGCCCTAAATCTTATCAGCCAATCCACGTGGGATGCCCTGTCATGCTGCTGCAATTGCATGGATGACCCTAACAAATTTTGAGGCTTAGTATTTGCAAGCCTTCTCGGTCCACAGATCTAAAGCCATGTCTTCTACTGAACCTCTCTAGGGAGAAAAGGTAACATTTTGATGTCGTCTCCTACTTTTTGTTTCTTTCTCAATTTTCTCAGACCTGTGTGGTCTGGAAGAGTGCCATTGAGTGGAAGTCCTTGAATAACCCAGAACTGGCAATGAATGAAAGAGGTGGTCAGTGAGAGACCAGACCTAAATATGACTCCCGATTTCTTTCTGTTTGGGTTTTTCCCTCTCCTCAGTTTTCCTGGGGAAAGATGGGAAGTCATTACTCTGGATTGGAGATACAGGGGGAGGAAAGCATTTGGGGAAGAAGATGGTGATTTTAGGTTTGGTCACAGTGACTTCAGTGAATACCAACCAAGTAGCTATTCTCCTTCCCCTCTCCCCTCCCTTACGTTAGATACGCCCCTCCTCTGTGCACCTGTCCTTGTATCTCCCATTATACACATCAGAAGATGTACCTGCAGTTACCTACACACCTGTCTTTTCTTTTGTTTTTGAGCTTCCCAAGGGTATGATCTGTGTTTTAAAATTTCTTCACTGTAGGGCCAAGTCTTATCTGAGCCCTAGAAGTTAGTCAGCCATGCTTGTCAAATGAATGAATAAATTCACTTAACCACACCAACATGTCAGTTCCTATGTGTTTCCTTACCCTGGAGTATTTGGTAATACAAGGATCATACATATGCAGAAAAGGCTTCATCAGAGGGAGTGTGTCTCCTCTGGCATCAGCAGATTCCTCGCCTAGTCTCTCTTCTCTTTCAATCAAACCCTAATACTCCCTACCCAGTGTCTACCCTCCAAAGGTTTGAAATCAGAGTCCACGGTTAAATGAGAATCTTGCCACTGTTTCCAACTCATGTTGACCCAGAAGTGCAGCTCTGAGCCCTGCTGTAGTTTTTGTCAGCAAGCCCCTGGAAGCTGTCAGTGGGCTGCAGTCTGTGCTTACAGAGTGATTCCCCAAAGAGATGCAGATTGTGTAGATACAGCTGGCAGGGGCTGATGCTGGGAAAGACTGTGCTCTGCAGGGAGAGCATCATCAGCTAGTTGCTTCTACCCTCTGGGGCATGGAGAAATGCAGGAGCAGATCCAGAATGACAGTGTGAATGAGCCCCAAGCATCTAGAGTAGAGAGAAGCCTGTCTAGAGTGTTCCTGACAGGCTTGAGTCAAAAGCACTGGATCATATTTCCAAGAAAGGGAGACTATTTCTTTTTATTTGAAATGTAATAGACATGCAGAACAGTGCATAGAAACATATGCACCATTCACTCATCACAAATAAAATGCCTTTGCAACTACACCCGAGATAACATTTTCTGCAATGCCCCCTGCAAAACAATATCACCTGCCATCCCCTCAACATTTGTGTGCCATTTCCTAGTCGTATCCAATATGTTGATTTTCATGGTAACCATTTTATTGGCCTTCTTTATAATTTTAACACCTTCCCGTGCATCTCTAAACAGATTTGCTAATTTGTTTGTTTTAGAACTTGATATGAATGGAGTCCTACCATTATCATTTTTTTGACATGTGTCTTCCACTTGACATGATATTTGTGAAATTCATTCATGTAGATGTGTATAATTGTAGTGTACTCTTCTGATTGCTGTACTGTTACACTATGTAAATACGACCGCTTATCCATTCTACCCTCTATGGGTTGATGGACACTCAAGTTATTTGCATTTTGCTGCTGGAATCATTATACTGGTATATTTATGTATAAGTTTCTGTAAGGTATTTGTCTGGGGATAGAGGTCCTGAGTCAATAGGTAAGGTCTGCATATCCTCAAATTCAATAGAAATGCCAAATTCTTTTCCAAATTGGACATACCTAATCATAGTCCCACCATCAGGAGTTTGAGGACATATAAAGGCACTCTACAATTCTAACTGCAGGATCCCAAGATAACTCACACTGGCTGCAAACAGGGAGCTCCTGCAAGTCCTTGGAGCTTGCCTCGTACATGAAACGTGGCATTTTGTTTCTTGCTTTTAGAATTTAACTGTTTCCCTCTCCGAGGATGGAAGAACATCACATATTATTCATTAGTCAAAGTATGACTCAGCTAACCTGGAAAGGCAGAAGGGCAATTTAATAACATATAGATGCTTTTCCTTCTAAAGTTGTACATACAGAAGTATATTTGTAACAAGAAGATCAATAGAAAATTGAATGCCTAAAATAATACTGTAGTTTCTCTTCTGAGCTCAATTGATTTGCTCCATATACATCTGCTGAAAAACAGAGGTTTCAAACAATATATGCTACTCAGGGTCTGAATTAAACATCTATTGGTGTTCTCTAGTTGTAATAGGGTAACATAAGCAAAAAATAAAATAAATGACATAGCCTAAGAAATTCAGCATTAGTCTATTCAGGGAAGTTTTCCAAGAGAAGGAATAGCTTTGTTTTGACCCTTTTTACAAAACATCATCAGAACCAAAGGTCTTACACGTTAGAAGAGTCTTCATTTCATTACTTTTTTCAGCCTTACAAACCAAGCAGTACTTATCTACTAATTGTCTCACCTTCACCTCAGTGTCCCCAGTACCTAGCATAAGCCTTGACAATAACAGGAGCTCAAAAACATTTGAATAGATGGAGTGTTCTTGTACACTTGAGATGAGGAAACTTTACCAAAATCAAGAACCATATTTTGTTAAAAATCTTGTCCTCTAAGACTCAATCCCATCCAATTACCACCCCACATGAAGAAAAGAAATGTTGTAGATCTCAAGAAATCAGGCCAAGTTATTTTTGTAAAGAAACACTAATTCAAGACCTAATTATGGCCCTTCGAAATATCAGTTATTAAATTCTGTTAACCAAAGGCATAAACGAGATTCAAAGCCTCCCACTGCCTTTTCCCAGTATGTTCTAGTAAGAGCTTTTCTGTGTGATTCCGAAAGTTGTTGTTTGGAAGCTCATGATACTACTGAGTCCCCCCAGAGTACAAAACAGCTTTTGAAGTTTAAGTCCAGACTAGAGGGGGTATCACAATGGAGGTTTAACCAACTGTAATGAGAAGCTGATAACAGTGAAAGAAATATCCGCTGGGAGGGCAATAAATCCTCTCCCCTTAATAAATGTCTGACAGGAAAGGAACTCATGATGTCTCAGTGCTGTGAACTTACAAATTAAATCAGAGATGACTTGTTGATTGATACTGCAGGTAATCAGATAATTAACCAGTCATGGGCTGATAATGAGATACTTTTGGCTAATTAGAGGAAGACCAATGAATTTAATTCAGATGAAATGCTGCAAATGAAAGCTATTTAGAGAAAAGGGCAGGCAACTGGAGAGATGGAAGGAAGTGACAGTGGAGAGTGGAAGTTATACCATTCTGGTTAACAAATTATCCACTTATTCAGTGATCCAGGCTCAAACACCAAAGGCATGGAAACTTCCCTGAGATGGGTTTGTAATCCAAAATCTAACATCCAGAAGAGAAAAATAAGTAGTGGAAACATTTTATTTAAATATTATTCCATTTCATTTAAAATGTTAAATAATAAAATTTGTAGGAGCCTATTGATTTGGACTAGGCTGCTGCACTGGGCCCAACAGACCAAACCAATATGGAGTCACTCATGCTAAATGAAACTAATTAACTTAGGAGTGCACTTGGGTAAACAGCTGGGCTTTAGTTGGTTACAGCAGCTGAGCTTCAGTCAGTCAATTGCAGGCAGCCAGCTGATTCAAATAAGGCAAGATGCAGAGCTGTAACCAATTAAGCTGTCTCTATATCTCACTTCCATTTTCTGTCAGTAAATACAGTCTAATCACTTTGCTGGCTGGAGTTTTTTGAACCTGCTCTAGTTCTGAGGGCTGCCCAATGCTTGAATCATGAATAAAAGCCAGTTAAGATCTTTAAAGTTGTAATTTTTTGTCTTTTGACAGTAATCTGAAATCTAATGCTCAGGGGAGAAAAAAAAATAGTGGAAGCCAAATCCCAATAATGTCTTTATATTTTGCCCTCAGCAACCCTTTAAGTGTGAGTTGAGTATAGAATAGTTATATTTTCTTTGGGAGCCATTGGAAACAAGACTTTAAACTGAAGATAGATTTCAGTCCCAGAGGGGGCTTATTTGAGCCAAAGGGATATAATCTAAGTGATTACACTTGCTATATGTATTTGAGAATACACTTTTTATTTCAAAGATGAGTAAGGCAACACCTCCTCCCAGCTTATTCTTATAACCCCGATATGGTTGGGCTTTGTGCTGCCACCTGAATCTCATCTTGAATTGTAGTCCCCATAATCCCCACATCATGGGAGAGACCAGGTGGAGGTAATTGAATCATGGGGGCAGTTTCTCCCATGCTGTTCTCGTGATAGTGAGTTCTCACGAGATCTGATGGTTTTATAAGGGGCTCTTCCCCAACTCTGCTTAGCACTTCTTCCTGCTACCTTGTGAAGAAAGCGCCTTGCTTCCCATTTGCCTTCTGCCATGATTGTAAATTTCCCGGAGCCTTCCCCAGCCATGCTGAACTGTGAGTCAATTAAACCTCTTTCCTTTATAAATTATTCACTCTCAGGAAGTTCTTTATAGCTGTATGAAAACAGACCATACAACCCCTCTCCTCTTGTCAAATTACACACTATCCTTCTGAACCTACTCTCCCTATGCACCAATAAGACCAAAAGAGAACTACAGCCATGAAGCATTAGGAAGTGGGCAATGAAAACCACTTGGGACATCTCTGCTTCTCTATTTTTCTGACTGACCCTTTCTCTGTTACACTCTTCCCCTTTCTCCCCTGCCTCCTCACTTCCTCTTTCTTCCTTCAACCATAATAAATCCACGTGAAAGAATTCAACATACTTCTTAGTTTGTAGCATATGATCATCGTCAAGCGATGCAGAGCCTTTATTTCTTATAACATTTTCTCTGAGTTGACTCCTTTAAACAACACACTCCCACTCCTTTACTGAATAGGTGCTCAATCTACTCAATCTCTATGTGTATGTATATTATTAAAAAGCTTATTGGATAGATTTTTATATGCTGCAATTTGCATAAATATATGGTGCTATAAATTTTGTTTCTTGCTTTTTTTCATTCCACAATGTGTTGTTGAGATTTAGTCTTGCAGTTATGTAAATATAGTTCATTACTTCTGATTGCTGCTTCAAGTTCTATCATATGGCTTTTTATTTGCTGAATTGCATGAATATCTAGTATGTTCTCGATTGTAACCTCTTAAGCATTTTAGGCATTGAAAACATGTTATCTCTCACCACCTCTTAGCTTTGGTATGATGTCCTTTGGGCAGAAGTCTTTCATTTTGCTGTGCAGTCCATCATTCTCATTATAGTTTTGTTTCATGATCTTGCTTCAGAACAAGGTTACAAAAATACTTCTTACCTTTTCTCTTGTCAGCTTTAAACACTTACCTTTTATACTTATATTTTCATCCATTTGTAATTTATTTTTATATTTTATATTTATATATATTTTATATATTATATATAATATAGTTTTATATTTTATATAGTTTTATATATACATATAAGTGTATATATATTGTGTGTATATATGTATATGTGTGTGTGTATATATACACACACAAAAATATATATATTAGATATACACACACACACACACACAAATCTCCATATAATGAACCAGATTTCTCAACATCATTAGCTACATAATCCATTCTTTCCCCCATACACGCGTGTGATCGTTTTCATTACATAGCAAGTCTGCATGGATTCATGGATTTCTCTCAAGGCTATTCTGTTGTCTATTACTCTGCTTTAGTATTCATTCTTTATTACTGTAGCATTGCAATAAGTGTGATAGTTGGTAAAGTAATTCCTTCCACTTTGTTTTTCTGTTTCAAAATGATCTTGTCCATTTGTGAGGTTTTATTCCTCAATTTAAGTGTTGGCATCAGTTTGTCAAGTTCTATCAAATGACCACTAGGATTTTGCTTGGAATTGTACTGAATTCACAGATTAACTCGGAAAGAATTGATACTTTTGATAGGTTATCCAATTCATGATCATAGTATATATTCCCACTTATTTGGCTCTCCTTTAATATACTTTAATAGAGTTCTGGTATTTTTCTCATGAAGGACCTTGTGTATTATTTATTAATTACTGGATACTTTAGCATTGGAGCTATTATAGGTGATGTCTTATTTTCTATTATATTTTCTAATTGATGACTATTTAAACAAATGTTATTGATTTACGTATGTTGATATTTTTTAATTGGAAACTTTACTAAACTCTTATTAATTACCAGTTTATTGATTTGGATAGGACTCAAGTGTGAATAAGCTTTATGGATGAGCAAGTCATCTATAAATAATGACTTTTGTTTTTTCTTCTTATTTTAAGTTCAGGGGTACAAATGCAGGTTTGTTACATAGGTCAAGTTGTGTCATGGGAGTCTGTTGTGCAGATTATTTCATCACTTGGGTATTAAGCCGAGTACACAGTTATTTTTCTTGATTTTTCTCCCTCCTCCCAGCCTCCACTCATTGAAAGGCACCAGCACGTGTTGTTTCCCTCTATGTGTCCATATGTTCTCATCATTTGGCTCCCACTTATAAGTAAAAACATATGGTATTTGGTTTTCTGGTCCTGTGTTGTTTTGCTAAGGATAATGGCCTCCAGCTCCATCCACACTCCTGCAAAGGACATGACCTCATTCTTTTTTATGACTGCATAGAATTCCATGGTATATACATACGCCGTATCTTTTTCTTTATCCAGTCTATCATTGGTGGGCTTTTAGGTTGATTCCATGTCTTTGCTATTGTGAATAGTGCTGCAATGAACCTACACATGCATGTGTCTTTATAACAGAATGATTTATATTCCTTTGGATATATCCCCAGTAATAGAATTACTGGGTCAAATGGTATTTCTGACTTTAGGTCTTTGAAGAGTCTCCACGTTGTCTTCCACAATGGTTGAACTAATTTATACTCTCACCATTAGTGTGTAAGTGTTCCTTTTTCTCCACAACCTCGCCAGCACCTATTATTTTTTAAAAGCCAAAAATTAGTGACCTTTAAAGTTTTCTTCTTTTCCTCACTTCTGATCTAATTCTATATCCTTATTTACTCTTCATTTTGTAAAAATTATTTAACTGATGAGTTCAGAAGAAACTAGGCATATGTAGCTCAGTCCTTTCTGTGTATCCCATTTGGGAGCTCATCTGCCCAAGAACTCCTTCACGCTGTCAGCTATGCAGTGAGGTCAGCCTAATTGTCTGTCTATGCCAGCAGCTGGGTAAATCTCTAAAATTCAGAGGTAAAATGTCTGCAAATCCACCAGACTAGCTGATCCAAGCCCATTCTTCAATATCAGCTTCATCAGTTATAAGGTAATGTTTTATTTCCATCTACCTTACTCACATGTCTTTTTCTATTTTTTTCTGACTTGGTGTGGCATGAAGATGGTGTTATTTATTATCCCCTTAACACCTGCACACCTTCTGATTGTTATACCTCTGCTATGATGGGAACATTTATGCCCCTTCCAAATTCATGTTGAAACATAATCTCTAATGCAAAGTATTAAGAGGAGAGGCCTTTAGGAGGTGACTAGGTCATGAGGGCTCTTCCCTTGTGAATGAGATTTAGGCTCTTGTAAAAGAGGCCAGACACAGCATTTGGCCCCTTTTTGCCTTTGACCTTCTACCATGTGAGGACACAGCCTCCACGGTGCCATCTTGGAAGCAGAGACCAAAACCCTCACCAGGCACCAAACTTTGATCTTTGTTGGATTTTTTTTTTTTTTTTTTTTTTTTTTTGCTGTTTTCAGAAATGTGTCCATGCCTTCTAGATTTTCTTTTTCTTTTTCTTTTTCTTTTATTTATTTATTTTTTTTTTATTTTTTTTTGGTGGAGTCTCGCTCTGTCGCCCAGGCTGGAGTGCAGTGAGGCAATCTCGGCTAACTGCAAGCTCCACCTCCCAGGTTCACGCCATTCTCCTGCCTCAGCCTCCCGAGTAGCTGGGACTACAGGTGCCTGCCACTGCGCCCAGCTAATTTTTTGTATTTTTAGTAGAGACGGGGTTTCACCATGGTCTCAATCTCCTGACCTCGTGATCCACTGGCCTCGGCCTCCCAAAGTGCTGGGATTACAGGCCTGAGCCACCGCACCCGGCCCATGCCTTCTAGATTTTCAAATTTATCACTGCTTTTGTTCACAGTAGTTTTTTGAAATCAAATATTTCTTTTAGGACAGTTTTGAAATTACAAAAATTACAAAGATAGTACAGAGAGCTCCCATAAAACCCATTCCCAGTTTCCCCTACTAGTAAATCTTCCATTAGTATGGTACATTTGCTACATTAATGAACCAATGTTAATACATTATTTTAGAGTCTACAGTTTATTCTGACTTTCTTGGTTTTCATCTAATACATTTTTTTCTGTTCTAGGATCCCATGATCCCATAGTACATTTAGTTATGTCTTCTTACGCTCTTCTTAGCAGGGACAGCTTCTCAAACTTGCCTTGTTTTGGATGACTTAGACAGTTTTTTGGGGGGTTTTTGTCGTTGTTGTTGTTTGTTTGTTTTTTTCTGAGACAGAATCTCACCCTGTTGCCCAGGCTGGAGCGCAATGGTGCGATCTCGGCTCACTGCGACCTCTGCATTACGGGTTCAAGTGATTCTCCCTACTTGTTAAGTATTTATAGAATGTCACTCAGTTGGATCTGTCTGATGTTTTTCTTATCATTAGACAGGAATTATGTGTTTGGGGAAAGCTGCATCTCACAAATGCAAAGATAAAGTGTCATTTTCATCACATCATATAAAGTGTACACAATACCAACATCACTCATCACTGTTGAGGTTGACCTTGATCACTGACTGAGGGTGGGTTGCCCAGGTGTCTCTACTGTGAAGTGATGCTTTTTATCCCCCTTTCCATAGTGTGCACTTTTTGGAAGTGAGGAGTATTCCACCTCGAGGACAGAGTATCTACATAAATTATTTGGAATTCTTCTGCATGGGAGATTTGTCTATTCTCCTCCACTTATTTATGTCAGTATGGACTGGTGTTTATTTTGTATTTTGAGTGTTGTATTTTTGTTCAAATCTTACTTATTGCAGTTATATTGGTAGGTATTTTCACCTTCAAATTCTGTTGGATGCTTACTTTGCATCTTCTCCCCTTTTTCCTTGATTAATATAGCCAGAAATTTGTCTTATGAGTCTTCAAAGAACCAACTTTATTAATTACCTAAATTTCTTCTTTCTGTTGTCATTAATTTCTGTCCTTATCCTTATTGTTACATTCCTTCTTGTTTCTTTGTGTTGACTTGGCTGCTTTTTATCTACCCTTTAGAGTTGAATGCTAAGCTTTTTTGTAGTAACCTTTTTGTTGTTGCTCTCTGTTATATGTAATGAAAGGTTTAAATTTCCCTCTAAATATCACGTTAGCTGCATCTCCCAAATTTAAAATGTGGCACCTTCATTATCACTCATCTTTAAGTGAATGCAATTTGCCTGATGATTTCTTCCTTAACCAATGAATGCTTATCTCACCCCTCCCCTCAACATAAGACAAATTTTTTAGTTATATGAGTTATTCATTTCTAATTTTGTTGCATTATAAGAACATATAATATTGGTTTTTGATTCTTTGGAACTTATTAAGGTTTCTTTTGTGTTTATTACATGATACTATTTGTTATTTTTCCAAGAATGCTAAGAATATAGCTTTTTATACACAGTCCAGATTATTTATCATATTAATTCAAATTTATCTTTGTTTATATTTTCTGTATGATCTGTCACTTATTAAAAATGTTGTCTTATAATCTCCAGCTCTAGTTGCTGATCTATACATGTTCTCTGTTGCATTATTCAGTTGCATATTTTAAGGTACATTTTGATTCACAATTATAATCTCTCCTAGCTCCTTTCACAATGTATAACTTTCCTCTTTAACTCATGTGATGTTTTCCCCTTTTAATTCAGTTTTGTCTAATGTGAACATTGTTATACAAGTTTGTTGTTAATATCTGTACAGCCTATATTTTCAATTTTTCTGTATTTTATATCTCCTGGGAGCAACATATTTTTAAATCTCACTTTTTAAAATCCAGCAGCACTTAAGCAGTTCCTTTTCCCTCTTTCTTGTCTCCCACTGAATAAATCATGTGTTCTTGAACAGTTAACTTCTTATTTCTATTCATTTAGTGGTTTCTCCTTATAAAATCCCCATTAAGTTGTAACATTAATTTATAATTTTTATAATAACTAAATTTATACTCATCGAGAGTGTTTACTTTGTATTGTCATAGCTATGCTTTGGTTTTTGTAAGAAGGAAGTATAGGAGGTCATTGCATGTCTAAGCAAAAATAAAACTTACCTACTCACCCATACTTCCTATACCTCATTTTTCTCTCCTGAATTAATCTCTCCTCTTTGCTAGAGTATTTCTTTCAAAGATGTTCTTGAAGTAGGAAACAATTTTTAGGCCCTGTGAACCTGAAAATATCTTTATCTCACAATCATATTTAAATAAAAACTTAACTGGTTACAAAGTTCTAGGTTCAAAAATGTACATGTTCAGCATTGAAAAAATATTATTTCACTGTCTTCTTGCATAAAGCATTACTGTTTTATTTCTTCCTGGAACATGCATTGAATCAATGCTGATACTTTTCTGTCTTCCATGTCTCTCAATGTTAATTTTATTCTTTTCATCTCATTAACCCTTCCTGGTACTCTCTGGGAGAATTCCTCAACTTGAAATTCCAGGTTACTAGTTTAGTCTTTGAAAGTATCCATTCAGTTTTTCAACTCATCTACTGAGTTTTTCATTTCTATACTTATATTTTTCATGCCCAGGATCTCCCATTGTTTCTTATCTGTAGCTACTTGTTCTTACTTCATGTTCAAATATCACTCCTTCCCTTTTAAAAGATATTTACTAGGCTTATTTTAAGTGTCTCTAGTAGATATTTCTTGGTTTACTGCTTTTCAGGGTGTGTGTGCTCCAGAGAAGTCTTATTAAACAACCCCTTCCCCACCCCCAAACCTTGCATGTTCCTTGGGAATTTCAGTTGACATGGAGAGTAATGTATACCTGAAGGAGAATCAAAATCTTAGACTGTGAGTTTAGGGGTGGGGAGTATGCTTTAAGCTGCACAGCCTCTAATGTTTCTATCAGGAATCAACCACTTGCAGTTTGCTTTCTCCTACCTCTCCCTACCCTGTACCTCCTGAGACCTCACCCTCAGAGAGCCCTGGGAACTTCTCTCTTCTAACTGCTCCTCTCTGCTTTGGGGTTGGAGAGGTAAGGAGGAAATTTTCAGGGGCTGGCCAGCTTCCCCACACTTGTTCTCACTCCAAAGGGTCTCCAGCTCTGCCCCAATGTTGGCTAACTGCTCTGATACATTCTGATTTGGCGAAGTGCTTTGCCACTGAAGCAATAGGAGATCAATAGCCCACTGAGGTCAGGGTAAGAGAGACAAAATGTACACTCAGCCAGCACTTCCAAGCACGTCTCCCATCTGTGGCCCTGGGCTTCTCCTGATATAGGCTATCATCTTCCTATCACACAGGAATTCAACTACCTTTCATCTTCCCATGGGTTTTTCATAGTTTTGGTGTTAAGTGCTGGGATCCATCCACATGTCTTCTGTTTCTTTCCCTAAAATCTCCTAAGTTGGATTTCAGGAAGAGAGACAATGGCTTATGTTGATTTTCCATGTTGTCCAGAATTGAAATTTCTTCTAAAGATTGTGAGTGTTGATGATTATGGGAACCATGAGGCCTATAGCCCCATTAAATGCACGATGCCTGTCACATAGTCGGCTCTCACTAAAAACTGCTTCAATAAACTGGTAAATTTATTCAAAGATATTTTAGATGATATGTAATATCATGTTCTGTATTTTAACTTTTTATAGTTATACTTTGCTTGAAAAAATATTACATTGTTTTGGCTGGCCTAAAAAGGGAGAGTGATTGCATTTTAATAGCTTAATCACAAAGAAGGCCCCAAAACAGAGTAAATAGTGTATGCAGATACAAGGCTGGAATAGATTTCCAATTACATTTACATTTTTCTTTCTGATGCCTAAGCTTCTCTGGCTTTGAGATCCATTTTCAGGCTGCATATAATCATGTTAATACTGTGAGACTTTCAGCATTTATTAGTGCTATTATTTTCATCTATACAGCTCCTTCTTCAGACGAACTCAATACGTTTTACAAGAGCCTACAGAACAGACTTAATTCTTTGAGTCTCATGAGAAGGTGGAAAACACTGAAGAAGGAATGATTAGCCACTCTTTCTACTATTTATTACTTCTTAAAGAAGAAATAAGAAAGGAAAAGAGAGAAGGAGAAAAGGAAAGGAAATCAGAGAGAAGGAAAGAAAGGGAAGGAAAAACACACAAAAGGAAGACAGCCTGCCCTCACCTCTTCTCAGTTGTCTTCTCTCCCTTGAGTTTCTCCTCTGTCCTAACCTGCTGTTCTGCCCCTGGGTGCCTGGCCCTGGACTTCTCTTTTTATTTCAAATGGGCTCTTGTGGCTACCCTATAATCTCCGTGTTCACCTCTGTGAAGTCTTAACATGTATTTCACAATGGCAATCCTGGGCTCTTTTCCCTGTCTTCTAACCACCGCCTTCCTGCTATTGTCTCAACAAAACTGTGTCGTTTGTTGAGAAATTTGGAAATGTCCACCAGAAGCTTTATCTTATCCTCCTCTTTATGATGGAAATTTTTTCTCTGCACATTCAACCATCCTGCAACCAACCAGCTGCAGGGGTTCCTTTCTAGCTCCTTCATTGCCATCTCCTTCTCTTCTTCTCTCCGTTGCTGCCTTGGATGCCTCTTTCTTACTTTTCCTCCTCCTATTTCTCTTTGTAAATCAGTATTTTATCTATTGATCACTTAGTGGGTACTTAGCACTATGTGAAGCTAAGTATTTGATAAATTACCTCACTTAAAGGTCACAATATTCCAATGAAATATATAGTATTATTACCCCTGCTTTACAAGAGATCCTTTTAAGGTTTAAAGAAATCAAGTAACTTGACAAAGGTTGCACAGCTTATAACCAGTAGATTTCATTAGCTCCTTCCCCTTGGCCTTCAAACATGAACATGTTTTGGCTATGCAACTAAGAAAATAAATGAATTGCCTCTTTTGAGGCATGGTTCTATCCCTCCACTTCCTTTCATTGCTAGTTTACTTGTCAAGCAAATAACTATCTATGTTCCTATTTTCTCAGCATCAAAACCTGCCTTACGTCTTTGCATTCTGACTTCTTCATTCTGCCATCGTTAGAGTGACCTCTCCAAAGTCACCAGTGGCCACCTTCTGTCTGAACAAATGACCTTTATAATTCTTTTCCTTGACCCCTCTGTACCTGTTGATGCTATTGATAATCCTGTCTTTGAATTTCAGCTGCTGGCCAACATGGCTTACTAAGCAAATTTGTGTGGTCAGTCGGATGTGCTGTTAGATGATGCAGTTGTGAACACATGGGTGAGCTACTAATGGATGCACCCCAAGCCCGTGGCCAGAAATTCTCATTTTCTTTGAGGGTCAGGAGGCATAAATTATCTTCAGGATGGGAAGGATATTTTATAGATACAGGGCTATTTTTGCAGGATAACAAATTATTTACCTCTTATGAATAATGCAGAATCATGTGTGGTGACCCTATGTGCATAAAACTACATCTTAATGGCCTAGATAACAAGGTAATAATTGTATTTGCAACAAAATATAAGTAACCTTGATACAACTACAAGGATTTGGGGTCTTGAGGGGATTAGGTGGGAGTAGAGTTGGGAGGAGTGTTTTTCATTTTTATTGAATGGTTTAGTAGAAAATGAATCTCCTGGGGATATTTTATATGTAACTTTGCCAAAGAGTCTCCTGATTACTCTCATAAAAGTATGTGTGAATATCACAGAATATTTATTTTCTCTGATGATTTCAGTTTCTAAAATGAAAGAAGTAGCTCAAAGTAATTACAGATTTTATTCCTCTGCCACATGGTTTGGAAAAAGTAGGGTCTCTGGTTGACTGGAAACATGGATGCATGTGATTTAACACACCCAAGAGAATGAGGTTGGTGGATTTTTTTAATGGAGAATATACTTAACATTTACATAGAACTTTACAGCATCCAAACTACATTCACACTTATTATCCCCACTGCCTTCTTTCAGTTCTTTCAGCTCTTTGGATAAAATGGGGATTCTGGGCCGGGCACAGTGGCTCACGCCTGTAATCCCAGCACTTTGGGAGGCCGAGACAGGCAGATCACAAGGTCAGGAGATCAAGACCATCCTGGCTAACACGGTGAAACCCCGTCTCTACTGACAATACAAAAAGAAATTAGCCAGGTGTGGTGGCTGACACCTGTAGTCCCAGCTACTCGGGAGGCTGAGGCAGGAGAATGGCGTGAACCTGGGTGGCAGAACTTGCAGTGAGCCGAGATCGTGCCACTGCGCTCCAGCCTGGGCGACAGAGCAAGACTCCGTCACGGGGAAAAAAAAAAAAAAAAAAATGGGGATTCTGATCCCAGTTTACAGATCAGGAAATAAAAGTCCTGACAGACAGTTGATACTGCTTGACCAAGTCTCCATTAGGCCAAGGGTTCACAACCAGGTCCCTGCCCCCAGCCAGGGCTAAGTTCCGTCTTCCTCCAGCCCCTTGTGTGCAGATGATTAGTGAATTAAGGGGAGTGGGATGCAGGAAGAGGGCCTGGCACAGGCATGCAGGCAAGCATGGCGGCTCAGTTCACAAATATTAATGAAGCTGCATGGAGGAAGAAAATTTTCTTCCCCAAAAGATAAAAGCCTATTCAGTTGGTGTCAGAGAGCAGCATTATTCTGCTAAAAGGACAAATCTGAGCATGATTCATTCTTGGCAGCTCCATTACTAAGGGCAGTGGGTGTTTCCCAGTGAAACCAGCTGAATTTTCTACTGAGATGGACTCTCCAAGTTGCTGGATGAAGTATTGATGTGCACTGCGGAAGCTCAAAGGGCATTTAGGTATTGCCTATGAACTTCTGGTGAGAACACCAAAATCCAGAGTGAGGAAGTGATCTAACAATGTTATAAAAATGTAAGGAATGGAAATTGATATCCCTCTGAAGCGAAAACGTGTGGAGAAGAACTTTAGGGATGCCAGTCCTGCCACAGATCCCTGAGTGTCACCCCCTCCACTTTTGCACTCCCTGCCACACACAGAAATGCATATACACAACACATGCACACGCATGGGCATGGGCCCCAGCAGCCATACTTCTGTACAGCCATAGCCATAGGGGCTTACAACAGGTGTGGACATGTGGACACCTGACCCAAGCTGGACCACTCAATTCCTCTCTCTCTAGAATTAAAGTCAAGAGAAAAAGCAAATGGGAAAATATTGCTGAGTAATGTGGATGTCAAGTCTCTAGAAGAAAAATCCACAGCCTTGGGCCCTAGAGGTTCCTACTTCATTCTTCGTTTTTCCTGATCACTGGGTTATTTGGCTTTTTCTTTGACTTTCGGAGCTACTGCCTGAGCTTAAACTAATTTGAAGTGGGTTTGTGATATTTGCAACCAAAAGAATTTCAACTAAGCTATGAGACAGCCCCTGGCAACTGATAAATACCCTCTCCTAACGCTGCTTCATCCTGTCTATAATGGATTTAATAATTAGCTGGTTAAATTACCAATTTATGCAAGTAACTATCACAAGTTGAAACACTTATTTTTAAAAGCTATCTCTTTTTTTGGAAAGTTTGACGGCTCTTAAATAGCTATTAGAAAATATACTTTTAAGTTAAATAAGTTGCATATGTCTGTGTACACATATATACGCAGAGACATTAATATTGGAAAGTTAATTGAATTGTCAATTGTGTAATATGAATTTTTAAGTTTAAAGTTCGTTTTTAGTTTTGTCAATTATAAAATGTTGTTTACTTGTTGCAGAAAATTTGAAATTGTGTTAGTTTTGTCCCACACATTATACCACAGGGCTTTACTTATAGTTTATCTGATCCTAATCACAATCTATAGGTAATCACTATCCCTGTTTAAAGACAATAAACTGTGTGTTGTATAGTGTGTGTGTGTGTGTGTGTGTGTGAGAGAGAGAGAGAGAGGAGAAGAGAGAGAGAACCCAAATCATTAAACCAAACAAGTTTATAGCACAGACTAACCGTAAAAAATATGGAAAAGCATAATTATTACTATAAAGCAATTCATAATACTTATCATCATTGGGAGCAAATGCATGCAAAAAAAGCTTACTTTGGAGAACCTATTCAGATTTATGCTCTGCAGCCAACATAAATATGAAAAAGAGTCTATACACTTCCACTGCATTTGGCAAAAATAAGTAAGAGTGAGGGTGCCCTGGATACACTTGCTGAGTCACACTTGCCACTGAGGCAGGCAGGAGGGAGCATAGCATCATGGAAAATAATCATTCGTAGGCAGCTCTGATGTGAACGTGGTTTGCATGGTTTAAGGGGGTGTGCTCTTGTCAACAATGCCACAGCTTCCATGTCAAAAGGCAGGTCTCTCCTAAGAATGGTAAGCATGTACTTATCTCCTCTAAGACTTGAGCAGATTCTATTTTACACACCCATGCAGAAGTCAGCAGGGTATTTTCAGGGCTCCCTCAGTTATTAAATTGACATTTAGGAGGGGTGCAGTGGCTCACACCTGTAATTCTAGCACTTTGGGAGGCCAAGGTAGGCAGATGACGAGGTCGGGAGTTCGAGACCAGCCTGACCAACATAGTGAAATCCTGTCTCTACTAAAACAAAAATTAGCCGGGCGTGGTAGCATGCACCTGTAATCCCAGCTACTCAGGAGGCTGAGGCAAGAGAATTGCTTGAACCCAGGAGGCGGATGTTGCAGTGAGCTGAGATCATGCCACTGCACTCGAGCCTGGGCAACAGAGCAAGACTCCATCTCAAAAAAAAAATTAAAACTAATTTCACAAGTAATCTATTTTTACTAGAAAAGTTTGAACTTACAACTAGCAAAAATAATAAACTCTTCTATTGATATCTGGATGAATGTCCTTTCATACTTTTCTGAATATCTATATAAACACTCCTATATTTCATGGAAATGAGGTGAAAAATGCCTGCTTTATTTTACATAACAATGTATTGTCAGCGTTTTGTCATTGTAGGGAAACAGTTCTCCGTGAGCCTCTCACGTTTCTGCACATCTTGTGAGCAGAGGCATTCTCCACCTATTTTCCTGTCTATCTTTTCACAGATATTTATATAGTAAACAGGTGTGTTCTGAAGCGTCTCCCTTCGGAACAATGGCAGATGTGTTTAATTGTTAACTATAAAAGATTTGGGTTTCCTAAGCTTGGAGTTCCTGTTCTGTAATACAGCCACTGATGGCAGTGCTAGTGTTACCTGGCCTTTTCCTGTAACTCTGTGGTAATTAGGACTTGAGAAACTGTCAGGAATAAAGGTCCTGAAATTCTGGCTCCTGATATTGCGGTATTAGAGACCTTTGTTCCTGACCCAGGGGTCTTGTGTCTTCTTTCATGAAGCTATGGCAGAGTTGTTAACTTACAAGTTGGGTAAAATCTCAGACTCCCTGTGGTTCTAGACAATTATATTGCTAAACTATTGTTCAACATCATCATTCTTGATAGCTGTATTTTGACAAGTGCACTCTGATGTCTTTATCCAATTCCCTGTTGTTGGATTCTTAAACTGTTTTCATGGTCTTGCCCTTGAATATAATATTTGCATACAACATATTTATACATTTATCCCTTATAAATAACTTTTCTAGATGAAAATTTAAGGAACTTTTGCTTTTGATGAACTGCATATTAAATACCATTTGCGATTTTCTGGGTATTTAACAATTAATTTCTGTTGACTGCTCCTCTGTCAGTGGTCCTCAAGGTCAGCTCATTGAGGGGTTGGATGGGTCAACCCACGACAGATGATAGGATGGCTCAAGTGTCAGAGGCCAGTCATCCTAGGGTTAGCTGTGAAAATAGAAGGCAAAAGGTCAGAAATCCAAAAGGATGATATAGCTCAAAAACCTCCGAAATACGTTCTCACCCTAATATTCCACCTCTACAATTTGACGTCTACTTGTTGCCAAGCTCATGCACATGAGACAAAACAAAGCCAAGGCCAAAGCCTGGCTAATTCAGCTGGTAATAGACAGTGAACCACTTAGATTTAGACCGTTACTATTTTTATATAGACAGTGAAAAGGGGGGCCAGTTCCCCATGATCTTTCCCAAACACCAAACTGAGCAACACTGAAATGGAAGGGATCAGATGACTACACCATGAGCTGGGACACTTGCAGATTTTGGCTGAACAGTTTCGAGTTCTGCAGCTCTACTTTTGGAGTGGGGGAAGCAGGGCAGAAAGCGCCAAACCTTGTCAGCACCCTGGAGACCTTGAGAAACTGATTCATGACAATCCTCCGAGGAGAGAGGGAGATGAGTGGGAGATGGCTTCACAGCAGCTCCTACAAGCCTCATGTCCTTGGAGGAGCACAGGCATTGTGCCAAGCCATTCAAGAGGTAGCTTGTCTGGATAGGTGCAAGTCACCAGGGCACCATGGTGGAGCCATTGCCCACACTTACCTTTTTATCCTATTTTCTCACATTTCCTCCAACCTCTGCCCACACACTACTGCATGCTGTTGCATGTTCTCCAGACATACACCCCACATTCCTGCAGCTGTGCCTTGGTTGCAGGTGAGCCTTTAACTGGGGCCAATTGCCTCCATCTCGTACCACCTAGCAAAGTCCCAGCTACCTCCAAGCTGAGCTTGGTGCCTTAATATATTTGATGATGATGACATCCCAAGAGCCCAGCAGGGTGGGTACAGGACACTCATTTTGCACAAAAGGAGGGGAGTTGTTAGGGAACTTGCTCAGGGCTCTCCAGTAGCAGAGCCAAGATTCAACTACTTTGATCCTTTGCAGGATGCAGCACAAAGCCTAGCTCATAGCAAGTTAGAATAAAATGTCTGGAGAGTCACATCAAATGAATTGCAGCAAGGGGGCATCAAGAGGAATTGAATCCACAGTCTTGGATAATCAGATCTAATGGTGGGTGCCAGAGCAACTTATGGTCAAGGTACATGAGGGATGGGGCACTATCAGAGTCAGAGCTAATTCGGCCTGAATCCTGGGCCTTGTACAGTCTGGCCTTGAAGGGGCAGGGCCCAGCGCTGGTAGAGCTGGGGACTAGCTGTGCTACTGGAAGCTTGTGTTTGAGGAGAGAGGATTTGAGCATAGAAGGGGCATCAGCAGGTTTGGGGTTCATCCTAATGTTCCCTAGCTTCTCCCTTCTCTCTGGAGTCCCTCCTCCCCCTGGCCTGTCTTTAGCCCTTTTAGTTCCAATCACTTTATCCTTTCAGCCTGGCTGAGCTCCCCCACTGGTCTCATTCTCCTCTAACCAGATCTGGGGTTGTCTGCTGCTTTTGGAATTCACCATTAGGAGATGAGGAGGCAGCTGCAGGTTGACTGAGCAAGGGCCATCGTCTATTTGAAGTTTCAAAGGTATCTCTGAAAATAAACACAGTTTTTTGCAAGAGTGAAATGGCATCTGTGGTAGAATTGGAAAGACAGTTGTCATTTTGCTTAGAGTTCCTCTTCTACAGATGGCAGCTGGGCCTTTCAAAGTCAAGGGCGACAGTCTGCACGTGGCTTCTCCCCAGCACTGTACTGGGTGATGGGGGTGGTGTGCAATACACTAGAAATATACTTCCCTGGTTTGCTGCTCTGCTTGAGGCCTCCTTCCCCCACCCCCTCATCAGCCAGGATGCAGGACTCCCTATCTGTGTATCTTCCACATTGAAAATTGTGCTGTATTGAGATAACATGGCACAGAGATTCAACCCACAGGGGTTTGGGGTTAGGCAGGCATGGCTATAAGCCTCAGCACTGCCCCTCTACAGCAGCTTTTGTAACACTGAGCAAGTGACTTTGCCTCTCAAAGCCTCCATTTCCTCATGGGTAAAAGGGGATAAGAGGATCTGCCTCCTAGGATGATAGGGATGGATTTAGTGAAATAGTGCATGTCAAGAGCTTATGAGTATGTGGCCACAGCAGGAATTCATTACTATTGCTCTGTGACTGTTATCAAAGCTGTGGCCCACACGTACATCCAGCTAATGGCTAATGTGAGGTGGGCTGTGATGCCTGCTACAATGAAGCTATGATTGTAACTATAGCCCACACCCATATCCCTGGGTCCTGCACATGTGGATTCAACCAACTACTAGTCAAAAATATTAGAAAAAAATAAAAGTAGCAATACAACAAAAATACAAATAAGAAAACCCAGTATAACAACTATTTACATGGTATTTAGGTATTGTAAGTAATCTAGAGATGATTTAAAGTATACAGAAGGAAGTGTGTAGATTCTATCCAAATACTATGCCACTTTGTATCAGAGACTTGAGCATCCATGGATTTTGGTGTCTGGTGGTGAGGTGTCCTGAAACCAATCCCCCATGAATATTGGGGATGACTATATCATTATTGGGCCATCTTCTCCCTTGGGGAAACCAGATCTCCACCAGCATTAATAAGGCAATTGCTGTGCCAGAGAGCATTAATACTGAGAATCTCATGTTTTCATGTTACAACATCATATTTAAGGATATATAAGAGTTCTGTATCACTGGCAATAAACTCTAAAGAACCACCAAGGAATAAAAACTCTCCGTCTTTGACTGTACATGCCCAAGGATGATGCTGTTACCCTTAGATCTAAGCCATAGGCCTGAACACAGGCAAACAGCTGTTGGTTAATGGCCTTCGAGATCTGGAGGGCTGAACAGAAACTCCCCAAATGATAACGTTCTAGGGAGTCATAGCACTGATGCATTCACTAGGCATCTACCTCTGATCTGGAGGAAGTCCATGCTGCTTCCAATTCAGAGACTGTGCCCTAGACATCATATTGATTTTCCGCCTCTCCACCCCACTCTATGCTGTGAAACTGAGATTAATTGAACTGCTAAAATGATGAAGTTATATATACCAGCTAATTTTCCAATGGTCAGCATGACCTTTTATAGAAGTGTGTTCAGCATTTGAAAATGTATGTTTTTCCAACATCTCACCATGAAATACATATAAGAAAGTAAAGTTTTAAATGATTTTCTTTTATACAGACAAACTAGGAAGTATGAGATGTTCATTTGCCCCAGAGTTAGCAAATGCAAAACCAATTATGAAGTCTGAGAATATCACAGTTGACTTAAGCAGCAAATAGTCATGCCTATGTAATTCCATTTAACTGGTTACTCAGCTCTTTTTGAAAGGCATTATTAAGCTTGTTAGGGAACCTCAAAGGGAATCAGTTTCATTAAGAAACTAGACAATTAGACCTTGGAGTATTTAAAAAGATTACAGGCAGACAAATAGTACTGCAAACTGGCCTGTGAAATACATTCAAGAACTCAATAGACAGAAATAAAGATTTACAGAAGTCCTTTTTCCGATTGTGTTCTAATTTTAATTGTTTTTCTAATTGAGATTGTTTTTTCCCCAATGTAAAATATCTACTGCATAAATATATGCATATTATCTTCATAATATTTGTATTACAGATAAGCTAAAAGAAGAAAATGACCCATTTCAAGAAATAACCAATATCAATACTTTGCTCTAAACTTTCCAGAGGCCTGTATAGTACAGCCAGATAGCTAAAAGCCTAGGGGCCAGAGTCAGAGTGACTGGATTTATAGCCTAGTTTTATCGCTTATTGACTCTGATCTTGAAAATTCACTTGAACTTCGTTTGATTCCATTTTCTTATCTGTATAATTGGGATCTTAAATTATACCTTCTCTACAGCATTTTGGGATGATCAAATGAGATAGTATGTGTAAAGTCTTAAATCAATGGCTGGTATTTGGTAAGTCTTCAATAAATATTAGCTATTTTATATATCTTATATAGACAGTGTATAATCAAAATGGGATTTTATTGTATGTTCTGTTTTTACAGTTCACTTTTTATTTACTGGCATATTGTGAAGATTTTTCTATATAAATAGATGCACATCTCCTTATTATTTTTAATAGCTATATAATATTGCATCATCTGCTTCTTGATAAATTACCAGGTAAGAGGCTAAGCAGAGCCATGGTTTGGGCCCCACCCTTCCTTGCTAGAGCTCAGTGAGGGCAAAGCTTCCCGCCCTACCCCAGGTCACCCCTGATGTGCCAGAGTGAGTATTTTTACCTGGGTTCGAACCCTGTGACCGAGTTCTCAGCATTCATGGGCTCCTTTACAGTAATAGAATGCCCAGCTAGCAGAGACATGGGGGATTCCCACCATTGAAGGCTGCTCAGGGAAGAGAGCCTCTTTCTTCGCTTCTAATAAACCAGCATCTCTGCCATTTGCATAACTTCTGGAGAAGGGCCAACACATTTCGGGAAGATGCTTGTTTTCTTGCAGAGGCAGCTGAAACTCATTTGAATAACCAAGTTAAATCAATTCAGAAGAAGCCAGCTCAGCATGAAAGCAACGATTATCATTCTTGTTCCTGAGATATTCCTCCAAGTAGCACAGTGAACCAACTGCAGAATCATAGACTCCGTGCTACAGGATGTGCAAGGTGACCTGGTCCTCCTTTACAGGTAAGCAAATGGAGGCATGACCCCAGGTCACATGAAAAGAATGGGGCAGAACAGGGGAAAACTCAGGTATTTGGACTTCATGTTCAGAGTTCTTCCCACTCCACTCCTACTGCCTTCTACTCTCTCTCACCCAAGAGAGACTGAAAGTGACTGCAGGTGCAGACTTTTGTGAGAGGAAATAATTCGAGCGCTACTGTTGATCCCTTTTGTTCCCACTTGGTCAGGACACCTTGGGGAAAATTAAGGTGGACAGAGCTACATGTGTTGGGGAGGAATAGAGTGCAAGGTAACATCAATGAAAACGAGTTGGTAAAAAGAGAAAATGATGTTACCTATTCAATCGTCTAAGCATCTAACTCAACAACAGCAAATACGCTGTGTGTGCCCACCATTGGGGCATCCTATCTAAGAGTTTGATGCATGGAGAGACAAAGTTCAGTTCTTGGCAGGATGAGAGGAAACATCGTTCTGATCTAATATGGAATCCATTCTCAGCTCTAGCATTTCCTCCCAAGGACCGTGTAGATGTATGATGTTACCTGAATTATCTTTTCAAAATGCAAATCTAGGCTTGTGGTTCCCTGCCTTAAACCCTGTCAGTGGCTCTCCATTGTCTTCTGAGTGACCTTCTAACCCCTCAGCAGGAATCTTTGGGGGTGAGAGCAGCAAGGAAGGGTAGGATGATTAGGAGAGGTAGGATGAGCTTCTTAATTACACATTTCTCGAGGTCTAGAGCCCTCCAGTATTGGTATCTGGAAGAAAACAGCCTTGCCCTGCAGAGTTGTCTAGAAGTGGATGACAAAACCCAGCGGGGCCAGGCCCAGAGTACTGGTCCTACCTTGACCGCAGGACCTCAGCCTTATAGATTTCTGCAGTGTCAACCCAGAGAAGATAGATGCATGGAATAGACCAAAGCAGTTACTTGCTTTCCTCCTACAAGGCCCTTAGTGTCTGCGGCTCACCCCATCTAATGGGCTTGGAGTTCGAGACAGCAGTTGACCCTGTCATTTTTCCAGTTTGATATTTAGTTATCAGTGTGCTCAGCCCTTATCCTTTAGATATTTGACATTCAAACCCCAGTTGGGACTCTTGTACATCAGCTGGCTAGGAAATATTTTGGGTAATTGGATGGTGGCACTACCTGCCAGCTACCAGTTGGATTCAGGTGCTGTCTTTCAACATCAGTGTGTACTTATGCAGTTTATTGCATTTTAAAATTGTTATATAAAAATCAGTAAAAATGAAAACTGAAGGTCTGATATTAATGGTAAGAATTACTGGCCTTATAAATGCATACAATTGAGGCAAAGATGAAAAGCAATAGCACGTTAACAGTCTTTGATTTTGAAGAACATGTACAAAACAGAAGGCAATATATTGACAACATAATTTTTCTATGCCTTAAAGATAGGGCTAGTTAGAATTTTCATAATTTGTCTCTCAGAGATCAGAAGTCTTCTTCTAAAATATATTATCTATTTTCAGTTTTCACACATCTGACTGATGTTCAGAAGGAAGGTCTTGACGTCAAGCATCTCCTGCCACAAGGAAAGCTTTAGGGGGAAATGTGAGCAAAGTGCAGAGGGTGAGGCTCATGAGAGGGGTAGATAGGTGAGGCAGTGCTGAGTTCTGAAGGCCGCCCTGATGCTGAGATTCCATAGCTGGGGCTACCCTCATGACCCCCAAAACTCTCATCACTAAATACCAAAGGACTGTCCCCTGAGGACTGATGGACCAGATACACAGTGTTAAAAGAAAAACTTTAAATAAATATAACAGAGTTTAATTGAGCAAGAAAAAGAAAAAGATTCATGAATCAGGCAGCCATCAGAATCACAGCAGATTCAGAGAGATTCTAGCACTTGCCACATGGTCAGAGCAAATTTATGGACAGAGGAAAAAAAAAGTAGTGTGCAGAAAACAAAAGTGAGGTCCAGAAATAGCTGGATTGGTTATGGCTCTGCGTTAGCCTCCTTTGCACATGGTTTGAACAGTTGGCTGCCTGTGAGTGGCTCAAGCATGGCTGCTGGGATTGGCTGAGACTCTGCTAGCTTACAGAAGCATACTCCTGCATTAGTTTTCGGTTTGCCTGCCTACTATGTTAGGTTACAGTTCCTCCATAAGAACTCAAGCATGAGAGTACAGAGGCTTTCACAGACCAGATTTTAGTTTGATTTTACACTGATGTGGGGCTTGGTGTGAGATATGGGGAAAAGGCACGAGCTAAGAGTTTAAGAAAGAAGAGGTTTCTTGAAGCCAGTAATATGCTCTTGGATGGAAACAGCTTTTTACTTTCACTCAGGAGTGAAGACAAACAGGACCACAGGCTATAAAGAACTGTACTCTATGGAAATGAGACAGAAATGCCTATTGTGGGCCTAGTGTGCCTAGTACATAAGTGTTCATTACATGCTGAGGGGTCCTCTTTTGTCAAGTAGAGGAAGCAGAAGATGGTCACATTATGTTAATACATCTGTGTCAGTTGTGTAGTTACCAAGTGCCTCTTGCTGTTCTCTCTAATCTTTCCACTTTATCTTTAAGCTACTCTCATTAGGGGAAAGGAGATGAAGGGAACCGACATTTGCAGGTGGGGTGCTGCATATGATTATGGAGAGACTATGTAAATGACACCCTTGGCATTGCACAGTGCACAACATATGCAGCTGTACAGGATGATCCTGGCTGTTGTTTGCCTCCTATTGTTATAGTAGGTAGCTAGTTATGCATGAAAAGGGCGTGATAGGGTTCCCTCCCACTGTATCAGGAATGTCAGGTAGCCATCAGGCAATATGGTCAGGTAGTTGTTAAACTGTTTCTCTAAAATAATAATCGGTCGCAGCCAGCACTAGGGAAAGGCAGTCTCCCAACAGACAGAAAAAACCTGAAACTGGTGATCAGCAGTTTCCCAATAAGATCTCAGGAGTTGGGTGAGTGGGCTCAAGCGTATATACTAAGAGGCAAAATGGCAGAGTTTAACTGGTATATGACCTTCTCAGAGCATTCGACTGGTGAGGGAGGAATTCCTCAAGTGAGCATCATACAGCTCCAGTAAACGGTTGTAGCAGCCCCTCCCAAGTGCTAGCAGGCAACTGTGCATGCAGATATCCCACATCAAGGGAAAAATCAGGGGAGAAGAGAGGCAAGCTCCAAGAAGTATGCCAATATTATAAAAACCTGAGTCAAAGGTCAAACTGGGCACTTGATCTCTCGAGTTGGCTGCTTGGCCCCTCTTCCAAGTGTATTTTCCTCCCTTTCATTCCTGCTGTAAAGCTTTTTAATACACTTTCACTCCTGCTCTAAAACTTGGCTCATTCTCTCACTCTGCCTCATGCCCCTTCAGTTGAATTCTTTCTTCTGAAGAGGGAAGAACTGAGGTTGCTGCAGACTCGTACGGATTTGCTGCCAGTAACACTATGTTTGTAGTACTGTGCTAGATCTTCCTATTATCATATCAAATTACACTCCTAAAAGCCCTGGGAGGTGGGATTATCCCCACTTGTCACTAAAGAAATAATGAGTTGGAAAAGTTGAAGGATATCCCAAGATCACAAAACTAGGAAGTGGTAGGACTAGAATGAAAACTCTAGTCTGACTCAGCTAGCTTTCTTTTTTTCCTTCCTTTTTTTTTTTAATCTTTTTTTAACTATACTTTAAGTTCTAAGGTACATGTGCACAACGTGCAGGTTTGTTACAAATGTGTACATGTGCCATGTTGGTTTGCTGCACCCATTTAACTCATCATTTACATATTCACAGCTGAATTCTACCAGAGATACAAAAAGGAGCTGATACCATTCCTTCTGAAACTATTCCAATCAATAGAAAGAGGGAATCCTCCCTAACTCATTTTATGAGGCCAGCATCATCCTGATACCAAGGCCTGGCAGAGACACAACAAAAATAGAGAATTTTAGACCAATATCCGTGATGAACATCAGTGTGAAAATCCTCAATAAAATACTGGCAAACCGAATTCAGCAGCACATCAGCTAGCTCTTTCAATCATCCCAGAGAGTTTGGAGCTGAACGCACCTAAATGCAAATGAACCATCCACCTAAGAGTGCAAAACCTATACAATACGCAGAAGCCCTGCGTTCCCTCATTGCATGATGCTTTCTGTGTCTGGCATTGGCTCCCAGAGACTGGCTCTCTGGAAGTTCGAGGAGGAATTACAGCTTTAGCAGGAGCCTGGGTTCTTCAATCCAGAATCTGTGCACTGAATCGTAAACTCTCATTTGAATGTGATCTCCTGCATTAGCTCCAGAATCTCTTCCTTCTCTTCTTTCTTGATACTTCTTTTCATCTTTGTGTGTGAGGGATGGGAGTCCCTGCATTATTTAATGCTCAATGTCCTTCACAGCTGGGGCAGCAATTCTAACATTGAGCTACAAAACATCAGAAGAGAAAAAAAGGAAAGTCTGCCCCTGTTACAGGAAAGGGGTCCCAATCCAGACCCCAAGAGAGGGTTCTTGGATCTTGCATAAGAATTTAGGGAGAGTCCAGAGTGCAAAGCGAAAGCAAGTTTGTTAAGAAAGTAAAGTAGTGAAAGGACAGCTACTCGACAGACAAAGCAGAGTGTTCCCGAAAGTAAGAGGGGGAATGTGTCCACCCTAGGTACAATGCTTGTTTATATACAGGATTAAAAAGATTAGGCCGGGCACAGTGGCTCACGCCTGTAATCCCAGCACTTTGGGAGGCCGGGTGGGTGGATCACGAGGTCAGGAGATCAAGACCATCCTGGCCATCATGGTGAAACCTTGTCTCTACTAAAAATACAAAAAATTAGCCAGGGCATGGTGGTACACATCTATAGTCCCAGCTATTCGGGAGGCTGAGGCAGGAGAATTGCTTGAACCCAGGAGGCAGAGGCTGCAGTGAGCCGAGATGGCGCCACTGCACTCCAGCCTGGGTGAGAGAGCGAGACTTAGTCTCAAAAAAAATAAAAATAATAAAAATAAAAATAAATCATGGGGAGATGTGCTCTGTTATAAGGGTTTGTGATAAGGGACTAATTTTCTTAATTACCATATTTTGCAAGAATCAATATTTAAGGCAGAACTAGAAATGCCTTTGTTCTCAAGATATTGGGATATCAGGACACTTCCAAGTCTGGGTCTGTTTAGCAAAATTTATCAATATATTCCCTTAACCATAAACATCTAGAGGCTAGAAATACCTCAGTTTCTGGCAAGGCAGCCCAGCAAGTCCCAGCCTCATTTTCCTAGCCCTCACTCAAGATAGTCACTCTGGTGTGAATGCCTCTGACACCCCTAATCAAAATGGAAGAGACTGCTGATGATGCCTTTAGGACAAAGGCACAGAATTGGAAGGAATCTGCAGAGAGGAGCTGCTAGCCCCTACCTTCTTTCCCGCAGAAAGATGTGCTCAGGTCAGAGAAGGATGTTTATGGGTATCAAGGGGAGATGAGGCATGAGAGAGATAGAGAGAGACAGAGAGAGAGAGAGAGAGAAACAAATAGAAAATTATTATAAAGCTATGGTTAGAAATTCCATGGCTCGACGGACCAGGCAGCCACACAAGTGAGTAAAGTAGGCGGTAGGATCCATGGCAAAATGGAGATGTCATGCTCTAAAGGGGCTGTACCTACTCACAGCCCCAATCAGGTGTGGCCAGGTACTTATCCCTCGTACTAGGATGTACTAGGACTGGTTTTAAGAAAATCTAAGCTTTTGAATTTTAAAGAATAATCATAATAGCTACTACTTGTTAAGCACTCAAGGCTGAGGGCAGAGCGTGCAGAATCTATTTGGGAATAAGAGGAAGATCAGAAGTGAGTGGAGACAGAAACGAGCTATGAAGAGTAGCAAACAAACAAAATCACATCCATGGAGACAGCAGTGGAAGGGAGGGAGGTGACCATCTGCAGTGGCACCTGGCAGGGAGGTGGAGACCCAGGATGGACAAGGAAAGGCTGGTGAACACAGTGTGCAGGATGGCTTCAGTGACCTCCCAGGGACTAATTTCAGCAGAGGGACAGAGATCAAAGACAGACTACAAGGAGCGGGGAAGTGGGTGGGTGGAAAAAAGCAGATGCAGCAGGTGTGCACTACTCGTTTCAAAAGTTTGGCAAAACTCCTAAGAATTCTGAGTTTTGTATTCCATCCCCATTAGTACCATTAGTTTCAGTGGCTACTTTCAATTAGTTCTCCACTCAGGCATCTGCAGCCTTTTCCTTCCCACTGTTCAAGCCTATTATCAGAAAGAAGAAAGGAAGCAACTCAGTTGGGATCATCTTTTTCAATGTTCACCAAAGAAAGAAAATTAGCAAAACTGCTGAGTTTATTCTAAGCACAGCAGTGTAGAGTCCAACCACCAAAGTTAGTTCTGCCTGAATCTCTAATGGGGGAGGTAGAGGTGAAACTGTCATTCTTCGGTGCAAATTTCTTCAGATTTACCTGTAGGTGGGGAAACTGCCAGGCCTCCCTTAGGACTGCATTTTTTTGGTGACAGCCATTCCTCCAAGACGCAAGACCCCTCTTATGCAAGACTTTGGCTCGAGGTCTCCCTCTTGGTCTTCCTGAAACTTGCTTGGAACTGCAGTGCAGCCTGAGACTCCTGCCCAACCCCTCTCCTGTCCTTCTCTCATTCATAGGTGTCAGAGTGGCACAGCCATTTGAGAGCACTCGCAGTTGCCTCCCCATCACAGGTGTGTGTGTCACAGGTGATGTGACCACCACCAACACTGACTTCTAAAATATTAATCCAACTGCCTCTTTTTTTTTTTTTTTTGAGATAGAATCTCGCTCTGTCACCCAGGCTGGAGTGCAGTGGCACTATCTCAGCTCACTGCAACCTCTGCCTCCCAGATTCAAGCAATTCTCTGGCCTCAGCCTCCCTAGTAGCTGGGACTACAGGCATGCACCACCATGCCCAGCTAATTTTTGTATTTTTAGTAGAGACGGGGTTTCACCATGTTGGCCAGGCTGGTCTTGAACTCCTGACCACATGATCCACCCGCCTCAACCTCCCAAAGTGCTGAGTTTACAGGCGTGAGCCACTGCGCCCATCCCCCTGACCCTTTTAAGGGAAACAATTGTACTTCTAGTTTAACATTTTGATGTAGTACAGGCTTCTGCAACTGAGCACTTGTAAATGCATTATATTGTAATGCCATTTGGGGCACTAGGTATGGTGCATCATATGAAAAGAGGCCTTACATTATAGAGTCCAAAGGATAATGCAAACGTGTTCTAGTTTCCTGATCCTTCCATAGAGACTCCAACCTGGACACACACGTGGGCATTCCCTTTCTTTCCAGTCTTCTTCCCTGACCTCACAATCATGATTATTTGAGCTCTATTTTTCACCCTAGGGCTCCTGGCTGCATCCCAGAAGTGTGTGTGGCATCTTCAGGTTCTGAGCATCACTCTAGGCTCAGTTCTGGAGAGGAAGTGGTAGGCACTGAGCTGAAGAAAGCCTTACTTCCTTTGGATTTTTCAGACTTGAGCTTTAAGAGGACAAACAGCCCCTCCTCTAGCTAAATTTGCCAGCTTTAACTCTGATATGCTTTTATGCAACCCTACCAAAGATTTTTTTCCATCTTTTTATTAACCTTGCCAAACATTCCCAGGAGGTCTGCCCGGAGTGATGGAGGTAGGGGGAAAGGCAGAAAAAACAGAAAACAAACCCATCTCATCACAAATATAAAGCTCTAAGCATCAGGAGATAATGAACTAAAGTTATATAATTTATTTAAATATTCTTCCACCTGAGAGAGAGCTTAAAACCCGTAAGAGTCTTTTCTGAACTACACGGAGGGGAGTGGGAGAAAAGATGTTCTGATTTAATTCCTACATTATAATGAAAGCAATTGTCCTGTGTGCATCATTATTTTTCCATTATCTTAATGCATCAGTTAATGAAAATTTTCAGAGCCCATTCACATGGCTACAGTAGCTGAGAAGTTAGATTGCATCCTCCACCCTGTGGGTACAGATGCAGCTGCCCTGCACATGGGTTGTCCTTCCACATATCAAAATCTCACCAGTGCTAACCATAAGTTGGGCTGCATATGCCAGCCTAAGGGTACAAAGCAGCTTCCATTTCATCCAGATGGATTTCTCTCCCCCATTACCTTCCACTTGCAGCATCGCTGCAGAGATAGCCCATGCAGAAGGTACCCTCTGTGTGGATGATAGCAGATTCATAGCTCTTGGGCACCACAGGCACTCAGGGACCCCAGACACTTCAGGCATGACACACAACTTTGGGACATTAACTTCCTCTGTATGAGAAGACACAATATTTTTAATGTGTAAAGAATTCAGACTTTATCCACTGCCTGCATATAACAATCTCAGAATTGCCAGCTTTGCTTTTTCTATACTTCCCCCTCTTTTCCTTATTTCTGAGGGCTGAAAGGGCAAAAGCTTATGCAAAGCCTGATGAGAAAAGAGATGGGAGAGAAGAATGTATTTCCCAGGCAGCTTCATGGGGGAGCAGGAGGATGAAACTGGTCAAATGGGTCATGATAGGAAAACAAGACACTAAGGTGGCAGGGACAAGACCATCTGGATGACAGAGTACACTCATGGCATAGGAGTGAGAAATCTCGACTAATTGGGGGTGGCAGATAACAGAACAAGAGAAGTTATAAAGATTTGGTATAGATTTTGCTCTTGGATCCCCATGAATTTTTGAGAAAGACCTAAATAAAATTAAATCCCCCTCATGGGTTGCAGTTCTTGAAATGTGATACTCTTCTGAAACTGGCCCACTGGGTCTTAGCTTTATGGGCAGGATATTTTGTTTCTTGGCCACTCTGTGCCCATCTACCATCAAAGCACCAGGACAGATGTGAAGGGGCAACAATGTAGAATTACAGGCTTTCAAAGGATGAAGTCACATTAGAGATAATCGAGTCTAGCCTCATATTTAATTCAGGAAACTTCCTAGTGCTCCTTTGCCTCATCTCTGGTTAAAGGATTCCAATAATATGAATTTCAGGTCCGATGTAGAGGCAGTCACATTGTAAAGCTCATGCCTTGAAGTCAGAAGGTGTGGTTTCAAGATATTTACAATGGTTAAACTCCTGTTCCCTGAGTGTCAGCTCTGTTACCTGGAAAAGGGTCACAACAGTCCCTTTCTAGAATGTCAATAAGGGGAATAAAGAACAGAATGGATGCAGATATGCTCCAGAAAGAACAATGCAGATTCTAATCATGAGTACAGCCTCCTGACTCAGTGGCCTGGATTGAGTCTACATGTTGACCAAATATCTGGTCAGTTTAGTGAGGTCCAGTGTGGAAACAGCCATAAAATAAGTGATCTACTGGAGTTTTGGTTTTAAAGCTCTGGTGATGTGCTAATACCCAGCTATGTTCAATTAACAGTGGGTAAAGCATGTCCAAAAGACTATCTACACCACATGGATAGAGAACCTTAGAAAACCAACATTTTTCCAGTCAAAATTATTTCATTCGTAGAACTTTTTAGTAGCTATTTCAAATATCCTTTCATTTAATGAGCTTGGTATCTGAAGAAGAATATATCACAGGAAATGGGATGGGAGTCTTAGAAAATCTGACACTAAAGTAGAAAAAAAAATTGAAAGAAAAATATTCCAAAATAAGAGTGGAGGAATTCGAGGAGGGCTTATTTTTCCCACGTGTTGAAAATTCTCTACAATAATGCTATAATACCTTAAAAATAACAATCGTGTTATAACAATATTAAGCACAATGTAACAGGTAGCTTTATGTATGTTCTTAGGTTATTTCACCTTTCACTACTTCAGTTTCTTTATCTTCAGAGCAAGGGGATTCAAATAGATGCTACGTAAGGAACTTTCTTATAACAACTCTATTGTGTGAAAATTTCACTTACATGCAATAGATGTCACCCCATTCAAAAATCTTTCAGTTTCACAGTAGCTTATTTTTCCGTAGGAAAAACACATCTTTTGTTAACAATTATATGCATCTTTCCTCAGAAATAATAAATGCAAGAATGACAGACGTTTTGCGTCTCGGAAATTTTTCACTAATACAAGAGCAAATAATACAAGAATGATAGACATTTTGCATTTCGGAAATCTTTGACTAATACAAGGGCTATGACACTGTGACTTTGGCCACGAGAGGATGGGTGTTATACATCACATTTACACCTGGTTTACCCAATGAAAACTGGTGAGTCTCAGATGAGTTAGTGCCCTTTGAGTCCATCCCTTTTGTGGTGCATAAGCCTCACCGCCATTCGCTGCATACATAACCTGAGTGCTCACCTGTCCCAGGGTAGCTACCATTGCCTGAGTTGACTGCCCAGCCCGATAAGCCATTATGTAGACAAGAATGTGGTGGATATTCACAGCAGTGCCTTTGAAATTCGCATGCTCTTTAAAATCAAGCTACATCTCATATGCAAAATATAAAATTAAAAGAAATTCATGAATGCAAACGCTACTGGGTCTAATTTTAAAGTATAATTTAAATAAAATAGAGTACTCACTACATATTGGAAAGGAAGAATTTTAAGAAAAATCTATATGAGTATTTAAAATGTTGGATTTTTGCTGGGTGACACAGTGATAAAAATCCAATATTTGGTGCCAGACAGACTAACTTTCTAGGTTCGATGCTAAGTACTTAGCACCTCTGAGTTTCAGCCACTTCATTGGTAGCATGGGCATGTGGTAGGTTCCTTTCTCCTTCCTTGGATAACCTGAGTTATCTTTAATTCTGTGGTATAGTTTATAAAATGTTGGAAATATTTTATACCTATCCACCTTTCCTTTCAAAGTTTCTTGGTACATGTGATAGCAATACATCTCCATCTCACTGTGCCCTCCTTGCCTATTGATGAAAGGAACTGGGAAGAAAGGCTACAGTTTCTCATCATTATGATTACTAATTTGCTAAAGCATTAAATTAATAGCAGATCCCAGGTCCTAATCCTCCAGTTCCATAAAGGGATAAAGGCATGTCTATTCTACCACCAGCTATTTATGCTGTTGCCTTTTTGCTTCTTGAAAATGAAGCTATTTCTTATATGCATAAATAACCCACTTTTTTAATTTTTATTTTTTGATGAGTCTCACTTTGTCACCCAGGCTGGAGTACAGTGGTACAATCTTGGCTCACTGCAACCTCCACCTCCCAGGTTGAAGCAATTTTTCTGCCTCAGCCTCCCGAGTAGCTGGGATTACAGGTGCGCACCACCACGCCCGACTAATTTTTGTATTTTTAGTAGAGATGGGGTTTCACCATGTTGGCCAGGCTGGTCATGAACCCCTGACCTCAAGTGATCCACCTGCCTCAGCCTCCCAAAGTGCTGGGATTACAGGTGTGAGCCACTGCACCCGGCCAATAACCCACTTTTGAGACTGGATTTTTATAGATGCACATGCGAGACTATGCAGCATAATTTAATACATATTGTCTTATTGTGGGGATAGGAAAAACAAAATATGTATTTGTAAAATTCTACAGTAAAAATGCAGTGCTAGCACTCAGATCTTCATAAATGATAGCATCTGTCGCCATCACTGCTTGTTGCTTCTCCAGCAGCTGTCCCCGCCTATACTCCCCTGCTGGTGGAAACTGGATCAATGACAAACAGAAGCTCAAAAGGTTAGAAGCTCACTTTCCGGTTGCTCTTGAGCCACTGGCAGCCACAGCACCTAGTTTTATTCAGAGACATCAGTGGAAATACCTTGGGGGATTTTCTTGGAAAGATTTTCCTCCTGGAAAGATTTTCCTCCTGGAGAGATACGGGCTAGAGTTCCACCCCGTCTCGCTTTTGGACTTTTGGAAAACTCAGAAAATAGCAGAGGCAACAACCTGGTATCCAGGCATAACTGAGTTACTGAACCAACCCCAATAATCAACTGCTTCTGAACTTATTATTTGGAAGGAAAAATAGCCCTTATTGCTTAAACTGCTTTTAGTCTGCTTTTGGGTACTCTACTCCTTGCAGTTGAAAACATCCCTCCGACTGCCTCTCCCACTGTTCCACTCTGGCTCTGAGCCTGCCTACCTCTTGCTTTTGTCCTGGTGTGATCTCTGGCACACCCAAGTGTACTGCCAGAAAAAAATGACACAAAGTTGGCCTTTTCTCAATCCCTTTGAATGCACTGCTCCCACGTGTCCTGATGAGAGACATGAGGCCCTGAAATCAAATTCCCTTACCAGCCTCAGGGAAAGGGACTGAAAACGGCAGAGCAGGAAGGAGGGGCAGGCACAGGTGGGTTGGTGACACTGAAGTGGCCTAGGCAGCTATCACATGCCCTGGAGGAGCCACAGGGCACATGAGCTGCCCCCTGACCCCAGCAGGAACCACAGGCTGTGAGCTGCAGCCCCTCTAGTCCCAGAGGTGACCTTTACAGGCTAAGGCTGAGTTGTCCAATTGTCTGAATCCTAAGAGATGGTGGCTGAGAGAAATGCCATTGGCAATTGCCATCCACAGGGCTGCAGAGAGATGGCGGAAGTTTCAGGGAGCCCCTGTAGCAGGGAGGAGCAATTCTACAGCCTCTGCCTTGACGAATGACACTCTGTAGGGCACTACGGAAACACTGGCAAGGGTTCCACGAAGGATTGGGCTACTAAGGAACTGCTGAGTTGCCAGCTGAGGCACCCTGCTGCTCAAATGTCCCCAGCTCTCTGCATCCTCCTCTCATGATTCACCCTTGATATCTGTGCAGTAGAGAAGGAACTTACTTCTCTGTTATATTCACCCCTCACTGTAGATGGAAAATAGCTTCCCCTCACCAGGAGACTGTCTCTAGAGAGTTGAAGCCCCCAAATCTAGAGTTGATCCAACTGTGAAGGACCCAAAGTTCCAGTCCCACCTTCAGATGGCAAGCAGTAGATGCTGCCTGGGCAAACAAAGATGCTTATGCCTGCAGAGATCAGCAGGCAAGTCCCATGCAGGTAAATCACAGACTGGCTACTTTCACTAAGAAGTGAAGCTCTTCAAACTTTGGGCAGCAGAGCAGAATGCTTTGTTTATGAACATTGGCAATCTCGAGTTTTCTGAAAAACTTGGAATGGCTCACAAGCCTTCAATAAATTCCAGTTTCTCCAATTCTTTGTGCTCAAGTGACTGACACAGCACAAAATGAAGTGGAAATGTAGCAAGAGATGGTCGAGTTGGTGACAACCGGTTGATATCACTAACTTGTCTATTGATGTCACTCATATCAAACCATGGCTAAGTTTCCCCAGAGCTGTGCCCATGTAAGCATTGCAGTAATAACCATAACAGCAAATATGATGGGATGTGCCAGAGACCAGGCTCATGTGCTTGTCGCCGTTTAATCCTCATGACCCTATGCAATAAGAATTTCCTTTTTTTTTTTTTTTTTTTTTTTGAGACAGAGTCTCGCTTTATTGCCCAGGCTGGAGTGCAGTGGCGCAATCTTAGCTCACTTCAACCTCTGCCTCCCAAGTTCAAGCAATTATCCTGCCTCAGCCTCCAGAGTAGCTGGGATTACAGGTGTCCACCACCATGCCTGGCTAATTTTTTTGTATTTTTAGTAGAGACGGGGTTTCACCATTTTGGCCAGGCTGGTTTCAAACTCCTGATCTGAAGTGATCCACCCACCTCGGCCTCCCAAAGTGCTGGGATTACAGGCATGAGCCACCATGCCTGGCCAGGAATTTACTTTCTGTGTAGCCTTGGCAAGTTACTTATTCCCTTGAAGCTGATAAGTAACAGAGCCAGGACTCAAATGTGTGTCTGTTGGAGTCCAGGACCTGGGCTTTAGACCATGGTGCTATCCCATGTCCTCTGAACTGGCCCTGGGAAGCCCCACCTTGCTCCACTCATCCTCACAGTGTCTTTCCCCTGACATGTTGCTTTTAGGAAGGTGGCTAATTAATAGGCTCCATTATTTTTCAGATGATTTGAAAGGGCAGTTGCAGACCAATTAAAGGTCAGCAAGTTCATGGAAGCCA